>NC_067458.1:19824381-20466531 GCF_025434085.1 Hippocampus zosterae
AGGCATATATATATATTAAAAAATATATATATTAAAATATATATATATATATTTTTTAAAGGGAATATATATATATTCCCTTTAAAAAAAATCTGAATTTTCATTCAGAAATATGATTGATTCTATGATGAATATTTTAAAAATAAATGTTTCACCGAGAAAAGAGATTACCAGGTCAAAGAAATGCTATCATGAAAATCTTGAGCTTTCCATCCCGAAAAAAAAGCGGTCTTAGCCCTCCGTGGTCCCCTCTGTCAACCACTCGACTGCATTTTTGACACCCAAACAGCGCGGTGCCAAACAGTTGCTACCGTCAGCATCCGTTCCCATCTGTGAACGTGTGAATCTGTGGGTGCTGAACAGAAAAACATTCCGCGATACAAAGTTTTATGTATAATGCCCAACGGGTATTTTGAAGTATGACAAAAACCTTTTTTTTCTGTCCTCGCGCAGTCACGGTTGCCCACTAATTATGGTTTCTGTGAAATGAAACGCCGAGGCAGTGTTAGCCATGTCCAATCGGGAAGCCTGCAGTTATTTTTTTCCCTCCTAAAAGCCGATTGAAAAAGAAAAGAGATTTTTTTCCTCACCCCCCCTCCCCCGCTCTGTCTTCTCGCTTGTGTAAAGCCTGCCAGTGCGGACGCGCGAACATGCCACAATGGCTTCCCTGCGCGCTAACATGATTACATTGACGTGGTGGAATGGAGCCAGAAGGAAGCAGGCTGCCTCCCCACTGAGTGGCTGCGCTTCTGCAAGTCAATAATAAACACCCCGCACACCAGGAGCACATCTTCTTCTTTATTGATCTACAGGTGATGCCGGGGCATCATTGTTACATTGCTTTTTTGTCCATCGGAGTCAGCATCCAGGCGTGCGTCCGGAAACTTTCCAGCGGGATGGCCGGGGTGACGCATGGTCTCACTGAGGGGTGGCCATGAACACATGTATGTGTACACGCATGAATTTATTCACATGCTCCTCATCCCGTCTGTAATCGAGAAGTCTTTTTTTTATCATAGCATCATTCATGAAATATGCTGTAAAATGCTTACATATAGAGAGCTATGTCATGCACTGATTCGCTTGCTAACAGCTATCAAAGTGATCAGTTGTCACCAATGGCCGACGCCATTTTGCCGACTGCGGTCGATGGCTCACTCATTCAAATCAGATCAAGAGAGCACGGTGACACGGAAATCTCTTTTTTGCTTCGGTGCAGTTTTACTATTTTGAATGTGAGTACATTGGTACCTCGACTTACGAAATTAATTGGTTCTGGACGAAATTTCTGACTGAGAAAATTTTGCAAGTAGAGACGCGTTTTCCATGTAAATGCCCTAATCCTTACTAAGCCCCGCCCAAAATTCCGACAAATATTTTCCAAAGCATAAAAATGCATCAAAATATGTAACAAATACTGAATGGGAGTTGTCCATTATGTAAAATACAAAAAATAGAGTCAACAATAAAAATGATGGTTATTTAACTTTCAACTGCATCCTGCTCATTTTTTTTGCCCTCTTTCGTTCATGTTCTCTCTCAGAAGTGGTTTGTGCCTGGCGTTTTGTGAAGAACTGATCCAAGGAGGTTTGCTTTTGTCGGCTTTTAACAATCCTTCGACAGATACAGTATAGATCCCTCTTAGCCAATGACATGCCAGGAAGATGCCAGGTAATAGCCAATAGCAGAGCAGCTATCATTGCTCAGGAAACTCGGAACTCCGAGTACCAGCCCAAATTGTATTTTTACCTTTAGTATTTTGAAAGATCTTTCCCAACAAGGGGCGATATTTTGCTATTGAGGCGTTTCGTAACTTGAACTTTTCGTATTAAGAGATGTTGGTAAGTAGAGGTACCACTGTAGCAAGGTATCTAAGAATAGGTATGAAAATCTTCCTCTAGATGGAGCCAGAGAGTAACCAAGGGTGGCCTACTTGTAAGTCAAGAGACCGCTGTATTTTTATACGAGCCGTTTAAAAGTCACATTTCCATCATGTGTCCCCTTTACAGCTTTAAAAATGGCCATTTTACATTATGTCCTTTCTGCGTGAAAACAAGCACTGTGATGACAAACCGTCCCCTTCACATGACCTCGACTCATCATCGTAATAACCAGATAACCTTTAGTGACTCCTCAGCCTAAGTGAGGAAATGTCATGTTAAACGAGACAGCGGCGCAAAAAAAAAAAAAAAAAAGATCCACATACGCACATTAAAACGGCGTCAAGTGTTAAATGTGTCGTGTCTTAAATGTCACCTGACTGTATAATGTGGAGGGCACGCTGCTGCGCTCTTTGGCTACGGGCTACGGGGAAAGATCACGCTGTCGCCAAGCGTTGTCGAAACATGCTGACAAGCAAAACCGCAAAGGACCACTTAAACACATTTTGACAATCTGTGGGCAGCTGTAATTAAACACATTTGTCATCCATGCCACTGAGATGCAACGATTACGACTCTTCCAAAGTGCAAAATTGTCAAGTGATTTTTAAAAATATGACGTAAAATTGACTTAAGTATTTTTTTATATGAATGGTTCTCTGCAATATCTGCCAACCCATCAAGTGCAAAATGAAACGACCAAATCAATATTTTGCTACAGTACAGTGTACGGTATTTGGAAAATATATTTGCAAATCTACTTTTCCCACGATATAATATTTTACAGTTTCATTCCAAAGTGGCATAAATTAATCTTCCAAAATTTACACCCATATGTCATTCAGAAAAGAAAAAGAAAAGAAATGAATACAAAAAATGAGGGCCAGATATTTAATTAAAAAACGTTTTTTCGCCATGTAGGTGACCTTTAACCTGCACAACTCAATTGAAAATAATCTTACAGAGTGAGAAGTAAATATCATTTTCCAGTCTCATTGGGCCTGAAAACCAAATCACTGAACCCCAAAGTTTCCACCAATGGGCTTAAGGTGATGTAAATGTGATGCTGATTTATGAAAATGCCCATGAATATTAACCATTAAAAAAAAAAAAACTCGATGGCTGCCTCGTGACACGCTAGGATGAATTGAAGTGAGCGATGGAGCAATTATTGTATGATAATGCCTTTCAAGTTTCTTATACAATGCATAGATTTATACACATTAATGAGCTAAGGAGGGCGGGGCGAGGGGTGGGGTGCATTTGTCTATGCATTGGATTGGCACGCCACAAATCAGTTTGGAAGGGATTCTGTCTCCTTGCATCGAGTTGACAGCATCCAAATCTTGAAGCATACAGTGGCTGAGACACACGCACACACACTAACGCACAAACAATATTTTTTTCTTTTAAGTGAAAAGTTGTTTTCCAAAAACCAAGACCGTGAAAATGAGAAAACTCGTTGCCTATCACCTCTGTATTTTTTCTACATTTTGGATTTGAAAAGTTACCTTTATTTTGTCAACCTCTATCAGATGGAAATTCACTTATTGCAGGAGTGGTGGAACGTATCAAAAGTGAGGGAAGACTGTGTATATTTTAAGTTGACTATTAATCATTTAACTATAATTCATGAACCTATCATTAATAAATAGTATATATCAATCTTAATATCTTTTTATTTCATCATTTAATAAAAGTCAATATCCTTTCAAGTCGTAAAATAAACAAAATATATGTCCGATCGAGGCTAAAGCCGGAAGTCCCGCCTCGTCTTGTCACTCAAAGCACAGCATTGCTCACACCTGGCAATGTTTTTCATTGGTGTATGAGGTGAATTTTGCCTAGCAACATTTGGGCCAGGAAGACGTGACCTGTTATTGAAAAATGAATATGAGCGATTTTGCTGCTATGCTTGGTAGTTAAAACCTGCAAAACAATTTTCTCAATTGTTATATATTTGCTTATAAAGAATTAACAATCAGAGCAAATGTGGATCGTCCCACCTTTGCACAAGGCAGAGACTTGGTACGGTCCAATTAGCGTTTGCTCGTTCTCCACTTGGCAACTGAATTTGTATGTGGCAAGACGATACCATTCTTGCTTTTTCCTCGGTGACCAGCTTCCGTTTTGTTACCGCAATTAAACAAGTAGCCTGTAACGAGACTAACCAAAAGCAAAGGTAAGAAGAAAAAAAAACTAATTTGCAGGCCACACAGACCTATCTAAGTACAATAGCTTTTATAATTGAAATGGGAAGAAAAAATTATTGCGTTGTTGGCTACAAAATGCTAAACGCTAACGTGAAGCTGAGTGATGAAGGAAAGTTTGTTCTGGTGGTTGGTTGTATTTGTCCTGTGAGGTGCTTCAGTTGTATTTCCACTCACTAAATTATTGTTATTATTAATATTACTGATACTACTACTACTAATAATAACAATAACAAATATGTTGACATTAGCTTGCTTTGTTACTCTGCCTTGACTCTCCACTTTGCTGCAGAAATTTCCTCTCTTGTTTCATAGGATTTGTCACTTTAAGTGTGCTTGGAATTATTTGTTGATGTGGGGAAATGACAAATGTTACACATTTGTGGAACTAAGACGCTTATATGAAAAGACTTTTGTATGTACATTATGCAAAAATGTTGTTTGTGCGCACATGTGTGTGAGTGTGACTGACACTGGACTGGGATGAAATCTAAGTGTCCTCTATGCTCTCTCCCAGAATCCCCTTGCCAGTATAAACGGAGTGTGTCTGCGACCAAAAGAGACCAGTGAATTGTTAAAGTGTTCTGAAGCGTTGCTCAAAGAGAGTCGGTGAACCACTGAGTCACCACACACACTCACACACACACTCTGGCAGGTCCTCTGGTAATACCCAAAAGACGCCATGCTCACAATCCCTCCCCGTGAAGAATGTTTGTGAGCGTTGGTGCTGAGCTAAGCTGGTTGACTCCACAGTGTCCCTCTGTCCAGCTGCATGTGTTGGATAGTAACCCGTAGTGGTGCAACGATTCGTCGCTTCACTGACGACAAACTGTTGATCAAAATAATTGGTAATTATTTGATATCTTTAACTCGTTTGGATACAGTTTTTTTAAATTAGAAATTTTCCAAATGCTCAGCTTCTCAGCTTCTCAATAGTTACCGGATTTCCGTCGTACATCAAAGTGGATGTATTATCATTGTGTTGAATAAAATTAAAACATTTCCTTTTGCTTGGGAAAACAACACTCAGCATTTTTGCCGATTTTCTGACATGTTGCATGGCAAACCAGAAACTGAATCATAAGTAAGATGACTTTTACAGGGCAAGCATTTTATTTGAGGTTGTCATAGGTGCTCCTTACCAGAGCAGTCACAGATTTACAACCGCTCAACGATTGTCAAAGTACACTGTTCATTTTCGACTTCGTACGAACAATATTTTTCCACATTTAAGAGGAACGGTTGGCAAACAGAGAATGACACCTACATTTTTTGTCTTGTCCTCTCAAGTCACATAGTTTTAATTAAACTGCTAAACTTGATCACATCGCTTAAGTGTAAGTGTTAATCGAAGTCCGCTGATCCTTCTCAACAAGTTGACCATCAACTAAAGAACGAGTTGGGGACCGTTGGGAGTGCAATACCGTAGCGTCCGCCGCGAACCGACAGTGGAGGACGACGGTCGCGCGGTTACTTCTCGGCCACGTGTTAGGAGATCGATTGGAGTCTGGGGGGAGCAAAAAAAACAGGTTGTTGTCGCAAAATGGAGACTGCGGATGATAATGCTGCAGTAGGCGTAAAACACGCTATATGCCCACATTAGCATGAGTGCCGCTGCATCTGTCGGCATAAAAGTCGGGAGGACGCTGGCAATCTTTTATAGCCAGCCAGTGGCAGCTTGCAGCATTATCTGTACTGTGTGTGTGTGTGTGTGTGTGTGTGTGTGTGTGTGTGTGTGTGTGTGTGTGTGTGTGTCGGGCTCCACTGACTGCTGCTAGCCAAGCTGGCATTCATTATCAAGCAGGTAATAACACAGAGCACTGGCTCTAACTCAAACGGCCGAGGACTCATTAATATAAACAGGCCCCTAAACCCAAACTCAATTTACTTGAAAGCCTCTTTGGAGACGCTGCTTGAGTAAGTAAAGAGTGTTTTCTTTCTTTCTTTCTTTTTTTTTTCTCTGCTTCTGCGTTAACTGAATGCACCAAATGTATTCGTCTGCATTCTGCCAACACACGTCCCTAAATATGCTCCGTTGCTCTGATCCCCAAAACATTTTGTCGTTTCAAACACATTTTGCAGCATCACCCTGAAACATGGGCGCATGGTAGCAGGGAACGATGCGGATCACATCCGCATTCATGATATTTTGTTTTTGATGACGCACAATTGGCGTCATTAGCCTCGCATGGCAGGATGTCATCACAGGCACCGTGGGGGGGAATGTCGACTCAACAAACGCAATTCATACATGCAGATGCACAGGTGCCGCCATCTTGTAGCTGCCATTCATTCGCCATGTGCCAGCGCTTTGATTGATGACGTGAGAATAAAAGACGGGTGGGATTTTATTGCTAAGAAATGCATATGGACACCATGGAATGTTTGACATCAGTGGGCCCAACGTGTTACATAACATCCGAATACAATTGCACACTAAATAGTTGGCCGTAATCTTCTGTTAAGGGCAAACTCTCATTTCCTACTTTTGCACCCAAAGATGCTTACTCATGTATTTTTTTTTTTTAAAGATCTTTTTCGGTAGGGTATACATTTATTCAGCTGCCAGGCCATTAGTCGCATCAGCACAATCGATTGAGAGCCAATGCAAAATGTTCCGTTTCGTAAAAGAGGTATTTATTTAAGAATAGATGCACTCCCGGTATTGCACTGCCTCATTCCGGGATGCTTCCAATATTTTGTCCCTCTTTTGTAGCTAAATAAGCTAACTAAAAATCCATCCATCCGTTATCTGAGTCGGGGGTGTGCTGGAGCCTATCCAAGCTGTCTCTGGTCAGTAGGCGGGGTGCACCGTCAACTGGCAGCCCCGATTACAGATTCTCTAAACAAAATATAGTGCATAGGGACAGGTAGTTTTGGATTTTTTTTTTGTTTCAAACTAAATTGGCAATTAGAAACTGTATTATTTTTGGGTGCTTTCCCCTTGGGTTGTCTCTGTGTGATGACTAAAATTGGTTTGATGAACTGAAATCTTTGTATGTGATAAATATGCAAGGAACACAGAAATCAGGAAAGGGCCTAATACTATTTCACAACATTGTATAGATGGAAAAAAAAATGTAATCCCCATCACAATCATAAACATGGCAAATGTCAATCTTGCAATCTGCGGTAAAATTGAGTTGTTCTTCTGTGAGTCAATGGGTCAGTCAATATCCTCATACTGATGGACATCCTTAATCTGTTGAGTACTTGGCAGTTATTGCCAAAATGATTGATTTGTAATTTCAGACAAAATGCCCGCAGTAACTGAAGTCAAAGTATGTACAGGTACCGTATGTTTGTCATCCAGTTTCCACAGATTACTGAACCAAGGTTTAGACGACTACCTCCCAAATGCAAATGAAAATGGGACCGCTTCAGCATTCCCAGAGTCAGTATGCTGGTCCACTCTCGAACCAGCCTACGTCCTCTTCCGCCCTCCTCCAACTTCTTCTTCCTCCTCTTCCTCAGCCGCTCAGCAAGCATTCGTAATTAACAAGCTTTTACAGTTCGATCTGATCCCCCTTGAGCTTGGATATACGTCTGCGAATCCCAATGGAACACAGGCTGTCTGCTTGCCGCTGCCTGGAAATACTGGAATAATGAAGAACATCTTTAATTTCCCTCAAGAGATGAAGGAAATTAATCTCCCCATCAGTCCAAGATAGTTAGCCCGGCTGGTGGATTGCTATTACCTCACCGGTTATCTTATCTATTAATTTAACCCCAACCCCGCTCTCGTTGACTTATTAGTATGTCTCCGCTCTGTTTTATTGATTTTATTTTGCTGTTGGCTTATCAGTGTGTTGGTCCGAGTCACTGAGCCGAATGTTCGACTGAGCTAATAGCTCACTGGTTAACCGAAGAAGACATTTTGGCTAATTGGCCGAAATTTCTCATTTGCTCTTACCTGGGTGATTAGGTTACGGTATTTAAATACTTTATTTATTTATCAAGCTAGTTATCAAAATGTCTTCTTGGGTATAAGCTGGTTTGCCAAAGAAGACATTTGGCTAACTGGCTAGGTACACGATACACCAGTAAGCTGAGTACAAATTTTACACAAGCTAACCAGTGAGCCAATCGCTAAGAAGAGATTTTCTCTGAAATCACGGCTTAGCCCATCTTTGTCTTATGTCAGCTGGTTGACTTATTAGACCAAACAAGTTCGTCAAAATTACTAGTTAGCTATTAGCTCACTGGTTAGCTTATATGTAGATCAGCCCTAGTGAGTTAGATGTTGTCCAGGGGATATAGAAAGTCTAAACAATTGACTTTGGCTTTCCCCTGTCAGGGGACACCACAGCGAGTCACTCGCATGATCGTATCGATCTTTACAACTCTTTAGCATATGCTTTGTGTAGTCTGACACTCTTCCGATGATTACTACGAAACGACGGCATCAGCAATTCATCTCTCCGGTTCGTTTGAGTGGCTCACCATTTTATGTCCAAGAGACTTGTCAATGGGAAGTAGAGTAGTGGCAGAAGTCATTTGGTGACGGTAATGATGTTTTAAGTGGGACGTGCTGCGGTGTGGTATGAAAAGTGAGATTCTTTTTCCTTGCAGATGATGTCTTGACTGAATGACCGGCATTCATTCAGTCAAGCAGCGCTATAAGGGTTTATTGCAGTGGCCATAGCAACAGCAGTGAAGTGGAGAGGAAGGTGAAGATTTTTGTTGTTGTGCTAATGCACAGAGTGTCCTTGTTGCAATGGAAAAATGTTTTATCCACTGTTTTAATTTCCTTTTTAATAGCCACTCATCCATCCATTTTAACTCATTACGGTCATGGGTGGGCTAGAGGAAACCAACTTATTTTGGGCAAGAGGCCTGATCAATCACAATCACAGGTTAAATATGGACAAACTAGAATTCACATTGACACACGTGGACAATTTCATTCTTCAGTTTCACGCTGACGGTATTTTATTGAATGGGTTTGGCATTTTCTGCTACCTTAAATGCCAACCAAGGACATACGTGCAGCTGCTATTATTTCGAAACTTTGAAGAAATGGGAAGAAAAGCCCGACAGGTGCCTGGATAAGGCTTGTGCTGGTCACACCGATCAGATGTGTTACTAATAAAATAAGATAAGATAAGATATCCTTTATTCGTCCCACAATGGGGAAATTTACAGCCTCCAGCAGCAAGAATGTATGTAGAAAGAAGAAAGGAGAAAGAGAAAAAACAACAACAACCATCTTTCAATTAAATACAATATGAACACAAATGGATAAATCGCAGTACTATTTACAATAGTAATAAAATAAATAAATTTAAGTAATAAAAAAAATAGTACACACGGTAATAAGTGACAATTTGTCGTTTTTAAAGTTCTTCGTTTTACCTTAACATGAGTGTTCGAAACTCAATTGTTAACGCCGCACCCCTGCGCTCCTCTCATGGTCTTTTCTCACTTCAAATTGTCCAGATGAAGCAAGATGACTGCAGACTCGAAAGCGCAAAACTCGCATAAAAGTTTCCATTGCGAATGGCTGAATGAATGACTGAAGGGATATTTGTGCGGATTGTCATCAGATATGTGTGCAGTGTCTTGTGATTGCAACACTTAAGGGAGGAGGAGATGCTGCTATTAGGTGTAGTGTGGTAACAGTATGGACAGGTTGGGAGGGGGTGAGCGTCAGGAGGGTGTCGGGATGCTGAGCTCTGCAGCGGTGAGTGTCGAGCTAACCACTTGTGAGTGGCCCCCCCCCCCCCACGCCCGCAACCCCCCACCCGCTTTCGACTGCGTGCCGGTGCACTCGTCTCGCCGAAACACACTCCCTCTTGCATCTGTCCTCCACCTCGGCGGCCGCCTTCAACTGCACTCGCTCTCTGCAGGTTTCCTTTGGAGCGGCTCTGGATTTCGTGAGAGAATTCTTTGGTTTCTGGACGAAGAGGAAAAGGGTTGGAAGCAGAAGAAAAGGAGCGGAGTGGTGACCGAGAGGAGGATCTGGGAGTGACCCCCGCTGTCCATCAGGTGTGTGTTCAATCTACTTATTTTTGAAATGTACGAATTATATTAAGATGTATGTATGTATGTATGAGTAGACAAGCATTTTGCTGATTCAAGCTCAATTTTAGAACACACCATGCGCCTGAGAATGCTGAGATAATTTAACTATCCCATGCTAAGCCGCGGATTCAAGTTAAAACATTTGGTACATTTTCTAAAGACCTTTTTGTTCTGATACAGCTAACTTTTCCCACAAAAAGTCCACCATGTTCATGGTAAAAGTGTCAAGATCATTGACACCTTTATCCCTTATTGTTCTTTACAGCCACTAGAGGGCGTGTGGATATTGCTATGATGTGCTGTGATGCATTAAACGGACTCCATTTGTCATTTCTTTGTTTTGTATTCAATAGTTTCTTTTGAGGTTTGGCCTTAGTGGAGGAATTTGCGCATTCACCGTAAGATTTTTTTCGTATTCTGTCGTGGATGGTATAAAGAGATGCGAGGAGGAGAATATATATGAAAGAAAATGTAGTGTTGTCGGCTCACGCTGACCGGCATGTCCGTGTGTCTGTGTGTGTGTGTGTTTTCGAAATGGCTTGTCGTACTCTGGTGGGGTTGAAATCTGGCATCCATCACAGCACGACTGGGCGCTGGCTTGCCGCTCCCCTGGCAGCTTCTGCGTGCTTGAGTGTGGGAATGTGCTCCGCAGCAGCCAATAAAATAATTTCACACACGTCCTGTGCAAACTCATGGTAGGTTTTCGCGCCGTCCATCTAAATTGAGACTCCCCTAACCCGGTCCTGACGGCTGCCCCGATCATCATTTCCCAGTCTCAATTGGCCACAGGATGCAGTGAATGAAGTGACTGTCCATCACCCGTTAAGTATCTAGGAGCCATCTTTACTGGTGCTCAGAGAGACAGAGGGAGGTGGTATGGGGCCAATAAAGCTATGTTCCTGCAGGAGACAAATTTTCAACATACCAAATGTGACTTTTTCGCACTTGGGGCGTAATGGGCAACAATTTCAATTTTTTTATTTTATTTTTCCTTCTTTACCCGATCAGCTGCAGCCTCTTATACAGTGTCCTGTTCCAACCTGATACGAGTGTACAGCTTCTCTAAAGGTTGATCCCCAGGTCTTTTTTCATACCCTCTTCATGAATTTTCCACTAAATGGGGGTCCATGTCATTGCCGCAGAGGTATTTAGGACTTCAGTCCGTGTGCGGTGGTATGCACTTAATGCGCTTATATTCGGCGGTGTATTCCAGTTGAACAACGCAGCCTCTCCTCCAACCGAACCAAATGTGTGTTGTAGTACCGAAACTGACCTGAGAGAGGCAGCATGGCATCAAGGGGCATCTAGACATCAGGTTCAAAGAGGAATGAACAATAGAAGAAGACATAGAAGAGGCTATGCTAACTGTTGACTGAAGCTGTGCTTGTCTGGTAGCTGCATTGCTTCATAATTGTGTTTGCGAACGCTAGAATTGGATGTATTTCATCCGTAAGATGACACTATATGTAGTTTTTACTTTTTAGAAGTATTTGGTGCGCCAGTGCCCCTTTTTGACCATATTTCCACGTGGAACGGGGCGACATTAAGTGCGTATGGATCCAATCAGTTAGCAACTGTGACTCAACCTACTCCATTATGGTGTATGTGTGACTCGGCAAAATGCGCGTGGGCACACACACACACACACATACACAAACACTTGGCTCAAAATAATAATGTTTAAACGCGTTTTGATCTCACTGACTACGCCATTGCATTCGCAACCCTTTCTTACATTGTGTAATTTGTTGGGAGCAAAATAATTGACTTGTCCATCCTGATTCACCTTTGGTAGAACTTCCTCACGACAATTAAAAAACGACACTCAGTCGTGTGTGTGTTTTCCGTGTGCCTGTATGTACACTACAGGCCAGTGCCAAGGCCAGTCCAACGCATCACTGACTTATTCATGCAGAAACTGCTGATGCACTCCACCCACTTCAGGCACAGTATTGCATCAGTTAGGACACCTCAGCTACTTGCTACTAGTTGATCTCTTTTCATACTGCTCTGGTAGTGTTGCTCATGTTCCTCCTGTTGCTAGGTTGTTGTTGTCCTCCAACAGCCCCCTCAATGTCTCTTGGTATCGTCTCTGTGCTTTTGGGAGACGCAAAAAACGCACATCAATGTGCTATCCTGGCTGAATTGCACTGCCCGCGCAATTTCCGTGAGTTGCAGATGCTGCCCGCAGTGACATAAAGTGAACTAAAATCAGCAAGAAAGGGTGAGGACAGGAAATTGGTCTGTGGCCGCCATCTGAAGAAGCATTTCTTGAAAAGGGCTTGTCTTGCGAATTGCCTCTCATTTCCACCTGTTGGCCCGTTCCACACAACAGCGGGTGCAATTGATTGAAAATCACTCTCGATTCCTAACTGGGCAGGTTGATATCCCACAAGTGTGATTGACTTAGCGTCGCGTCGATCGGATTGCGTTCCCTTGATGTTTTTGAGCATGCGTATATTGCTACAGTGCCGAATATTGACTGCCGTTATTGGTGCCGGCGTCGTCGGCGGTCGCAGTGTCTGCACACGAGCAACTGGTAACTTTACACCCCCTCCACCCGCCGCTAGAGTGTCATCAGTTAAACCGAGAGGGGAAAATCCAATTACGTCGGTCTCGCGCCGTCTGCCTTCCGAACGAAGCGGCGTTTTGATAACTTTGATTGCTCAAATCTGCTTCAATCACGGGACGCGCTCACAATGCTGTGACGGCCGCGGCGTTGAGTAGCGGAGGTGATGCCGGTCTTGGCCGCATATATCCTGACGGGAGAATCCCATTATCCTTTTCCATACATAGCTGCCACACCGCCTTTCGCGGATGGCGCTTTGTAGACGCCATGTATGAATGAGCAATTTAAATGCACATATCTTCTTTTGTTGTGCTGCTTGTTTTTTTTGTGTGCTGCCATATTAATGCACATATTTATTGTGTGTCCTCTTTGTGTCCTTTAAAATGATCCTTGGGTGTGGTAAATAACGGTACCAAGTCGATGAAAATGAGGAGAGATTTTTTTTTCTTTCCTCCCTTTGCGGTTATAATGAGGGCTCATTTGATCTCCATCTCCGCGCAATCTCATCATTCAGGATTGCAGCGGAATGAGGATGATTGCGTGTATTATATTTAGGCCATGGTTGTATGGTGTGTGTTTGTTCTTGACAACGGTTGTTTAAGGCTGACAAACAAGTGCGCCTGTTGACGCACCTTTTGTATTTGATTAGGGAATAGATAAAATAGGTCAACATGATACTAAAGGAGTCGTTTTTATTGTTGCTTGTTTTGCTCTGAATTGTGTTCTGTAAACAGAAGCGCATTAATTAGCACAGATAATTTGGGACGTGGGGCAAGACCTAAAGAGCAATTTGGGAGGCTTTAAGAAGTGGGATTTAGCTATTGTGTGTGATGGAGTGCTGCCTACTGAAAATGGTATGCGTGCTTTTAATGTCTGTGGGTGTTTGCTTAATTCTTTGCACTTTATTCGTCTAAAGGGGTTGGCAAACTGCGCCACTGCGTGGCTCGGGACAATAAATTAGAGTGCATGTTATTTGTCTCACAAATGTGGATCGCTTCTGTTATGTTCTCTGACTGTACACCACGTGGCAGTGTTGCTATGAAAATACTCTTGAGATGAAAAAGAAAGGGGGAGGTAATGGCGAATATAGAGCGAGTTGTAGGAACGAGTGTTGTACTGTCAATAGCCTGATAAGGAAATCATATTTGGCCTTGTTATTTTGCCTCCCGACACCGCAACTTATTTCTACAGACTTTGTGCAATTTCGGTAATCAGCCTTCACGTTCGCCTTCTTCAGAGACGTTTGCGAGCACTTGACGTGTCAGCAGGTGGCATGCGCGGAAAGCCCAGTGACACCAAAACTGGACAATATAGTAAAACAGTATTTTATTTGTGTTTGTTCGTTAGTTTCATTGTGGATTTTTGTGATCTCGGAATGTTAAAATAAAATTATATATTGTATTTTTTTTGTTGCTCAAAATATGTTTCGGACTCTTTGACAACCCGGCTATATATATATATATATATATATATATATATATATATATATATATATATATATATATATACATCCATCCATCCATCCATTTTCCGAACCGCTTAATCCTCCGCGGGGGGTGCTGGAGCCTATCCCAGCCGTCTTCGGGCAGTAGGCTGGGGACACCCTGAATCGGTTGCCAGCCAATCACAGGGCACACAGAGACGAACAACCATTCGCACTCACACTCACACCGAGGGACAACTTAGAGTGTTCAATCAGCCTGCCATGCATATTTTTGGAATGTGGGAGGAAACCGGAGAACCCGGAGAAAACCCACGCAGAGAACATGCAAACTCCGCACAGGGAGGCCGGAGCTGGAATCGAACCCGGTACCTCTGCACTGTGAAGCCGACGCGCTAACCACTGGACTACCGGGCCGCCTATATATATATATATATATATATATATATATATATATATAAAATAAAATGCGCTTCAGATGTCAGTTTGGTCTTTTTCTTGGAAACCGGGTCGAAATGGCTCTTTGAATGTGAAAGGTTGCCGACCCCTGGTCTAGTTGTTAATGCCTAGCATTGTTGCGATGCCTCTGGCTCGCCCCCCTGTCGGAAATAAAAGCCGTTCTTGCAGTGGCTCTTTAGTGAGAAAGTGTAATTTTTTTTCCCTAATTTTGCTACGGAATACGAAGGATTGAACAGTAGAAATTTTATAGAGCAGCTAAACGGCTAACACACCACCGTTAGGTCACCACTGGCTAACAGTTAAGTAATGTTATCACAAGCCCTGCAACACCCGTGCGTGTGGCCCGGTCTCCAGTTAAGAGCTTCTGAGAGCTCTCGGGGGGGGAAACGATGCTTGGCCGTGAACTTGGACAATCACCGAAAGGAGTCGCTGATTGCCGCTTAACTCTGACCGGAAGAGCCATCACCTAATTTGGTCAAAGGCTTTTATTCCTCTCTTCAGATGAAGTGGGTGATTATCTTCACCGTGCGGTCCCCAGAGGAAACCAACAGATGCACTGTCATGCAATTGTGTGAGAATGACTCTGGATTTCCACAATGAACGTAACCATTGCCCCTGCACGAAAATGATGATGCACACACTTTTACACCAAGCGTAGACTACTTTCCGTCACCAAATTCTCATGCGCGTCAGGGGTGACGGCCCCAAACACGCTAGACCAGCGGTTCCCAACCTTTTTGCCCCACGGACCGGTTTAATGTCAGACAATATTTTCAGGAACCGGCCTTTAATTAAGGCCGCATAAATACAACAAAATAAGATGATCCGACCTGAATGAAAACTGTGGTATTTTCGTCTCATAATAAGAAACGCAAATTATGACACGAGGAACGTCCGATCTGGCCGCAACACTTTGTGGTCACTATAGTAACGTTTAAACATGCCTTCAAAATAAGATACACCGCAAATACAAAGTGCATGAAAAATACGATTTACCACCGCTGCATATTATGCAGATTGGTCTTGGTGCGTAGGACCTTTGTTTTTTTTTTTACTCATTTTGCTAGCTCCTGGGTTTCATTTTAGCGGTAACCAATCACGTGACCGAGAAGCACTACCTTCACCTGCGTCAAGAGTGACATATTGTAGCCGGATGGAACAGAGAATCCGGTAATTTTTCAAAATGAAACATCTTTCAGATTCCGCAATAAATCAAATGGAAGTAATGTAAGTTTTTTATTCTTTCTGTCCGGCCCGGTACCAAATGACCCACGGACCGGTACCGGTGCGTGGCCCGCGGGTTGGGGACCACTGCGCTTGGCGATACATACGCTGGCACGAGAATTAAGTTTCGCCCGTCTTAACGCTGAGCACGCGGGCGCCAGTCTACCAAAATAGGACTCTTAGTGTTTTGAGCGTGGCTAAGTCTCAGATTTTTTTATTTTTTTATTTTGTATTTAATATATCACCGTTTTTGTGTATATGTGGATTATTTTTGACTCCTGGACACGCGTCCCACGGTGCTTGGAGATACTTTGCCAGGTGATTGTCAGCCGACGATATTAGTGCAAGTGTAATAACGCTGATGTTTTGCCTCCCGAGAGCCACTCCTCGGCAATCACATTTAGTCAACACAATCACTATCCCGCCTGCCACTCGGCGGGACACAAGACACGCGCACCATTTTTCATTTCCTTCGGAGCGTCACGAGCGCGCTATTTGCCGCCGCGATGAATCCTTTGGCCGCGTCGCCGAAGGCTTCTTACAGTGAGGGGAATGACTGCGCTGCTTTTTATTGTTGTCGCGACTGCGGCGTCGCTGTTTGTTTGCGTCTGAGATGTTAGACTCGTAATGAAATGCTGCTTTGTGTCCGAGTTAGTCATCCTTGTAAATCAGGCGAGTTCTTCCCTTGAACCGACGTATCAATGGAAAACTGACAGAGGGTGACTGCTGAGCTTTGATCTCAGCTACAATCACATCTTTCAGGCGGATACAATGTAAAACCAATCGTACTTGAACAACATCATTAAATGCAGGATGTAGACGCATGTTGATGGTTCACATCCTCAGTGATTTTTAGTTTCTGTTGGTTTGGAGGTAATACACATTTCTCCAGAAACAATCCTGACCCCCCCCCCCCCCCCCCCCACACACACACACACAAAGTAAATGTCTATTGTAGTACAGGCAGGATGGTGCCACGGGTCATCCAGACTGCATACGGATTGTAAATATTGAACACGTTAAACATTTACGGTTTTCGGCTCAAATTCCGCGAGCTGATTGGATGGAAATTCATTCATTCATTCATCTTCCGAGCCGCTTGATCCTCACTAGGGTCGCGGGGGGTGCTGGAGCCTATCCTAGCTGTCTCCGGGCAGTAGGCGGGGGACACCCTGAATCGGTTGCCAGCCAATCGCAGGGCACACAGAGACGAACAACCATTCGCACTCACACTCACACCTAGGGACAATTTAGAGTGTTCAATCAGCCTGCCATGCATATTTTTGGAATGTGGGAGGAAACCGGAGCACCCGGAGAAAACCCACACAGGCCCGGGGAGAACATGCAAACTCCACACAGGGAGGCCAGAGCTGGAATCGAACCCGGTACCTCTGCACTGTGAAGCCGACGTGCTAACTGGATGGAAATCATCACTCTTAATGCAGGATGATCAATCACCTAGTATAATCTTTCAGAGAATGATAACCAGGCCTTTGCTGACTTTGACCGCAGGGATTGAAAAACAAAAAACAAAAACATGCTTACATTTGATTACCTGTATAAACGGTTCCATATTCTATTACTTGAAGTGGCAGATGATGAGCGTTCTTGTTCAGGTCAAACTATTTGCTTCCGACGATGAATAATGACTTTTAAGTTTGACGATTGGTCCGGGCAACAAAAGAACTACCGCTTCTGGCCTCTTGGATCAAATGAAATCTAACAAATCAATCGTGTTCTTTCCGAGAGACTGAATGATGATCGTTGAAGATCGATTGTAAAATGATTATTTATATATAAAGCGCTGACAGAAAGTGTAGAAACCTTGACCTTGATCTGCTTCCTTGGCCGTCGATTGTTAACCTGCAAGAGCAAGTGTTCCGCGGACATCGACAATTTGTCATTTTATATTTTTAAAGGACTCTCATACTTTTTTTCACCCAACAATTTGAAACGGTTCCCTTTTTTTTCATTCTTCAGCCAAGATACACAAAGTATTAAGAATTATAGTATACTTAACATCCACACATGTTGAAATCACACATTTCTGGAAAACCTTTCTAATCTACCCTGACCCTGCATTTTATTGCGGTTGCGGCTCCATTATCAACGCAAGTCCTCATGGTCAAACAGAAGCTCCAACGGCGTACGCTTTGCCCCCCTTGAGATAACCCGTCTGCGGTTACTTCTCAGAGCTGTTCTGTCACGGTCAGGTCATGACACTGCACATGCTGCGTTCAAGAACGTTCGTGTGAGATGCCCGCCGTGCCGATATTTCAAATAAAGCCACAGTGCTGCAGCAGCAACCTTGGAAGGCGGGGATTGAGAGGCGGGGCGGGGGTGGCGGGGTGAGAAGAATGAAGTCTGTGAGTGAAATGGAGCGAGGGGACTGTATAGCTGAGGTGGTGGATCGATAATATGCCCTTTGATCCATAACATTAATGGGAGGGAATACATTATTACTGTTAAGAGGCGCGAGGTGGATGGGGCGCGCGCGCAGTCGCAGGATGATACATCACATCTGGGCGGCTAGCCAGAGAATATCCCCCTCACCCCTCTTTTAACCTTGGGAAAACTCAGCCGAGCTTTGTCCGTCCTCCTCCTCCTCCTCCTCGTCCTCCTCCTGTCCATTTCATCTTCTGTCCTAATATCCTGATTGAAGCGCTCACCTCTCGCTGTCGTGGTTAATGAGCAGCAGAGGCCCGAGTGCGGCGTGCTGAAGCGTGGCCGAGACCCAGGGACACTCTTCTTTATCAAGCCAAAGAAGCCCTGCGGAAAATAGTCATCAGGGTAGTCTAAGGTAGTTGCGGAAATGGGCCGTAGGCGGATGAGTGATTTGGACTGCGAGGGCATTCTGGGTTCAAATCTTTCAGATGTCAGACTTGCATGTTCTCATTTTGGGACTCACCAAACCCATTCACATCAATCAGATTAACCAAATATGTTTCGGCCCCTGGCCGGATTATCTACCCAATCGGCTGTAGTTCTGTTTTGTTCATGTGGAAGTGCGCCCGTCTTGGATAGGATCTCTGCTGAGCCTCAGGAGCGGCCCTTCCTGATTGGCCAACAAATAACGCCACCAAATTTCAAGATCCGCCGTGATCCTTCCAATTGTTTTTTTTTTTTTTTTACGTACCTGCTATAGTGTTCAGTGGTGTGTGTTTTGAAGTAGAAAATAAACCACCGCATGAGTTTAGCAGAGCAGAGTGAAACTCCATCGGTACTATGCCTTGGAAAATTGGCAAATGTCTGTCCGGAGAACATGCAAGTGGTTTCTCTTTTCTTGTGCCATTCATGGCAAAGTCACTTGAGTCAAAACATTCAAATGTCTGTGACTCATCAATACCGAACGTGAATCCAAAGTTGCATCACCGCAGTTTCTATTTGCGCCGCAGCAGCAGGACGGTGGGGTACACTGTGAATATAAATATGGAAGGATGCGTGTTTGCGCAGCTGTGTGTACTCGTGTCATGTCGGCGTGTCTTTTGTCGCCATGCGGCGTAGCGGTTTTGAGCGCTCTGAATACAAAATGACCTCTGCCTGACGTGTTTTTTTTTTTTTTTTTTGCATTGTGAATGACAGCGACTAGCATCCTCTGCACAGTTGCTTGAAACAACCGTTGTCAATCACCGGAACTGTCCAAAATATCGCTTTACTGTATGTGAAATGTATCCGCAATGCAAAAAAACTGTTTGGGACTGCTGAACTAAAAGTAAATATAATATAAAATATATATGTTAGTAATCAAGCTATAAATGCATCACTGTCTCAAATCCAAGGCACAATTTCTGATACAGTTCTCGGGTTGGATCTTATTGGCTTGCACTGGTCAGCGGAGCTTCTGTTGTCGGACATAAATCGTGTGGATCTATCACCGTCTCACGGGCCCTTGGGTACCGGCTTGTCATGTTGAGCCTGGTTTACAGAGAAAAATATGGGCTGCATTCTGTATCCGGTGCCAGCTTTTTGCCTTTATCTGTGAGCCACAGCACAGCATAAAATGGGACGAAAAAAAAAAAAAGATGGCCCTCTGGACGATGGAGTGGATGCTAGATCAAGACGGTCTTTGGCTGCACAGTCGGGTCTGATAACAACCTTGTATGTCACATAGGTTTTCTTTTTCTTGGGTGAGAAAGGGAACAGTTTCACAGCGATGTATTTGTTCAACTTTTGGGCATGTGAGAACGCAAGCTTTTGGCCACTTTGGACAGTACTGATAGCAATTGATGGGGTTGTTGAAGAAAACATCATACTTGGGCAACATGTCCGATCACAAGTCAAAATCGTCAGGAAGCATTTTTACGTGGTTGTCATTTACCCAACATGCTATGCAAATAAGCGTAGGCACTCAATTGAAGTACATTAGCGTCTCTTTCGTTCTCTGAGATAAGGCACAGTGACAAAGGTGAAAATGTATTTTTCTGCAAATGTTTTTCTTTTTTTTTCCCTGCTCTCGCCACCCGCTCTTGTCAGCCTTCCTTGACTCCATATCAGCAGCTTTTCGCTCCCGTTTTCATATCTGGGCCCCCTTGCCTCCTCATCTCCTATCTGCAGCCGCACTCCGGACAGATGGAGTGTTTTTATTTTGCCCGTTTTTCTTCTGCCTGAGCGGCGATACCGAAAGTCCCATTCCGCTGCCTGCGTTGGAGATAAATCAGAAACATTTTTTCCACAGTTGCGATCAATGCTTGGGACCATTTTTTCTCTCCCCCCCCCTCTTTCACCATGAGCACCCAAACAAATACACCACACAGTAGTGAATCTTTTCCTCCTCGGGCTCGTTTTTTTTTTTTTTTTTTTTAAGCCTGCTTCCAGTGGTCCGCTCTAGCGAGAGGGATTTGCATCTAATTAGCATCTCATTAAAGCTTAATAGCATGAACCCCATGCCCTCCAGACAATAAGGGGTAAAGATCGCGGAGAAGAGTCTGCTTTCCGCCAGCGGTTACTGTACGTCTTCCCTTTGCGAATAGTGTGTGACACGTCTGTTAATGAAGGAAATTTTGGCACGCCCACTTGCGCGCCCTCACCGTATTGTTGTGCGACTCCCTCGAAACATTTAACTCGGCCTTTGACGCCGTAGCTCACATTTGCCCGCTCGTTGGTGAGCCTTCAATGGCCTGGATTTAGTTGGCTTTGGTCCAAAACGAGATGCAGTCTTGGTAAGAAACTGACATTTAAACGGCGTGTCAGCATTTGCAGATTCATCGATGTGCAAATTCCTTTTTATTCAGCCATCCGCTCAGCGAAACTTTTATTGCATCGGCGCCATCTGGTGGCATTTTAAGGTCAATTATGGATGTTGAAGTGAGTTAAGGAGTTTCATTTCAACAACTCAAGTGTTTTGCCGGCATCTTGTGGCACATGATGTGAAAATATCCATGTGTGAACCCCTTCATATTGTTTTGGGATCCTCTCTTCCATTATTTGCCGGAAAAAAAAATTACCCAGCTATTTTCTGTTTAGTGATTTTTTTTTTTTTATGTTATATCACAACGTTGGGGCCAAGGAACTGTCTTGAAATGAGGTGAGGAGCTTCATTTGGTCGAGCGAAAGCCTTCTCAAATCGAAAATAAAAGTATTTAGTGCCACCTCATGGCATCCATAGGCAATTGAAAGCTTTTTTGGTAGGGATGAATTACTTTCAGATTTTTTTGGCTATTTGCGGCAGAGCGCAATCCCATTTCTCCACAAATAGCAGGGGAATACTTGACACATAAATGTTGGTCTTTGTGTCCAGCCTTCCTTGTCCAGCCAACAAGTGAGAAATTATATATTATATTATAATATTTTTCCCAATGCAGGTCGCTGATATGTTATGAATAAATGTCATATTCATGCCACAGTGGAGATGCCATGTTTTACTGGGTTCTGCAAAGACGAGACGGATCAATTCTGCAATTACCCAACTGGAGCAATTTTGCACGAAAATGAGAACCATACAAAAGCAGCGAGGTACAGAAGCATCAGATGTTTTGCGCAAATGAAGCTGCTCGTGAATATTCCCATAGCAGGACTTAAACTCGACAAACAGCTATTTTCTTCATTCAAAAGCCAATGAGGAAATCATACCCATTGCAGTCAACAGGGTGGAAAATATTTGTTTGTCAATTTACATCAGTCTTTCTGTGACAATTCACGGATTAAACCTTTCTTTGTGAAAAATGGTTTAAAACTGCCTCTTTGTACTGTGTGTCTTCATGCTTTTTTTTTTTCAATTAGGACACCTCCCCCTGAACATATGGGTGCCGTTCACCACCACACACACTTTGCATGTGTGTGTATGCATATGTATATAATTTGGAATCCTTTCTAATTTCACACTTGTTAAGTTTCCATGTAAAAGCCAACATTTTAGAAGGGTGCCTGCGGGGGTGTGTGTGTGTGTGTGTGTGTGTGTGTGCGCGTGTGTGTCTGTCTGTGTCTCACTAACACACCAATACAGTAAGGTATTGAGCCTTGATGTGAATAGTAAAAAAAAAAAAAAAACATTAACACTCCCCTACTTGCTTAAAAAAAATGTCTGTTATTATATTTTGACTCACAAAAAACAAAAAATAAAAATTATTGAGGACCATCAGAAAGTCGGCTTTTTTCACGCGGCTACGTCTCTCCGCTACTTGATCTCTACTGAAGCTCCTACTTGACATACAACTCTCATCTCTCCGTTGAGATGTATCTTTCTTTGACACACATTTCTCTACTACGATCCTATTTAGACAGTACCTTGTGGAAAAATGCTACTATGCGTTTTGGAGAGTGGTTCTGGAGTGGGGGGCGAGGGGGGAAATAAACTGGTGCTTTCGGATATACGAGTTTCAATCAACTTTCCACAGCAAGATGCAGTAATAATCATGTTTATTTTCTCTGAGGATAAAGAATATGTGACTTTCAATTGTGGATTGCCTGTCGACATGTGTTGCGTTCTACTGTTTTCAAAAATCCATTGTGAATCGGGTAAGTTGGTATGTAATTGATTTTGTATCACAAATATATATGGGGTGGATTACTGTAACTGAAACCAAGGGCACACAAGCCGAATAGATCAAAGTAGAGCTGCGTTGCAATGTCGCCACTAAATGAGGTCATCAGCCGCTTGTTCTTTATGATCTTGGGCCTCCACGCTGCTGAGAGCTTCTCTCATGATTGCACTTTTTTTTCCTCCCCACTCCCCATTCTCGTCGTCGTCTCTGTTGCACTAATTTATGTGTTGTTGTTGAAGCTGCTGCGCTGATAGGCCCAGAGATGGCATTTAGCTAAAGAGCAGAGAGGCCGTTAGCTTCAACATTCATCTAATCAATCTCGCTAATGAAAGCGCCACGCTTTCCGCAGCCTCCGTTTCCACTCGCTATTCTCGCCCTGCCCTCTAGCCTTTCATTTGCTCTCCCCTTTTCCCCCCTTTTGGCCTCTTAACGGTGCTGCTTTTTCATATGTGGAGGAAAACGGTTAGTCACTTCTGGAGCCTTTACGCCTCTCCCTAACTGTCTGAGGTGAGCTACAGACACAAAGGTTAAATGTTAGTTTTGAGCGACTTTGTTCTCACTGGTCAAACAAAATGAATGCATTTGAGGAATATTATTGTCTGTCCTGGGAGGCAAAGTGTCTTCATATACAATGCAACACAGCTTTGCCATATACATTAAACCAGAGGTGCCCAACCCCCGGGCATACATACCTTACATCACTTCCATCCATCCATCCATCCATCCATCTTCTACCGCTTATCCGGGGCCGGGTCGCGGGGGCAACAGCTTTAGCAGGGAAGCCCAGACTTCCCTCTCCCTAGCTACTTCTTCCAGCTCTACCCGGGGGATCCCGAGGCGTTCCCAGGCCAGCTGGGTGACATAGTCTCTCCAGCGTGTCCTGGGTCTTCCTCGGGGTCTCCTCCCGGTGGGACATGCCCGGAACACCTCACCAGGGAGGCGTTCAGGGGGCATCCGAATCAGATGCCCAAGCCACCTCATCTGGCTCCTCTCGATGTGGAGGAGAAGCGGCTCGACTCGGAGCCCCTCCCGGATGACCGAGCTTCTCACCTTATCTCTAAGGGAGAGCCCGGACACCCTGCGGAGAAAACTCATTTCGGCCGCTTGTATCCAGGAGGATACATCACTTCCATTTTATTCATTTCGGAATCTGAAAGATGTTTTATTTTGAAAATTTTACTGGATTCTAGGTTGTCGTCAGTGTGTCACTTTTGAGGTTAAAGCACGCTTCTCGGTCACGCAATAGGTTACCGCTAAAATGAAACCTAGGAGCTAGCAAAATGCATCAAAAAACAAAGGTCTTTGGAAAGTTTCTTTGGGAAGGGGGAAAGGCCCAGCCAGGAGACAGAAGAGTAGCGTATGACGTTAGAGAAAAAGGCTACTTTTAATAGACAGTGTCAGGAATCCTACTTAAAATACGGATTGATCACAACGGGAGATTCCCACGCATCAAGCCCACTCGGCATAATATACGGTGATGGCGAGTCGTGTTTTTCATGCACTTTGTATTTGCAGTGTATCTTATTTTGAAGGCACGTTTAAATATTACTTATACCGGCCAGAGAGCGTTGCAGCCAGATAGGACGTTCCTTGTGTCATGATGCGTGTTTATTCTTATGTTTTGAAAATACAACCGTTTTCATGCAGGTCCGATTGTATTATTTTGCTGTAAAGGACGGTGCATGAAAATATTATATAAAAACATAAGGTTGGGGAGCCCCGCATTATTTTTTTCTCGCCAAAGTCATGAACGTCCACAAGACATGCATTGGACAAACGCGCTTGGTAAACAAGCCGATCTTGGCCATGGCTACTACATTGCAAGCATTATTTACTTTTTTTTTCTCCACTTTTGGAGTTCACGCTTTAAACTTAGCCGTAGTCTCACGAGACTTATTGACAACCCCAGGAGTTCTTCTACGACCTTGGAACTATATTGGTATTCATACCTTTTATTCTATCACGATCACAATTTGTGCAACGTGCCCATTATCATGCCACGTGGAAGTGCGGCTATGACTGTTTGACGGGAGGGGACCACGATTCCACCCTGATAAGTACCGTCCGTGCCGTCGAGAGTTGCGCAATATGGCGGAAAAGAAAGTTGATGAATGCCGAGCCTTTGTGCTGACGTCTTCCCCGCAGCAAGGTTGCCGCTTGCCTCCATCAGGAAATATCTGTCCTTGTGCTCTGCTCTGAGCTTTTTGTTTATCTTTATCTCGCGCACGTGCACACGGACACGCGCACGCTTACAGCCAGACAAAAGGCACATTTGACAAATAAACTTTGTGGAGGCAGGTCTCTGCTGAGGCTGGCGACTCTGTCTTGAGAATATCAAACAGATGGATGGGGAGGGAGTTTTTGTGTGTGCGCCCACCACGGCGAGTGCACGTGTGTGGATGTTGAAGACTTTAGGGAGAGGAAACGTGACCCGCACTTGCGTCTCACGGCCACGCAAACTGATTATCAAGCACGTGTAAAGAAAGCAAAGCATCTCATTGTTGTTGCCCCGCACAGCACAGCACTCTATCAGCACAAAAGCATCGCAATGTAATGCTCCAATTTGGAGTTCAGTTGCCATTTTCGTCATGCGCGTGGTTGTCGACACAATCGAAGATGGCGACACAATGATGTTCTTTGCCGTTTTGTCTCTCCTGGAGTTAAAAGTACTGTAAGCCACATTTTAATCAAGTGTGCGTTTGTAATGATGACTATTAGGCCGATTAGGCAAATTTTGGGATTGCAGGATTTTTCTCCCCATTCCTCCATGTTTCTCATATGATAAAAAAATGTAAATTGTTTTTCCATCTATCCATCTATCCATCTATCCATCTATCCATCTATCCATCCATCCATCCATCCATCTATCTATCTGAACCCGGTACCTCTGATTGTGATGAGTTTTTCCCCCCCTATAATCACCCAGCCGTAGCGTGCGTCTGCATTTGTGTGTTTTTGTCGCTGACTGCGTGAAAGCCAGTGCACCTTTTTCGAGTGCGTTTGAAAGTGTGTCAGTACTCATAAGAGGGGTGCGTGTATGCTTTTTGAGAGTTTGGGAGGGAATGTGCATATTATAGTCTTTGTGCGCGTGCTCGTGTGTCTCTGTGTGATGAAGCTGCATAAACATGCGCAGTGCTGCATACTGATCAGGGACAATAAAACCTCCATTAAAGATTTATTCAGGAGAGGCGAGGAGGCTGAGGGGCCGGGAGGCGAAGGGAGGGTCAATCAGGTTTATGTCACAGAGTGGATTACGCCAAAGACACCTCTCTCCCCCGTCACGCACTCACAGTCATGGTGGTGGCTGAGTGGTCGCCGGGAGTGCGGGGCAATGCGGCGTTTTAATAGCCCCATCACCTCCAGCTATGATAGCCGGCAATGGCTCCTTGAGCATCCACTCTTCCTCGCAAGTGTCCCGTCCGCGGCGATCCGCCGCCGCCTCAATTATAGATCCTATCTGTGTCGTAGCATAACAAGCCCGGGGCCTGCCCTGTCAAAATGTCACCTGAACCGGGCTGTGCCACTGGCAAGAGACACCCGGGCAGCTTTTTAGTTAATATCTACAATAAGATTGCGGCGTAATAGTAGAAAGGAGGCGGCGGGGGTGGAGGGGGGGGGGGGTGTTGTAATCTAATTCACCCTCTCTCCCTCCTTGTCCAATGAAGTGTGCTGTCAGCTTTATCTCAAGAGCTACACAAGCACTCCCCCCCCCCCCCAGAGAACCCCCATCTCCCGACCCCGCTTCGCCTTTCTTTCTTTGCCTTCATCCTGTTTGAGATGATTGAGATTCCGAGTTTACCGCTGATGACATTTGAGCGGCCGTTTTGCTTCAAACTCGCTCGCCACGCGCTAAGCGGCGAGGAAGAAGGCCGGTGGTTGGGAATAGGATTTATTCAGAAGAGGGTGGTGGGGGGGTGGGTAGCTGTGTGTGTCTGTGTGTGGGCGGAATAAGAAGTGAGGGGCTCGCAGAACTAAATGAAACGCAATCAGTGACTCGGATGAGTAGAAAAGAAAGTCCCGAATGGATGGAAATGGGTATTGATGTTACGGGCGGAAGCATACTGAAGCTGCTGGTGCATTCGAGACCCCTGGGAAATGCCCACCTTCAATCCATTATCGTAAAACATGACTGGCAATCATGATGTGCTACGATGAAGTTATTTTGACAAAACCATTTTACAAAGATACATGGGGAACCGTTTTAAATTGTGAAAAGAGAAGGTGGGATATTTTTTTATTTGTGTTCCTAGCGCTGTAAAAAAAAAAAAATTAAGATAGGATTAATGTATATCCATCCATCCATCCAATTTCTGAACCGCTTAATCCTCACTAGGGTCGCGGGGCGTGCTGGAGCCCATCCCAGCTGTCTCCGGGCAGTAGGCGGGGTACACCCTGAATCGGTTGCCAGCCAAGAAACGAACAACCATTCGCACTCACACTCACACCTAGGGACAATTTAGAGTGTCCAATCAGCCTGCCATGCATGTTTTTGGAATGTGGGAGGAAACCGGAGCACCCGGAGAAAACCCACCCAGGCCCGGGGAGAACATGCAAACTCCATACAGGGAGGCCGGAGCTGGAATTGAACCCGGAACCTCTGCACTGTGAAGCTGACGTGCTAACCACTGGACTACCGGGCCGCCCTGGATTAATGTATATTTTCCTGACAATTTTTTTTTTTTTCGGTAAAGAAGTGATTTTTTCTTTACTGGGGAGAAAAAAAAAATCAATTTTGAGTGTTCAATCAGCATGCCATGCATGTTTTTGGAACGTGGGAGAAAACCGGAGTACCCGCAGAAAACCCACACAGGCCCCGGGAGAACATGCAAACTCCACAGTAGTATGCAGTGCAATTTTTTGTAATCTTGTGCGCAAGTAATCAAACTAATGTTGACCCTTTTGCTAAGAACAAGAAAATCCTGATTAGTAAATGCCACACACATCACGAGAGTGCTCAGGTTCATCGATACACACTCCCCGAATGGCCAGGATTTCATTAAGGTTCATGTATTATTCACTGAGAAATTACATGGATGTTCCCCATTTTACAATCATTCACCATCATCATTCATCCCTAGCCTATGCCACCCCCCCAAAAAGATTTTTGCATGACGTTCTGCTGAAACAAAAACAGACCAGACCGGGGTTAATCAAGCCGAATGCTTTTGTTGTTTTGCTGCACGGGAAAGTGAGAATATTATCGCAACGATAATTACGTTTGATTACTGAAGGAACCGCCCCCTGTGGTTATCGGCCGATGTGCTTCTTCCTCTCCACTCTGCCTCGTTTCGTTACTGGACCCTCTGCGTTCTAATTATAAAGTTAACTTCAGTGACTTCAAGGAGGATTTTGTTTGCCGCTGCACCAAGGCTAGATTAACCTACTGAGGCAATAATAAATACTAATTGAATAATTAACATTTTATAGTGTTTACAAATTGCTCCACCGGACACGTTTGGAGGAAAATAGGTTGGGAAAGAGCTTGCGTGAGGTAGATTGCATTTAAAAAAAAAACAACCTCTCTTAAAAGTGTTATTTAGCAGGCGCTCCCTCTTTTATAATGCTTTGTTTTGGCTTGCAAGGGCTGGGAAATATGTCGTGCCCGTCCGTATATAAGGAGATGCAGTCCAAATGGCGGATAGAGAAAGAAGAGATTGTCAAGCTAACTTTTGATTGCCACTGTCACAAAGTCATTCACAATTTCAGGGTTATTGTGTTTGTAGTTTACGATAAAAACCGTACAGCATCGTGATGGCTGTTTTAGGAAACTTTGGCTTACCATTTGTAGCTGCAGTTGGATCCAAATTTCTTGGAACTCCCACTAAATCTAAAGCATGCGTCACATTCCGTTTCTTCGCTTTCCTTGCTTGCGGCATCCAAAACTGGAAACTTCTTGATAGTCTGTTCTTGCGCCGAAGGCTTCTTCCTCGTTTTCATCATCTTCTGCTTTTGTGACTCATACGGACCGACTGACGTGACGACTGCAGCCCGCCAGCAGCCGACTTTGTGAACCGTAACCGGCTTTTGCGACTTCTCCTCTTATCGGTAGTGATTAGTATATCGGCGTAACTATCTGGTTTTTGGCGGCCCGGCGGCTTCTGTTCCCCCCTCCGCCGCCGAGGAAGATAACACGGTCTGGCTTGCTTCTAATTGAATTGATGTCGGTTGCTCCACGTTGGAATCCTGACTCCTGACCTCCCTTGTGGCACGTGATCCCGGTCTCCTCTTTCATCCAGTAACGACTGTTTACTCCACTTTGATCAAAAGACGCACTCGCTTTTCGAGAGCGAGCCTTCTTCACTAATGTCCTGGGTTTTCAATTTCCTTCAGGAAACCTATCTCACAGTTACGAACATCTCTTCATATGAAATTTTCAAGGTACAAAATGCCTCAACAGGAAAATGTTGCCTTTTGTTACAAAATGAATTTAAAGATACGAAAGATAAAAAATACAGTATAGGCTGCTACTCGCAGCGCCGAGTTTCCTGAACGCAACATCGTTATAGCTGCTCTGCCATTGGCTATTTCCGAGCCAACACTGCCACCTACTGGTCGCTTTTTTTACGTGATTTATAATGCAAACGGCTTATTCTCGTTCACAGATTGCATCAGGCATTCCTCCTCTCTATGATGCAAAAAAAAAAGATTTAGATGTACAAGTACATCCTTGGTAAGCGGGGCCTAATTTTAAAAAGACATACAAGTACGTCTTGTGGAATGAAAGAGTTAAAAGCCGACAAAAGCAAACGTCAGTTTTTGACAAAACGCCAGGCAAAAACCGCTTCTGACAGAAAAACATCTACTAAAGAGCACAAAACACGATGAGGATGCAGTTAAAAGTGAAATGACCAACATTTTTATTCTTTATTCTTTGTTTTTTTTTTACATTATACACAACTCTCATTTATTGTGCAATAATCTAATTGGAACATGTATTTCTTTCGTATTTTGACACATTTTTATGCTTTACAAACCATTTATGTCTGAATTTTGGGGGGGCTTGGAACGGATTAGCGCATGGAAAACACGTCGATACTTTTTCTAGTTAAGAAAGTTCTTCCAGAACCAATTCATTTTGGAATTAGAGGTACCACTGTATTCATAAACTGGAAACCAAGGGCCGAAAATTTCATAGGCCTTATTAAACTAGTCATGGGCCAGAGTTTTGTCGATCATTTGCAGGCATAATTTGAGCTTTTCACGAAAGAGTCAAAATCGGCTCCCGTTTTCATCTGAGCTCTCTCTCTGGCCCCATGCGGCCCCGCGGGCTGCCAATTGCTCTGTTCATACATTTATGATTGTTTTCGGGGAAGAACGAGGAGGGCAAAAAATACTTCAGATCTCCAACAGTATGGTCATTGCTGATTTTTGATCGGAAGGGTAGGAAAATGATCACATTTTTTGTATGCGTGTGCCCTGCTTTAGACACATTATCCTTACGTGTTTTTTTTTTTTTTTTAATGGCACGATTCTTCGCAGTCATACTGATGAATTTCACGTCATCCCCGCAATGGGGCGGCTCTTGTTTTCTGTTTTGTGCCAGTTTCCATCAACTTCGGTTTGAGATCCACTGAGCTCCCTTTTATTTAGTGTTTCTTCATACGTCCAACCACAACCGTGATAGCATCCACAACCATGGTAATAATGGTGTTTGTCTGTGTGTGTGTGTGGTGGTGGTGGGGGGCCAAGGGGGTAGTTGGTTCCAACACTGGTTTTGCAATGGGAGCTGCAGGGTCAGGCTCAAATTTAATGGCTGGACTGAGACTAAATGAACTGAATTAATAGGGTCTGCTCCTCGCACTTAACACGCCTCCTAAACATACATTGTGTGTGTGTGCGTGTGCGCCGGCGCGTGTGTATCTTTATTAATTGGGTCATACTTGAGCCACTTCATCCCCCCAAGTGTGTATGTAGGACACGGAAAGCGTGTCACTTTCTCTTAACATGATGGCAAATTAGCCTTTAAAATGAATCGTGGAAACAATTCTTGTTGATTCGATGATGTAGTCATCGCCTCAGTTTTTTTTGGGGGGAGGTTGTTTTGTCTTTTTGCGCTTATCCCTTTTTTTTTCTTTTCGTTTTTTGCAAACACAAGTAGAATATCAATGACTTACATGTCCCAAGGAGATGCGTTATGTGCCTGTGTGTGCACCAGGCTAAATGTTGGCTTAAATTTAAAGGGTAATTCCCCTGTGTGTTCATTGAACCAGCCTGGAACACACACACACACACAAATTCGACTCCTCCCCTCCTCGCTTCCCACCTCCCCCCCGTCCCAAACCTGAGCTCATTAACCCCCCACTTCCGCTGTTGATTACCTTCTGACAAACTGGTGTCGGCATATGTGTCATTCCTGTCATGTAATTCCCTCCCCCTCCAATCCCTTTCCACCCAACACACACACACACACACACACACGCATACACGATTGTACACCTACACCGCACAGCTCTGGACTGGACACTGTCAGCAACCAAGGTCTGGCTCCCCCATGAATGAGGTCAATCATTCCAACATGAACGGGTGCTAACCCTTCAAGAATAAAGACGTGCCTGTGCGTGTTTCCATTGTCACTCATTTGAGATGTTCAGTCTCCGGTGGAAGCTCTCAGGTCGAAAATACCGTATTTTCCTCACTAAAAGGCACACTGGATTCAATGAATGGCCTATTTTGTATTTTTTTTCATATATTGGATGCACAGCATTATAAGATGCAATCTAGTAGAGTATTTTTCTTGCTGTCATGTCAAAGCGAATGGGTAAGCAGAGCTGCATACTTTTTTTGGGGGGGGGGGATGCTCAGCGATGGTTTTCAGTAGTCTCCTCATACTTGATTTGTCAGTGAAGTTGAGGCCGGAGTAATTTGGCGAAGTGCATGCCACTGCTGCTTGGGAGAAGTTTTAAATCGTGGAAAAAGAAGCACAAAACTGCTTTAACGTCACCAGTGTAAAATCTAAACCCATTTATGTTCATGGAACTTACCGTGTATATTCTTCTTGTCCAAGCAGCCCTGGCTGAGTATTCCAGAAAACCACAAGCAATATGAATCATATGACCTGAGGGGTCCGATTGGGACTTGGTTAAATTCCAGAATTATTTTCTTCATCTTAATTTTGGGCTCCATTTTTTTTGGGGGGGGGCATAGCTGCCTCTCGGGCAGGCAGGAATTCCGATTGGTCAGGATGCTGTGACGCAGACGATCCAGATGTCAGAGGGCTTTTTCCAAAGGTCATCCAGTGGCGCAAACGTAAACAGTGACTCACCGACATGCACATTTGGACCCAAGCGTCAATATTATACCTCAATGAACGTACAGGAAGCTGTAAAACTGCCACTGCCGCATTTATGGAAAGCTCATAGGAAGTGTACACACACACACACACACACACACACACACACACACACACACACACACACACACACACACACACACACAGCAGTAGTAGGATGTTTTCACAGCAATATTTTGTCTGATTCGACCAAATTAATGAGACCCAGTGGAGTTGCCAAAGTCTACTTTTTTATTTTCTTACCTTCGTTTAGTGTCTCTTGCTCCATCCCTCCATCATCCATCTCTTCACACTAACTGCACCCCCACTACCCTCCCCGCCTCCTCACTCTCCTCATGCTTTAACCATTGTTACCTCTGTATACAAGGTTGTGGTCCGACTTCTGTATGTGTGCGTGCACGTGTGTGTGTGTAACTTCCGATATACACGTTTGTATAGGAACCTGGGGCCTGAACCTGCTCAAACACTCACCAGTGAAATTAAAATCAACACATCTCTAATATGAGCTCTCCAAAGCTCAATTAGTAGATAGGGATGGAAAGTTACAGGGGGGTTTAAAAAAATCATCTGAATTGTGGACATGTACAAGGCAGGATGCTGGTTCACCAACCTGTCAACCTGTCTGTATTAGTGCACACCTCTCCTTTGCCGAGCTAATCATGTAAAAATACCGATTAGGCAGCAGGATTATTGCACAAGTGCACAATAAAAGGCTACTCTGAAATGTGCAGTTTTACTGACTCGGGGCTATCTAGATTTTTTGAGTAGCAAGCTGTCACTTAGTAATAACTTCAACCAAGATGCATACTTTCTTCTTGTTTTCAATGGAGCCAAATGTAAAAATAATAATGAAGACAAGCGTCAGTATTAAATTTGTTCTCATTTCCCGTCACCTCGTTTCGGCAGTGGTTTATTCAATTGACAGTACGTAAAATACATACAAGAGTATGAGCGCTAATGTGTACCGTAGAGTAGCGATGATTGCAATTGAGGTTTGACAGCGGTTTGTTTTATTGCGGCATGCTATTGTCGTCGTATGAGTGAGGGAGAGTAGGGGGTGGGGGGTTTATAACTCACCGCTGGCCTACATATGCCAGCTGGCAGCAGGAGATTCCAGCATCACGCTGTCTGCTTTTCTTAGACACCCCAGGTTCCGGCAGACGGCCTGGTGTCTGTGTGAGTGTGTACGTGAAATGTTCAAATCCGTGCGCGTCTACTCTGACGCGGGAATGGTTTATTGCTCAAATTGCGTTTCGTAGGAGCGACACTGTGAGTAAGAGGGTGCTGAGGATTTCCAGGCTCAATTGTTATCATCCTAAAAGCTTTATTAATGTGTACAAGGCATGTTTTGTACTTTATTTGAACGTTCCATAGAATCATATGAATGTCAAGAGAAGTCAAACAATGAATGATTAGGTATGAAACAGTTTTACCTATAAACCACCATATTTCAGAGGCTTAGTAGTACCGGTACTATGCAAAAACAAGTTGAGTAGTTTTTTAAGTCAAGATGCTAATTTAATGGCAAATAAGGCAGTCTGTTTGGCTCATGAATACATAAAATCATTGACAATTGGACAAATGTCACTGGTCCGGCAACCATGAACTGCACTGCACAGTTCTCTGATTGTCATCCTCACATTTTGTCCCCCCACCCCCACATCCCCAAAAAGATGGATTACAAATCATCTGGGATCACCCACGACCCTAAATCGGATCTGCACAAAAAAAATGGATGGACTTATTGTAAGATCAGAGCCATTCTAGATCATACATTTATTTTAGGGTGTTTTTATTCAAAAGTGTGTGTGAGAGTACGTGCCACTCTTATTTAAGATGTTATCACATCTGGTGGTTCTCACTAAACAAACACCAACTGGGGGCTTTTCTTTTGTTTGTGAGTTGCATCTGCCTCGCAAAATTGCTCAAATTAGTCTTAACTGTTGTTTTTTTTTAAACCTTTTTTTTGGGGGGTGTTCACCCCAATCAAAGCTGGCAGCTGGCTCTTCCTCTGCGGAGTTTGCTATAAAAGCTTTGGATTAAAAAAAAGACAGTCCCTAATTAAAGACCCTCCACTTTCCATTAAGTGGTGAGGGATTGAATCGTGGGGAATAAAGAGCGGAAAAAGGTGTTAAATTGCATGAATAACACATCAATCTCAATCTGTCTGGGAATGAAATGACTGCCAAGATACTGTATAATATGAGGGAAGACCTTTGTCAATGTAATTTTAGTAAACATTTGTTGATTTAAATTTTTTTCGAACATCTCTTCATATGAAATCTTCAAATTCCGAAACGCTGTAAGAGTCGCCGCAAGCTCTCTTTGTAGACATGCCGCTTGATGTTTTCGTCCACACCAAAGATGAAAGCTCGTAATTTGGGCGTGAAATATGTCTTTTGTAGCACCAGTCCTGGAACCTCTCTTGACAAAGCTTGAATCGCGAAAAGCTGCCCCTGAGTGGTGAACATTTGCGAGTTTCCGCGAAGTTAGCGTATGCCGCATTCTCGTCAGAGTTCGTTCAAGCTCGCAGATGTTCGCCAAATAAGCGGCAGACATTCAATAGGATATTCATCTCTATTTTTCCTTATGCAAGGGACATGTTGCTGAAAATCAAAACTCTCAAGACTTGGGGGCCAGATTTGGGGGCCCATCATATCATTTTAAGTAGCCCGCGAAAGCAAATCAAAGATGAAAACTTCCACGATGCTTGCTAAAATATGTACCAACAGTTTTCATTCTCACATGTAATAAATCTGTGACATATTGCAAGCCTTTTCTTGTGACCAAACCCCTCATTACAGTTACTTAAACAATATTTGAATAAAACGCTATTCTGGACTTCTTTATATAGTTTCAGTCATAATGGCCCTCCAAGAGAATTGGCAATTATAATATGGCCCGCGACAAAAATGAATTAGACACCCACACTGAACGTCTTGCTAACGTGCGATCTTGAACAAATCCTGACGGGCATTTTGCTACCTTTGCCATCGATTGTAAATGTTCGCCCCCCCCTCAGTGGGATCTGGGCTTAACCGACGCTAATGCAGCAATAAAGCTCTAGTTACAGTCAATATTTATAGGACAAATACTTGTAGGTCATATATCTAGAACAGTCCAATGAAAACCACTTAAGTACCTGCATAGACAGTTCCAATCGGTCACTTCAAAGCATTTAGTGTGTCAAAAATGGTGGCCCCTGTCTGAAAAAAATGGAGTTATCTTGATCCATCAGGACACATTAATGAGGCTGTTATAACTGTGTTTTTAGAAACAAACTAAACGCACTTGGAGTCTTTTGCCTGCTTAAAAGTGTGTGTGTGTGCGTGTTTGCTAATGCGCTAGCAAAATTGAATTTTAATTGACATCAGAGCTCACAAGATTACGCTTCTATCTAATCAGACTTTATTTATACTGTCTCACTATAGCAGCCTCACTTACTGGAGACACGTGGGCGTCTTCGCACCTGCCATCTCTTTAATTTCTTGAGAAAAATTGCTGAGGAAGGTTGAAGGGAAGATTCTCTTTTGAGACTGAGTTCAATGGATGTCAAGTTAGCAGGAAGGATGAATTCAAATGTGCTCAATGCTGTCACTCTGAGCGTGAAGCGGCATGCTTTTGACAGATGTCGTCAACCGCTCTGGAAAATTTGTTCAGTTCCTAACGGTGGCCACATAACTTCAAGTCTATTACTGACTGACACTAATGCAGTAGTTAGTAGTTGTGATAATGACGTTTATTTGTAGTCTATAAATAGAAAGGGTGAGCATAATACAACCATACCGGGGTACAAGACGGAAACATGACAACTCTTCAGCAGTAATATTCATTGCCTGTGAGTGCCATCCGTCCGTGTTGCGCCACCGGTTGTTTTCCAATATGCATTGCCTCACACATAACATTAAGTTGTTTTTTTTAACTTAAAAAAAACCTCTTCCCTTGCTGACAGCTTCGGATGTCACTTCAGCCTTCGTCGAAGGTCAAGTGACAGCCAAAAGTCTAGGTAAGAGATTTTCTTTTCGCTTAAAAAAAACGTCTTTGGGAATAAAAAACAGAAACCTTAAATCTGATTCAACTCATAAGAAAATATGAACGTGGTTGCGCTGTTAAAGGCTAAGCTCTGTGGTTGTCTCAAATGCACAAAATTTATTTTTAATTTTTTTTTTTAATGAAGAACTTCGGCTATGTCATAAAATCGGTTCCCTGCCACCAAAACATGCGTATAGATAATATCGGTTACTAAAGTGGGTGATCTCACGTTGCCGTGGCGACGACAGAGATGCTATTCCGAGGCTATTTTACTGTCAAATGGCTCCTTATTGAACCAAAGTGGTTTGTGGTGTATGGGCTTTGTTACCCTTTTTGTGTTTTGTGTGTCTGTTGTGCGTGATTGTATTTGCACCGTGTTGCAGACACAGTGACGCGTTTTTGTTCGAGATGTTCGCCGCATACAAATATGTGTTCATTAATGTGCTTCCCTGCACTGTGAGCATTGATCCGCATCAGACTCTCAAGCGCGGACGTGATTTTATTTTATTTTTTCCTGCGCACGCGTGTGTTTTAGTTAGCGTGGCTATTGATCTGCGGAGGTTCCCGCTCGTGTTTATTCCTGCAGCATGTGTTCAGTAATCCTTCCCCTCCTTTTCTCCGGTGTCCCTCTTGGACAATTTGTCTCGGTTAGAAGCAAAAGGCGCTCTTAAACGGCAGCGCCGGTCACTGCACGTCCACTGACTGACTGGCAAAACACACACTTGACAATTGAACGCTTAAGTCTGTTTCCGCACGGGCAAACCCCCGATTGCAAATGGCTGGCTGGCCGTTTAGCTTTAGACGGATGATACTACCGTTGCCTGGTAGCTCTGACAGAACAGCCGCGTGCGCTTTTGACAGACGAAAAAGTGTGCCGATGAGTTTTCAAGAAGTCATGTTAATTTGTGACACTTGCTTCACAGGAAAAAAAAGGAGTATTGTAGGAAGGCAGTTGCATATTTCGTGGTTAATACTGTATTACAAGAACACCATTGGAGCTTTTATGACAATAAGTTTGAATTTTATAGGAAGAAGTGGCAATAAAACAGCTATTGGGATTGTAGAAAGTTGTTTTTATTTGTTTTATTTCTTATTTTAACAAGAGTAACTTACAGGCAGTTAAAGTTCTAAAACAAGGAAGCTCTATTTTTATCGTTTTACAGTAAATATGCGATTTTACAGGGGATAAGTGAGTAAGCTGGCATGTGAATATTTTCCACTGAAATCATACAGTAACTTAGTCAGAAGAGTAGTAAAATTATAGCGAGGAAGTTTTTTTATATACATTAAAGTTGTAATTTTATGAGAATATATATTTGCAACTATCCAAGAATACGGCCATTGTTTTACCAAAGTCTTGATTTTGCAAAAATATAGTCATGCTAAAAGAAGAGTTCACAATTTTACCAGAAGCTGGAATAAGTGGTCTTTCGCAACAATAAATACTTTTCACAAGAAAAAGAAACGTGTTGTATTTACATGAGCATACAGTCTGATTATTACAAGAGCCGAGTCATGTTTTTGATGAGTTGGAGTTCAAGTTGAAATATTACCGCGTCCGTAGTCGGAATTTGAACACAATGTAACTTAATTGTGATTCTTTTTTCTTTATTTTTTTTTTTTAATTTCCAGTTACCGTTGATGATGGGATCCAACTCTACTGCAGAGGAACCCAGGAAATTATAGTCCTGTCAAGTCCATGAAATAAGTGTGCTATTGGCTGACATTGATCAGGTAAGTGAGAGGAAACCCAACACCACTCTTAACTCTCAGCAACATTGGCCGCTGCTGTCGCTAGTTAGCCAACATCAACTCCAGTTTCGACTTTTTCCAATTTATTTCTTGTCCATGTGGTGTCCTCATTGTCCATGGCTTAGAATTAGCTTTGAGCACTCTTGATGTTACGCTTTCCGAAAAAGAAAATGTGATTTTTTTTTTTCCTCCATTATTTGACACTTGTTTGACCTTGGAAGCAGAATAATGTCATTATTAGATTGTTTTGGGAAGGGGGGGCAAGCAGTCTTCAAAATGCTCTGTGCCTTCAGCATGAGATGAGCGCCGAGTTATCAAATGCTCCAGAGAGGGGGGTTGGGTGGCGTAATGGGAATCTTAATACCAGAGTAGACTTGGACCCCCCCGACAAGAAGCAGGCGGCGCGGGAGGAGATAGACGAAGGAGGAGAGCGAGTGACTTTGAGGCGACGGGGAGGACACTTGGCTGGAGGAATTGTCTGTCGCACGCGCACCGCGTACGCACTGGCGCACATACACTGCGCGCCGCTGCTCCTCCCCGAACGGGTTCTTTTCGTCTCTCATAGCAGCCCTCCATCTCCCCCCTCGTTTTTCTTATCCAATCTTATTAGGATCATGCTGGTCTTACCAACTGCCCCCAAGGGGGCTGTAAAAGCTGAGTAGGCACGGGAGGGGCGGGGGGCAGGGGGTCCTGAAGAATGTGTGTTGATTGTTTAGTGGTGGGACTCAAATAGAAAGTATTCAAGCACAAAGCGTAATATTTGACTGTAATTTCATAACACCCCCTCGAAATTTGCAAATCTTTACAAACTCACCCACGGGAAATGTTGTCTGTCTGTTTTTCTGCAAACAGCAGCAGGATGGAAAATTCCAGTCGCGGGTTTGACAGGCAGGCGAGGTGCTTCATAGGGAGTCAAGAAGACAGCCAGCCATTTTCAGCAATTTACATTGGTCAGTAATTTTGCCAAGAGAGTCAAGTCACCTGACCACTCTTATCGATTTGTGGAAAAATATGGAATTGAACAAATTTGGAGGTTTCGACCCATGCCTGGAAAATGTCAAAAAAGAAAAGTCATAAAATGGCAAATAGGAAAGTAGTAATATGGGTTTTTACAGGTACCCAAGCTGCAACATACACATCACCCTTCCAGTGTTTAAAAAAATAAATAAAATTAAATTTAAAAAAAAAATCCCCCCAAAAATCAAACACATGATTTTGGCACCTTTTTGGGGTGGAGAAAATCTATTCATGTTGCTCTCTGCTCAAAAGAAACCCTTGAAGCGTTGCCGTGGACTTGATCACGACTGCCTCCAGCCAAAGACATTTATTCTTGTTAAATTATATTTGTTATTTGTGTAAAAATGACTTTTCTTGTAATACTACAACTCTTGTCCTATTATGTAACATTTTTCTCGCATCGTTACGGCTTTTTAAGTGTATCACGTTGACTTTTGTAAAATTCAAACCTTATTAAATTATTCGGACTATTCTTGAAAAATGACTATTCTCATAAAACCCAATGCTGACTTTAGTTTTTTTTCCTGTTGTTTTTTTCTCGTGACTTTCCCTTGCCATATGACTATTTTCTTGTTAAACACTTACATCGCAATTTATCGATTATGACTATCCTCATATTCCACATTTCTTTTCGTTATATTGCAACATTAATTCTTGGCGATGACGACTTTAGCTCGTATTTGAGAGCGTTCTCACGGCATTGACGCTTCTCGTGGCGTTCGTTTCCTCTCCCTTTTGCGTGGCCCTCGTCGCCTTTCAAACTTCCTTTGAACCCGCCGCTTTTCATTCAAAGTGCTCCACTCACCTGATTTGACTGCAGCAAAGTCTCGCTGAGCGCCCTCTAACGCACGTTTCTTTCATGCTATCGTCTCAGTGTGCCGAAAGGATGTCGGCTGTTTGGCGCATGTGATCAGGCACGTGTGCGTGTGTGTGTGTGTGTTCTTTTGTGTGGCGGCCTGGGGATTGTGCTTCATTTCTAAATTTATCCTCAAAGTGTGCCACCTCTCCTGTGAGCTGCTGCTGCTGCTGCTGCTGCTGGGAATCTGCGCTGCAGGTTGGGGTGGTGAATGATTTTTAGGGGTGTGGGCGGGTTGTGGGATTGGTGAAAAGAGGCAAAGAAAAGGGGTGGTGGAGGGGGAGACTGCGGGGTGGATATGATTAGAGCGAGTGATATTTAAATGTGGCACAAGACGCCTGCTTCAATTCCTCTATATTTTTTTTGTTCCCTTGTTTTCTTATCTTCACCGCCATCTTTTGCTGGCCCCCTGGCACTTGCCTTTATTTGGATGTCTTTATTTAGGCAATCATATGGAATATTTGGGTGTGTGTGTTTTTGTTTTTGTGTTTTTTTTGCTTCCCGCATGTTACTATTCCACCCAAAGTGGATTTCAGCACTTCAGACATTTCTTTTCTGGAATGCATTGAAATTTTACACCGAGGAAATATTTTCCTTCTTTCCGAAACTGTATTTGAGAGCAAGCCCTTCTGAATTTTTGGTACATTCATAACCTCTGCCACAGCTGAGTTTCTCCCTCCATGACATGCTGATAAGATCCTGAGCCACTTTCAAGCGACGGCACATTTTCATGCGTCGGCACAATTATGCAGAGGCGCTCACATTAAATTCAATGTATAGAACAATTTCAAGACCTTAGACAATACAAAGCAATAAAAAAAAAACGGAAAAAGGAAAGCCCCCCCCCCCCCCCCAAAATGAATATTTTCAGCAAGACAAGAACTCGGGTTTGTCACATGGAGTGGATGTTATGAAGACAACCGAAGCTTGTTTTGCGATGTTAAATAAATGTGTGCTGTGTCTCCTTTTAGACATTCTTTTTTGTGGCGTTGTAGCTCCAGTGTACATTTCTACTCTCAGTGTGCGGGAGAGCAAATCTAAACATGATTACACAGACTGGACCCTGGAGGAGGACTCTTATCTGGAGCCCCCTCTGTTGGAGATCATCTCACGTGCTGCGGATTACACCTGCAGTATTACCGCTGCCTTTTTAGATGCTGATAAAGTCTTGGGCATCGCTCGCTCTCTTGTGAATCACCGATCAATAACTTCAGTTAGATGGACTAACAGACGCGCGCGTGACGTTTGCTCGGGGATTGGCAACAGGGGTGTCGTACGCTGCTATGTGGGGTCAATTCCGAGCGGGTCTCGAAGTTGACGCGTCAAAATTATGGTACCATTTCAAGCGACGTCACTTGCCATAAAAAATTGATTTAACCCTGGAGAACCCATGAGGGTCAAATTTGACCCCTATAAATTCTGCGACTCAAATGCTGCCCTTAAATCCCAAAGGGTCAAATTTGGCCCTAATCCTAAATTAGGATTAAAGCATTAAATATGTGATAATATTTAATATATATTAATATATAAATAAATATAAAACATATAGGACGGCCCGGTAGTCCAGTGGTTAGCACGTCGGCTTCACAGTGCAGAGGTACCGGGTTCGATTCCAGCTCCGGCCTCCCTGTGTGGAGTTTGCATGTTCTCCCCGGGCCTGCGTGGGTTTTCTCCGGGTGCTCCGGTTTCCTCCCACATTCCAAAAACATGCATGGCAGGCTGATTGAACACTCTAAATTGTCCCTAGGTGTGAGTGTGAGCGTGGATGGATGTTCGTTTCTGTGTGCCCTGCGATTGGCTGGCAACCGATTCAGGGTGTCCCCCGCCTACTGCCCGGAGACAGCTGGGATAGGCTCCAGCACCCCCCGCGACCCTAGTGAGGATCGAGCGGTACGGAAGATGAATGAATAAAACATATATTTTGGTGTTCAGTGAACATATAACAGACATTTAATGTAAAATTCATCATTTTCCAAAGAAGAAAACGGTTCTTGGGTTCTCCAGGGTTAAATAGCGCAGAGAGAGAGACAGAGAGAACAATGAATCGTCAATAGTTTTCTTTTTGGACAATTTCTGATCATCACCTTCAGCATATTGATATGCCGCGAGCGCACTCGCTGGAAAACGTGACCCCCACATCTGCCCAAGTGTGTTTGTGTGCCCCGCACAATAACTGCCGCGTGTGGTTAATCCCTCCAACAATGGGCCTCCCCCAAATTGCCAGCTCTTCGGCTCACAGGCCCGAAAGTAAAGCCTGAGGGGTGGAAAGGGGGAGCAAAACTGGCCACTCGAGAGTCCGGACTTGGATTGCCTCCACGTAGCCCCTACGCGGGAACGACGATGACGGAGGAGGTTGCAAGGACGCGCAGCTCGGCATGGGGGAGAGATAATGGAAGCGGAGAGGAGAACAGATGGGAGCGGAGGAGAGAGGCTGACATGTAGTTATGGCAGCTAAACGCAGTATTCCTGTGTGGCTTGTCGAGCGGCGGCAAACCAAACAACACCCGTCGCCGTATGTTGGACTCTTTGATGCCGCAAATCCCCCCGGGGGATGCGTTCAAATATCCTTTGGGTGCGAGCAAGATTGAATTGGACTTTTATGGCATGATGTCGACGCACCGCGCATTCATCGAAGAGGTTCTTCTCTCAACATTTCATATAACGTTCGCCAGAATAGTACGGAGCGGAGGAAAATACAGGCCAGTAAACCCTCTTCGATTAAATTAGCGGTAGAATAGAACCCCGTTCACTGAAAAGCTGTCCGCTTAATTTTACTAGAATGTGTTGCTGTTGCCGCTGTTCCCCTCCAGACCTGTAGGTGGTGGTAGTGCTGACAACTACCACATTAAAGAAGAGAGAATCAAAAGGCCTCTTCGGATTCTGGTTTTTGCGTAGGAACTTTGGCAAAGAAGTCCGTCATTGGTGATTCAAATCTTGCTGTGTTCCAACGTCAAAGTGCCAAAGCTTCTCTTTGTAAAAAGTTTGCGCTTCATTGCCTTAATTAGACCCATGTTGTAATGCTTAGTGTATACATGGCTGCTTTGCTTTTATATTTCCCTAATTTCCCCATGAACACAGCCAACTTGTAAAAGAGAAGGCCCCCCCCCACCCCCTTGCGCTCCCCCCATATTTAAAGTTCACATTTATAGCTTCAGGCATGGTGCTTGACAGGCTCGATGATTTATATTCTTTTAGAAACGCCAATCTTAAGATTGATCACCGTTCCCGCACGCCGCTACGGCGTCCAGGCGACTGATTGTAATTCCCCACGTTAATTAGAAAAATGTCACGTCCTAAGGTAAGGGCCAAATCCTTCTAATGGGTTTGTTCTCCTGCAGTCTGGCCGTGGCTTGAACTAACACGGGACAGAGTAAAACATATTGTCAAATGCTTTGCCGTGGGTCGTGATGAGATAAACGGCGAACTGTAAACGTTGACCTTTTCTTGTTTGAGGAAGTCACATGACGTCCTGTCCGGACTTGAAAGAAAAGCCCAACCTTCTCCACCTTTCCCCTTTATTATTTATATCTCTAAAAAAAAAAAAAGAAAAGCAGCGCACCGGTGGGGCCACCGGTTAGCGCGTCGGCCTCACGGTGAAGAGGTGCAAGGTTCGATTTCAGTTTCCTGTGTGGAGTTTGCATGGTCTTCCTGTGCCTGCGTGGGTTTTCTCTGGGTACATCCTGTTGGATGGATGGGTGAAAATGTAGAGCACTTGCTACCTAGAATTTCGTTTGGCAAGTCATTTTAAACGCACAAGCCACAAGCATGGTTATCGCCTAGGTTCATCTGGTGGCGCTTTTTTTTCTCGGCTGCCGTTAAATGACGTCGCTTCTCTGCAAGGACCACTGATGACTTTTTGGCCTTCTGTAATATCGAAATAAATACATTTAAAATGAACCCCAAATGCACAAGTATTAAATTAGTTGCCAAAGACAAAAATGTCATGATGATAATAGTTTTTTTTTTTAAATAAATGTAAAATGTAGTTTCAGTTTGTTCTTTTCATTAAAAAAACTATTTTAGTTTTTATTTTATTTCATGACAGAATTTTTTTCCATTTAAATTTTCTGGTATTCCCTGAGAAGCTGAGAGGATGTGGGTGACTGACAACGACGCACGTACAATTGGCAACTCCTCCGGCTGCGTGGCTGGACAAGCTTGAGCAATTTTCACACTTCAGCAGATATGACATCATCAGGCGCGATTGCAATTGGTCACTGATCCAAATCGACACCGTAGGCCAAAGTTTTACCATTTGCGTGCGTGCAAAAGTCAATTTCAGTGTTTACCTGTAATTGGTTTGATGCTGTTGACTGTAGTAACAATGGAGCAGGACTTGTTTTTTTCTCAATGAAATTTCCCTGTTTACCCCTCACAAACAACGATAATTAGCATCAGAGTCAAAGAGCGCGTCTCATCAGAGCCGAGCGTAAGCGCCGTGCGTCATGTTTGTACACGCGCCGCACGGGCGCCAAGTGCCCGTCACGAGTGTATTTCCCCCCCCCCCCCACACAAAAAGCCCAAGTTCACCGCGTGTGAAGACGAGTACAAAAGAGCTATTTTCCCTCCGAGGAAATATCTGCGAAAGCGCTATACGCGCGTCTACGCCAGTGTCACAGATAACGAATGGTAAATGAGCTCGCGCAGCGCGAGCCGGCGGGGGAAATAAGTATATCTGGCGCGGCCGTGCATGCATTTTTCATGTATCCGCTCGCTTGTCATTCATCAATATGCATTTGTACAGTTGGCCACGGTGCTCACAGCTGTTGCGACATATCCATCTTGTCATTTCTTTCTCCTTTTCGAGGGGCACTGGGGCGGAGGGGTGTCACTTCCCCAACGACCGGCGCTCTGTGGGGTGTTTGTGACTGCTGCAGTTATGCATGGCCGCCGTCCCCTCGGCCCCCAGCATAAATCATCATTACGGATGGCAGGTGTGTGTGTGTGTGTGTGTGTGTTGTCAGACCGACTGTGGCAGCTGCCCATGTGCAACAGGCTGCTACTTTCTATCTGTAAACGCACACATCACCGCAATGAGTGTTAGGGCCAGTTCATTGTGCTGTTTTTCTTACGTAGTATTTTCTAGGGAATGCAGTATTAGTATTAGTGGGCGGCCCGGTAGTCCAGTGGTTAGCACGTCGGCTTCACAGTGCAGAGGTACCGGGTTCGATTCCAGCTCCGGCCTCCCTGTGTGGAGTTTGCATGTTCTCCCCGGGCCTGCGTGGGTTTTCTCCGGGTGCTCCGGTTTCCTCCCACATTCCAAGAACATGCGTGGCAGGCTGATTGAACACTCTAAATTGTCCCTAGGTGTGAGTGTGAGTGCGAATGGTTGTTTGTTTCCGTGTGCCCTGCGATTGGCTGGCAACCGATTCAGGGTGTCCCCCGCCTACTGCCCGAAGACAGCTGGGATAGGCTCCAGCACCCCCCGCGACCCTAGTGAGGATCAAGCGGCTCGGAAGATGAATGAATGAAAGGATGAATGAATGCAGTATTAGTGTTTCACAAGGCAAGCGCACCCTCTTGCCCCCCTGCATATGAGCAGGATGGAAATAAACCTCAAGACTATTTAGGCATTCTGGAGTGAAATTTTCCGTTCGGTGTCAGAAAGAGTTGTGTCACTTTAAGTTCTGGGGCTGCTTTCCTACACCCGGGGGCACCTTTTGTTTTGAATCTGTGCAGGTGACTCTGAAACCTTGAGATGATCAAGGCGTTGAAATGTGCCTTCTGGTGTCAGAAAAGTTGTGCGTGGGTGTGTGTTTTGTTTTCTCTTGCGCACAGGATCTCGCATACTTTTAACCTGTGACTGTCACAATGATGCGTCAAGTAGACTGTCACTCAAGCTGCCTGAGTTGAGAAGGCAACAGTCAACGCGTGACGATCTGAGACGAAAACTGTGAATTGAACCGTTCCAAATCGAACAGGTTCTCTTCATTGATGATTGCAGTGTTAGAGCAAGAGTACTGTTGATTTGGGATTGCTCACGAGATCTTTGGTGTCTAATGGCACATTGACGCCCTTTTTCGTAAGCGTGTACGTACGCACGTCTGTGTGTGTGTGACTACGTCCATCCATCCATTTTCTGATCCGCGTTATCCTCACAAAGGTCGCGGGGCATTCAGGAGCCTATCCCAGCTGTCTTCGGGTGGTAGGCGGGGGACACCCTGAACCGGTTGCCAGCCAGTCGCAGGGCTCACAGAGACGAACAACCATCCGCGCTGACATTCACACTTGGAGACAATTTAAGGTGTTCAATCAGCCTGCCATGCATGTTTTTGGACTGTGGAAGGAAACCGGAGTACCCGGAGAAAACCCACGCAGCCACGGAGAGAACATGCAAACTCCACACAGGAAAGGCCGGAGCCGGGATCGAACCCACGACGGCTCCACTGTGAGGTCGAGGCGCTAACCACTCGAGCACCAGGCGTGACTGCGTTTAAAAATAAATAAAAAGTTGTGCGCAGGCGGAAAATCTATGATATTAATTTGCCGAGGCAGAGGTGTGAGCTGAGGCAATCTGCGGCGCACTAGGAGCCACCGTTTGCTCGTCGTTTAACGCACTCACGCACAGCCACCTGCACACACATCCCTCATCAATCCAGCCGTCCCAAATTACACCTTCCTTTTACTTCTCCCTGGCTTTGCATCCAGAGATATCAGTTTATGAGGCACAGTGGAGCGTCAAGCATCACCGCCTCGTTCCCATTCATGCACGCACATGGACACGCGCGCGCAACCAGGCAAGCCACCCGCTGTCTTTATCACAGGTAATTAAAAGTCAGGCTGTTCCATGCTGACTGTTTGGCTGGAGGGAGGGAGGGAGGGAGGCATGGAGGGTTGGGGGAGGTGGGAAGAGAGAGAGAGCGCCATCCTGCATTTTGTTTCATGCAAGCGTGAGGAACAGAACCCATTTTTGGGGTGCCGATGCAACAAAAGCTGACGGAGCGCCATTCTTACGGCTGCCATGTAACCCAAATTGGCTTACGTAGGTCAGAGCAAGTGTTTCCGTTTCACTTGACTGCAGACTACTCGCGCACTCTGACATTGCAGCGCAGCGCATGCAGGCACGTGGAGGCCGCCCATGCGACTCAGCCGCAATACGAGAAACATTTTCATTTCTTGCCTGGTTTAGGGTCTTATTCCCTTTGATGGAGTCTTTGCCTCCATTTCCTCTTACGAATGACTAAATGTCCAATACTGCAACAAATGCATCCTCGTGAAATCAGTCGGTTATTCCTGACTAATCTATTTGCGTTTAAAAGTGACATTATAATGAGTGCTTAATTGTACCAGAGTGTGCCAAGGTGAAAGGGGTCGACTGTATTTACACACTCTCAACACCTCACTTGAAAGAAAAAAAATTAAAGCTCACTTGGGCGGCCCGGTAGTCCAGTGGTTAGCACGTCGGCTTCACAGTGCAGAGGTACCGGGTTCGATTCCAGCTCCGGCCTCCCTGTGTGGAGTTTGCATGTTCTCCCCGGGCCTGCGTGGGTTTTCTCCGGGTGCTCCGGTTTCCTCCCACATTCCAAAAACATGCGTGGCAGGCTGATTGAACACTCTAAATTGTCCCTAGGTGTGAGTGTGAGTGCGAATGGTTGTTCGTCTCTGTGTGCCCTGCGATTGGCTGGCAACCGATTCAGGGTGTCCCCACCTACTGCCCGAAGACAGCTGGGATAGGCTCCAGCACCCCCCGCGGCCCTAGTGAGGATCAAGCGGCTCGGAAAATGAATGAATGAATGAATAAAGCTCACTTTGAGAATTAGATCAAAGGTTACAGAGCTTCTTAGTTTATGAATGTAACTTGTCTGGAATGTGGTGCATATTCAAAGGGACATCTTTGAAAATGTGCTTGTGCTTTTTAATGGTATGTAGACCCGATCATTGCAGTGCCTACTCACCCATCAAGTGTGAAATGTAAAGCGTCTCCTCTTAAAGAGCCCATAGGGTGACAGACCTTCACTAAAAGCCTAAATATTGCGTTTTCGTGTTGACATAACATAATCATTCATCCCCGTGTTTGTTAGTTCCACAGCAACATTTCCTTTTTTGCTCTTATGATGTTTGTTTTGATGAATCCTTCTATCACCGCGTATGGTCTGCGTGACATTATACATTGCTGCCGAGCCAGCATCGCTCACTAATATCTACGATGACAATTAGCGGCAATTGTCAGCTCGACAGCGAAGGCGCGGCACATTTATCGTCCAAACGAGCTGCCGCAACGTGGCCCGTTCTCACATCAGCTCATTGTCAGACACGTTATGAAGCGTAAAGATCTCATTTAGTTTGAAATGTCTGAAAGTGACCGCGGTCAAGCTAATGTCAATGTTGAATTTGGCACTTGATCATTGACGTTCAAGTCCGTTCATGTGTCAGCAGTCCTTTTAGAGAGACTGACAAGAATGAGATTTGTTTCGCATCCGACGGGGAAATTGTCGCAGTTGCGGGTCAATCTGTAAATGAACACAAATGATTGACCTTTGACCTTTTTTATTTCCAGGACTGTAATAAAACTCTAGATTTTGATAATTTCACGTAAAAAAATAAAAATAAAAAACAGAACCAACAGCAGTTTTTCCAACACTGGCCAGCACTGTAATTTTTTTCAAATAAATATTTCAGTTTTGAGACTTCATCGCTCTCTGAATGGATTCAAGAAGACACTGTAACGGAAGTAGCGAAGCATCCGTAGAACATGATAAAGCCTTCAAGCGTGATCAAGCCTCCGTCACCTTTCATGTTATTTGTGGGGGGTTGCTATTCTACATCTCGCACAGGGTGTCCTAAATCTGCACAAGGTACATTGTGGTGCCAAACAGACTGTCCGGTCCATGTCGGCAAGATTTTGGTTGTGTTCTGGGGCAGCTTTGCTACTTCCGGCTCAAAGATGACTGAAAATATTACGTGTCACATTACGAAATTATCCCGATAATAGAAAGCAGAAAGCAAGACGAGGCTGGGGTTTCTGTAACAGTTCCACTCACTCGGTGCAAAAATCTAGCACCTCTCGGAAATTCTAGCATCTGACTCACACTTTTTGTAGTGTGGAAAACAGCAAAGGCTTCGGTCCTACTACACTCAGGTGTGTCCGTGTGTTTTGTCCGTGTGGAAAGTAAATTTTAAGTTTTGGGCCTGAGGTTTTGAGCCATCATAGTCGAGACTTTTTTTTTGGGGGGGGTCCTGTGAGGGTCGCGTGAGCAGAAGGTGTCGTGAGCCATAAACTGGAATAAATGAAGGTTTTAGCCAGGATGGGAAAAATACGTCTTGCCCTGTGTGTCTTTAAAGCCAGCAATAATTTAAAGCATCAGTCCCTCTGAAACTTTGGATCCACATTGACCGGTCATCTTAAATCAAATCAGGCCACTGTGTATACACTATGTGTGCGTATACACATGTTGGCTTGTCCACACAGAGCCCCCTGGTCTACTCTGAATTATTGACAACTGCGAATAATTGATCGGTTCACCTTCAGGCCTATCCGACGAAATCTTTGTGCTGCACGTGCCATCAGCGCATCTCCCTCGTTGCCTCATTTCTTTCGCTGATGCCATTTTCCAGCTTGTTTGACTCGTTGTGCACTTCTCTAACAAATCAATACGTGTGACTTGCTCCATAGCATCTCCGATAGCTTTGCCTGGATAAATGTAAGCATGCTATTGTTGCTCTGTATTTTGTTTTCTTCGTTATTTCTAAGGGTGGCAGAATAATCAATGAGGAATGGATGTTTCGGGATCAATACTGTGTGACGCTGCTTTTAAATGACAAATGTTTCTAATGAGTGGTTGCTGCCCTACTCGTTGCTCTGTTGATTTATGCTTTAGCAAAGAAATGAGAGCTGATCGACACTTTCATTGAATAAACAGAATGCCGACATCCTTGCATAATAAATGTTGATGACGGTTTGACGTTAAGTGTCTAATTTTGGTGAGCCAAGGCTGATTGATGCCCACTCTGGTTAAAATCTGAATTTAAATTAGGCATTAAACTATGAAGCAAGATAATGATAATGTGGTGATTTAAAATTGGTGCCGTCTGTATTGGTATGAAAACTTATTTCGCTCACTCAACATTGGAATATGAGGCTTATTCGTTTTGTGGTGCCAGTCTGCTTCATCGTAGATTTGAATTCTGTTACTTCAAGTATCCGTTAACATTTTTAGTCCTGTTTTTGTCAACTTATTTTATTCTGGGAAAGAAAAAACTATTTTTCCTTGAGCTATTACATCCAATTCATAGCTCATGAAGACGTTGTTCAAATATCTCCTCCATCTTGTTTAGCTGTCCACCTTACCGATGACTAAGTATGCAGTCGTGGCCAGCCATAGCGCCGAGAGTGAGGTCCATTCCAATCAATAACACCATTCCGCGGGCAGGGAACGGCCGTGACGTACGACCCTCTGGCCCCTCACCGGCACGGCGCCGAGATGGCGTCCCGTCGTTGCTTTGACAGTCCCGGAGATGAGTTGACGATGAATGGATGGCAGGATGAATAAATGGACGGGTGAAGGTAATGGAAGGAGGGGAATGGAGCAGATGCTGCAGCCGGATCACTGTCACACGCGACAGACAGAGTGCGATCCAAAAAAAGCCACGACCGATGTTCTTTCTTTGCCTGAACCTGAGCGATTTTGATTGATTGCCAACAGCAACCAAGAGAGTAGAGCCAGTCTTCCCACCAAAATGACCCTCCACTCCAAAACATTTATTTATATCTGATTTTAGTTTGTATTCTTTTATATTTTAACTGTAATTCACCTGAAGCCAATGAATTGAATGCTTTCATGTGGAATTCATTCTGACAATTTCGGATGTTGTTCGAATAATGACGAAACTTCTCGACACAGCTTTTCTTTGATTAGTCCGGTTTTATTTATAAATCAAGCTTTTGTCTTAGACAATGGAAAAAAAAAAGGCTTTCGCTCTGCTTTTATCTCTCAAACTTTACAGTGCTGGAGAATGAATATTGAACCGTATCCGCTTACAGAAACTCCTGACCATCAATCTTCTCTCTGTAGTTTAGGCAGACCAACAAACCAATGAACCTATCACCAATGTATACTCTTCCTACAGTGTGTATGTCTATCTAGCTATCTATCTAGCTATCTATCTAGCTAGCTATCTATCTATCTATCTAGCTAGCTAGCTAGCCAGTGCCCCAAATTACCCTGAGATATTTAGATAGTACCTGATAGAACTATAACGCATATGACTGCAAAAATAGAACTGAGCTAGCTAGCTAGCTAGCTAGCCAGTGCAGATAGCTAGATGGATAGATAGCTATTGACTTAACAAGAATCTTGAATAGATATCTATCTATCTATATAGCTATCTAAATATCTCAAGGTAATTTGGGGTGATATTCCACAAGTCTCCTAACCTGCTTTTGCTCGCACTTGGGGCTTCGCGGGTATGTGAGCTGTTATTCTGGGCAGGTCACGGGCTTGAGTTAGCGTCGCATAGTATGTTTGCGTTCCTGATTACGCTACAGGTGTTCCGAGTCGCTTTTATGGCCGGTATCATTTTGTACATTTGCGCTTGAGATATCGAAACTCCCCGGGCTCTATCTGAAGCTCCACGCTCCGATTCTGCATTATCAGCGGGACCGTGTTGACGCATGTTGCCGTGGCAAGCACACATGGCAGAGGACGGGGCTAGACAGCAGGAGTCGAGGGCTGGTCTAATCCTCTCCTGTGCACACTTCATTATCGCGCTCGCAGGGCACCCGGCGAGGACTCGCCTTGTAATTCAAGGGAGAGAGAGAGAGACTTTGCTCGGCCACTATCTTTGATCAGACTTCACTCGAAAGACAGTGGTGCTCGTACCCCGGAAAAAAGAAATGCTGAGAAGACTCGTTGAAAAAAACTGACAAAATAGAGCAAAACAAAAAGTGAGATTTTTTTTTTTACTTCAGTTTGTTGAATTATTTTATTTAAATTATCAAATGCTATCTTCTGTTTTGTTCTTGAAATTGTTCGACTAGTATTTTACTTATTTTCCAAATATTTCAATTAGTAAATCTGTATTTTGGGGGGACTTTTCATGGCTCTTTTCATGGCTTCCAAGATATTAAAAGGAAAAAAGAAAAAAATCTTTCAAGGTGCAATTTAGAAAATGCCCTTCATTGACATTTATTTGTTTGAATGAATTTCATTTAAACCCTTCTGATTTTTGTGACTACCTAAACTAAGACAAAATTAATCTTTAAATAACAAAATATATAAAAAACAGACATTTAATCCTGTAATTTATTTATTTAAAAAAAAGAGTAAAATATGTGAATTTGTCCTACAATACAACATGACATTTGTATCATGTTCCAAAAGTATGTTTGTGTTGCGTGTGCATGCGTGTCTGGCTCCTGCTAATTGGCTATTGATTGGCGTTCTGAGTGGCAGCCATGCTTTGTATTTGCAGGCGACAGTGACGAGTTCCTCCTTTTTTTTTTGTTGAGTCAATAACCAAGAGCCATATATATTAAAACCTTCTAAAAGGAAATCAATTGACTTTTTTTTTTTTTACTTTACCATCAGCACACTCATTGCTTTAAACAGTGAATTCAATACACCCCCACTTTTCAATTCATAGATTTGTAGCACTGCAAAATGGTATTTTGTGATTGTCTCTTTTCATTGATCTTTCCTAGTAATAGAGTCATTCTTGCACTCTGGTCACATTACCTTTCTTTACTTTCACTTTGGATTTGTCTCTGTCACCGCAAGTGTCCTACTGTCCAGTCGACTGCACTTTTGAATTTTACTCCTTTACTTTTTATGAAACCTCCCAGAATTCACATAGCCAGCTGAGCCCAAAATATGGATTGACAATTGAATACCCAAAGACGTACGGCTGAAGTTGAAGGTTAGGTTTCTTTTTGTCAGTTGTTAGTGCCACTTAAACAATTTGAAATTGTCGAACCTTTTTTTCACAACGAATGTTTCATGATGTTATATTACATTTTCTCATTTTACACCCTCAGTCTTTGCTCGTGTCATTTATGCGATGGCACAGTGAACAGCGACGAGCATCCGTCAACTGGGAACTTCCAATTCAATCCTGTCGCATCCAGACAGTGTTTTATACACCGTTATAAGTTACAATTGAGCCTCTGTGTGAAGTGAGCGCAGCGAGCCCGATGTGTGAACATCCGAGTGTACAGAAACAAATAAAGTTACGCCAGCCGTCGCCATCTGTCTCCATCCATCTCCCACTTTTGCAGTAACCTGCTTACGGTTACGCCGTGCGTCATCCCGGTGAAGTATTGCCTGCCTCTCAGGCGCTGGGTGACTCTTACAAAAAAAAAAAAAAGAAAAAAACACTTTAAATCCATTTTCTGTCCCGGTTGAGCAATAGAGCTCTTACGGAAAAATAAAAATAAATGAATAGTTTTCTACAGGAGCAGAAAAATGCTCCTTGCCTCATTAATAACAATCGCAGCAGTGCATACTGCACCTCTATTTAGTTTTTGCAATTGCGTTTGTCTACGGTGAAATTCCGTGCTACTTCAGGGACTCGAAAGCAGTCTTCGGCCATTATTTTACACAATGTTGGATGCAGAAGCTATTATATAGCATAAGGTTCGTGTGAACATTTGGCATTCATAGATGGAGATTTATAGATTTGTGCAAATTTAGCTATATATATTGTGTTATCCATGTAGTGTCCATAAATTAAAATGTTAGGGGAAAAATAAACAACAACAAAAAAAACCTCAAGATCAACACAAAATTGGTCTGACATCACAACAGGACATATGAAAACGTTGGCCATTGTCATTGTCATTTTGAAGAACCCCCCCGCCCCCCAACAACCTCTGCTTCAGTTCAGTTGGTCAGTAGTCATAGGATACATATACTGTACTAGCTGGTTCGCCGTCCTCCGCGCGGCTCATCAGCTAGTTCCTGCAGAAGGCTGATAAGGTGGGCCTTCGGCCCACAAAAGTGTTGTTGCTTGGTTCAACTTTTTGTTCATCTTCATTGCTTATCGCGAAAATAAAGAGATGTTTAGCTCTACTAAATAACTAACAATTTCATTGCAATGCTTGTGGGTAGACAACATTTTTTCGCTAAGATGCCCGCGCGATCGTAGTGATCCACTGCCTGAGCGGCGCAGTGGCGGCGCGCAGTGGCGGCGCGCAGTGGCGGCGCGCAGTGGCGGCGCGCAGCGGTGCGGTGAAGTAGGTACGTTTTGAAAAGGGACAGACGGAAGGACAGACCGCGTGCGGGACGACGCGCAATATATATATAATCGATATATACAGGTATATCCTCAAAAAATGGCCTAAACAGTTTCTGAAGATTTTTTTTTTAATGGCAACAGTTAGTCACCTCCTCTTGTGTCTGCTGAGGTCGTTCCTTAAAAATAATAATAATAATAATAAATGTTTCACAAAGTTTTGGACCCGCCGCCATCATCATACATATAGCAAAGCATCTGTTACAGGTTCACACACGAAGACGCGAGCGAACGGAAGGGTGGTGGTGTTTTTTGTTTTTTTTCCCCTCTCCCTTGACACTGGTGACACACCCGTCAGAGGAGCGGATGGGGGTAGCGGGTGGGGGGTGGAGGGCTTGGGACCAAAAGGTGGATGGCAAACAAGACAGTTGGATTTGCATATTCATCAGTGCTCATCAGCATTCAAGAATAGGAGAATTTGAAAGTCATTTTATTTTCCCCGCTTCCACTTCATGACCATATGGTGGACAGCACCCAGGGTGATCGTGACGTCCACTTAGTTTGTTTTTGCATCTTGTTAAAGAACAATGAAGGAAAGTCACTTCATAAAATGACTTTTTATGTATCCTTAGAGGGTCCTCATTTAAAACCCCTCTCGTCACGCTTCTTAAGGCAGACGCTTTTTTTTCCAGGTCTGAGGTGACCCACGCCCATCAACATGGCCCTGACTTATGTATTTAGTAACTGTATACCTTCCCCATATATGGCTGGGCTAGTTGGGAATGCTCCTTTTGTTACCATGACGACTGATACGTAATTTTTGGTTGAAAAAATGCGCCTCAATGGGTGTAAATTACACGTAGATTTTCATTATTTGCAGTCGCGTACAACAGGCGATGTATTACTTCAATACTTCCGCGGCACTTAAGACTTTCCTATTAGCCAGTCAGACAAGGAGCTCAAGTCCTGAGTATAAATGTGAAAAGTTGAATTGGTGAAACGCGATAAAGCACAGCTTCAAAGTACTTTGCCTATTTTGTATCTGTCTCCTTTTATTCTGCTTTTACTCCAGAAGACTGTCTGTTGCTTTTAAGATTGGAATTTGGTACTTGAATTCGCACACAAATTCCAATAGGCGCCTTCTCAAAGTGAACAGGGGAGATGAAAGCGAGTGCGAAGTGAAGCAAAAGAGCGAGCGAGTGTGAGGGCGAGAGAGAGAGAGAGATTCCCTGGAGAGATGTGTTCCTCAAACAGGTGTCGTTTACAAGTGTTCCGTCACATCAGCCCATCACCCCCCCACCCCCCCAACCCCCACTCTCTTGGTGCAGAGAGAGGAAGTGAACACAGGTTAAGTTGCGTGAGATCACCGTGACAACGCATGCAAATTCGCCCACAATGCAGCTTGTCAATCTCCTGCCTCCCACTTCAGCTTTCATCTCTCTCTGCTTGTTGCCAATTTTCCCGTGTACTTTTTATTTTTCTTTTCTCGATTTTGAATTTTCCTAAGCTGAGACACGCTTATGTCTGGGATGTAGGCGTTATTTGCATGTTTTAGGAACAATGGTCCTCTGTTCCCCGGAAGCTTATTGCTAATGTCACTTGGGCTAGGTTTGCACTCCAGGTCATGAAGCCCGATTCCGATTTTTTTGTTAAATACCTTGTTGAATATATTTTTACATATTTTCACATTTAACAAACAAATGCAACCTAGAATGCAAAGGCAAGGCGTACCCCAAAAAAACCCCCCAAAACAAACAAACAACAAAAAAACGTCACGTGGCGCAGTGTTTAAGGAAGCAAACATGGTCCCATGCGCTGTGACTCATTTTGGATTTGATCCCGGCTCCTGCCTTCCTGTGTGGGGTTTGCCTGCGCGGGTTTTCTCCGGGTATTCCGGTTTCCTCCCACATTCCAAAAACATGCATTGCAGGCTGCATAGATTTCAAAAACAAAATACCCACATTAGTGTGCGTGGCTAGACGGTAATGGTTCCTGATGCTTTGAAAAAGGAATTGCGTTTTTGTTTCCACTGTGTTCTGGTAGCCAGAGGTCAATACCCGATGCTACACTGCGAAGTAAATATGGACTCAACGTCTGGATTTTTAACATAAATTTGAGCTGATATGGCCACTTTTGTACTCGTAGGGGCACAGTACGCGCCCGCCTCTTTTGGTGTGCATACATTTTGAAGTGACCGACTTGAATAATTCATGGCCCCCGTGAGTCTTTCCAAGCCAGACGCTACAAACGACTTCTTTCCGCCCTCGTACAAGGGCTCCATGCCTCAGCAAGCCGCATGTTTGTTTCATGCCTTTTTTTTTTTAATAAACAAAAAATTTGATGATGGTCCGGATTGTAAACGATGCTTTCTGATTGGGTGGACTATAGTCTATTCACGTCAACTTTATCGTCATATATGCTACATGTGCAACATTCAGCACAGATGAAATTTCATTCTTCCCAACCACAGGAGAGAGAGGAGCCGCTGCGGGTGCCCGCGCCGCCATTTGTAAAAGTAGAATGAGATTGTTGTCGTGCAAATGCTGCGGACGCCAGTGTGTAATGTGTTTTTAATTTTCTGTATCAGTATTCCTGAGTATGCTTGAGTGCGCCGAACCAAATAGACATGACTCCTGCAAATTGGACATGGGTGTCAGCCATGTAATCCAATCAATTGGTGGTGGTGGGGGGGTTCAGTGAAATCAAATTACGGCGAGCCTCTTCGAGATGGGCGTGTCTATGGAATTCCTGTGCCATGCGAGGACACTGTCATGGGTGGGGGAAAAAAAAAGCAGCCTCAAACACGTCGGTCAGCACATTTTCGAATCGGCGTTTGCATTCGATAAGCCGTTATTATTATGATCCCGGGGATAATTAACTTTAGACAAGTGCCAGTTTTGTTGATGGCGCTAGCTGCTAATTTGAACGCGGATGAGTTGTCTCGTGGGTGAGGAAAAAACTGCCGCCATGGTACATACAATGCCATCATGAAAATCCTTGTGTATTTCTATAAAAATGGTATTTACAAAACGCCTGAATTTTGTGTTCTTTGCGTATTTATCATATGCAAAGGTTTCAGTTCATCGAGCTAATTTTAATATCACACTGAGACCACCCAAGCAAATACAAAATGCAGGCACAAAAGAAAAAAAATGCCAAACTACCTGTCCCTATGTGGAAAATGAATCCGTCAGATAAATTGAAGTACGCTACAAGATTTCAAAAAGCATCATGCCACGATCCGCAGAAATTCAAAAAGACATGAGGAAAAAAAAGCGATTGAAATCTATCAGACTGGAAAAGGTTACACGGCGATTTGCAAAGAACTCAGAAATCCGGCAAATCCTTTTTCACGCCACTCTATATCTGGTAAATTTTGCCTGCAAGTGTTTAGTTCTGAATATAAAAACAAGAGCGGTGATTAAATCAATGGAGAGAATAGTCAGGAAATGAAAATCTTTCAGTGGCAAATGAATGCACGCCCTAAGATGGAACTTGGCTTTATTAAACGGGAATTTTGTCAGCTGCGCTTTCATTCTAAGCAAACAGGTGCACGTGTCACAAAGTGTCAACGTACAGTATAAAAAGCCACCTTTCCCCAACCACTACAAGGCTTTCATTCAAACCCCCCCCCCGAGTACAATTAACCAGTGGAAATAAAAAGGCCGCCCTTTGAATAGGAAGCATGTGAATAAGTTTAAAGCCGCCCTCGTGCATCTTAAATAGGCCGAGCGATTGCGCGGCGTCGCTCGGCTAATCACAACTTTTGTTGCGGGATGAATGCTAACGCCGATGCTAACCCTCTCTCCTCGGAGAGACAAATTCCATTTGTCGCCCAAATGGAATTAATTCACGTGACGGCGTCCACAATGAACGGCTTTGCCTACACTTTGAGAGCAAACAGCTGAATCCTCAAAAGGATTTTTTTTTTTTGGGACTGCCTGACAGGCAACACTGCGTCTGTTTTCAATTTGTCTGCGCAATCGTCTGCCATTTCAGCTTTTCAATCGGATGCGCATTAAATCCTTCCGGGTAGAGATTTAAACTGATTTGAGAAAATACAACCATAGTCTACTACCTGAAAATGATTTTGGTAGCACAAGAATGGGATTCATTCCCTGAATATACAGTATATCAGGAAAACGTTTTTACACTTTTACATGGGGTACTACTTTCCCTCATTCATTCATCTTCCAAGCCGCTTGATCCTCACTAGGGTCGCGGGGGGTGCTGGAGCCTATCCCAGCTGTCTTCGGGCAGTAGGCGGGGGACACCCCGAATCGGTTGCCAGCCAATCGCAGGGCACACAGAGACGAACAACCATCCACGCTCACACTCACACCTAGGGACAATTTAGAGTGTTCAATCAGCCTGCCATGCATGTTTTTGGAATGTGGGAGGAAACCGGAGCACCCGGAGAAAACCCACGCCAGCCCGGGGAGAACATGCAAACTCCACACAGGGAGGCCGGAGCTGGAATCGAACCCGGTACCTCTGCACTGTGAAGCCCACGTGCTAACCACTGGACTACCGGGCCGCCCTACTTTCCCTCAGTTTATCCCAAAGTAATTTGTAGGTAAGGGTCTGGTGCTTCCACAGAAATTTGACATTGCACGTTCCCACCGGAACTTAAACAGACCTTCCTGTTCCCACAAATTTTGGAACCATAACATATCTAAACATTAAAATCAAACCCGTGACATGAGATGGCAATAAATGTACCACAGCAAAGTCAGGAAATCACCGCAGCGTCACAGACGTACGCGCTACTCCTCCCCGAGCTCCCCCACGGAGCGACAAATTGACAACTGGAGGTGCAGCAGCACAATGGGAGCCGTGCTATGTAATGTAGCAGAGAATCGGCTCTGGTAATAGCTTTGGGATTGGTGTTGGGAGAGAAACCGTCATATACACGTAGTCGAGCTGCTATTCGTAAGAAGGCAACGACAATTAGATTGCCGTCAGTCCTGATGAGAGCATTTTAGCGGGAAGAAAGAGCAGGAAGAGGAGGCTGAGGTTTTAGAAGACGCAAAATCCAAATGGTGTCAGACAAACTGCGAGGCCTACCATCTCAAAATTTGGCCGACATGTGGATTGTAAAGGGGCACACAAAAGTCTCAAGGACCCATGAGAAATATAGAAAAAGGTAATTTCAGTTTTAAGGCGCTATTTTTCATTCACTAGGGCACTCGGGAAAATTTGAAAACCCCCTTGACAACAGTTTCATCAATCGTAACAAAATACGGCAGACATCCCCATCATGACTGGATGTACAAAAGAAGTCTCAAAGACGAATAGCCAAACTTAAACAGGAAGTCGGCCATCTTGATTTGAAGTAGCCGTTTTGGACACATTCCGGTCGGTCTCTCTCTTTCTCTCTTCAAACTTAAACAGGAAGTCGGCCATCTTGATTTGAAGTAGCCGTTTTGGACACATTCCGGTCGGTCTCTCTCTTTCTCTCTTCAAACTTAAACAGGAAGTCGGCAATCTTGATTTGAAGTAGCCGTTTTGGACACATTCCGGTCGGTCTCTCTCTTTCTCTCTTCAAACTTAAACAGGAAGTCGGCAATCTTGATTTGAAGTAGCCGTTTTGGACACATTCCGGTCGGTCTCTCTCTTTCTCTCTTTCTCTCTTTCTCTCTTTCTCTCTTTCTTTCTCTCTCTCTCTCTCTCTCTCTCTCTCTCTCTCTTTCTCTCTCTCTCTCTCTCTCTCTCTCTCTCTCTCTCTCTCTCTCTCTCTCTCTCTCGTCTTAACACCAATGAGGTTCCTCAAAATTCCCACGGAATCTCACAGGCACGTTCCATTATGCCTTCTAAGAAGAGAAAATGAGTGTCTATTTTCCGATTCGATGGTATCATGTTACTTTTGTCCGTATGTTTCATATGCTCCTCGTCATGCGTACACACACACACGCGGGCGAGACAGATGGCAGATTGGGGGTGGGGGTGGGGGGGGGGGTATATGAAGCAAACTGTCCGTATTATCTTGAAAGGCTTAATGGTGTGGCTAATGATCCTGCCGTGCTCGGACGCAAAGAGAAAATGACATCTTTTACAAATTGCGTGGCGCTGCTCTTTTTTTTAAAATTTTTATTTCATTTTTGAAACCTGTGGTTTTTATGCTTGTGTGCTTCACGTGGACTCCAAAGGGAGTTAGCGGTGACGACGGGGGATGGCTGTCTTGTCTATTTGTGTCGGATTTTGTGTCTGTTGGAAGCGTATCACATGGACAAACTGTAGGAGCTTATTGATTGTGTACTATCCTATATCCCCCCCGAGGGACAACACACTCCACTCCGCATCAAATCACTAGCTCTTTTTTTTGTGTGCGCGCGTGTGTGTGTTTGTAATAAAGCCAACACTAGCACTGTTATGCTATTTGTTGCTACCCTCAGTGTGATTCCCTGGCGATTGAACGAGAAGCCGAGATTATCCCGACGGGGCTCACACCAGCTGAGCCGAGTCATCAGTCACTTCTGTCACGTGTGTATCTGTGTGTGTGTGTGTTGTGTGAAAGAAAGGAACATAGATGGCTGTGTATCTTTTTGCTACATTTCAGTAGAGAAACGTATATCCTGGCGGCCCGGGAGTCCAGTGGTTAGCACGTCGGCTTCACAGTGCAGAGGTACCGGGTTCGATTCCAGCTCCGGCCTCCCTGTGTGGAGTTTGCATGTTCTCCCCAGGCCTGCGTGGGTTTTCTCCGGGTGCTCCGGTTTCCTCCCACATTCCAAAAACATGCGTGGCAGGCTGATTGACCACTCCAAATTGTCCCTAGGTGTGAGTGTGAGTGCGGATGGGTTGTTGTTCGTCCACGATTGGCTGGCAAGAGGTTCAGGGTGTCCCCCGCCTACTGCCCGAAGACAGCTGGGATAGGCTCCAGCACCCCCCGCGATCCTAGTGAGGATCAAGCGGCTTGGAAGATGAATGAATGAATGAACGTATATCCTGGTACTTCGATTTATGGGTAGGGCCCGACTGATTTTGATTTATTTATTTTTTCGCCGATTCCACTAGTTGGATAGAATACAAATGTCGGTCAGTTAATTTAAAAAAAAGATGTACATATAATGAATAAAACCACTTTTTTAATCCCTTAATACTTAAATTTTTCAAGTTACGAGCTGTCGCTTGGCTGATTTATTTATTTTTTTCTGTTCCATTTTGTGGAATAGCACTTATTAATTAGCACTAAAAAAATTAGGGTGCTGCATGTCAGATTTGATGCCAATATGACTTCCCACCTGGCCAATTTGTTTAGTAGAACGCCGTTAAATTGCCATGAATCAAATTGAGGTACGAACCCCGGCACATGCGGGACACACTTGTCTCACACTCCGCTTCATTATAGATCTCATTTTCTCCCTCTTAATACTCATACCGCATGTCATTTCCCTTTTGGCAAAACTATTCCAAAAAGGATATATTAGTTCTATTAGGCTCCGGGCTCAGATGTTCGCTGATTGTTAGTTGGAAGGTCAGCGCTCCGCAGAGGAAATGAAATGAAGAGAGTATAATTCAATCTCAAGTGTGTAGAAATAAAAGGCCAAATGAAAAGCTGATAGACTAATTCTATTGCAACGAAGGGCGTCGTCGTTTAGCAAGAGAACACTTTGCCAGGCTCGTAATGAAATACAACCCAAATAACAAGTGGCGGTTGCTTTATTCATGTAATGAAACAAAAATGGGACGGTCCCCATTTCTTTCTTGTGCATGTGTCTGGAGAGAAAGACAAAGAGAATGAGGGATGAAAATAAGAGGAGTTACATCATATGTATATCCGGCAACCACCTAGCTTAGCCTCTCACTCCGCTAGCTTAATGCTATTGCTAAATAGCATCTATGATTCAGTGCTTTAACTGTTTTAAGCAACAGATACAAATGGCACTCATGGTCTTATATTCTTTATCCTCTGAAGAGAATGAATTCTATTAGTGTCGCTAGTAAATATGAAATACATTTCACAGGCACATTGACACTCCTGTTTTTCATTCTGTAAAATGTCCTCAAGTCCAAGATCAGATCTGGACCATTGAATCGCCACTTTGCAGCAAATATGTGAGTGCCTCACACCGAGTATGTCTTCATGTTGATAAAAATCAAATGATTCATTTATTAAGACATTTTTATTACTCATATACATACCGGTTCTGTATTTTTTTGGGGGGGGGGTGAAAAATGCAGAAAAAAGTAACATCTCTACAGCCTCACTGGTGCAATGTAAGACAGCCATTGATTAAAGAACGATGATTGTAATTTTCGTGATGTGAGTGGTTTTAGAGCTGTTAGCGACCGCTTCAAAATGCTATGCAGGAAAAAACCTCGGTTGTGCTATCTGCGTGGAACCACTTAGTGACCTAACATACCCTTGGTTGCCCGGCGTATGATACGGTGAAAGTTATTCTTGGCGTAACTGCTATACGGTGTCGTTTTGTCCTCGTTTGTCTCACCCGTCGCCCGGCAGGCTAATTGCCGCTAATGTGTTAGCGGCGATGGGCGCGCAATCTGTTTTTTGTAAAATGTGCCAGACTCGTAGAGGAAATAGAAGAGCCACTTTAATTTGCACCTTGTCTTTAACGCGACGTGTCAACGACAGCGGGGAAATGGCGTTCTTCACCAAAACCTCCAGGGGTGCTATGCTCACAACCGCCAGGAAAAGTAAGATGAGCCTATCGTTCGAGGTGCATTATTGTAAGAAATAAAGTGAAAGGCATGAGGTCCTGCTGCACGGATAGCTATACGCCAGAAACAATTTGGTCCCTAATATGGGGGATTGGGACTTTGTGACCATCTCCATAAAGAGACTTCACATCCCTGATGTGACTCGGCTTGGCCCCCAGGCCTTCGTCGCCTTAAATCTTCATGCATAAACATGGCCGCTAAAGAGCCGCTTCATGAATACTATCACACATCCACTTACCAATGCAATTGTCTGCGTGTGGCCCTTTCTTGTTTCTTTGCACGCTAGGAATACATAGAACGACTAGAAATGATCCACTATCCCCCCCCCCAAAAAAAAAATCCACAGCACACAGTGTCACATAGCACCATCCTACCATTCACTGACTCTTAATTCCGTCCACTTGCACAGCAGGAAGGAACCGAACGACTACCCGCAAGCAAACCAAAAGTCCACGTCATGCTCGTGGCGTCGTCTCGTCGTAGGATTACACCTCATGCGCCCGTGGGCCTTGCCACTTATTCATGATAGGCGCCACGATGCCCAACAGGAATGAGCGCGGTGTGTCCAATCTTTGAATGTAAATATTGAACCGGGGAGAAGCTTAACGGATCATAAAATAACATCTCTTGGTGGTCATGTTCATGAACTGCTGGTTGCTTTGGAGATTAATTGGAGGTGTGTGTGTGTGTTTGATTTAAAAAAAAAATGAGCATAGCTTACTGTAACTGAGGTGCACGTGTGTGTGTGTGTGTGTGTCTAAGCTGTCAAGAGCACACAGTGTAATCATCTAATGTGTCAGCGCTCGCAGGGAAACCGATCTCATGCTGTCGCTCTGCTTGAGACCTGCGGGTTTAATCAAGCACTGTTTTAATTGAACTGCGCTGAGCGCGCACACTATTCTTGACGGCCAACCAGGAAATAGCAGCGTATATATTTATTCATACCTTCATATATTATGTATTTAAATGCTATAAAATACCCCCCCCCACACACACACACACGCACACACATATTCTTAACCATTCTCCATACCCTGCAAATAGTAAGCGCCTACTGTGCTGCGATAAAATCTCTTTGTGTTTGGGTCAGAACTCTGGCAACACTACACAACCTTTCTTATGGTATCACTGCATCATATCGTGTCAAATCAAGCTTTCGGTTGAAGGCGGGTCCGGAGAATGTCAGCGCTATGAGTATAAGTGGAACCGTAGTGAAAACAATAACGATCATGTTGACACGAGCGACCAAGAGGGGCAAGGTGGTGTTGCACGATCCAATCCTTTGGGTCAGTGTCAAGGTGCTCCGTCGCAGGATTTGTAATTGATATGTCACACTCGGTGAAAAATATCCCCCTAAAGACCCCACACATGATTGACTTTTTATTTTTGGGTCGGAGGCGTTTGTCGTGGATTATGTCGCACTCGAATGGGTTTTGGCGTTTCTGACAAAATATGTCCGGCTCGATCTGGAAAGCAAACGGCAACAATGACGGGACTAAAATTTTGGGTCTGTGAATCAAACTTTGATGTTGAAATGTTTTTTTTTTTTCATACTTTCTTTCTTTTTAATTTTCATTTAAAAAAATGACCCGAGTTAGCTTTCACTGCAACCGCTACAGAACATTGACTTCCTGCTCGTTCTGCGTCTTTTATTACGCTGATTGAGGAAATCATTTGATTGTCCTCATTAGCGCCGGCCATTCTCTCCAGCAGCACTTTGCTTTTTCCGCTAATTTCATTTCACTTTATAACATGTATTAATGCATGACTCCAATCTATTTTAATTAGCACTGCGCATTACCTGGAGTCATAGCCGTGTGGTGGGAGATGGAGGAAGGTGTGTCAAGGATCACCGCCTTTTTTTTTTCCACGGCACTCACTTGTCATTATGGCGTTGCACTGCGCTGCGGGTCCAATTAAATCACCTTATCTCACTTCACTTACTGATTTTAATCGACTCGGCATCACATCACGGGAGCCGATTTATACAATCATATACTGTAGCTCATATTGGAACGAAAATAGTTTGTATTCAGAATCAGAATCAGAATCATCTTTATTGGCCAAGTATGTAGAACACACAAGGAATTTGTCTCCGGTATAACACGCTGCACTAGTATCATCGTAAACAACAAAATCATTGAACCATTTTAGAGTAACCACTAGTTTTGAAGTACCATTTTGTGGTGCAAGAAGAGTGACTACGTCAGTGACTGTTTAAGGAGTTAATGGCTAGAGGGAAGAAGCTGTTTAAGTGTCTACTGGATTTGGTGCGCATGGATCTGTAGCGTCTGCCTGAGGGGAGTGGCTGAAAAAGGTGGTGGGCAGGGTGCGGGGGATCCAGGAGGATTTTCCGTGCCCTTGTCTTGATTCTTGCAGTGTGCAAGTCCTCAAGAGTGGGTAGGGCGGTGCCAACGATTTTTTCTGCCGTCCTAACTGTCCGTTGAAGTCGGATTTTGTCCTTTTTTGTGGCGGCCCCAAACCAAACCGTGATGGAAGAACACAGGATTGATTCGATGACTGCAGTGTAGAACTGTCGTAGCACCTCCTGTGGCAGGCCATGCTTCCTCAGCAGCCTCAGGAAGTACATCCGCTGCCGGGCCCTTTTCAGGATGGAGATGGTGTTGACTTCCCACTTCATGTCCTGGGAGACTGTGATTCCCAGGAACTTGAAGGTCTCGACGGTTGACACAGGGCAGTTGGATAGTGTGAGGGGCAACTGAGGAGAAGAATGTTTCCTGAAGTCCACGATCATCTCTACAGTTTTGAGCGTGTTCAGCCCGAGGTTGTGTCGGCCGCACCAAAGCTCCAGCTGCTCCACTTGTTGGCGGTACGCAGACTCGTCGCCGTCTTTGATGAGACCGATGACCGTGGTGTCGTCTGCGAACTTTATGAAGGTTCTAAAGGTTCTGAACAGGATCGCTCCAAAACTCACTCAGGATTGGTCATTATCACAACCGGGTGCACAAAAAGACTTCGGAAGTCCGCCAATTTGGTTTCAAGAAGCCGTCTCAGGCGAATTCCACCAAATGAGCTCTCACCGCAAGCAGGGGAGCCTGCACAGATGCTCAATTGCCAACCTTTAATTTTTTTTTTTTTATTAGCTTCACTTTAGCAGCTTGAAATCAAAATGTTTGTATTCTGTTTAGAGAATTCAGACGTGGAATTAAAATACGGAAAATTTTAATTTGAAAAATTTTATATGGCGATTTTTTTTTTTAACAAATCCCCTCACACTCAAGAAGTGGCAAATGTGAACCTTGCTCATACCTTAAATGTACCTCACAATGCAAAGCAATAAATAAACAAACTGTGTGTTTCATTTTTATATAAAAATGTGTTTGTATATACAGTACTAGCTGGTTCGCCGCCCTCCGGGCGGCTCATCAGCTAGTTCCTGCGGAAGGCTGGTAAGGTGGGCCTTCGGCCCACAAAAGTGTTGTTGCTTGGTTCAACTTTTTGTTCATCTTCATTGCTTATCGCGAAAATAAAGAGATGTTTAGCTCTACTAAATAACGAACAATTTCATTGCAATGCTTGTGGGTAGACAACATTTTTTCGCTAAGATGCCCGCGCAATCGTAGTGAGCCACTGCCTGAGCGGCGCAGTGGCGGCGCGCAGTGGCGGCGCGCAGTGGCGGCGCGCAGCGGCGCGGTGAAGTACGTTTTGAAAAGGGACAGACGGACGGAAGGACAGACCGCGTGCGGGACGACGCGCAATATATATATAGATATAGATATACACACACACACACACACACCTGTATATAGCGTGTTGGAGCACAATGGGGAAAAAACATGAATGTGAAAATAAAAACAAATATTTCACAATTCATCCCAGTGATATTTGACAAGAATATCATTTAATTTGGCAACTTTCCCAGTCTGTACTCTAGTTTTTGTTTGTGTGCTGTGTGCATCTTTGCGTGCTGCACTCCCTGCCCAGCCTTGGGATTAAATGTCACTCTTGTAGATTGATGTTCTCTCTCATAGTACGCTGCTGCACCGAACGGCTCCTCGGCACCTTTACAGATTCCAGCAAAAAAAAAACAAAAAAACAAAAACAAACACATTTGAATGAAAGATATGGAATCCTCACCCGAAATGAACGCATACAATTTGTTCCTACGTTCCATTAGAGAGCACCGTTGTCACCCAGAAACGAATCCAAAGATGCAATTCTCGCAAACGTGTGCGCAAGCAGTAAAGAGCAGAAGGTTAAACACTTTGCTTTTCCAGCACATTACGAGGTCGCGCGCTGGTAAAGTGGCTAGCCGGGCGTGACAGTGAAAGGCCACGCGTTGACACTTTGGCGAACAGGGCGCAAGAGGGCCTTCTGGGAGTTTTCGCAAATCAACATCCAATGTCAAGAGTGTGTGTGGAAGGAGGGGGTGGGGCGGGAATGTAGCGTTTCATATGTAAGAGGGAAGTAACAACATGCGCTGCGGTAATCGGAGAACAATTTATTTCAGCCTTCACTGGGCGCATGCTTGTCTTTCTGTATGACTGCATTTGTGAGTGCGTTGGCGTTTGCTCGGCCTGACAGCACCACGTTCCAGTGTGTGCGGCGGAAAGAGATCCCACAATAGCGTTGAACGTCACACGCCGACAATTCATAGTATGTGCGAGTAAGCGCGTCTTTTATTGTGGCTGTTAAATGCGATTGAGGAAAAATGTGAAATGATGATTTCCAATAAATCAATTAACCACGTAAATTGGGCCACTCAAGGCACCAAGGGACGCAAAAATTGAAAGAGAACTGCTGTGAATGTGAGCGCAGATGGTTGTTCATCTCTGTGTGCCCTGCGATTGGCTGGCAACCAGTTCAGGGTGTCCCCCGCCTACTGCCCGAAGACTGCTGGGATCGGCTCCAGCACCACCCGCGACCCTTGTGAGGATAAAGCGGTTCGGAAAATGAACGAATGGGTGGATGGATAATATTGTCTTTATGGGGTCATTTTTCTTTACTTATACTAGTGGTTGACATCCGGAATGTCTTTTCTTTGTTGGATTTCATGATACTTTAGTGTCGTTATTAGCTGCGCAAAGTACATTTTGTTTCCAGGGAGTCTAAAGACGATTTTATTGAAGAACAGATTGGGTTAAAACATTAACGTGACTGACCTTCTTCATTCCATTGCGGAGGTATTCTGTATCGGCAGATCAGTCAAAGTCAAGTTACTCGGGGTTAAAAAAAAAAAAAAATAGGATTGAGACATCCCTAATTTGTATGCAAGTCAGAAAGTGCCATCGTCTTTCGTGAACGTACTCTGAACGCAGTTCGAAATGGCTTTTGCTGAATTTGGTGCCATCTTGAAGCATTTCTTAAAGATCACAAAAAATCGGCGACTTTTCATTCATTCATTCATTCATTCATGTTCCGAGCCGCTTGATCCTCACTAGGGTCGCGGGTGGTGCTGGAGCCTATCCCAGCCGTCTCCGGGCAGTAGGCGGGGGACACCCTGAATCGGTTGCCAGCCAATCACAGGGCACACAGAAACGAACAACCATCCACGCTCACACTCACACCTAGGGACAATTTAGAGCGTCCAATCAGCCTGCCATGCATATTTTTGGAATGTGGGAGGAAACCGGAGCACCCGGAGAAAACCCACGCAGGCCCGGGGAGAACATGCAAACTCCACACAGGGAGGCAGGAGCTGGAATCGAACCCGGTACCTCTGCACTGTGAAGCCGACGTGCTAACCACTGGACTACCGGGCCGCCCTCATTATTTCATGTTCTATTAAAAAAAAAAAATCAAATAGGTTCTTTTGTGAGTAGTAACCAAGCATTACTGCGGAGGCACAGGAGTCTAGTCTTCGCTTTCTTGAGCTGGGGCCGTTCATTGAAACTCAAACTTCAGTTGGCAGGCGATGAATGTTTTTTTTTCATATGTTTTGTGAGCCTTTGCGTCTGTCTGTCTGAATCATACATGGCATCTTCCGCCCACCCCCGGCTCCTTCTCTCATTCTGTCAGAAGTGAGGGTTTCTTTTGGGGGGGATGCCAGATGAAAATATTTGAAAATCATTCAGGCGTCATTTGAATGTTTGATGATGCCTTCCTTCAGTGTACTTGCCACCGGGGGCAAAACGCCTGTCAGACAAACAGGCGGCATCAAATAAATTTCAGGGCATGTATTTTGTCCTCTGGCAGCCGGCTGCCTCCGAGGATTGAAGCGTTTTATTGATCCGGTGTCAGATGATGTGTGAAAATCTGATCATCCACAGTGCCAAACGTTACCACGCTGTCGTACGCAACCTCATACCCATCTCGCTTGATTCTTTCGATGAATTGTGACTGGATTTGAAATGTGCTGTCTGAGGACATCAACAAGTGTGGAATTCACGAGGGGAGCCAGCAACCTGAATGTGACTGTGGATTTGTTTGCAAACGGAATTGGCAAGATGGCAGCCTCATGGGGCGCGTGAGGATGTTAGCTCTCATCATACTGAGGGAGCCTCCAGCCAACATGTCTCCCGCTGGTCTGCACTCAGCACGCATTTTTTTTTTTTTTTTAATACCGTGTTTTTATCTCCATCCATGTTGTCATCAGTGGATTGCTGTGTCGTGGATCTAATGACTCTCGTTCTAGTTTGATTTGTTCCAATTAGGAGACCAAACAAACAAACCATTCATTCATTCATTCATTCATTCATCTTCCGAACCGCTTGATCCTCACTCGGGTCGCGGGGGGTGCTGGAGCCCATCCCAGCCGTCTCCGGGCAGTAGGCGGGGGGCACCCTGAATCGGTTGCCAGCGACTGCGCTCGCGGCATATCAATATGCTGAAGGTGATGATCAGAAATTGTCCAAAAAGAAAACTATTGACGATTCATTGTTCTCTCAGTCTCTCTCTCTGCGCTATTTAACCCTGGAGAACCCAAGAACCGTTTTCTTCTTTGGAAAATGATGAATTTTAAATTAAATGCCTGCTATATGTTCACTGAACACCAAAATACATGTTTTATTAATTCATCTTCCGTACCGCTTGATCCTCACTAGGGTCGCGTGGGGTGCTGGAGCCCATCCCAGCTGTCTCCGGGCAGTAGGCGGGGGACACCCTGAATCGGTTGCCAGCCAATCGCAGGGCACACAGAGTCGAACAACCATCCACGCTCACACTCACACCTAGGGACAATTTAGAGTGTTCAATCAGCTTGCCATGCATATTTTTGGAATGTGGGAGGAAACCGGAGCACCCGGAGAAAACCCACGCAGGCCCGGGGAGAACATGCAAACTCCACACAGGGAGGCCGGAGCTGGAATCGAACCCGGTACCTCTGCACTGTGAAGCCGACGTGCTAACCACTGGACTAAACCAAAAAAAACCCCCAAAAAAACACTAAAGAGTTCAGCCCGAGAAGGATTCCAGGTCTACATATCAACACGTGATTCAGAAAGAACCGAATATCTGGATATCCGCCGACTCTAGCCTCCATAGCCAACCAACACAAAAATCCATGCAGGATCCAATATTAACAAGACGTGAATCAACCAAACCACCGCACGAGTAACAAGGGAGTGAACAAAACTTAAATGTCTTGATTCGTCATTCTTCTCCCTGGGCCTGTTGTTATTATGCACGGGCGGCCATTTAAACACACACGAAAACAAAGCGAGCGCCGAAAGGTCACTTTCTTCCTTCCATTGTGAGGTTGCTTGCTTTTTAATCCCATAATTTAGCTCGTATCTGCCGCGCCGCATTGCCAAACTGAGAGACAAACACCGCCACCTTCATGTCCTCTATTGTTTCCAGTCCTGCAAACATTCCATCCGGCTTAATTGCTGCCGTCTGTCTTTCGAGCGCCCCGGCCCGACGTCAGTCATTGCCGCTCGGTAGGGGATTGTGGGAACTGGGAGCCAACAAAGATGTGCTGTAGGTGTGAGGCGGGCAGGTTGGTTGGGCTGCGGCGTGCTGAGACGGAAACGCTGCCGCGGGTCTTATTTAGATTCCAATTGCGGCCGTTTCGGATCAATTGGATCCTCTTCGCAGTTGCAGATCCATCTGAATTTGTTTGATGCATTATGTCATGCTCTGCGGGTCAAATTGATCATCGGGATGAAACGGTTAGTCATGGAATCTTTTTTATTTTTCTTTCTATTTCCTGTTTCTTTGCAAAGAAGACGCACTTGCCCTTGGATGCATTGATTTTCATCACCGAGTGGAACGTGACCATTCACAAATGCGTTCAGTCAGGCGCCACTGCGATGGAAGTTATTTATAAATATCATTGGCTCACTGATGTGAAAAATAATTTTTCGTCCAATTTCTGCAGACGGATCAATCCCCACGCCCCCATTAAAAACAAAACAATTATTAAACATTACAGCACTTTTACACATTTCCCCAATTTCTCATTGAAGGATGCAGTGATTTTCAAAGGGGGGGGGGGGGTAGTGGGATGCACAATATAACATGTAAGAAAGTAAAATAATTTGTTTGTATTTGGTATTTTCTCCACTTTTTGTACCCAATAGAAACTGAACCATCACCAGAAAATCAAAATGCCCCCCCCCCTTTTTTTTTTTTGCGCGCGCCTCAAATGCCACCCTATGTTGTTTCTTTCCATCTTGAACGAGGCTAAATATACGCTCCAATGCGAGAAAATGTGTTTGTTGTCACATCAAGAATAATTCAAGCAGCTCCCTCATGCTGTGGCCAGTGATTGTGAGTCAAACACAATTTGTGCCTCCGGACTGTAGTCGTTGAAACGGTTACAGACTGTGTCGCATACGTATGTACGCAGATCCGGGAGCCCTCCCCTTGCCTGTGTATGAGTGTGTGTTGGTGGGTTTTTTTTTCCACATGGCAAACAATCACACGGAAATATGGTGCTAGAGGAACTAATTCATGCTAATGCATGCAAATACGCGTGACACTCGGCTCTGTCCACATTGGTTCAATGCAAATGTTCTTTTGCCAAACAAGCGTGTTGGACTGGGCGGGCGCGGGGTAGGGTGGGGGGGGGGGGGGGCATTTACAGGCCTCTAGCCCAGCCCCCTCCCCACAGACAGTAACCCACTCTGCTTCCGTTGCTTTAGTCATTGTCCCTTAATCCTAAACCCCCCCCCCCTCCCACCCCAACCCCACCACCACACAGCCGTTTCCTCTGTCAGGGAGGCCATGGAAAGCACAGAATGGAAATGCTTCAGTCTGATTAAACTTCAAAACAATGCTCAAAACTTTGAGGCCATGCTCCATCCACATTCTTTGATGTCGTCATGCTGTGACAACATCGCATATTCTTACAATCGAACCTTTTGGTTACCTAGTTTACCTGCTGGAATTTGTTCAAGAACAAGACCTGGAATCCATCATGTCATGTTCCCTGAATTTGGTGTCAACTGGTTGAGAATAACTGAACGTGGTTGAGGTTCGGAAAACCACCCATTGGAGTTGACCAAAGTACAAATCCCAAAATGAAAATAACAACAACAAAAAAGACCGTTATATTCATAAAATGGATGGCTTCCTGTGAAGTTTCAGGCATGGGTCCTTTATTATTTTTTTGAATGCATCCTGTTATGACAGTCCATCCAATTTTGTTTCGATGAGTAAATTGGGTAATTGGAGCTCATCTTTTTTTCAGCAGCCCAGGGGGCGCTAATGAGTACGTTTTGGCAGGTTGTGTTGCTCAAAATATATGCAATCTCACTAGGATACACATGCGAACCCCCCTCCCCCCTCCCACAAAAAAAGAGACAATCCGCATGGCTGCTTGCCAAGTTGAGGTAGCAAGACCCGCTCTCGTTTTCTCTCTCTCCATGCTTGAATCCTCTTTTCTACCCGCGTCACGCAGATGCGCTCCCCTCAGCGTATGTCTTTGATTAGAAGTCATGGACAACCCCCCCCCCCCCCCCGCACCCCCCCGATGATGCACCGTTGCCATCCCAGCAGGAAAAAAAAAAATCCAACTCGGTCACTCGGTTGCCTTTGTGTGGATAGTTAAACAAGTTAGTTGGATTTGTTTGTAAAAACAGCCCAATGGTCAAGACTGAAAGTACACTTTAACCCCCAAAGATTTTTAAGATCTTTGCTGACACGAGCAAAGGGGAAGGTTCTGTTTCTTGCAAATTGAGTCACTGGTACCGCACTCCCTCTTTCCTGCTGTACCACTGGGCGAGTACAGTTTTTGTGACCGTGACGCCGGGTGCCGGCCCAACTTGTAAAACGCATGTTTGTGTTTTCACTGGTGAAAGCAGCACTTCGTCACCTAGCCGCCAAATTACAATTTGTCAATTGGTCAGCTGTGATGGAGGGATGGAGTTGAACTACAGAGGCTCGATTAGTTGAGCAGCCGTTGGCGGGCGAAGAGAATAATGGGCAGACCGGCCGTATCACGAACAGTCGGAGTCCCATGATGATACCAAAAACGAGACTAGTTCACACTCCCAACACCACCGTTCCCGGCCTCACCGTTGCCGATAACAAACAGAAAAATCTGATTGCATCGATCCATAATAAGAAACAGAACATCTTCAATAGGATGACTAAGGGGGGGGGGGGCGAGTGTCCCGGCCCGGCTGCGCGTGCCGGAACCAAGGTGTCGTCTCACTCCTCGGTGGCGTTTTGACTAATACGCTTCCCTCTCCTGCAAGTGCAAGCAATGCAATATGGCTAAGTAATATTCCTCTGCAGGGCAGTGCATCCTGTCAGCAAAGAAATGGATGAGTTGATGTCTGTGCCCTGGTGCGTGCCCATGTGGGTGTTTGTGTGTGCATGTGTGTGTGTGTGTGTGTGTGTGTGTGTGTGTGTGTGTGTGTACGTGCTTGTCAGAGCCATTTAGACTGCAGGTGAGGCCGTTAGACGGAGCGCCGCAGAGTGGGGAAAGAAGTTAGCGGAGCGCTATTAGCATTTTGGGGCCCGCTTGCTGGCACGGTTGACTGTGTCTCCGCCATTAAGAAGCGGGCGAGGAAGGAGGAAGGAGGATGGCGGGGGAGGAAGCGAATGACAGACTCAGAGTGCGGCGAATGCACAGGAATTTATCTGTGTGGCGCCGATGCGGAGGCAAAGAGTGTTTTGATTGTGTTTCAGTCTCATTTCGAAACATTTGCTCTCCATTTGCACACCATTAAGAACAGAAAAAAGAAAAAGCAACACGAGTGAAACCGGGATGCCGGTCGACCTCCAATTTGAGTAATAGTCAGAGGTGGCGAAAGTGTTTAGCCCTGGTACTTAGACCCTTGTTAAGTGATTTCAGAAAATGGGTTCCAAGTACTTCACACCTGTTTAAGAGAATTGTTTTCAAACATGGGCAAAGACCCAAAACTATGTGGTACTCACTTGTGGAGCTATAACATTAGTTTTCTTGAAGACCACGACGCGCTTCAGACTCCGGCATGAGAACTTGAATTTGCATTTTTGTGCGCGGGTGTATCTCAGTTGCACATGGCAATATTGTTCTTTTGTTTGCGACACACTTTTCAATCACCTGTGTGCCTGCAGTCCACTGTCTGAATGAAACAATCACACACACACTTAGTTACGTTGAGCTCCCACGGGGCTCAACATGTCACTCATTTCATGGCCCATTCCAATCTGCTCATTCCCAGTGGCGGCTTGCCTTCTCATTCATCTCAGAGGAGGCAAAGAAGTAACGTGGCGACTTGTGTGAGAAGTGACGGAGTGATGCATTGTGGGAAATCTGAGTTCCCCCCCCCCCCACTTGTCGGAGGCGCTGCATTATTGATGTGGCGAGGATTGCACGTTGTCGCCGAGATTTGCAAGCCTGTCCCTTCATGCGATGCGGAGAGTGTGTGTGTGTGTGTGTGTGTGTGTTGTTGTGGTCACACAATTCCCACGTGAGCATCAGCTGCCAACACCTGCATCTCGGCCAGTGTTCACTCAAGTTGTCTCTGCCGGTCGCACGGGATGCCCCCCCCCCCCCCCCCACACACACACACAGCGTGAGAGCCACTATGTTGTGTTATGCATGACATCACATTCCTGCTCACTTCAGCGCGCATCACGGGACTAAACCAAAAAAAAGTACAACCTCATACCGTGGCCATTACAGTAAGGTGTCACTGGTACTGATTTATAAGATGGGAAACGAGTTTGAGTGCTTCATCCATCCATCCATCCATCTTCTACCGCTTATCCGGGGCCGGGTCGCGGGGGCAACAGCTTTAGCAGGGAAGCCCAGACTTCCCTCTCCCTAGCTACTTCTTCCAGCTCTCCCCGGGGGATCCCGAGGCGTTCCCAGGCCAACTGGGTGACATAGTCTCTCCAGCGTGTCCTGGGTCTTCCTCGGGGTCTCCTCCCGGTGGGACATGCCCGGAACACCTCACCAGGGAGGCGTTCAGGAGGCATCCGAATCAGATTCCCAAGCCACCTCATCTGGCTCCTCTCGATGTGGCTCGACTCGGAGCCCCTCCCGGATGACCGAGCTTCTCACCTTATCTCTAAGGGAGAGCCCGGACACCCTGCGGAGAAAACTCATTTCGGCCGCTTGTATCCGGGATCTCGTTCTTTCGGTCACGACCCATAGCTCGTGACCATAGATGAGGGTTGGAACGTAGATCGACCGGTAAATTGAGAGCTTCGCCCTTTGGCTCAGCTCCTTCTTTACCACGACAGACCGATACAACGTCCGCATCACAGCAGACGCTGCACCGATCCGCCTGTCGATCTCTCGCTCCCTCCTGCCCTCACTCGTGAACAAGACCCCAAGATACTTAAACTCCTCCACTTGGGGCAAGATCTCCCCCCCGACCCGGAGGGGGCACTCCACCCTTTTCCGACTGAGGACCATGGTTTCAGATTTGGAGGTGCTGATTTTAATCCCAACCGCTTCACACTCGGCTGCGAAACGCTCCAGTGAGAGTTGGAGAGCCCTGTTTGAAGGAGCCAACAGCACCACATCATCTGCAAAAAGCAGGGATGCAATACAAAAAAAAGAAGTATTTGGTAGACTGATTAGAAAGAAAAATCTCAAGAAGCCATTTCTGATAAGATACAGGAAGTCTGCTGTTTTGGTTCGAATTGGCCGCTTTCGGATTATTTTGGTCATTTGCGGTTGTTTTTGGCCATATCCAAGTGTCCTTCAAAAACACACGTTTAATGCTTATTACAGTCATTAATATGTCGTTTCCAAGAGGTCCGCTTTATGCTAATTGCAATCCAATAACTAGTTGCATGAATTCCTCCTCGGTTCCCATAGGAACAAGCTCCATTCTGTCAGTTTGCATTTTTCCGGGTTTAATGTTTTCTTTCATGTTCAGTTTCTGTCATTTCTCGTGTGTTTATTCGGTCACGTTGTTCAGTTGAACATTTTCAAGAAAAAGGATACTCATTTAAAAAATCCCATGCTTAGGTTATAGTCCGGATTAGAATTTTGCCGTGGCTTTCAAACCCGCGCGCAGCCGTCGGCGCGACCGCATGTACTTTGTATTTGTCCGCCTTGTATAAATGCAAATACTATTGCTTTGTTACGGTCCCATTTGAATAACGTTGAGCAATGCAAGTCGCTTTAACGAGAGCGTGGCGTTTAGTTCCGGGCGCCGCAATGAGAGAACACCAACTGTTTCTGTTAAGTAACTTCGCTTTTTTGTCTCCATAAAGTGCATTAACAGGCGGACAGGATGGGCACTTATTTACACCCCAGATGTCTTCTTCGATGGCTTCTACTTAGCCCAGAGTGTTTTGTTTTGTGCCCTAAAAGGGAACGAAGACCAAAAAAAAAAATGTTTTCACCCATGGAGGCAGCAGTCCATACACTTAACATCATACACATGTAAGCAACTTAAGAGACGTTACCACCGATCTGTGCATCCAACAATATTCTTGACAATGGCTGCTGGATCTCAGCGTGTGGGGCCAACTAATTCTTGTAGTCACAGTTCATTGTTCCCAATTCAACTACCCGGTAATTGACAACTTGAGTCGGGTATGTCTTAACCTCCATGGCAGAGGCTCCGACAAACCCCCGAGACCGATTCATTGAATCCCTTTGGTTCGATCGAACCCACGTTGAAGTGAGGAGCAATCATACAGGGTGGCCCACTTAAAAGTAGCCCGGATTTTTTTTTAAATTAAAATATTTTTTAAATTTTTTTCAAAACATGTATTTAATTACGTGAATGTAGCCTTCCACAATCACTATTCTCTGCTGCAAGGAAAACACCATTTTCTTGAGGTATGGTACGCACCCGGAGAAGGTAGGAGCACTACTGTTCGTGTATAATCTAAAACAAACAAAAATTGGCTCAGCGCCAACGTGTATAACCGGAGCAGTTTTGGAACACTTCCAGCAACTCTTGTAACCTGTAAGTAATAAAAACAGGTTTTGGAAAGACTTGGGTCACTTGTAACATTCACGTAATTAAATACATGTTTTGAAAAAAATTAAAAAAAAAATCCGGGCTACTTTTAAGTGGGCCACCCTTGTATCATCTGTAATGCGTTTATTTTTCAGGGTAATGTTCTATGATGAGTTTCGAATGACCTTCACGTGGTTTGGGATTGTAGTTTGTTTTGTTCACGCTACTAAAGTTTGTTAACATATTGCGGGGGTGGGGGCGCATCCGTTAAAATGTTTTGCTTCGCTCGCTGTCAGCGATTAATGTATTTTGTAAATTGGCCCAGTTGTGAAATCACAATCGGGCAAAATTCCAAACGGAATTTATGTTCAGGAATAGCCAGATAGCAAAATCCTTTATTTACTTTATTTAATTTCACACTTGTCGGGTTGGCAGCCACTGCAGAGACCCATCTATTTGCATACAAGCCATTAAAAAGTCAACAAAACGTCCGCTGTTAAGCACCCTTACACTTGGTGAGTTGCGGATTATTAAATGCGTTTGAACTCATCGTCATCCTTCACCGTGGCCTGTGTGCGCCTTTTACAGCTTTGACCTTAAAGCGCGGCCGCTATCGAGATGACACACGCCCTCACCCTTCAGCTAGTTTTTTTTTTCCCTCCCGCCGCTTTTATGGCACGCCGTGATCCAAGCATTCCATTTCAGCGAGAGTGACTTTGAACTTTTCATGGCAATTTGTCCCTCTGAGCCTTTTTGTGTGTAATGACGTATGGGTAAGAAAAAAAAAAGGCCGGTATAGATCCTTGTGGAACACCTTCTGAGATGCAGGGATCGATGACAGAGCCAGTTTGCTGTGAAAACAACACGAGTGCAGTGAGCTGACATTTTGAAACGCCGCCTTCACCAAAGCAGGAGTTAACCTGCTGGAAAGTTGATTTAAGACACATCCAGTTAGATGAATAAGTTGCCACACGGGGAGTCCTCGCTCAATGACAGCCATTCTTAATAGGATTGTTGCACATTTACGGACTATTTTTCTGACATATATTCACAGGGGGAAAAGAAGGGATCAATCGCAGAGATGAGTACTGAGTTGTAATTGAACCACCCCTCACCCCCCCCAAAAAAAATTGTTGATAATTAGCTCGATTCGTTTGAAGTAACGCTTCCTCGTGTAGCGTTCCATTGTGAGCAGACGCGTTCAATAAAGATTTTTTTTTTTTAAAAGAGCATGGTTTCGGTTTTCAAACAAATCGGTAATTATGGTTGAAAACCGAGGTATGCCTGTATTTGTTGTTTGCTGTATATGTAATATGTGGAGGTGGTTAAACATTTATACGGTTTCACAAAATTCACCGTCATCACATCCCTCCGAGGGGAAACCGTAACGACAATGTGGCCCGCGACCAAAAAAATGAGTTCGGCACCCCTGGTCTACATGGCACGAGTATTTACAGTTTTGTTACTCGTGCCCAACACAAAGTCCCTAATGCTCACTAAGCAGCCTCTGGAGAAGTCAGAAAAGTAATAGCCTCTGATGACAGATTCCCTCTTTGAAGGAATCCCCTTTAAGCCTTAGGCACTCCCGGAAGATTTCTTCTGGGACCCTCTTCATCTCCATCGACTTCAAAACTGAATGAACTTCAATGCCCATTTTTAAATCCAATACAGGGCATTTCATTAATATCTGCCTCCAAGACAAAAGGTAGGCCATTTGTTGATGAGTCCATTTAGGATACTACAGCCTTGGTGGAGGTCTGCACTGGACTCTCTAAGCAGTCGGCGCTTCCCACTACTATAAACCCTTTGTGGATTGAGCCAATGAGCTGTACGGTGCCTCGTAGATGGCTGATTAATGGCTTCACGTGTCCTTGCCCGCGTATTAATTAGCGAGGCGGAAGTGGGAATTGGAGGCCTCAGACGGCTCTTCGCCGGCTTTTGCATCGTGATATATTTGCGCACGTGTGTAAATCCGATTCTGATATACGGCTCGGCGGTGGTGCTTCTGTGCTTTGTTAGCGTCTCATTCTTCTCACCGACTCCTGACAAGCTTTCCCGCTATTTTGCCCGAGCGTCAAAAGCTGCTCCGTCATCACAATGTCATCGTTTCTTTTTGACAGAAGCGAAACAATAAGCGCCATCGCCGCCGCTTCCGATCGGCCTCGCGCCAGCCGCGCGCATGCGGCGTCATCAGATTACATTCAACGTTAATGAGTCACGGCACAAAAGTAGGATGTCGTCAGAAGTGTCAAATACAGCGGCAAAGATGCAGAGGGAGTGTTTTTTTTTGGGGGGGGCACTCTCTTCTACGTATAGTGTTACCTTGGTTTTGGAATTGAGTTCTGTGACCAAGCTTGAAACGAAAACATCCATTCATTTTTATTTATGTATATATTTTTTATGCCCTTGAATTTGGGTTTTTTATGATCATTCTGCGTTTTCCAACTTTTAACCCTTTCCTTCGAAACAAAAAAACCCTAAGTTACGCGTTTTACAATTTTGGAAATGATGTATGTTGTGTTATACAAACATTCTTTTTTTTTCTCAAACACTCAAAATGTTCAGAGGCATCTGTGCTATCCATACATATATAGTTTTTATTCTTTGGGATTTTTTATTCTTTATTTTTTGCAAAAGGAAAAAAAAATTGTGTCTGGAGGTCCCAAACAAGCCCTACTAACAATCCCGACCGGACGTGTTCATGTAAAATGCATTGGTTTGAAGGCTCCTGCAAAAAGGCAAACTCATTTGCGATCCTCTGGCGCCACCTAAAAGTTGCACAATTGGAATGACCTCAACCCAACAATGTGGCATGCATACGTCTGTCCAAGCGAAAACAAAGCGATTGACGTAAAAATCGCGTGAAATGCATGTATACACATTAGGTTTACGATGCATTCAAAAATATGAATTATAACGGGTCTTTATGGTGCAAAATATGTAAATTGTGAAGATTACGGAATCAAAACCTTTTTTATTATTGCTGCAATGCCTGAGAATTATCAGCCGGTGACTTCATGAAATTTCGGCCATTTTAGAACCCCCCCCCCACCCCATACGTTTCAGCTCTCTCGTGTTTTTCCAAATGCCTTTGCCTTTGATTCAAAGACATAATTTTGCATTTATCGCAAACGGTGGACTACGAGGGTTAAGACACATTTAACTTACACATTTTCACGCGGTCACTGAATGGAGATTTATTATTTTTTTCATTATTCAATTTAATCCTAATTTCCCACTTTATCTAATTCTCATTTTAATTTATCCATTTTCATTGTCTCTTAATTTAATTTTACTTTATGTGAAGAAGTCGACTTACCATGACCCGTTTAATTTGATTTTGTGTCACGCTCAATGCAGTCTGCCAGACTTGTCGGCTGAATGTGTATGAAAATATGCCACCTTACATTTTGTTTTACTGGATCCCCTTACCTTGTGCGGGTGTACCTAATATTGTGGGCGTTACAGCACTAGCAAGAGGCACTTAGGTCGCGGCGAACTGTTCCATACCCGACCAGACATGTAGGAGTTCACGTCTAGACGGTTGGAGGACGATGCTCCCGCCCGCGTTAAAATACAATGTGGGAGGAAATCGATGAATATGAAGGAACGAAGAATCTGAGATGCTTCCCGACGCTCAAATGTGCGTGCGTGCCCGCGTCCGTCCGTGTGTGTGTGTCGGTGCGTGTTGTGCCAGTGGCTTTTTTGGCTGGCAAGGTTGGGAATCACTTAACTTGTGTCACTGGCTCTCATGTCTCTGTCAGCCCGAGGGGCACGGGAAGGGGGGGGGGGGTGAAGGAGAGAGGAAAAGCAGCTTTTAACGCCGCTGAGCAACAAAACGCTTGAGGAAATAGCGTCTTAATTTCAGCCTTCACGTTTCTTCTTTGGTCCTTCTGTCTGTGAGTCTCTCCCGTCCGTGTTAATGACTTAAGTTATAGTCTCGCCAGCCCTTCCTCCCCCCTCCCCTTCCTGTTGTTGCAAATATACACGTTTAACTGTTCTATTGGGGCTAAGCAGGCAATTAAAAGCTGTGCTGCATGTACTGTAATCGATAATCGCGAGGCACGCTGCCGGACACATTTTTTTTTTTCTTTTCTTAAAGAGAAGACATGTTTATTGCTGCGACTAGCGCCTGACCAATACATAATAAATAGCTGCTTTTAAAACGGACAAAAAAATCAGCAGATTCAGCAGCTCCTTGTCAGTGTTCTCATTCTGGATTTGTATGTTTGACTCATGGTCCCCTTCAAAAAAAAAAAAAAACGGCTGAATGTGCATCGTGACCGTAGCTCTCCTTGCCTACATGCGAGCGCCTTTTAATTGCATTCGCTTTTCACTTCTACAGCTTACATTGAAGCTAATGAACACTCACCCATACATATACTCGCATGGGGGTCGGCTATTCCCCAGACTGCAGCTCACCTGTTTTTCGGGCTGCCGAGCACAATGTCGATCGTACGTGCTTAGCCTCGATGCTGCGTGGGAAAGAGTGTCTTCGAGCGCATACACACACATCTTCACACACACAGGCAGTGTCTTGTGTCACCCTGCCGCCCCCACACTGGTGCCATTCCCCGTCTATACATCTTCTTCCTCCTCCTCGTCTTCGCCCTGAAAGGTCATCAGAATGGAGTCTTGTTCCTCATTCCAGCATGTGTCTTCATCATTGTCATCCTTCCTCGTATAAATCCTAACAGCACGCTCGGGATGATATCTCCTTGGATGTTATAGTTCCTTTTTATGCACAAATATGCACACGTGAGGAAGGGGGATTGTATTGTTATTCCTTGCCTGGTTACCTCCATCAAGGAGATTTCTGGTTGTATTTGCATCTATTGCTGTATGTGTTTGCGGAAACCTGATTTCGACGTTTCCTGGAGTATACACATCATATTTGGTGTAGTAAGGAGGGGGAAAATGGTATTATAAATAACTTGGATATGATCAAAGGAATAATATGATCAGATTCAAGACACCCAGTGCCAGGTGAAGCAAAGCACCCCCAGAAGGTAACTGACACCAATCTTTCTGACACCGGAAAAGTCAAGTCAAGTCAACAGTATTTATAGAGCACTTTCAAACAGCCATCGCTCCATACAAAGTGCTATACATGGAGCGATTTAACATGCACGATAAACAGTAAGACAAATCGGTAATAAAGGCGGTAATGGGTTAATGAGAAGGCCTCTTTCTTGCTCAGTGGGACATAGATCTGGCAGACATCTGCATTGCAGTGGAAGGGAATACCATGTTTCCTTAAGATGGAACCCAATGGGAGCAGATACAGCGAGAACAGCAGAGGCCCCAGAATTGAGCCCTGTGGAACACCACATGACAGGGGAGCAGTGCGTGACTCAGAGCAGCCAAGGCTGACACAAAATGTTCTGTCAGCTAGATAGGACCTAAACCACTCAAGAGCACTGCCAATGCCCACCAAGTGCTGCAAACGAGTCAGCAGAATAGTGTGATCCACAGTATCAAATGCTGCAGTTAAGTCCAATAAAACTAGACACACGTGGTTTCCAGAGTCATTTGCCAGGAGGATGTCATTAGAAACATCAAAAAGCACATTTTGTTTCAGTATGCCTTTGTCTTGAGATTGTATTTTCCTTGCACATTGAAGACACCGTTTGCTCAAAGCAGTGTAGCGCAACCATGCAGATCAGATCAGTGCCAGAGTAATGCCATTGAAGTACACCGATCAGTTTTCTATTCACACCTGCGTCTGTACAAACTACGGAAATAAAACACATTAAAACACACTATTTGTTGATTTGAACTACTCCTATGTCCATCATTAAATAAAATAATAATAATTGAGTAGAAGATTGTCTCATTTAAATCAGTGGGGTGAAGAGTCATGTATTATTTTTCACTGAAAGTATACATGGAAGTAGTCAAAAATAAACCGCTATCTGCCACTTCGACCTGCAGTTCAATTTCGGCCAAATATAGAAATCCAACAACACACACATAGTACGTACACAGGTCGAGTCGCAGAGGCCCAGAGGAAGTGTCACACTTGACACGGGTGGCCTCCATGTGAAGGGCCGAGGGGTCGCCATGTGTCCGCAGTACTAAGCGGGAGGTGAGTGGGGGGCTAGGGATGTCACATTTGGACAGAACCAGAGACAAGCTCCATTGGACCCACAGTGACAAGCTGCTTGCTGGTGCTCTAATTGGCTGCAGAATGGGAATAATAGGCCCAAAATGCAACAGTCACATTCGCCTGAGCCACCAAAAAAAGGACCAGAATAACAGCAACAAAAAATTCCTGCCAAAGCCTATGCAGCTTTTCAGAAATCCTTGGTCTTTAGATATCATTATACGCCCTCCACAGATTAAAGATCAGAATCATGGCCAAAACATGGCAAACACCAACGTCTCTGACACAGGGCAGTACAATTTTTTGTCAAAAAAGATTGGTGTCGGTTATGTTTTGGAGTTGCTGTAGTATGGCAATGTCTCAATATATATACAAAACTCAAGACTATCCAGGGGGTCTGGAGCAAAATGTGCTCTCCGTGTCTGAAGAGTTAGCATGGTTTATGCTAAGAGCGTGCTAAATCCGACACATGCTAACATCCCAGTTATCCAGATTTTTGGGGCGAGCTGACCACCAAGGCGCAATGGCTACCTTACTCCTTGGGCCATTTCTATCACTACAACCTGCAGTTAGCCATCAGGCTATTGCTACATTCTGGGGGAAAAAAAATCTTCCCTGAAGTTTTAGTGTATTTCATGTGATTTGGGCGACAGTGCTGTCTGTGCCATGTACAGGCATTTGCGGCACACATTACAAGACGGCGGCAAAACAGAAACACAATGTCATAGCTAGCTACACAAGTGTGGCTAGGAGATTTTTATTCCGTTCAGCCACATTGGCTCAGAGGTTTCGTGACCCAACGTCAACCCTGCTTTTGTCAGTTTCAAGTTATTTCAGTGACAATTGTTAGCCGCAGTGCTTATTTAAAAAGGCCCACAAAAATAGCAACAAATGATTCCTGCCAGATACCGTTGCAGGTTTTCCATTAGGATCCAAATAGCTCGTCATATTTCTGCACTTAGCGCAACACAACCGAAGCGGATGCTCCTACGTTAGATCTCAGCCCCCACCAACTAATAAGCCTCGACGACGGCTTGGGGCTATTTGGCAAAAACATTTACGCTCATTTGGTTTGATGCCTTAAATGAGTCCTTGTGCCGCTACGCACTCACACCGCCCCGTGTAATGCAACTTGACAGCAGCCGTTCGCTAACAAGCGCCCGAGTACGAGCCGTTTGATTTCCCCGAGCCGGGGCGGCGGGGGAGTTCAAACATTCACATTTTTGGTGACCAAATAAAAGAACACAAGCCTGATTTTTAATGAGTGGAAAGCAGTTTAAGGTGTCTGCTAATTGCCAGCCATCCCTATTGCACCGGCTCCTCTCGGGTGTCACGCCGTCCAATTTGTGATTGCAGTGACAAGGAAATTCTCTGCGTGCAATCAGATAACGCACAGCGGAGCCGTGAAAAGCTTTGGCTCACTCGAAATAATGGCCGGATTTACGCCAAGTCTCACGACACCCTTTTCATCCTCTCCTTATCAACCTGCAGGCCAATCAGTAAAACGAGCACAGACCTCCGCCAAGGCTTAACAATGCTCATTTTGATCGCCGGTGAAATCTCACACATTTTTCACTCCTATTCAAGTCTTCTCCTTCGAGAAAATTAACGAGAAAAAAAGCTTGTGTATTCCGGAAATAATTTAATCGGTTCTTCCTCATTTCATGTCATTGAATCAAACACCAAATTGCCAGATTACAGAATACGTGACGCCATCTTGTGTCATCGAACTCTCCACGTAAGGACTCTTGCGTTGAAATGGAATCAACATCAAAAGATGGCTGGCTTTGAACACTTGAATTCTCGAATGTCGCGCTCTTAAGTGTTGCCGTTCGAGAATCGCCTCCAGGTGGTCCGAAAAGCAGGCTGATCTTGCGCGTTTCTCCTTCAGACATCACAGGCAGACCCATTGGCCCCCCCTTTGGGGAGCCATACTCTGTACAAGCAGTCAGCCGAGGATGGAAATAGAATGCGAAAGACTCTTTTCATCAAGGAACAAAGCGAGCTGTCGAAATACTTGTTTCAAGCCGTGTAGTCAGATTATGAAGTACAAGTCCTTTCCCGCGCCGTTGACGTTTTTTCATTGTCAAAGGAGGGCATGATGAGGTACTACCTCTGTGCTGCAATAAACTCAAAGGGGAAGTCAACTCAAAAATTGCCTTTGCAAGTTGTTCTGTGCGGCGCCGCTCGACTAAACACTTAAGTTAGTAAATTAATGTGATGAAACTCGGTCAACAGGTGAGCCGTGATTGGCTGTTACCTGAGCAACTGCAATGTATCATTTTGAGTCAACAACAAGTGACAAAATGGCCGCCCCCTCGGATAGATTAAAAAAAACGAATGGATTTTGCTGCCTAATTCATATTCCTCCATTTTAATCAGAATACCGTCTTTAGAATAGTGAACATAGTATTTGAGTTGACTTCCCTTTTTATATATGTTAGTTTGGAAAAATGTGATTTGTTTACTCTTAACACATCGACTAGGGACAGTGTTGGACTTTGTGTAATAACATATTTTGTCGTCTTTGCTCTTGTGTCTCTCTCCCAATGTACCGTATGAAGTGTTTTTTTAAAATGTTTTTCTCTGTTGTTTGTTGGCTTATTTTGTGCCGCTTGAGGCCGGAATGAGAACTTTCTTGTTTGGAAATGTAATCCTGACAAGTGAAGCCCTCCACTGTATGTGCCTCGCCTTTGTATGTCAGCCCATCGATGCGCACGCGACCGGCAAGTAATGATGAGGATGTGTGAGGAAAGTGTTGTTTGTGGCCATGTCTCCCAGGGAAAACAAAAAAACACCCTGGCTGGCTTTCAGGCTAAGCGTTGCTATGCTAACAGAGTTTTGTGTCTTTGTGACAATTACCCAGAGCGCTTAAAAAAAAAGAGGTTGGCCAACACCCTTTAAGTCAAACTCAGAATCACATATAAATAACCAAAATACAACACTCTGCGCATATCTCTGCTTCTTTATTGAATCTGCGTCTCATATCGTTTGTGCCTCTTTGTCTTTCCTCCCTCTCCTTGGTTCTCTTTCTCTGCTGTCCTTCAGTGTTGCTCGCCTTCTCCCCGAAGCCCTAATCAAGGCTCTGGGAGGAGGCGAGCGCCGACGGGAAGCAGAGCGGCACACCAGCTTCCCGACGCATTCTCTAATGGGGCGCCGCTTTCAGTCCGTCAGCCTCCCACCCATAATCCATTGCTGCTGCGACTCCCTCGCAGTAACGCTCCGGCTTCTCCCTTGGACTAGGAGCTAACGCCAGACGGTAGCCTACCCGGAGTCGTAGTAGTCTGGCAACGTTGATTTTCGCAGATTTTGTCTGTCTCGCTTGGACGGGTACTGTGGAGCAGTGGTTTGAACGGTTTATTTACAGCAGGTCACAGATTTAGTGCCGTGATACAACGCAAAGGACTGCGCGCAAGTTTGCTAGTCTGTGGCATTTTGCACCGCGTGAAGCTCACAGTCGTGACCTGCCCAAAGAAAAGTCGGCTTATTGTGAAGTCGGCGCCATCATTTTGCGCTCTCAAGACAATATTTTTTAGTTTTTTAGTGCCAGGGCATAATGAGCAACTGCGATAAAACTGTGTTTAAACAATTACAATGATCTGTGACCAAAACAATACAGAGAATTTTAATCTGGGGCGGTTTTTGATTAGTGACTTTGGTTACCCGAACATCAGCTCATTTGCATGTGTAGATGTGAACCATGAATAATTAACCAGGGTGATGCACGCATGGGACTTGGGGGCACGGCAACCCTTCCGTGTTGATATTATAATAATAACAGTCCGAATATGCATGACAAGACGGGACTGGAGAAAGCTGACTTGCGTCAATTGACACCTGAGTTATTGTTACAGACATGGGGAAGGGGGTTGAGGAGGGGGGGGGGGCTACGGGGGAGGTCAAGCGATGAGTTAGCTGACGTGTTAGCTCGGCTGATGGCTGGACAAGTTACATGAGTGCTCCACACATGTGGAGGTCAGTGTGATCGATAGCTCGCCGAGGTTTGATGGCCGTAATTGGACGCAGGGGAGAGGAGTGGGCTTAGATATGAACCCTGCGCTCTTTTTTTGAATTATTTTTTTTTTGCCCATTTATGCTTAAATGAGGGTTTTTTGAGGGGGAAGGGGGAAACTAATGCTAAAGGGGGATGCAATTTTTTCATCAGTGCTACTTGGGGCAATTTTCTCTCCCCTTTCCCAATTTTGGGTGGAAAACATTAATTCTTAATGAGCCTTTCTGGAATAATTTTCTGAGTTAAAACAAAGAGAATTCCTAAAAACAATTTTTTGGGGTGAGTGGTGGGGGGGGGGGATTAATCCAGAGGCCACTTCGATGACATATTCGATAGTTGCCTGTCCCTGATAATATAATGAAAGTCGAGTTGACGTTGATTTATCAGGGATGTCATTGATGTTGTTTCAGCACAGTACAAACTTTTTGGGATCATCGACCAGTTTGACGTTAAGAATTTTGACAAATAAATGATTGCAACTCGGCATTATGCGCAATTGGTTGCTTAATTTCACGACTTCATGACTCCCTGCTATTCAAACGTCATCACAACCAGAACCCCCGGCCCCCATTGTTTTTTTTTTTTTTTTCACTGTTAATCTATATTTGATAGCCGCCAATCTGTGGGCATATTTGCATATTTTTAATTAAACATCTTTTTTTTTTCACTTTTCCCCGAGCATCCAAAGCAGCGTGTCACTTGTATTCACGCATCCATCCATCCATTGCATTTATTGAATCATGCCCGACTTCTCAGTCCATCAGCAGAGACACACACTATCAAGCATATTCCATCCATCCAACCATTTTCCAAAGTGCTTATAGAGCTGGAGCTACCATCTGACGTTGGGCGAGGGGTGAGGTACACCTTGGGCTGCTCGCCAGCCAATTGCAGGGCACAAGTAAACACTCACGTTCGCATTGTAAGGACGACTGAAAAAAAAATTGATTTATGGACAAATTGTGATGAGCTTTTGGATATTATAAGAGAACTTACTGGACACTTGATTAGGTACAGGCTAACATTGCCGCCACTCGGTTCCAGAGAGGCGCTGCAAAAAGTTTTGTCGGCGCGATGCACTCTCGCAGGGGCAAATATTCTTCCCGCAGAGCTGATCAATAACTCATTGCGGTCGAATGGCTACAAGCAGTCGGTTAACATCAGTCGCCGATTGTTCTCCATCACTGGCGGCGTCTTCTTTCGTTTTTCGATACCTGCCTTTGTGCAAGAAGCATTGCTCTCTTTTCCCAACCCTAAGAGGGGGCTGTTTCAATCTCCATATTTATTGTCTCCTATCCACGATTGACATGCATGCGTCAGGATGACTTTACTCTCCTCTTTACAAAGTACACTGTACAGTATATACAGCTCTCCAAAAATTGTATAAAAAAACGTTTTTTTGGGGGGGCGGAGGAACGCCTACACATTTTTTCCAAATAAATGTAAATAACAATATATACTGGGACTCAAAACTTTAGCTAGCAATAGCAAAATCATTTTGCAATGGTTCCTTTGATTATATCTGAACTCAAGCCTATTTTGATCAGTAAAATGTATTAAAAATGAAACATTTATTTTGTGCAGTGAGTACAGCGAGACTCTCTATTCATGAAGGTTTTGGAACCAAAGCCCAACATGAATATCTGTTCAGTGGAACCCCGGTCCAGCTCATAAAGTGTGAAAATACACATATAAATTATGCACATTAAAATGCATTATTTTAAGCCCCCCAAACTGAAAACAAAAAATGCCGATAAACATTCATGACTGCATCTGTTTCCCATGAAAAACGGGGGCGGGGAGGGCTGAGTGACAAAAACAAAACTCAACAAAATACTTAAAAATAAATAAATAACTGAAAAACAAGGGGCGGAAATATCTACGCAGATGCAAATCTGTGCTGAACACGACTGGGTCAAGTATACAGAATTAGATTGCTTAAATGCAGCTCAGCTCACTTCAACATAGTTCCTTAGCACCAAGATGCCACAAGATGGCGCCAAAGTAATAATGCTTCTTGCCTTGTCGGGATCCCACCAAAGATTACGATTTTTTTAGCAAATAACTTCAGAAGCTTGCGAGCTTCCAAATGTCGAAGCTCAAATTTGCCGCGGTTCGCCGTAAAGCATAACCTGGCATTTGATGTCGCCGGGGTTTACTACGTTGCTGTTGGAGAGAAATTGAAAGTAAATTAGTTTTCTCGGTATCTGACCCACCTAAGTGGTCGCTGCTCTTCCAATTTCCAGTGTGGGGACGAGGAATGTGGGTGCGGTCAAACGTATGGCGAGCTCCATCTTTTTCATCAGAACATTTCTCTCTTTTTTTTTTTCTTTTCTCTCTTTCTTTGCTCTCTCCTTCCATTTCATTCTCATCACACCCACTTCTCAGCACATTTATGGGCCCTTTTTATCAGTCGCTCTTCTTCTCCTCCGGCTTTCTCCACGGCGCAATCAATCAGTTTAGGAATTACTCATTTGCTCGGCGTGACATATTCTTCTGTGCCGCCGAGGACCCGGTTAATATTCTCCTCCTCCTCCTCGTCTTTGCGTCCTCCACACGCGACTTGATAGAATCAGATGCTATTTGTCCATTAAGGGGCCGCCGGGATATTTAATAAAGGCAATGTAATAACGGCGGCGCGTGTGGCCGCGTGTGTTTGCGCACAAGTGCGAGAGAGGTGGGGGAGCGAATCTCTTTCATCCCTCACCTTGATGAGGAAATTAAATTGTCCGGTGTGGCTTTCTTCGAAGGAGACGCCCACTCACACGCCAGCAGTTCATTTTCCGCGAAACAAACTCTAATTGATTAAGGTGATCAAAAGTCATTTGAATGAAGCCGCACGTACAGATTTTTGTCTCTTATGAACGCCAGTGGCGTCCCGCCGGTGGGCACAGCAGACCGCACCCCCAATGCCTCCTCCGTGCTGACCCTCTCAATCTACAGGACCCGCTTCTGACCCGTTCTTCATGCATACTTATCTCCACACTGTCCACATTTTGTATCGTCGAACCCAAAATGCGGTCGTGACAAACTATTGTGGTACCTTAACGTGCTAGTTCAATTTCTTCCATGTCCTGTTTTATGAAATCTATTTTCCTCACTGAAAGGCCTTTAATCTGTTGCGGCGACCAAAAACACAATTTTGAAGAATAATAGCACCACATTGTAAAAAGTCAGAATAAGAGAATTGAAAGAAATTGACGTTTTTTTATCAAGTGTAATCACAATGTATTTTAGTAGCCACTTGTTGGATCGAAAGTGCATCAACATTTCAGGCCCAACAGATAAATCGATTTCATCGGCTGATATTAGCTTTTGTTTTTAGTTTTTAACACCTTAACAAATCACGACATGAGAAAAATAGAACTTTCAAACACTTCACCCCCACCAATTTTTCTCTGTTGTAAAGTTTGACAAACACTAAAGGACAAAATATTGTAAAATAGTCAAATGTTCTGCATGTTATTCCTTTACTGTAAGCATTGTGGGACCCCAAAAATTATTTTAGTCAAAAAATAAATAAAATAGGGCGGCCCGGTAGTCCAGTGGTTAGCACGTGGGCTTCACAGTGCAGAGGTACCGGGTTCAATTCCAGCTCCGGCCTCACTGTGTGGAGTTTGCATGTTCTCCCCGGGCCTGCGTGGGTTTTCTCCGGGTGCTCCGGTTTCCTCCCACATTCCAAAAACATGCGTGGCAGGCTGATTGAACGCTCTAAATTGTCCCTAGGTGTGAGTGTGAGCGTGGATGGTTGTTCGTTTCTGTGTGCCCTGTGATTGGCTGGCAACCGATTCAGGGTGTCCCCCGCCTACTGCCCGGAGACAGCTGGGATAAGCTCCAGCATCCCCCGCGACCCTAGTGAGGATCAAGCGGTTAGGAAGATGAATGAATGAATGAATGTAAGAAGCTTGAAGCGGTGAGGGTTAATCATCATTTTGGGACACATTTCTCTCCACGTCTATACCAGATAATCCAAGTTTTACACACACACACGCACACACACACACGCGCGCACACGCACTACAGTATAGTATTATTTCCTCAAGATGGCCATTGACCTCACTATAGGGAAGCCCACGGCAACTGTTGATGAGTGATCCACATAATTAACTCGCACACATCCACGTCCACTAACACATACACGCACAAAGAAAATGGTCTCAATAATTAAAAGTGAAGGATAGCTAACCCCCCACGCAGACACTCCCCTTCGCCGTCCCGCAGCGTTAAATAATAAGCATGCCATTGACTAACTGCGTTTCTGCCGTCCTCTTCGGCTAAGTGTGATTCCCCCCGATTCAATACTATTCTTGCTTTGGTTGAAGGATCTATTGGATGGGCTTTCAAAGCCATGTGGACTTGGAGTTTGTGAAAGCGACAAGACGATTTTGATGAAGAAAGGAGTAGAAAGTACCGTTATCTGTCTTCAGATATCGTGTGGGAACGTAAAAACTCAAATAAAAACATGTATGGAAGTACAGTTACAACGAAACAATTTTGTACGATGCTACTTGGCTATTTCCCGCCATTGCCTTCCATATTCTAAAAAAAAAAACATGGCCGTCAGGTTCACGCAAGACGGGAAATTGCCAATTGGTGTGCATGCTAGTTTGTCTACATGTCCTGCAATTGGCGGGCGACCATTCAAAGTCAGAGAAGGAAGCTGAAGGTGTCGAGGGGAGTATTTGCTGGCGGAGGCCAGTCTGCAGAGCCAATAAATTATGGGGCCTTCAAGCCCCACTTTGCATTAATGGAATGTGCCGCGCCGCCTGCTCCGCAGTGGGCCCGCTGAGATTAAAGAGCCGGGAAATGGACGCGGACAGACTGGGTTCGGCTCGGCTGCCCGCCGCCGACCGTTCCACTGCGAGCGGCCCTCCCTGCTGACGTGCTTTTCGGATGCCCTTCTTCAGCGTGCGGGCCTCGGAGGGATCTGATCACAGTCCTGCGATGGGTTGCTGCTGCTGCGGCATTCAAACATTTGCTGGGATGTCTCCAGAGATTCTTGAGACGGCGTTTGAAGCATGTTAGGAAGTTTCAGTGCAAGGAAATAGCTGGAGGTCCGACTGAGATTCTCGACGAGCGAGACTACGAATGTCATTTTCCTGCGACGGTCACATCCGGGCATCTCGGTGAATAGTGGTTCGCACATCTGCCACGCGCTCAGAAGTCCCGGGTTTGAATCCCTGATAGAGCAATAGTCTGTTCTGGTGATGCTTTGTGTGGATTTTCTCCAGATACTCTCAACCGTCCTGGAACGCGTAATGGACCAAAAAGCACGGAGGGTGTACCGAAACAAATATATTAACAAAAATGCTTCGAGGGTCACACTGTAAAACTAAATCCATAACACAAAGTCCTGAAAACCCCCAAACTCAAACTAACAAAAACCTATGACAGAAAAACACAAGGGACCAAATCCTGGCTTGAGACCTGAATCCCTGAACCCAGACGTGAAACCCTACTTTGAAACTCTCATCCAGGATTAAAACCTTCATTTGAAAACCTCTAACCCTGATTGAAAACCCCACTTTGCAACCTTGGATCAGTTCTTGACCAAACGGCAGGCAAAAACCATTTCCGAGAGAGAACATGAACTAAAGAGGGCAAAAAAACGATGAGGACGCAGTCAAAAGTGAAATGACCATCATTTTTATTCTTGACTCTATTCTTTGTTTTTTACATTATGCACAACTCTCATTTATTGTGCAAGAATCTAATTGTAACTTGTATTTGTTACATATTTTGATGCGTTTTTATGCTTTAGAAAACATACATTTCAGAATTTTGGGGGAGCTTGGAACGGATTAGGGCATTTACATGGAAAACGCGTCTCGATCTACAAAATGTTCTAGTTAAGATATGTCTTCCTGGATCAATTAATTTTATAAGTAGGGGTTCCATCGTATTAGGAAAAGCATCACTCTACTTAAGTATTGATCCCTGAAAAATGGACTCCACTCCTTTAGTTCAGTATTTTATTATTTCCCACTAATAATGGAAAGAGCAGAGTCGCTACGCCGCACTGGGCTGTCTGCGCGTCTGCCTGCCTGCTGTATTAGTATGCCGGCAGCGTGGTCATGTGTCCCCCCCCCCGCGTCCACCTCGCCTTTATGATTCCCGCTCTCAGTCATACCTGCAGCCGCACCCGTCCGCGTGTGCCCCCATTCTGCAGCTCATTCTTCTTTCTGAGGGCAAAATGGAGCTCCATTTGGCTTTAGCTGCCAGCGCGGCCTTCACTTACTGCACCGCTGAAGGATGGCCGGCCCGCCGGCCAACCGAGCTGCTTGAGTATGGAGCGCTCCGTTGTCAGTATTTCTACAGGGAACGCCATATGACTCATTAAGACCGTACCTTGAAGTCCTAACCGAGACTGAAATTTGAATTTTAAAAACCCTAGCTTGCTGTCCACCTCGGAAACGCTGACTTGACACCAAAGTACCGCCAACGAGACTGTTAGCTTCCAGTCATATGCTTGCGCTTGTTCCTTTGAGTGCACTAGATGCAGCCATTAATTGCCTTGCAGATGGCTGTCGTCGTGTCTATATTGGTGCGGGTGCGTTGCGTCTCACTGGGTGTCTGGTAAGAGAGTGCTCAAGTGTGGAGGACTCATCATAGGTTATTAGGAGCAAGCAGGGGGGCAGCAAGTTGAAGAGGCAGCACAAAGATGAAGAAGAGGCGAGCGATCCTTGTGGAATAATGGGAACCGCTATCACGGCTTCGAAACTCCGCGCTCTGGTTACCCTGCCACTTGGTTTGAAACGCTCAGCCGGGCTTGAATCCCTCCTTGGAAACTCTAACCCAGACTTGAGACACTAATTCTGAATTGGAACGGGACTTTGGACCCTCATTAGAAAGACTTAAAGAGGCGTCATGCCCTGGTTCAAACCTAAAAACAAGTCAGGCACCTTAATTTGAAACCCTAAACCACAGGTGTCAAAGTCAAGGCCCGGGGGCCGTATCTGGCCCGCCACTTCATTTTATGTGGCCCGCGAAAGCAAATGAAGCATGGCAAGTTTCACGAGGCTTGCTTAAGTCTGAACCAAAATTTCAAAGTGTCATATGTAATCCACAATAACAGTCATTATTCTTGACTTCTGATTTTGAAACTACTATCTATCCATCAATTTGTTGTGCGCTGTGCATGTAATATGCGCAGGTGATTAAACATTTCTATGGTTTCCCCAAATTTAGAATGGCCCTCCAAGGGAAACCATAACTATAATGTGGCCCGCGACAAAAATGAGTTTGACCCCCCTAAACCAAGATTGAAACGCTAATGCGTAACTGTAGAAAAACTTATTTAAAACCCTAACTTGGAACATCACACCTGGCCTTGAAATCTTAATTTACAAACAAAACCGCAGGTTGAAATACCAACCCTACTTTGAAATCCTGTTGCTCAAAACCATTCCTCACAACCCTAACCTTGCCTTGGAATCCTACCTTTTGCTTCAAATCTTCATTTGAAACCTCAACCCTCATTTCACATCTTCCTTTGAAACACTAACCTCGTCTTGAAACCCTAAACCCAGGAATGCAACTCGATCATGAAACCCGAATCCTTGCGGAACTTATAATTTAAAAAAAAAATCATTTTAATTTTTTAAATTAAAATAAATTAAATAATTTTATTTAGATCTCTAATGCACATTTACAATATACGGTGCATATGCTGTCGTTGAACATGCACAAATGCCATTTTCATCACATACAAATGCGACTATCTGTCATTGGCTGTTACTAATTTCCTGCTGTGCATCATCACCGCGGATGAGCAGCAAGGATAAAACTCCGGGCAACCTCGTTAGCCATGTTTAATTCATTTTATAGTCTTCTAAGATGGGAATTAATGCCCGCTTAATATTCAATATTCTTATATGCTGCTTCGTGCGCACGTGATTGCAACATGATTATGAAAGGCTCCGCGTCGCGTGTGGGTGCCGCGTTTTGGGGGGGGGGGGAGTGAAAGAAGAGTGCGAGCGAGCGAAAGCACGAAGAAGACATAGTAGTTTTTTTTTTAAATGACTTGGTTAATTCTGTTTTCGTCTCAGCAGTAATGCTTAAGTAATTGAAAGCAGAAACAAAAATGGGGACTGAAAGAAGCAATTTACGGGGGCACGACTGCGGAAGCGGAGTCGCTGCGTTTCCCGATGCAAACACACTCGGAAATTACCACTCATTTATTTTGCCGCTTCTCATTGTCGGCGGCGTCTTGACGTTGAGCTGCCCCGCCGGGGGAAAAAAAAAACGACATTGATAACAGTCCTCAGACTGTTTTCGTTCTGCGTAATTGGACCTTGTTTAGAGTCGTAATGTGTTAATTATAAACTAGACCGAAAAAAGGTGGGACGTGGATATACATTGTGAGGACATTTTCGGATGAACCTAACGTACATTTTACAGGTAAACGTGACCTTCTCAGAAACTTTTGATTTCATGTCCAGTTGATCTACTTTTCAAGACTTATGCACAGACTTGTGAGAGCTAGCTAGCAAAATGTTGAGCTCATTCTTGCGATTCCAGTCTCTTCCAATCAATCTCCGGGTTCACCCGGAATTGGTATTTCAAGTCCTGTTCACTTTTTAACATCAAAACACCGAAACGACGCCTGCACAGATAACAATACGCTGTATGTATTGAACCACAACGCGCAACTTATGAACATCAGCTAGCTTAATGCTACCACCAAATATGCCCGGTACAATACGTCTCACTTTGTTTATTTAAATACAGAATAATGTATTGCTTGTGCTTGTAAAAATATCAACGGGAAGAGAAACTTCAAAAAAGAAATCACATTGAGAACTGCGAGGCTGCACCACTTGGGTGCCGTGCCGCTTTTCCCGAGATATTTACCTAAGATGGCAACTTCTCAATCCTCACCTGCTCTAACGAACTAACCTACGCACGGCGTGCCACGTCTGCTGCTGTTTTATTCATTGACGGAGCAGAAAATCGAAGTATTCATTCCCGTCACGTCTCCAATTAGATGTCCCGCCGTTCTTGTCTCTTGTCATCTCCCCGCAACGTTTGTAAAAATGGGACGCGTCGCCGTGTCCAAATGGAGGCGAGCCCCGCGGTCGCCTTCGTTTTTGTTCCCGAAGTGTACTCACATTAGCCTCATTTATTCTCGATGCGGGTGTGTGTATGTATGCGGTTGTGTGTGTGTGTGTGTGTTTTTGTCGGCTCTGTGCTACATTAGCCTCACAGTCACAGGTAATGATCTCATCTTCCCGTTGGCATTGAGAGGCACAAAAGCAGAGTCGCACGTGCATGCGCGCGTACGCACGCACACACACACACATTCTGCCATTGTAATGTTGCTCTAATGGGCTACCTGACAAGTGCTTTTTCTTAATGCAGTGCCCCCCCCAAACCCCCCTCATTCCAACCTCTCTTCTTCTCCTTGCCCTGCAGGTGCGCGTTTACCCGCCTTTGAGGAGCTCTGACATGGATGCCAGGTGTGCTTATGCTCAGGTGGGTTCCTCAGTAGACGCCGCTAACAAGTCGCGTTGGGATGGTTGCTTTGTGCAAACTGCATTTATATGCTGTCTGGGCACAGAGCGGAGATTGTCTCCTTCTCCGGAGGTAGTTTTAGAGTCTCCACAAGTCTCCAGAAACATTGTCGCTAAATATAGCCACCAACTTGGAAAGCCTTAGCACCCCTCACTTAGTCTCAATGTCCTTGCTCCTTGTCCATGATGTTGTAGTAATGTACGCGATGTTTGCGCAATTTCAACTAGACTGTGATATATGGATTTAAAGTGCATTTATCGAAGTGAACAATTTTATTCGTAGCCTACCTACCATTAAAGAAAGAAAAACCTACAACAGTCAATGGAAAAAAAATATTAATGCTGCATCTGGGAATGGTACGATGCAGTTTCAAGACTACCATGGCATATCCTGGACAAAAATATGCTGTTCAGTGTTGGAAAGTCTGGCATTTGCTACGTTCTGGGGCGGCTTTGCTACATTGGCACAGGATGTCTTGAACCCATGCCAGATACAATCAATGCATTCCAGAGTCAAATGTCCAGGCCAGAGTCAGAAAGGTTGGTGTCGGTCATGCTCTGGGGCTGCTTTGCTATATCCAGCATTGGGTTTCTTGAATCTGTGACTGCTACGATTAAATCTCAAAGCGATCGAGGGGGATCTAGAGAAAAATACGCAAAATGAGGACCCACATTTAATTACATCCAGCAATCCCAAAACGTCCCTGCCCATCGGAAGGTTTTTTTAGTGCCCTTAACTTCTTACTGGCGTGAGCAGTGCCTCGGAGCTGGGCTGGTGCGCGTGTCACTGAACCGCTTAAAAATGAATGAGGACAACATTTATAGGAAAAGAGCCAACCTTGAATTATTCATTCACGATATTGAGAATATACACCGCCACTATGTCGGCCGGGCTCCTCGCCCCCCTTCCCTTCCGCCATCACTGCACATGCCCAGTTAAACAGAGTTCAAACATGGTCGCTCTCATGGTGCTTTTGGTCCCATGGAGCCCGAGAGATTTTATTCCGTCTTTACCTTGGTATTTCTGCCGTTACAGTTCCGCCACCTCAGCCATGGATCAAAGCCACTATCAGTCTATATCTTGTAGCCCACAGCGCATAAATAGTGTAAAACAGACTTTAAGTCCAACAGATAATACAGAACGACGAAGGCCATTAAAGCTATGGAGTAAAAAAGAAGTTGGACTTCATTAGCCGCTTTAACAGTGCCTGTTAAATCACTGCCAGACATTTTCAGACACTCCTTTACCTTAACATTTAGAGAAAAAAAAATACTTGAATGCGATTGAATGTTAGGATTCATAAGACAAATAATCGTCATTGGTAGGGGATGAGTTAAAATCGGCCTTTGTGTAAATCGTGTGTAAATTGTGTAAAATCGGCCGCCCTGCTGTGACTGATGTGATTCAAATCTTTCTGACTTGAGGAATGATAGTAATATATACCTCTGATGTTGTACTTTATTGAATATTAATTGCCCCATTAATAATCGGCGTGTACGTCCCCCACAAATAAACACTTCCTTCAAATAGACGCCCCCCCCAAAAAAAACAGGCGTTAAGTGTAATTGTCTCAGTGTTAATGAAATATTCAGACAGGAACATCCAATACAGTGGGATGCAAGGTTTTTTTTTTCCTTGATCACACTCCTGATACGTTACTCACTCACTGAAAAGAATTGGGGAAAAAAACAAAATTCTAAATTATTCTTTACTCTTTGTTTTTTACTCGATGCACAACTCACATTTTACAATAATCCAGTTGTGACATGTATTTGTTACATATTTTGATGCATTTTAATGCTTTAGTAAGTATTTATGTCTGAATTTTGGGGCGGCTTGGAACGGATTAAGGCATTTACATGGAAAACACGCCCCCGCTTTTCACAATTTTCGAGTGAAGAAATGTCTTCCAGAACCAATTCATTTCGCAGGTGGAATTAACACAGTACTTAAGTCCTAAACTGCCGTTGCATTGTGGGAGTTTGTAGGTGAAACGGGTCGCCCCTAATCTCATTGTGCCGTTGTAAATTCACCTCCAGACGTATCGACGGAGTCCGCAAAGGACGTCGCTATTTACGGCCGTGGACTGATGTCTGATGAAAGATGGATATCTTTGAATATTATGGATGGATGCGAGGCTGACGCATTCTAAAGAGGCCAGGTCCATTTTGCGCCGGGCCAAGAATATCCTCCGAATTGTCTTCATCAAGTTCTGAACTCCGGATCTTGACAAGACGCATGAATAGCCTTTTTGACATTTGTGAATGGAAAAGGGAAAGTGTCATTTTGCAGGTGCGGATCTCGCATCGGTTGTCAAGGCCTCTGACCTCTGCATGACATTGATCCTTTTTTAGTAGTTATAATCATTCTTATGCCGTGCTACGCTTGCACTGTTTCCAGATTTCATCGTGACCCTTCAAAGAACAGCAAGTACCGGGACGTGTTTCTTTCTGCTACTTGTGCTAAGGTGGTGGGAACACAGACTGCTCTTGAACATTGTCACCGGTACTACTATCCAAAAATCAAATATGGCATTGATAGATATATCATATAAAGATAGTTTCAAGAGTTCCACCATTTTCCAAAAACTGGTGAATCCAAAATTCTTGAAAGTTGGCCCAGAGCAGTTTAAATGTATGCAAACTTTGCGGCCCCTGTACCAAAAGCCGTCATTTTTAAGTCTTTTATTTATTTAATTTTTTTTGTATTTGGGTTCACGTTAGTAAGTCGTCAACATGTAGGGTAAAGAAATGTTTTTTTTGTGTCGTTGTTGAGCTGAACAGAATCTACGTGTGCTGCTTGGATGAACATTTCCTACCATTTCAGGAAACGTTCATATGTTTAAACCATGCTTTAGTTTTAGCTTTTTTTTTTTTTTTCTGGAGCATTGACTGTGACGACTGACCGCCCGGTGATCACTTGAACGGTGACCGAGAATCCGCCGTGCCATAAAACAAAAGAAAATTATTTTACAATCCTTGTCGGTCCCAAAAAGTGGTCAGGTCCAGGTGAAAAAAAAGACAAAAAAAAGGGACATCTGCTCATCACAGCTACAAGGTAAAGCAAAACTGGCCATCTGGTCACCCGAGGTCCGAAAAACACGTTCCGTTTCACTCGAGGGAAAATTGCATCATTTGACCGACTGAGCTGTCGTTCACTGATACTCAACGACGTAATCGTACTGTCAGTTGCGGTATTTCTTAACTTAGAGAAAGCAATTTCAAAGCCCCGTAGGTCGCAAAATGTGGATGCGGTCAGGTAAAAGGGGACGTCCGGTCATCCGTGCTGCAAGTCATACGCTATGTTTCCATCAAGGGGGGGAAAAAAACGGCATCATATGATTGACTGAAAGGTCACCCAATGACCCGTACGGTCCGACCCGGCAAAAGTGCTTCACATGCCCAGTGGGATGATTCTAAAATCCCAATGTGTCATCCACCAACGAAGCCAAATGGTCACCTCAGCTCCAAAAGAAACGCAAACGCTACGGTCAAAGTAACCCCTCCCCCCCCAAAAAAAAATCTAATGAGAGAGATATTAAAGATAATTAAAGCAAGAAACGATTTCAAACGACATGACTCATCCAGAGAATAACACAATGACTCTTGTCTCACAAGAAACTGTCCCTTTCTACTCGGGATCCAATTCTGCCTCTTGGGACGCGATATCATTAGCATGTTGCGCCGGATATCAGAGGAGAAAGCAGGTGTGTTATCTTTGCATAGCGAGATACGCCGCCGCTCTGCACATCATTTCCCTTCCCCGAGGGCGCGTGGAGGTGTTTTTTTCTCACCGCAAAAGTGGCAAACTTCAAACTAACTTTGCAGAGGGAGAGCAGGCCGCACGCACGCGCACACACACACACACAGAAACTGTAATAGTCGCTGTAGCCTCGTCGCAACTTCATTACCATGGTAACAAAAGCCTTAGCTAGGTGACTTAAAAGTGAGTCTGAAAGGCTGTAATGCTTGATCACAGACATTAAGATACCTCGGGCACCCTAAATCATCAAGAAAAAAACATGTTTTGATTTGTTTTTAATTGGGGGCGGGGGGCGATAACAGGTAGTAAGTATGATACTTTAAAGCAGGGGTTCCCTTGCGTGGGTTTTCTCCGGGTACTCCGGTTTCCTCCCGCATTCCAAAATCACGCATGGCAGGCTGATTGAAGACTCTAAATTGTCGCTAGGTGTGAGTGTGAGCGCGGATGGTTGTTCGTCTATGTGTGCCCCGCGATTGGCTCGCAACCGGTTCAGGGTGCCCCCCCCCCACCCTCGCCTAGGGATGGCTCCAGGATGAAGCGGATCGGAAAATGGATGGATGAGTGGATAGATGCTTTCTCGACTACACGCAGAGTACGTTCTTACCTATTATTTGTGTCGGTCATTCAAACCCCCCCCCCCCCCAAAAAAAAATCATTCATTTTTTTTTTCTGGTGCGTGTCCGAATGTCCAGCTGACTTTGAGCAAGAGGCGGCCCGTCGCAGGGCTCACACCGGAAAAACAATTCATGCAAACACGCAAACTCCACAGAGCCTCATAACATTGGATAAGTCGCTCCCCCCTTTCCATTTCCATGATATAGTATGTACCTTTTCATATTTCATGTACCGTGCTTTCTTTCCAATTTCAATGTTTCTCAGGGAGAAACAAAATAACAAATGCCCTGAAAACATCACACATTTTTTTTTCTCTCCCTTTTTTTTAAATTTCAAAAGTCAATCCCAGCCTTGAATCCCCTGCTTCGCCCCACTCTCCTTTCATCTTCTCCTTCCTCATTATAGTTTGGTAATATACATTTTTGCTCATCTTCAGCAACCCCCCCACCCCACCCCCCGCACCCCCTTTTTCCCATCACTTCCCTCCACTCCTTGAAAGCTGCAAATAGGACAGTCTGGCATCGGAGGGGTTAAGAGGAGCCCCAGCCCGCCATTGGCTAGCGTGCGGCAGAAGGAGGTAACCAGGCAACCTCGGGGAGAGAGAGCAAGAGAGAGAGAGAGAAAGAGAGGCTAGAAGGAGGAGGAGGAGGTGCTGAAAGAAGACCGGCATAGTTTGGAAAAAGGGATTGAGAGAGAGAAAAGATGTGAGGAAGCTTGCGCGCGCTCTCCCCGGCATGGAAAACTGGATTATTGCGCCCACTGCAACTCTCTGTGGATGTGTGAATAAACCAACAGGAGGAGGCAGGCGGGAACGCCGCTAACCTTGCTTTTTCATTTTTATCACATTTTTTTTTTCCTTCCAAAATGGGAACTAAGTGTGCTTCTTTTTGCTGCTGCGCAAAGGTAAGCGCAGAACAGGTGTTGGAAAAAGTGTGTCAGATCCTGCGCGCTCCAATCACCGCAATGCAATATGTGCTGGTGCATTGAGATGTTTAGTGTGTGTGTGTGTGTGTGTGTCTGCCCCCCCCCCCCAGTGAAACATAGAGTGTGTGTGCGCCGAGCATCTGTGTGTGTGATTAGGCGGGAGCTGTACACTGGATTGCTGCATTTCAGCGGAGTCTCCTCTCATCAGCTTGTCACTAATTCCCCCCCCCCCCCCCCCCCCTACCCACACCCCAGCAAGAGGGAAAAGGAACGCCCGTAAAGTTTATTCCACCACGTTTCCCGTCCGGATCGACACGTTTTAGTATCGCGCTTCACCGGCGTGCTGACCGTTTGTGGGCGGGAGGGGGTGGGGGGGTTAAGTTAAAAAGAGTGGCAAGGGGAAGGGAGCACCCTGAGGGTTCAAACTGCTCCGCACTTTGTTAGTTGCACTTGTGGGGGTACAGACGAAATCTTTGGCGTCTTTTTGTGCTGGATGCGATTGACAGATTGTTCCTCATATTTTGTCCACATGTCATTTATTCACGTGCTCTGCAAACCTTTTGGGTTCAAAGTCGCCCATTTTGTGAGAAATAGCTCAACCCGGTGTCGAGGCCAAAAGGGGACGGAGTCAAGCTGCGTGATTGATCCCCAATGCAGTTGGAGGATTTGAGGCAGCGCGTTGGGTCCACATTTTGATCCAACAAGAGGTAAAAACCGACCCAGACTGCCGGAGCCAGCGAGATGATCGGCGTCGCTGCTGGTTGAAAACAATCCAGATTTTATGATCAACATTTTGAAAGAAAAAAGAGGCAGCTTTGTCCTGTCAGGGCTCGCTACGGCGAATCAGCGTCACCTTCAGCAGACTCACTTTATTTGCTTGTGTGGGAGCTTGTCCATATTAAGTTAAATTCCATTGAAACAAACTTTTTTTTTTAACATGCAAAGTCTCAAAGACACATTATGGCAGTTTTTTTTTTTTAAAGAAGTGTCTTAACTCGCACTGAGCGCTGTTTTTTTTTTTAACAAAAGATTAGCAAATATGTAATATTACGCTGTGGCTGTCGATCATTTTTTTCCTAATTAATATGAAAACATGTTTTATCCTGCACAGAATTTTTTTTTATTTCAGTGAGTGCCCTAAGGTTCTTATATGTAATCATTGAGGAGGCCAGTGATGACTATTAAAAAAAACTACCTTTTACATGACTGCTAAAATGACAATTTGTGTTTAGTCTTGCATAAAAGGTCAAAATAAACGCAGCATGTTGGTATTCACTGATTTTCTTTTTCACTTGTTATTTTTTTTCCCCTTCCAGTGCCACTTTCAAGAAGTTACGCTTATCTTGCCTTTACACCCCCCCAGCCCCCGCCACTCCCCTTTTTACATGCGCTTGTATGGGCCCGGTAGGCGAGCCCGGTCACCATGGTAACCCCCCGCGGAGTCTCAAAGAAAGACAAACTATGGAGTGCTCTCTTTTGCCCTCATTCAAATCTCGGCTCCTTATGCTCTCGCCCTCTTGGGCTGCTCTCATGCTGCGTTTCTCCAGCGCTGGTCGACAGTTTTTGGGCTCGTAAAAAGTTGTTGGAGTCGCTGAAAGCTGCCGTTTGTGCTTCCTTAAATGCAGACGTGGCCTTGCAAGCAAGCAGCCTTCATTTTGACAATGCAAAAGCTGCTCATCTGGCACACGCTGCAATAAAAAGAGTCCACTTCTCTTTTTAGGCTCGTGCCCAAGGCTTTGCCGTGTGAAATCGTTGCACGTCTAATTCAAAATAAATCCGGTTGGCCGTGAGGTGTTTTCCATTTTGTCGATGCGCCCCATCAAGTCATCTCATTCGCATTTGACGCTCAAGTTATAAGAAAAGGGACTTTGACGAGGATTGCCAGGCTCACTTTGTCTTATTTCAAGGCACGGAGAGAATTTCAACAACAACTCAACCTCAAGTTAGAGTTTCAGAATACGTTTTCCAGCCAGGAAAATATTTACAAACAATAGTTGGGTTTTAAAGTAAGGTTTCAATTCAGGGTAAGAGTTAGAGTGGTTAGTGTCTGGAATTTAGTTTTTAAAAACCTCGTAACGGTTTCCATACAGGGGGGCTAGGGCTGGGATAAAGTTTCAAACAACATTTAAAGTTTCCGAGTAAGGTTTCAAGCCAAGCTCGGTGTCGTTTTCCAAAGCATACCACATCAACTGCTTGCTACCTGAAGGAAAAGCAGAGAATTAGTTGGGTTGGGTTTTTAACAAGGGTTAAGATGTGACCTCAGGCACAATTATCCGGTTAAGAACCGAACCAAATCATGTTTTGGGGATCCCAAAAATGCAGGCTCAAAATATTTGACAGAAAGTACAAACAGAAATCGCTGGTCACAAGGAGCCAGGAAAAACAATGCGTAAACAAAAAGCGCTGGCAGAAGACAAGGGAATAAGCCGAGAATATCAACGAAATGAGTTCAACGACAGAAAAAACAAAATAAGAGCAAGATCAAAGACAAAATAATGTCAATACTTATAAACAAGCAACTCAAGACCAACAACGACGATGCCAAGTTCAAGGGGTCCAGAAAACATGAGCAGCAAACAAGGACAATAATCGGACAGAGAGTAGGCGGTTTATCAGTCCTTAAATATACTTAAATATACATAAAAATATATATATAAAATATATAAATATACAGTACTTAAATACCGGAACAGGTGCGCCAGCTGCCTGCTGGCGGGGGAACGCCCTTCACTCCAGCTGGATGGAGCAGGAACAAAAACAAAGACAGACATGACACAATTGGTTTGGCTGAATTGTTGAATTGCGAATACAAAAGTGAGCCTCGTTCTTATTGTGATTACAAATTTGGAGTGCAAGTCCATTTTGTGTCTTATATGACGAAATCGGGATTTCCTGCAGACCTCACAACGAGCATACTGACTAAAATAAGCACAAAGGGAAAGCGGCATGACGCGTCCCCTCTCCATAAGGTTTTGCAACTTCTTGGATATTGCTGTTTTGTCACTTCATAGATGTGGTGACTGATCGACATACTGCATGCATTTTTTTTTTTATGTGTGATTATCAACCACGCTGCCTACATAGTCCGCTGGGAATGTGCTTGCTCGCTTGTTTGTGTATGTATGTGTTCATTTCAAGGCCTGTTAGTCCCAGGAGGAAACATGTAACACACAATATGTTTATTATTTTGCTAGTGCAATGCGCTGGTGTGCAAATGCAGTGGATCATTCTGAGGTGTGTGTGTGTGAATTTTTTAAATCTTATGATCCAAACCATACCACATCAAATCAAAGTCCCGTCCATCAGAAAAGCTCATTCAAAGAATAACGCAAATTTGGGGGTTCCATGTTAGGGTTTTAAGGCAGGTTAATCGTTTCAGAATATAGTTTCAAGCCATGTTTAGGTTACCATTCAAGGCAAACCGCACTGAATATTAAACATTTTGTCCTGCCATTCATGAAAAATGCAAATGATACAACTTCTTTTTTTTTAAGCCAGAGTCAGGCTTTCAAATTCGAGTTACGGTTTTGAATGACAGTTTCAATGGTAGGTTAGGGTTAACGCCCCAACGCGTATCACATCGATTGTCTAGCATTTTATCCATCTATGGAAATGTCGGTTATCCAGAGTATCTCACATAATGTTTCATTCCCGGGTTACAGTTTTAAACAAGGGCTAGTGTTCAAAATGAAGGTTTCAAGACAGGATTTATGTCTCAAACAAAGGTTAGGGTTCCAAATTAAGAGTTTCAAGACAGGATTAGCATGGCAATCCAAAGCATACCACATCACATATCATACATTCGTGATTCAAACCATGCCGCATCATTTTTGAGTTACATTTTCAAGCAAAAATTAGGATTTCAAATTCGAGTTAGGGTTTTGAAATCTGGTATCAATCTCGAGTTATGGTTTGAGACGAAGGCGTCAAACCAGGGTTAAGGTTCAAACTAGCATACCAAAGCCGATCGCATCATACTTCAAGCTTGGGCTGGGGTTTCAAATAATGATTTAAAACCAAATTGAGGTTTTTAAAATAAAGTTAGGGTTTTGAATTAGTTTTAATACAGGGTTAAGGTTTCGATTTTCAAGCAAGGGTTGACCATTCAAAGCACACCATATCATTTGCCGCCAATCCCTTCCTTGAAAAAGCTTAGCACATCTGCCTACCCTGGCCACAGCGAATGTGAGAGGATGCGGGTCAATCCGCCGGCTAATCTGCCACTGCCGGCTGTAATCTGTAATCTCTTAAAACACTCGCAATCCGCCACTAGTGCTGGGATTAGCATCGGAAGACACAGGAGCAGTCCGCGCACACACTGCCTTTCGGAATCTGTTGCACAAAGTCATTGTAAAGTTGTCTAAAATTGGGGTCATCTCGTTGGTGTTGTGTGTTTTCACTATGGGGGTTGGGGGGGGGGGGACGCCGACGACACACACACACAAAAAAAGCCTTTTGGTTGTATAAAATGGAAAAACGTGCGTGAAAATCTACTTTTGGGTCCACCCTGTATACAAACGCAAGCACACACACACACACACACACACACACACACACACACACACAGCGTAATGCGCCACGCTGGAGTCACAGCACATTAACACCTCAATTAATTCAAGCCTTTACATCCTCACACACTCGTTAACCCCCCCCCCCCGCCCCCCCCCCCCCATCGCCGCATTCGCGCGCACACACAGTGATGTACGACTTCACCCCATGGCTGAATAAAACTCTTCTCACCCCATCTTAGCTGGCACGAGAGAAAGCCGCAAACAAACACCAGCCAGTATACCCCCCCCCCCCCTTTAAAAGCCCGCCAGCGAACGGAGATGCCGTAGTCTTTATTCAAGGAGCACAGCAGCTAATGAATTTGCGCTCAGAGGACTTGCTGGTGGGGGGGGGGCGTCGTCATTCATGCGCTCACCCAGTGATCGCGCGCGGGAAGGGGAGGAAGGGAGGTGGGGGGGGGGGGGTTCATAGGAGCAACCAACAGGACAAAAATGGTTTCCGTTGAGAATTTCCTCTTTGTACCTCTCTCCCTCTTCCTTCCTTTCCCTTCCTAATTAATTTCCAAACCCGCATCTGCTCTCTGTTGTCGATATTAGACGCGCTTTAATAGCCGGAGTGAGCAACGTGTCTGTCCTAATTTAGTTCCTGTCCAATCAGCGTTGGCGGCACCCAGGGGGTGGGCTTTAAAAGCAAGGAGTGACTGAAATCTGAACATAATTCAAGATGTAATCCGGTAGAGTAATCCCACTATTCATGTGAAATAGAGTAGATTTGAACAATTCATCAAATCGACAATGTCATGTAGTAGAATGCATGTTACATACATACTTTGGGAATCTTTTTTTTCCAGTCAAAATTTTGTCTGCACGGCCGAGTACCGGTCCGCCAACCTTCAGTAATACGACTAATTTACTTTTTACTTCATTTTCTATTTGCTTCTATTGATTGATTGATTGATTTTTTTTTAATTTCGTAAAACCTCTTTGGCATGTTATGCTAGCATCTTGTACTAGGACCAGCTCCAATCCTATCCAATCCATGGAGTGGATAGGATGCCATATGTCGCCGCCTATGAATCGCAGAGATGACTTAATATTTATTGAGCTGTGACTTCACAAATTTCTCACTCACTCTCTACTGGTTTTGCCATCCAAAGAAGACCAGTATGACATCAGGTGTGTAAAACAAGCGACAGTACTGGATCACCACACAAAGCTTATTCTGCTCAAGGGTGTTGAAACAGGAGTTCAGAACATTAACAGCAAATTGTATTCCTGATTATTCTGCCAAATCTAATACATATGAAGTCATTCAAAATGAAAAATAAATTTCGGAACTAATTGTTCATATTTTCAATCTAGAACATTTTTCTTTTTGAAATTTTATATATATACTGGGGCGGCCCGGTAGTCCAGTGGTTAGCACATCAGCTTCACAGTGCAGAGGTACCGGGTTCGATTCCAGCTCTGGCCTCCCTGTGTGGAGTTTGCATGTTCTCCCCAGGCCTGCGTGGGTTTTCTCCGGGTGCTCCGGTTTCCTCCCACATTCCAAAAACATGCGTGGCAGGCTGATTGAACGCTCCAAATTGTCCCTAGGTGCGAGTGTGAGTGTGAGTGGTTGTTCGTTTCTGTGTGCCCTGCGATTGGCTGGCAACCGATTCAGGGTGTCCCCCGCCTACTGCCAGGAGACAGCTGGGATAGGCTCCAGCACCCCCCGCGACCCTAGTGAGGATCAAGCAGCTCGGCAGATGAATGAATGAATGAATATATATACTGTGTATATATATATATATAAAGGGGCACAACCCCCACGCAAGTATTAGACATGTATTGTACTTCCACCACATTGTCATTTCGACCAGTAAATATTTGATATAAACAACTGTCACTTCATAAAGACAAATAAAAACTACTCGAAACACAATTTAGTGTAGGGGCGACATGTCCGGCTGGACCCCTTAAATCCATAGATGGAGACCCACAAATGGACTGTGCCTTTGTTGACATTGAAATACCAAAGGACCAAGCTCTTGATAATGTCAGCGTGCTTCCTGGTGACCCCCCCCCCCCCCCCGCCTACCCCTCCACTAGCGCCGATGACATTTTCCCCTTTTTAGCCTTGTTTACTGCTGCCGCACACGTAAGAGGATTTGACCCGCGTAAATACACATTAGCGACACGCTAACAAAGACCCAGCCCTACCCGCGTACATACGCCAAATCTGAACCACCGGAGACAGTTGGTGACGTGCGGCTTTAGAAGCTTGTAAGCGTGCGTTTATTCTATTAGTCAAGCTTTTTTTTTTTTTTTTGCCGGGGAATGAAGCGCGCCGGTGCCGTCAATTTCACGTGTTTGCAAAGTAGCTTAAAGCTTGCCTCGCGCGGCAGCAATTTGGGGAGAAGACGAAGCCTCGCAACACGCACTTGAGCTCATCCGGACATGCCCACGAGATTTCCTCCATGTAATTGGCACTTTTGTGGCGCTTGTGTGGCTTGCCTACAAAATTAAGTCATTCAAATTTGCTCACGCACAAAAAAAAATTAGCGATCTTGAATTTTCGTGTGAGTTGATTCATGTGAAAAAAAAACAACAACAACACAGTACACGTTGTAAAAGTTGCTTAGCTTGTGTGTCATCAACTATTATTGAAAATAAACAAAAAATACAATCAGCCGGCTTACAATGCCGATATCAGATCCGAAAAAGCACAGCTCGGCGTTCGGCGCCCTTCACTTCGTAGTCCAAGTCTCACGAGATTTCCCACGAGATTATCCAACGCTCCTTTTAAAGTGACAGTACCCCATTTTACTGCCGTCGTGCTGCAGCATTATAACAGGCAAAGAAAAGTTATGAAACGTTGAAACCTCTTTCTGTGTACTTTCTTTACAAATATTTCATGTTACAAAATGGGCACCTGTGGCTTATACACAGGTGCGGCTTGTGTGTGTACAAAATGTCGCGGGTGCGGCTTATAATCGGGTGCGCTGTTTAGTCCGGAAATGACGGTACTTCTTTCAAGTTTGTCAGTTTTGTTTGTAAGTTGTAACTTTTATCCTACGGCTTCCTGCAGCGCTTTTATGTACGTTACTTAGTTTTGTCTTTTAGAGTGATACTTTTCCGTTTGGTAGCACTTTTTGATCCCTTTTGCTGTTTTCTACTTTACAGTTTTATTTGCTTGTTTTAGCATCTTGGAATAAAAGGCTATTGAACTTTCTCACAAACTAAGCAAGCAAGCAATCGCGCACCACCACAACTACTATTTACCATATCACTGCTACTATATGTCTGCCAAAAACGTCTTAACTCATTCACTCCCAAAGACGTTTTTAAACGTCTTTTCAGACTTGGTCCAGAATTGGCTGGTAGTGAATCAGAGGCTGCCATTAATTCCAAAAGATTGCTCTCGCTGTCACTCACTGTCCGTTCACGTCATACAGTAAAATACATTTTTATTGATATTGATTGATTTTGTGATTTGCTCCTTTTCATTGAAGGGTTGTTGTGTTTTCTTCTTTGTGTGTTTTCATTTCCAAATACTGCACCGTGAAGCACCGTGAAATACTTCGGCCTCCCAGGTGGGAACAAAGAGCATGTGCCCGGGTCGTGTCGAATTGAAGGCTTTCAATGGCAAGGTTGGGACATGATGGTGTGTGTGTGTGTGTGTGTGTGTGTGCGTGCACACGCGCCTTTGCTGTGTAATTGCATTCACTCCCTTTCTGTATCTGTACATTAGGACGGGCGGCTTTCAATTAGCGCCACTCTTTGCTAGATAACGACCGTTGTAGCGCTCCGATTAGCACGATAAGTCACTTTTTGAAGCGAGGGGCATTAAGGGACCACCCATTCAGCCACTGGGGCTGTCGCCCACTGCGTTCGTGTGTGTGTGTGTGTGTGAAGCTCGATTAATGGAAGCGGTAAGGTTAAACGACGTGATGTGATCTGATTGGTTCGTGTGACACGTCGCGAGCGCCGAGTTGCGGCTTTGTGGATGAAGTGTATCCCCCACAAGCGAAAATAGAATCAAAAGCCTTTCATGTCTTCATGGGCACTTGTTGATGACACTCTGGGCTCCGGCTTCCACGAGTAGAACCCGCTTGCATTTTCCCCCACCCCGAGCTCCGCCTTGGCAGTCGACATGGCAACGAAAACTATGCTTGGCAATGGCCCGTTGTCGAGAGGTGGCAGGATGAGCAATGGCTCGTTTTCACCAGACAATCCCACCCCCTCAAAACAGCCGGAGCTCTGCCAGGTTTTTCTTGATGGAAACGGGCAAAATAAAGCCTTTCTTGTGGGTAAATATTGTACAGTGCCTTTAAGGCAAACAATAACATGAGTGGCTCAAAGCATTGTACAATAAAATTGTAGAAATATGGAACCTTTTCTCATGTTGAACATCAAGTTTGGGTATCCGAAATGCTGCGTTTTCATGGTTAAAGGCAACATTTATGCCGCTGCTGAGTGTTTTGTGGCAGATTACTTTTCAAGGATGAGTGCACACGCTTTCAAAATGCAACCGGGACTTTGCGGGATAATATTTTATTTTAGTTGCCCAATGTAGTGTTTAGGTTACATTTGAATTTTGTTGTATTTTTGATTGTCAAGTTAAAACGTCAACCTTTTGTGGCTGAATTCATTGTACACGTTTGCAGTTGGTGGCAGAATTATGGCAAAGCGGTGGCAACTTGTTGACTGAATAGCTTATTGAATGTAAAATATAGCATTTTAGTTGGTAATTGCAAGCTTTTCCGGGTTATGAGGATTGCTTTTATGACAAAAAAATGCAGTGCTTTGGTGACCAAATAGTGTTTTGAGGGTGAAAAATATGATTTAAGTTGTTCAAGTCAATGGGCTTCATTTTCATGAGCAACATAAATCCAGTGCGGCACACGCTAGTTTGACCCAGTGCTGTTAATGTCACAGAATGGCATAGGTTGGCGGATCTGCAAAAGGTGGGAGAGCTGCGCCGCCGTGGGAATGGGCACGGTCAACTTCAATCATGGGCAATCAAAGCGGCTCTATTCGCACACTATTCGCGTGCTAAACTCAACAAAAAAAAATTAAAAATTGCTCAGTGCTTCGAAGGGAAAACGCAGTTGGGATGCAAAATGTAAGATGGGGCAATGCATTGCACTGCACGGTAAACTCGGCTGGAAATTCCGCGCTCCGACTTGGTCCTCGACTTGAAATGGATCCTCAAGTGAGTTTTTATAGTGATCCCCCCCCCCCCCCCCCCCCCACCCTCCAACCCCGCTGCACTCTCTATTGAGAGGATTTAATGATCCCGGCGTCTGATGAACGGCTTCTCCAGGAAGTTGTGCTGCAAGGGGCGATTTGGAAACCTGCATATCTGCCGGACATTCCCGGGATTGGAGCTCCTCACCGGAGTGGATTGACGCCCCCCAGGGCAATTTATTAGCTTGGCTGCCGACATCCATCACGCGCTCGCCCTCAGGGAGGCACACATGCTCTCACACACGTACGCAATAATGATGTCAATGCGGCTCCTGGCGAAGAGTCGGATTCTTCCGGATGTTGTGTTCAGGGAGCTCAATTTAACTTTGGCCAACGTGTTGGGAAATAGCTCAAGCAAAAAAACGGATTCATTTTGACTGAAGATGGCAGGGAAGTCAAACAAATGCACGTTCCTTATCATGTCCGCATTTCAAAATTTGTGAAGGATGTTTGTGTGTGTGTGTGTGTGTGTGTTTTTAGTTATATGCAGTGTTTTTGTGGAAAATGGCATATTCTGGTTTTCTCGATGAAACGTGGCATTTTGTGGCAACAAATCATTATATCGCATAGCATTTTTTTTGAGTTGATGAATGTACTCGCAGCTGTTCATATGTATCGTAAAATAGAATAGAAATGCTTTCCGGCAAAATGATTATTTCTTGTGGGGAGGTGAAATAATAGCTTTTCTCGTAGCAAAAAGAGACATTTTGACATGATATGTTTGTGGCTGCGTAGTCCAAATGGAGTGTTTTTGTGGGAGAAAACCTTTTTTTGGGGTTGTATTTTTGTCTTCAAGGCACTTTGTTGCTTGAAATGAAGACTTCATTTGGTGACAAATCATTTGTTTGAAACCAAAAAAAAAAAACAATCGAATAAAGTCTGTTCCATTTGTAGCAAAATTTGATTTTTTTGGTGGGGGCGTGGGGGTGGGCAGTTAAAATGCATTTTGTAGCCAAATAACGTGTTTTGATGGGAAAATTCAACATTAGCGAATGTTAATTTTTCGTCAGGGTTCGTTCGGGGATGCAAAGACATTCGTCAACGAATTTAGCAGTCGCAAACAGTGAACAGTTTTTCTTGTCGCAAGCAAGGCGACAAGAAAAACTGTTGCCGGACGTTTGCGACCTCGAACGAACCCTGACCCCCCACCCCCAGCCCCCAAAAAATCAACATTTGTGCCGTAGCGTGGCTGAATCAAACTACGAATGATAACCCATACGTCTCTATCCAACTTGCCGCTATATATTTCACGCGAGCACAGGAAAGCACATCTCACAGAGCATTTCCTCTCGGTGCTCACCTGCAACCTCATCAAACACTTACTCCCATCACCATTCCGTCCACTCAACACTGCATTAGCGCTGCAGCCAACCGGCATATCAATGCACTCGCGTGCGCCCGCAGCTACTACTGTACTCTATCTTAATCTGCAGTCTATTAGCATATTCGCAGTTTGTGTTTTTTTTTTTTTCTGCCAGCGGAGGCATCTGACAGGCCAATTTCACAGCGGCGTCGGCCCCTATCTCGCTGGAAGGGAAAGATAGGAAGGGGAGTGGGGGGGGGGGGGGGGGGGTGGAAGCGTTCGCTTTCTAACAGCTCCCCTCTCGTTGCATCTACCTGCATTTAATAAAGAACGTCTTTCGAAGTCATCTCCGGGGTGACATCACAGAACAATGGCCAAAGAATCCTTTATTATATTGTCACGGGAGCCGTCATGTTTGAGAGCCGACAAAAAGTCAACTTTTAATGGCGCCTCATCACTTCGACACCACTTACCGCAAGGGCAACACACTTCATATATTACATGCAATGGGGCTTCGAGATGCGAGTTGAAATCGTTACGCGAAAGCGCTCGAAGTGAAATGTGCTCCTGGACACCATCACAATGTTCGTCTTTCCTTATTTAAAGGAATGGAAATGCCACGAATCCATTCTGGTCTCCCAAAAACCAAAAGCATTTTTTATGCTTGCGTCTTCTCAGAAAATGAACACTAATATTTGAACTTAGAAGTTAATGACCGTTGAATGCAGAATTTGGGAAATACATGCGATGGTCACAGCACCTCAATTCGCTGCTGTTGTATTATCCTTTCTTTGCAGATGATAAGGAATATATGCCAGTGTGAGTTGTGGTAACCGGCGGTCCAGTGGTTTGTGCGCCGACTTCACAGTGCAGAGGTTTCAGTTCCAGCTCTGACCTTCTCGTGTGGAGTTTGCGTGTTCTCCCCGGGCCTGCGTGGGTTTTCTCCGGGTACTCCGGTTTCCTCCCGCATTCCCAAAAAACATGCAGCGTTATTCATTTCACATGATAATTTGACATTTCAGTACAGATTTGAGCAAGGATCATGCAAGTTGGCACACGAGTTGCTTTTGCGGGCCGCATAAAATGATGTGGCGGGCCTTTACTTTGACACCCGTGCGTGAAAACCTTTACAGGTGAACGTGGTGAATTTGACCTCTAAAAATTTGAGGGCACACGTGTTGGGAGCTTGTGCCAAAAGTACAAGAAAAAAAGGAAATCCAGAAGTTCAGTTTAGGTTAACCGTTAAAGTACCTTTATGGTTCATTGTGAAATTTCACCCCAAAGTCCAATATGAGCCCTAACTTTTTTTGGTAGTCGTGTTTTTGTCGCTTTTAATCCCCACTGGTATTTTTTACCCTCAGCCATCTTTATGGCTCTTTTGTCTTGATCAATCCTTGTCGACTTTCCTCTCCTCCCCCCCCCCCATTCGGTGTCTGTGCTATCGTTAACATTACGGCGCTATGATGGATGGCGCCGAGCGGCGAGGACATTAACGGGCCGGGACGCTGCCGTCATTACCTGCGCAGGCGCACATTGCACGCGTGCAGGTATTTGATGACAACCAAAGCACATATGGAACTTATAGTGAGTGACATTGGGTTGTTCTCAAAGAGCATTTTGTATATATGATTCATTTTGTAGCAAATTGTGGTGTTTTTACTGGAAATGATAGCGATTGTGTGGGTAAACGTTGTGTTTCCATGGTTATATTATTTGGCTCTTCATGGGTTTTTTTTTGTTTTGTTTTGTTTTAACAGCCCTATTGTTTTGCGTTGTCATTCATTCAATCATCTTCCGAACCGCTTGATCCTCACTAGGGTTGCGGGGCCTATCCCAGCTGTCTCCGGGCAGTAGGCGGGGGACACCCTGAATCGGTTGCCAGCCAATCGCAGGGCACACATAGACGAACAACCATCCACGCTCACACTCACACCTAGGGACAATTCAGAGTGTTCAATCAGCCTGCCACGCATGTTTTTGGAATGTGGGAGGAAACCGGAGCACCCGGAGAAAACCCACGCAGGCCCGGGGAGAACATGCAAACTCCACACAGGGAGGCCGGAGCTGGAATCGAACCCGGTACCTCTGCACTGTGAAGCCGACGTGCTAACCACTGGACTACCGGGCCGCCCCTGTTTTGCGTTGTAAATGTAACAATTTTGCACAAAGGAGTATTTGGTTTGGTGAAGCATTTTGGTGGCTGAAGATCCCGATTTTGAGCTGACAGACTTGTCGCAGACAAACTGTCCCGATTTTGAGTTGGCTTGAGTTTTGGGCCTCTGAAAAGAAGACATCTGACTGTTAAAACCCTGCTCTGTTGCCCCTGTCTGTGCCACATACTTTTTTTTTTTTTTAAGAGCTTTGTATTGACTCTGGGCCCCTGCTGGGGAGAGAATGGCGATGTTCTGCGCTCCCTGGGAGAGTTCACGCCGACCGACTGACCGCAGGGTGCTAAAAGGCTCGGGTTTTTTTGTGTGTGTGTGTTTTTGTTTTTTTATCAACAGAGCTGCTTCACCTCCAGGAACTTTAGCTAACACATTTCTGCACTTTGCCTCTGTACCTGTTAGCGTGTGCGTGCGCGTCTCGGAAAAGTTCAGACTTAGCAATGGATGCAAATCTCGTACTGGGGTTTGATAATCCGACGGTGATTCAACGCTAGGTTTGCTGATGAGGCTGCATCACGGCCTCCCGTGTGTGTGTGGGAGTGTGTGTGGTTGCCACTGGTGTCGGATCCATCGTTATTAACACGGCGTTATTAACCCTTTCATGCTCCCCTATAACCTGATCACATGATAAGCTGTCCACTGTAGTAACCGCTATCCCCGAAAGAGTTCAAGTCAACCTTTGCTTTGCGAATTTGACGTGGGAGGTCAAGAGGCGTGCGAGAGCGTGAAGGTGTGTTTGTGAAAAGCGTGCATCTGGTGTGTGCATTTGAGAGTCTTTGTGCGAAAGTCTATACAGTGGTACCTCTACTTACGAACGTCTCTTCGTATGAAATTTTCAAGTTGCGGAACATCTCATTAGGAAAATATGACCTGAAATTTCAAGATCTGAAAAGTAAAAATACTATTCGCAGCTCCGAGTTTCCTGAACGCAACATACTTCTAGCTGCTCTGCCATTGGCTACGACCGAGCATCATCCTGGCATCCCATTGGCTAAGAGGGACCTCTACCGGTAGACAGATAGATATGTGGAGCATCCTCATCATTTGCCCCTTGGGCCATGAGGCATTCCGATAGTTTTACATAAATGTGAATCACCCCGAAAAAGTGTTGACCAATCGGGCAATCGCTCACTATTCTGATGTTGGCCTTGGACATTTTGGACGGATTGTTAAAAGATTGTTAAAAGCAAACGTCCTTGGATCAGTTCTTTACAATTTTATGCTTTAGAAAACATTTATGTCTGAATTTTGGGGGAACTTGGAACGGATTAGGGCATTTACATGCAAAACGCGTCTCTACTTCCAAAATTTTCTAGTTAAGAAATTTCTTCCAGAACCAATTAATGTCACGTTGTGCCCGAGGAAGATCGCCTCGTGCACAACAAAATAACGAGGTGGATCCACAGGTAAAGCAGACACGAAAAGATTTTGTATGAACACAAAAAGTCTTTAATAACGAACAGAAAGAGCCCGACAGGGAAACAGTAACAAAAAACGCTGGTCAAATAAGGACCAGGGAAGAAATAAGGAAACAACAGAAAACGCTCGCAGAAAAACAAAAGGTGAGAAAGGTCTGATTAGACTATAGACTAAATATACAATTTTGGGACTGGAGAGAACGCAAGATAAACGGCCACAAGGCTAGAAGGCAACGAGAAATCTACTATAGAGGTTTTAGCGCGAGAGAACAATGGCACGGCGTGGAATTCTCCGGCAGTGAGTGGACTGCCAGAGCCTCTTAATAAAGGCAGATAATCAACCCGAAATGACGAACAGGTGTGCAGTTGGCAGAGGGAAAAGCCCGCCCCCTGCTGGAAGACACGGCACGTGACAATTAATTTCTCATGTAGAGGTACCGCTGTATGTGACGCGGAGAGTGTGCACTTGGAAATGCAGTAGCCCATCAAAATTAATCACTTAAAATCAGCAAAGTAGTCAAGTAGCAGCGGGAAAGACGTTGAATGTGTGTCTTTTATTTAAAAAATGTACACACACTGACATTGGAGACATTTCCAAAGTTGTCTTCAAACTGTCTTGAAGTGTCTGGGATTGTTCCGGTTCCAAGGTTTAAGCGAGCTTCCTCAAATTTTTTTCATTGTGTTAAGTGACACGGGAGCAGGAGGTTTATTGATTTTTGTAGTCTAGTCCAAGTTAATTATGACCAGCATGGAGTCGGGGGGGGGGGGGGGGGGGTTGGCATGGTGCAGTTGGCGCATTCCTTGACATCTCCTTCGAATATGATTCTTTTTGTTTTTTTTTGTTCTTTGATTGCAGAAGGCTTCTATTGATTTTGAGTCCAACAAACCAGACCAATGATTTCAGGCCATCATTGTGTCAGTTTCCACCGCACTTTGTGGAATCGCGTTGCTCTGCGGGAAAGCCAGGTGTCTGTCCATTTTTAGACTCCATCCAAATTGAGACAACGTGGTGGTCAAAAAACACACAACATGGGGGGTTGGTGGGGGGGGTGACACCGTCATTCAAAATACCTTCAAGTGGTGCTCCCTTGCTGGAAAGCAATAACGCAGGGTGGTATGAAATCGGATTCCGACAATTTTTATTGTGTGACTGTAAATACGTGAAGGCGTTTTGATGGATGATTGGCGGAAATAATTGCAAACGCAAAGTAGAACAACAGGAGTTTTTTTTTTCCTTCTTTTTTCGATTGCTCTTCATCTATTTAGAATATGTCTGCCGGCGGCGATGCCTTGAGAGGCATGTGGCAAGTCAGTGTGTGTGTGTGTGTGTGTGTGCGTGCGCATGCGGCACCATGATTAAGAGTTTTGAATAATTGATGATTGCATCCCTCATTAAGTCCCAGTTGTGTGCTGCCGCAGGCTCCCCGGCTCTATTTTTACGCCCCGCAATTGTGCGCCATTGCGCTCTACAGATGGAGTCGATCCATCACTCACTTCAGGGGGGGGGGGGTATTGGGAGGTCCTAAGGGGGGGTTATGTGGGGGTTTCTAAATCACATTGAGTGGACATCTTTAGCAGAGTGGCAACACGATGAGCGCAAGTCTTACTACGGCCATTACTTTTGCGCTCGAAACTAGTTTCGTGATGGTGCGTGTCGACGTAACTTCTCGTGGATGTTCTTCAAACCAAGAGAAAGGACAAAAGCAAAGCTTATTCCCAACTTTTAAGATTAAGCGGACGTCAGTTTCAGTCAAAACAATCAAACCAAAGCATCGTGGAAGCAACTAACCAGAGCCGAGAACTGTAGTCAATTAACCATCTGTCGTAAACCAATTATCCAACTGGACTGAACCAGCCAACTCTATTGGGGCAAGCACCTGTCGACGCCCACTGTTCAAGCAAACCAAGAAAAAAAAGTATTTTAAATTGAATTTAAAATTTGTATTTAGTGATTTAGTAATGAAGTGATTTTCTCAATAATTATTCATTGATTTGTATGGCAAAAATAGCTCCAGTCAACCGAGTCTTTGATCGAGGTCAAATGCTGCATTAATCCGTTTTTTGGGTCGTTTTATTTTGAAACGGCTTATCGATCACACGAGCAGACCGCCGCAAATGTTATTCCCCAAACGCAAACGGCGCGGAACGACATGGCTTCAAAACAATCAAACTCTGTCTTAGTCGAGACATCCGACCTGCAGCTTCCTGTTAATAACTGACATCCATTCAATGCGTTGAGCAAAGTTCAGGCGGTTGAGCTGCAGGTAACTTAACTCGGCGAAGACGCGCTCAGACAGACTGCGAACATCCGAGGACCTGCACCCTGGTAAGTCTTTAACATTCGTATCGCTCCTTTTGGAAAATGTTGCGGTCAGCTGGAAAACGCAGAGGTCGTCGCTTGTCCGACCAAATATCGGCTTTGATTGACATAACTTGCGTTACTTTGGTTGCGCTTGAATTGGAGCGTTGGACAATCTTGACTGCCGTGTCGGAAGACGAAGCGAAATGAATATATCGATTGTTATTTTAGCATTGGAGTTTTCTATGAGCAAGTTAGCCCCCCCCCCCCCACCCCCCTTTCTGCTTGGGTGTCAGTTTGTTTCCCCGGCTTTTTCGGCCACCGGCAACTCCACACGACTGCTTCAACTGATGCACTTCCTGTCATTTCCAAAAAAAAATAAAATTAAAAAATGGTGTTCATCCATGTTGAGCAGATCACATCGCTATCTTGACCTGACAGCGCGCACATTGTCTGCAGGCGTAACCTTTAGCATGCGCCGACATGTGGATTATTCATCGACAAGGGTGTGGAGTCGCACTGATGATAAGCGCCGAATGTTAACATTGGAAGTGGTAGTGGGGAGCTGGCTTTAAAGTGGGGAAGGAAACCTTTCTGTTCCGAGCCTTCCAAAAAAAAAAACGGGTCCCTCAAGATTCAACACGTTTCAAGACCCACCACGTCTTTGTGCCACATTTTTTGTCCCCTAATGTGCCATTTTCAAGTCCCAGGACACGTTGTCCTGGTCTAGTCGTAGTTCACACAGATCTTTACCTGCGTCTAACCGGCATTGTCGGCCCGGTCTCTCCAATTGACTCCTTGCTATGATTGTTGTACGATTCGATTCGGCTCCTAACTGTATTCTAGTTTCACTTCCCGTTGACGGAAATGTCCCAAAACTTTTAGGTAACCTTGTGAAGGTGGCGGTGGGATACTTGGCAGGGCGGCTGAGGCGTTGTTGGATGCTGTCCAAATACATCCCAGTTCCGTTTCTCCCTTTCCGTTTGCCTAGCAGACGTTATTGATTTCTGGGCACTGGGCTCCTGTTGGCAGATTCTGGGCGCTGTTACACACACACACACACACACACACACACGCACACAGATCATGACATCGCCAGCCTGTTGGCAGCGTCGAATTTACGGACGCCCAATTTATGACTCGCTCTGGTCTGCCCGCCAGACTCGACTGGCAGAATCCAGACGCTGGAAGGCGTGTTCCCGTCCCACTTTGTCGCTACTTTTAGCTCAGGCGCCCGCCCGCCCGCTCGCTCGCTTCCAGGTCAAAGCTGGACTGCCGCGCTAGTTCTTAGGCATGCGTATTGCTAATCCGGAAGTCGATGCGTGACCCGTTCGCAATACTTGTTAAAGCTGCTCCCCGTGTCATCAGATTCACTCCGATGATAATGCGATTCACCCGAAACTCTAATTCCACATTCTGATTCGTCTAATGGAGATACAAAACGACTCACTCCAATTTTGATAAAATGACAAATGATATGCCCGAAAGTTTGCCAAATCGGGCCATCGAATATAGAAAATGATGATAATACATCCAATGTATTTTTATTGATTGATTTATTTGCTTTACCAAGTGATAATTTGTTCATATGGCGGCGCACTTCCTGGGTATCTGCGCGTGAACAGCTCCAGGGGCTTTTCGGAGGGGTTTGAGATATCACCGTGTTCCTCCTTCCGGGGACTGAGATGGAGCACTCATCCCGAAGAAGTGTCGTCGTGTTCTTCTTCTTCTCGTGGGCTCCTCCGGAGGAACGAGCATATGTCTAGAGCTAAGGAGACATCTGGAGAGTGGCTCGTGGCATGGTTTTTTTTTTTACCACTTGTCCACCGCCGACTGGCAGCTGTTGTATTTGCAATGCGTTGGGCCGGTTGCGTCGCAGTGGTGGTGTAGGCGGAATTTTAACAGCTTGAATTCTTTATTTGAATTTGATAAAACCTTCAAGTTTGTGGCCAACTACCCCGTCTTGAGTTGTTCGATAAATAAACCCATTCCAATAATAATCCACGCAAACAGTGTACATGAAGTTTAGCAGGTTAAAATAAAGAAATGGAAACCATTTTTCTTGAAGTTTCTCGAGCCGGTGCCATTGAACCATTTCAGGGACAGCGGTTAGGGAAGCTGGTCATGTGATGAGGTTACACGGTGCACAAAAGGGTTCAACTGTGTAGCCCTTCACTCGTTGGTTTCTCCCGTGTGTTGTTTCTTTTTCGGCTCCACTTTCAAAACGGCTCTTGCACATCGCTAGCTGCGCAGTGAAGTGAGTCCTCGACATTCACCGTTTGGCATTTACAAAGTAAATTTTTTTTAATCGATTTAATTTATTTAATCCATCCATCCATTTTCTGATCCGCATTTTCCTTACAAGGCTCGCAGGGGGGAGGCTGGAGACTATCGCAGCCGTCTTCGGGCAGTAGGCGGGGGGACACCCTGAAGCGGTTGCCAGCCAAACGCAGGGCACACAAAGACGAAAAACCATCTGCGCTGGCACTCACGCCGAGGGCCGCATTGCTTTCTTTCTTTATTTTAGTGGGAATCTATCGTCCAAGCTCTCAACTCTTGTGGTGTGTTGGTGCCAAGGAGCTTCATTTTGGAAAAGTTAAGCGACTTCATTGAGCAAAAGATTTGTGCTTGCCGATCGTCTCGTTGAACCGATTGTTCATATAGGCGATTGTCAACCAATTTGGGCAGATTTTTATGATTTGAGTCAACTTTTTTTTTTTCGGGGGGGGGGGTGACATGTTTTGATAAACCTTGGCAGTGGCCCTTCTTACTGTGATGCTCTTCCGCCTGAGAGCGCCTGCGGTGAACACAGAGTGAAGTACGTGTGTGTTTTCTGGTCCAAGCGGAAGGATTTAAGTAAGCTTGCCTTTCGTCGACGGGAGTTCCAGCTGCTGCGTGAAAAGCTTTCGGCTCGAAGGGGATAATGAGCAAAATTGGAGGACACAAAGGCAAGAGTGGGAGGAGTGTGCAAGGAGGGTTTACGCTCCACCCGTTCTCTTCTGATTTTACTTCCTTGGGCTTCTTCCCATACCAACAATCTGTCCCCCCCCCATTCACCCTTTAGCCCTTGTTCATTACCGTCCTCTCACCCTTTCGTTTTCTTCCCACTCATCTCTCTCCCCTCTAACCTCTCCCTCTCTTTTTTCCTCTCTCTCTCTCTCCATCCATCCATTTGCCGGAGCAGCCCTGCAGATAATGCCTGTAATTGGAGTGACTTGCACTTTTCCAGCGTGTTTGGACCAGATAAAGAATATTGTCAGCGTTTTGCCGACACGGGCTCCTCGGCTGCTGGAATTAAATGGACTCTGTTCTGTTCTGTTCTGTTCTGTCGGAAGCAAATTAAAAGGCTCTCAATTCATCTGCTCTCGCCCGAGGCTGAAGTGGAGCGGGGGGGGTCGTATTCACATAGAAACACCATTGACCGGGATAGGGGGGGGGGGCTTGTCGGGAGATCCCCCCCCCCCCACCTTATCCTTCTCAAGCAGCGCCTGGTGCTTTCTTTCGTTCAAGTCTGCTGTCGAGTAAGCGCAGATGAAGAAGAATAGGTCAGGACTGATATTCTGAGGGGAACGCCCATACGGGCCCAGTGATTTATTCACTTGTTTCGGCACCTGGAAACGCTTGACCGCATTCGCCTTTCAGTGCATTCACGGTGCAGATCGGACGCGGTGGACGACTTCTATCGACAGCTGTCAGTGAACGCACAACGGCCTACAAATCGCAAAAGCGGCCTGAGAAAACTTGCCAGAATGTCTTCTGTTTTCGGCTGAAAGCAGGTTATTTATAATCATTCCCCCCACACCCCCCTGCTTCACTGTTTGGTATTTGTAAATTTGTCTCATCGTGTTTTTTTAATTTTAATTTTTATTTTTTGGTGGTTGTGTGTTATTCGCCAACAGTATTGCAGTAGCAGTATCGCTTTGGCGCCACCTGGTGGCAACATGTTGGCAGGTATGTTGAAATGAGTTGTGGCGTTTAAGACGAGTTGTGAAGATGGACGTTATTGGACTGCCAAAATGTCTGACATAAAACACCCCCACATGGGCTTCGAACAAAACGCGCCAAGTCATGATGGAGAAACATTAATTCAGTGTTACTGCATTGTATGACCTAAACTGAATTTTTTTTTGTTCCCCCCCGCCCCATCTTGACACAGCTCGGCGTGGGCGTACGTCGGACGCCGCGTCAGGGCTGAAACCCCGACACTCTCCCTCCCATGAGCCCGTGTGCCCGGCCGGACACGCACACCCGGCGCCGCCACGCCACGCACTCACGCGCACCCGGCGCCCACCCACGCACCCGGCGACCCCCGCCGCGCCAGTCCAGCGGAGCCTGCTCGGAGCCTGAAGGATGTCGACAGAGACGGAGCTCCAGCCGGCGCTACGGCCCGGCAGCCTCAGGCGGGACTCCAGGAGGAAAGGTACCGCGGATGTGACCGGTCTCGCATTTCCTTAAAAGCAAGAATGTTTTTTGATTTTGAGGCAAGAGAGAGAGGAGAGAGGGAGGGGAGAGAGTGTCACGTGGCGAGGTGGTGGTGGACCCCAAAAAGCAGGCAAGGGGGAGAAGCAGGGTGTACTTGACGAATTATATTAAACATAGAGAAAACTAAATCCAAAACAAACAAAGTCCTGATAACAAAACGAATCCAAAGTCTCAAACAAAAGCCACGACTGAAGCCAAAAACTACCAAATAACCGAAACGAGACCGGAACAAACATGACAGCAGCGAATACGCCAACAATGACCCGACACTGAACGGTTGTGCCGGGAGTCCTTTTAAATGGCGAACGACATAATGACCAACGGGTGTGCAGCTGCAGGGAGAACCCTACAGTGCCACCTGTTGGTCACAAACAGAATCATGACAGTGAGAAACGGAGAGAGAGAGAGAGAAGCCAGCTGCTTGATGCCACCTGGCTGACTGGGAGCAGCATGTAGCACTCTCCCAATAAGCACCTGACTGATGTAGCACAAAAAAAGCTGGACATGGCAACAGTTGACATTTAGCGCGCACACACACACACTCACAAGCCAGCCGGGCGTGTGTTTGTGAATATGTGAACGGGCTGCCCCCCTATGTCCAATTTAGAAAGACCTTTGTTTCGCCACCATGGAAATCACGTTCATCATTCACACTTCTCTCTATATTTGGGGGTGGTGGGGGCAGGGGGGGTGAAGACACATTTCCATGCATGCGCACATACACCCATATACACACACGCGCACGTGCGCACACACACAACGTTGGGATTGAAGCCCAGAAGCGCATATGAGAGGGAAGATTAATGGTTTGCCTTCAGCATTGAGACTTGGGGGGGGGGGGGGGGTGCTTTAACATCTCCTGTTTGCCTTTTCTCTTCCTCTTACACACACACACACCGTCAACCTTGTGTCAGTGTGTGCACCCCTTATCTCAATCCCTGAATGAAATCAGCGTGCAAAATGTGAAATGATGAATTTCAAAGTCAAATAATAAATGATACCTTATGTCAGGGGGGAAATACTTGCGTAACGTGTCGAATATTTGCAAATCTTAAAAGATGAGAGATTATCCCGATTGAAATAATCAAACAATTGAACATCTAAATTCCAGAAATATAAAAATAGATGGTTTGAATTAGTCATATGAAAAGTAACGCTATAAAAATTCAAAAAATAAAATATTATGAAAGGACATCTTGTGATAAATATGCTCAATAGAACAATCACATTAGAATGAGGTCAAATAAATGATCTAAAAAGAAGATAGAAAAGAGTAAACAAAAAAGAATAACAAAATTAAAATATAGCTCAACCATCTAAAAAGTAGAAAAAAAATGAATGTAAAGAACACAAAAAAAACAATGAAAATTAAATATAAAATAACTACACAAAAACAGATACGGTAGCTAGAAATTGAATCCTAATCTTTTCATTCATTCATTCATTCATTCATTCATGAGGGTCGTGGGTGTGCTGGAGCCTATCACAGCTGTCTTTGGCAGGGGACACCCTGAACCGGTTGCCAGCCAATCGCAGGGCACACACAGACGAACAACCGTTCGCGCTCACCCTCTCACCTCGGGACAATTTGACGTTCCCAATAAGCCTGCCATGCATGTTTTTGGACTGTGTGAGGAAACCGGAAGCACCCAGAGAAAAGCCACACAGGCATGACCTGTGAACTCCACACATGGAAGGCAGGAGCCCGCAATGGAACCCCGACCCCCGCAGTTTGAGGCGTCCATGCTAACCAGTCGTTCGCAAATCCAACCGCGTTTGCCTTGTTATCATGAGCAACATCAAGGAAACGCTCCATTGGAACATTCGCCGCGACACACTTCAGACTCACAGTGGGAACGCATCACTCCTCTCATCTGGGTCATTCCGCCTCTCACACACACACACACGCACTGCTACATGCACACACTCATACCCCCCCCCCCCCCATGTGTGCGCAGCAGTGTGATGAAAGTCCAATGCAACTGTTGGCCACACAATCAAGAAGTGTAAAGTTTGCTGATGCTCCCGTTGTTGTGCATCCGTCGTCATCTCATTCAATGAAAATGGCTCCATGACTGATCGTCATTTTTGTGGTGGGGGGGAGGGGGATCCCCAGCAGGATAGGCGCTCACTCCTCCACAATGTCCTCCTCCACCTCCTCCTCCTCCTGCCTCCTAAATGACCTTGCGGGAGGAGACACGATGAGGAAAGAGACTCATGCGAGGCAGAGCTGTTTAATCGTCCGCCTTTTGTCTCGCAGCGCTGCTTTGAATGCGAACGAACGAGCGTTGCATGTCGTCTTGAAGGAGCACGGCTTGCCCTCCCCCCCCCAACTCTTGGCTCGACAGCCGACGGGTCGCTCCCCATTATTAGCGGTCAAGCGATTCTCCGAGTGCTCGAGTCCCGCTTAATCCTCGGTTAAATCCACCGAGATTGGGTCCATCTCGTGCTCAAAAATGGCTTCTGAATGCCCAATGAGGCAACAGTCCATTCCGTGACACTTCTTCAAAACTTTTGAAAAGGAATGGCCGTTGTCTGCGCGGCGCATTTCTGCCTCGCCGTTCTACGGTTTTGGATTTGAACCTCGGCTCCAGCTTTGCATGTCCTCCTTGCGTTTCATAGCGTGGTTTGGTTTTCATTTCAATTATATAGTTGGTCGAATCGCTTTGCTGTCGTTTGTCATCAGTGTGAATCGGAAATGGGTACTTCTGACAGGAAATAGTCAACAAGTGATCGCTCCGTGGGACATTTTTGTGCGTCCAGTACTGACAAACATTTCCCCCACAATTTCTGTCGATGAGTTTAGCAAGCGGGGCCAATGTTTTCCAACTTGCTGTGTGACTTTTGGCCGTTCGTCCATCTGTGTGACGATGATCATCATTCCCGCGGCGTCCAAACGAGACGCGCACGACCCCATCTGTCTTTATTTTACGGGTGCAAATAGGATAACGGCCGACACAAACACGCACGACTGACAGCACGCAGGCGGGTGGCGTTGTGACAACAACAGTGTGTGTTTGCGTGCGTTGCCTTGTCTCTGGCGTGTGATTAGCCGACGCATTATCTTCTTTGGTGTGGATATGATGCACATGTGCAGTCTATCTGGAGCCATTCGGCCTAATATTGGTCCCTAGGGAATTGTTGGACGCAGTATTTTCAATACTTGCGTGTGTGCGTGTGGGTGTGTGTGGGTTCTTGTACTCATGAGTTTTTAACCAACAGAGTGAGGACATTTTGACGAAGTGAGGACATTTTGGCCGGTCCTCACTTTGAAACCCTCTAAATTGTGTGTGTGTGTGTTCTTGTACTCAGGCATTGGGAGGACCGGCATGAGTTTTTAACCAGCAGAGTGAGGACATTTTGGCCGGTCCTCACTTTGAAACCCTCTGAATTGTGTGTGTGTGTGTGTATGTGTGTGTCTGTTTTCTCCTGAGAGCTAATCAAATCTGTTCCCGCCAATCAAACTTGAGATGGAATTGAATTGGCCCAGTACTATTGCGGTTGTCATTGCTGGCCAGAGGTGGATGCGAGAGGACAAAAAAATTCTAATGGCACATTGTGTAACGTCTTTTTTTTTTTTTTTTAATTGACGTATTTGTCCTTGTTGCGTCAGTCTCCTCTGTCCATCGACTTATTTCCGGAAAATTGAAGATGTAATTTCATACCGCTGCTAATGAAGTTTAAAAAAAAAAAGACGACATACCAAGTAAACTGGAGTCCTCCCAGAGTGAGAGGGAATAGTTGAAATAAATCATCTTAAAATTTAAAGAAATATTTTATTGGAATGGGGCTGTCCGGTGTGGTTGAGTGATTAGCATGTCGACCTCACAGTCGAGAGGTTGTGGGTTCGATCCCGGCTCGGGCCTTCCTGTGTGGAGTTTGCATGTTTTCCCCAGGCCTGCGTGGGTTTTCTGCTGGTACTCCGGTTTCCTCCCACATTCCAAAAACATGCATGGGAAGCTGATTGAACCCTCCAAATCATCCCGAGGTGGGAGTTTGAACGCGGATGGTTGTTGGTCTCTGTGTGTCCTGCGATTGGGGGGCAACCGGTTCAGGGCGACCCTTGTGAGGATGAAGCGGATCGGAAAATGGATGGATGCATATAATTGGAATGTAAAGTTGACTGAGAATTGCTACAACATAGAACACGAGAATTATAAAACAAACAAGCAAACTAACAACCCCTAGTTGAAAATCAGATCATAATGTCTATTACATGCGCAGTTCGTCACAAAAAAGGGGGAAACTACAAATCCAAAAATGAAAATGGAACAAACGGGACAATTAAAATGCAAATGAAAACTCATGTGCAAAATGGGATTTATTTTTGAAAAATCTAAATCTAAATAATAATGTAAGCTTTCATCCAGTTTGACGGAGCTCTGTCATGCATCATAAGACGAGCCAACTTTCCATCATATCCATCAAATTTCCAACAGGCCTCACTCGCCCACTCGTTGGAATAAACATCCGAGATGACACACTCATGGTCAAAAACATCCCACCGTCACACGCAAAAAAGATATGGAACTAAAAGCCTTTTATTTAGCCAGTCCACCATTGTCGCTGTGTGTGTGTGTGTGTGTGCGTGTGTGTGTGATAGTTTGTGTACTTGTGCACGTCGCAAATGCCTCGGTGTGTTCGGCTCCTCCGCTGCATTACCAATTACTGTCGCCATAGCAACAGTTGGCTCACTGCTCATAATTTGCAGAAAAGGAGAAATCATAGTCACACTCACACAAACACACACACACACACAAACACACACAAACACACACACACACACTCAATAGAGGACAACATGCTTGCCCTGTTGAGTAGTGAAAGGACATTTATTTGTGTGTTATTGAGCGGCTTGACAACAAAGCAGGCCTAGAAGAGTTGAACGCGACGATATTTTGGGATAGTACAATGTTTTTTTTTCTTTAAGTTCTGTCCTCAGTGGAAAAGGCTTCAAACAAGTAGCAAGAAACTTAAATGAGCTACGGCCATGTCCACACCAACTTTTTATTTTTCGTTTTTTTTTTAAAATGTATTTGTTTATTTATTTTTTGTGATATTATATTTTTGTGATATTTTTGCGACAAATGTGCTCCATGCTGCCCGGCGTCTAGTTTTCATCTGTAGAAAGTCTTCACAGAATGTGAGAATTGTACGGGACCCCATCTGAACTTACTGCTGTTTGCAGTCAAGACTTGAGGATGAGGAAGGAAAAAAAAAATGGCCAAAACCCCACGCCGTGAAACACTTCCGGCAAACAGGAAGCTGGAAGATAAGCAAATGGTTGTTTGAGTTTGAATGGAGAGTTTCCACTTGAGCGTAAACATGCAAGTGAATGAGACTTTTCCTTCGCGGAAGGCGATAAACGCACACGAGCAGGTGCTGATCCTCTTGTGATGTTCCTCCGGGGCCGCTTTGCTCATCCCGACCGAGCCATGCAAGGCAGTGGCTTCATTAGGAACCGTATCATTTTTTTTTTTTAAACCAGTGACTTCAAGAGGAAACACTTTGGTTTTGGAAGGAGATGCCTGATGCTCTCACGGCAAGCGTCTCAAGTGACGCACGCACGCGCGCACACAAAACAGACTGTAAGCATGCCTCTTGTAATGATTGTCATGCTGCATGAGTGGCCCGCGGTGCAGGCCCGGAGGGGGACTGGATTCAGTGTTGCATGACAGGATGAGGACGTCTTTTTTTTCTTTTTTTTAAAATCCTGTCGTGACAGCTTGTCAGAAGGCGGACGGCCTACAGGTGCGCACACAGCAACATCACCAATAATCAGATACGCACACGTGTCAATACAAACACAGCCGGCCATTTTGCCCGTGGCGATATTTCACGTTCGAGGACAACCGTTCCGCAAGAGAAAATCGTTGAAGGTTGCAATTGGACTGTTTTACCCTCATACACAAAAATCACCTTCATTAGCGCTAATCAAAAATTTGATGTACACGCAAGCGGATTCCGTTTCATGTTCCGGCCTCGCGCAGACTGCGCGCCCGCCTCGTTGTGGTTTAAACGGCAGAATAAGTACAACACGACGGCGAGATGCGGCGGCGGCGGCGAGATGAGCCGTCTGCCACTTTGACTCCACGAGATGCTCGAGGTGCTTCCGTCAAATCAGACGTTGAGAAACAACAATTAACACCTTCGAAGAATAACGCCGTGCTGCTTTGTGGCTACATAACAACAAGCGGTGAGGGAGGGGAAGAAAAGGGAAAAAAAATAAAACCTGCGGCAAGTTTATCGAAGGCAGAGGCTCTCCAATGCTCTGCGCCAGTGACAAATGGTGACAAAATCACATCCAAGTGTCTTTAATCAACACGAGAAAACGGTGGCGAAAATGTGTTTACAGCTCTGCTGAGAGCCATTATTCGAAACCCAATAGTAACTCTGTGACTTTTTTTTTTTTTAATCCTCCACTTTTGGGGGAGGTTGCAGTCGAAGGGATTTATGACTTGACTTGACTGCAATGTATGTGATCATATGTTAGCATAACTAGCAGCGCTATTTGATAACAAAACCAAATTCAACCTTTAAAAAAATCACACATTTTTACACTCACAATATTCAAACACAAAAAGACAAAATTGCAAACGTAAAAATCCACCCCAAGGCGATGGAATAACAGAGAGGATAATTGATGCTATTTTTTTGTTAGCTCGTCCTTTGCCTCGCGCGTTAGCGCACTTTCATGAGGGAAAACGAATGTGTTTGCGCAAGTGTCATTTTCTTCGTTTTATGTTTGGTTTGAAAGTAAACGTCAGCTGGCAGTCACAATAAACAGAAATTAGGCCAAGCAAGTGCTTGGCCTAATTTCTAAAGGATTTTCCACTTTCTGCCAAACTCGGCTGCTTTTTGTGACATTCACTGCCATGTCAGCTAGCATTTCAAGCTAATTAAAAAAAAACAGCTAAGCCTCCAGATACTGTCATAAAAATATATATATGCAATGTAGTGGGATCACAAATGATAAACCGTGATAAAGTTTGGGAACACCGGACTGAATATTTTATTCAGCACAGGCCACAGAGGAAAATAGCAAAGCCATCTTTGAAGGAGCCTTTCAGAACAGCCTTTGAGTTGTTTTGACATCATCAAACGACTTCAAATGGAACTTCCGAAAGGACACGGCTCTTGAACTGGGAACATAACCGTTGCTTTATTTCGCAAATGGAGACAGGAGAGTCAAACTTTCACTCAGAAGAAGCCATCGTAGTGCAGCACGCGGCAAAAAAGTGACCCCCACGCCCGCCCCAGTCTCCCCTCAGGAGGCAACTGTCTCCACAATTTAAAAGTTCTTCCCATCTGCTCCTTCAAAGTGACCTTAACATCGACACGTCTGGTCCGGGGGGGGGGGGGGGGGGGGGCGGCACAGACCAGGGAGCCGTTGCTTCAGGCCACATTTGTGCGTGCTCACAACATACCCGTACACAGTCTACCTCGCATCTGGACTCGCGTAGGTCGGGTCAGTGTAGCGGGTGGCAAAGTTTGCAAAGCAACAGCGATAAGAAAAATGACACCAAATACTAGACAAATGCTTCGTTGTTGAATGAACAATTGAATTAAAGTTGGCTTCCAAGATCATCCAAAATGGGATTGAGTCTTGGTTCAAAATTGGAATTGGATGAGAGTTGACGATGAAAAATCTTCAGCCTTATAATGTGTTGTAGTATGGTTTGGAATCATTAATTTGGGGATAATGGATGGATGAAGAAAATGTTTGATGTGCTAAGATTTGGACAGTAACCACAAACCTATCTGGAAATATTTCTCTAAAAAACTAAACCTGGCTTGAAAACGGTCATTCAGAACTCGATCATTCTCATCCTGGCTTGAAACTTTACTTCAAACCTACTCCTTGTTTGAAACGTAAGCCAATCTTGCTAGCTAGCGGCTAGCTAGCGGCTAGTTTGCTAGCCGCTAGCTAGTTTGCTAGTTTGCTAGCCGCTAGCTAGCTGGATAGATAGACAACAATACTTCCAACAATTTACAACAATAACTTCCCTATTCATGATCCAAAAAATCTATTGGATTATTGCTTTGAAACAATCAAAACTGATTAAATTTTTGATAGGCCCTTCCTTGTCTCTATTAGAAAAATAAATCTGTAGGGTTTAGATGAGAGCACTGAAATGCTTTTACGGCACAAACTTTTCGTTGAAAAATAAAACCGACAGCCGTCGTGCGGCCACAATATAAAGAAAAAGCGCAGGCGTCAACAAACGCGCGAGGCAATTTGTTTCCTCGATGAGTCGCACTTTATCATCGCATTTTACACTTGCCGTTGCAAATTTGCATCCGCGACTCGTCAGTCAAGTGCCAGCTTTTATGCGCTAAATCAATCTTGCCGGGCTGGAACTGGCTTTTCCTTTGTGGGGCTTCGAGCGAGCGCTTTGTCTCCGGCGTGGTGAAATAGTACGCAGACACGCAAACGTCGCGCGACGTAGCGGGATTAATTGCGAAGCCGTCGAGTGTTGCTCGGGAAGCGTCCCCAGTGTAGTTACATCTGGAGCTCCCGGATACAAGGCGCCAGCTGCCAGAAAAAACACCCGACTGCTGGGGGGAAAAAAAACAAGTGCGTTACATATCTAGAGACCGGATCATGGCTAATCTTAGATTGGCGAAGGAAGATCGGTGTCGCTTGCCAATTGTTAGGCAGTTGCTGCGGACGACGGGCCGTCTGGTGTCTAATGTCTAGTAAATGTAACGAGCGACACCATTAAGCATTATTGAGATTACTCTTCGCTTCCGTTTATGAGCTAGATAATCACTTTTTTTTTTTTTTTTTTTTGCACCACTGAAGTTAACAAGAACACGTGATCATGTTCCCCCAGTGCACGTTTACAACATCTCAGAAACGTGTAACTGACACGTCATTTTAGGAAAGTGCAGCATCGATAGTTTGTCTTCTTTTGGGAAAACATAGGACCCAAACAAGCCTCACAAATGACATCTTGTATGTCTGTAAGTCTTGTTCATGCCACAAGTAATCATATTTCTGATGAATTCCATCTCAACATAATGTTATTTTCCAAATAAAAATCGACTCTCGCCATGGATGTCCTCAACTGCTCCTACAGTGGTGAAATAATCCAGATTGGTACACAAATCAAAACATGTCATTATCTGTCACCAACCTAAGAAAAGTATTGGAGTCTTGATTACAGTAAATACCTGTACGTACGTCATTAAAAAAATGGAAAAAAAATCCTGAAGAATAGTAAATGTGTAAATTGGCCTTGGTCCCCTGGGGGCAGTATAAGACATCCATATGTTGAGACGCACTGTTGTTTTAGCTTTTCACCACAGCAATAATATTCTTAGCAGAGGATAAAGAACATATGCATGCCAGTATTGTGATTTAACCCGTCTACATATGTAGCTGCACCATTTGGTGCCTACATTCTGCCTGTCTTTGAATGTGGCTGGCATAGATAGAGGAACAAACCATAACGTACACTCATCATCATTTTCTGATCGATGAATAAATAAAGTCGGATCATTTCCTTCGGCAGACCGCCAGTCGCTATGCAGAAGTTGTTTTATCATTCAACATGTAAGACTGGGGCGGCCCGGTAGTCCAGTGGTTAGCACGTCGGCTTCACAGTGCAGAGGTACCGGGTTCGATTCCAGCTCCGGCCTCCCTGTGTGGAGTTTGCATGTTCTCCCCGGGCCTGCGTGGGTTTTCTCCGGGTGCTTCGGTTTCCTCCCACATTCTGTTTGAAACATTGTATGGGGTTGTGACAGGTAGACTCCAGGCCTCTTTGAGCAAAAATTTGATGGCCAAACCTTGAGGAGAAGGCCAAAGATGAGCCATCGCGGAGGCCAAGGTGATTTTGGGGGGAATACAATTCCATGTGTGGCTGACAACGTTGATGGAGAAGCCGTCTGGCTGAGAGGGGATGCATTGAGCGGACAGGAGGTTACAGTTGCCAGGGGCGATGCCTGGGGCTTTCATGAAGGACCCCACTGTACTCTACCTGCCATCGATCACAAGTGTGTGTGTGTGTGTGTGTGTGCGTGTGTGTGTCAACGGGGCTTCTGGCTGTCATAACGCTCTAATCCTGAGTGACATTTATCCAGGGAGGCCTTGCTCATTCAACCATCCATCACAATCCTTGGTCTTCTTCATCTCCCCACTCCCGTCTGTGTGTCCTTGCGTGTGTGTGTTGTCGTTCCCCCGTTGAGCTGCCATGACTGGCAGATTCCCTCAGTGTTCACTTTGTACGTGCCCCTGTGTTTCTTTGAGGGTAAAGACGCCACCAGTGTGTGTGTGTGTGTGTGTGTGTGTGTGTGCGTTTGCGCGTGCATGTGCGTGTGTGTTTTGACCCGTTGAGCAGCAGCCATGACTGGCATGTTGGCAGATTCCCTCAGTGTTCACTTTATGCATGACTGTGTGTTTCTGTGAGATGTGTGTGTGTGTGTGTGGAGGAGAGGGGGGATTTTTTTTTTAACCTCAACACTTTGCTTAACAATGATACGTATTTTCACTCACAGAGACAGCACTTCATTGCCAAGCTAGCGAATTACATTTGTCGATGAGTATGCCTTCACTTGTAACCAGAAAAGTTAGCGCCACTTCCACATTCGTTGCCCGGCAACACTCCCAACAATGAAGATGGGGAAGGGGGGACCTCTTCGTTCCCTCCACCACTGTACGACCTTCTGAGGGTCACGGCGCTAATGCAGTCGATGTATTATACGAGCTACACTGTATTATCATTACATGGGCAGTCGTCGGCTTTACCTGCTGATTTAGAGCGTTTACTGGACTGGAATGCAGATTAAAAACATTGAAAGACTGCTAATACAGAATATTGTGGTTTGTGATGGCAAAAAAAAAAAATAATAAGTTAGCCTCCAGTGTGTTTTTTATTTTTTCACCAAAAATATATTTTTTTAAAGCTATTATGTTTTGCTTTTGTGACACTTCCACCTACAGTATATAAAGTCCCCAAAACATTCCTGAGGAAAGTATTTTAATAACAAACAAAAATGTATTTACGGATATAATACTGTGAAACATGTCGGGAGCAACGCATAGCTTGAGTTGAACCTCTGTGACTTTTTTTTTTGTGGTCTCACGATTGCGACACACACATGCTGTTGATTAAGATTAAGATTAAGAAAACCTTTATTAGTCTCGCAATGGAGAAATTCCAGATTCACCGCAACAAAGTTATGAAAGGATCATGAAAGGATACCACACATACATCAAAAATACATACTCTGCTCAAGTGTGAGTTGCAGAAACTTGTCAGTGTGTTGTGACGGGGTGACATTCAGCCACTAATCTTTCTTTTCAACTCAGAAGCTGTGCTGATCTCAAATGCAAAGCAACGCATCGCCGGCATCTATAGGGATGTGTTTGTCATAATAATAATAATTCATTCATTCATCTTCCTAACCGCTTGATCCTCACTAGGGTCGCGGGGGGTACTGGAGCCTATCCCAGCCGTCTCCGGGCAGTAGGCGGGGGACACCCTGAATTGGTTGCCAGCCAATCACAGGGCACACAGAGACGAACAATCATTCGCACTCACACTCACACCTAGGGACAATTTAGAGTGTTCAATCAGCCTGCCACGCATGTTTTTGGAATGTGGGAGGAAACCGGAGCACCCGGAGAAAACCCACGCAGGCCCGGGGAGAACATGCAAACTCCACACAGGGAGGCCGGAGCTGGAATCGAACCCGGTACCTCTGCACTGTGAAGCCGACGTGCTAACCACTAGACTACCGGGCCGCCCATAATAATAATAATAATACATTTTATTTATAAGCGCCTTTCAAGACACCATGACTGTGGTTTACGCAACAAAACGACACAAATGATCAAGGAAACGGGACTCGCCGCCGCCAACTCATGGCGAGGTGACCCAATACATTTGATGATAAATTCCATATGAAAAAAATAACAACAGTGAGGCTCCTCCTGTCCCTCTGTTCTGTATTCAAGACCGGTGCTAACATGCGGTAAGTGGAAAGGAGCAAGGTCAACACAGGAACGCAATAGCCGACACTTGCTGACGTTCTCATACAATGGAAGAGAAAAAAATAAGTTGTCCACAAAGAGGCGAACATGAAGGTATTGACCAGTGTCATTCATATGATTTTTTTTTTTTTTTGGTAACTCAGATCAGGTCATGTTTAGTGCGCGAGATTGATTATCCCCAAGGTAAAAAAAAAAAATGATGGAGATCCTTGAACGTCAGGCTTAAAAGTGTGTGTGTGTGTGTGTGTGTGTGTGTGTGTGTGTGTGTGTGTGTGTATCTGCAGGGCAGGATCGCAGCGAAGCGACTCTCATCAGGCGCTTTAAAGGCGACGGCGTCCGCTACAAGGCGAAGCTCATCGGCCTGGACGAGGTCACAGCGGCCCGCGGAGACAAACTCTGTCAGGATTCCATGATGAAGCTCAAGGTAAGGACAGCCGGCCTCGAAATACCTCTTAAATTATCATCACGTTACCGTCATTCTTCAAATAGCCAGCCAAAATCTTTTCTTCCTCAACTAGCGAGCGCCCGACCGTGACTTCGATCGTCCGACATAGCGTCAACGAAGGCCTTTATTCGAGGGGTAGGCCTTTATTATTGCGTCGTCGCTTTTATGGAAGTGGTACGAATGCGAAAGGAGCTGTCGCGCGGGTATTTATCGGAGAGGAAGCCTTTATTTTTGAGACTCGAGTCTTTACATGCTTTAACTGCTGAAAAAGTCCGGCTGTTGCAGTACTTTTGTAGCATGGCAGTCATGTTCAAAGGCATTGATATGCGAGCGAGGCTTTTTTTTTTACAGGGTGTTTACTGACTCTTTTGGCAGTTGTAGGGCTACGTAAACATGGTGCATAGAAAAATAGGAGATGTAATACTTGTATTTATTAGAGGCTCGGCCTTTATTTTTTTGGGTTTTTTTTTCTTTATTCACGCCTGCCAGGCGCCGGTAGTCCAGTGGTTAGCACGTCGGCTTCACAGTGCAGAGGTACCGGGTTCGATTCCACCTCCGGCCTCACTGTGTGGAGTTTGCATGTTCTACCGGGCCTGCGTGGGTTTTCTCCGGGTGCTCCGGTTTCCTCCCACATTCCAAAAACATGCGTGGCAGGCTGATTGAACACTCTAAATTGTCCCTAGGTGTGAGTGTGAGTGCGAATGGTTGTTTGTTTCTGTGTGCTCTGCGATTGGCTGGCAACCGATTCAGGGTGTCCCCCGCCTACTGCCCGAAGACAGCTGGGATAGGCTCCAGCACCCCCCGCGACCCTAGTGAGGATCAAGCGGCTCGGAAGATGAATGAATGAATGAATGAATGAATCACGCCTGCCAAGTGAGGCTGTTAATTTTCTCTTGTGACATGGTGACAATGAACAAGTGAGATGCAAAACAGGCATTTTCTAGAGGGTAGGCCTTTATTTTATTTTATTATTATTATTATTATTATTATTTTTTTTAGTGCCTTTCCCGACTCACCTGCAGTGTCAGACTGCCACGTTGAATTTGCGGCATTGTAAGAATGCAAAAAGGAGTCATGAGAAAGGATTTTTTTTTTTAAACATGGTTTTTATTTCTTAAACTGCAACAAGTGTCAGTATGGTATGTTGCTCTTGCGTCATCGTGGAGAGGCGGGTCTTGAATTTTACGTCTTTATTTGCTCTGGATTCTGTTGTGGATCGGTGGACACGAAAGAACGTACGAAGGGAGGCCTCTATTTTTCACCAAGTCTTTAATTAATCACCGACCGCTGCATTGCTCTGATGGCAGGGTGGAAAATAAAAAAATAAAGAAAAGAGCAGATGTAACACAAACATTTATTACAGCGGAGGCCTTTATTTATTTATTTGAGGGGGTTTCGCACATTGCCTTGGAGTGACCGTCTTTTATATTCTTTGCAGCAAGTTTTCCATCAAGGCGGGAGGGGGAGCTATATGGATGGGAGAGGGGCACTCGGGGTGAAAGTCTCATTTGCAAGGACAGGAACAATTACAGGCAGAGGAAGACAGATGGACTAGTTAGCAAGAAAAAGGGAAGCCGCGCCGCAGAATAATTTGGATGAGAGGTGAGTGAGGAAGACGAAGGGAGGATGAAGATGGATGAGGAACCAGCAGCCGGGTTTAAAGGAGACTTCTATGGCTTTTTCTTTTCACCATTTAAAACAGGCAATTGAATAAAAACCCTCTTCATGTTCTGCATATGAACCAGCCGTCATCCGGTCCCTTATGCTACGTCGGAACCTCTACTTACAAACGTCTCTTCATATGAAATTTCCAAGTTACAAAAGGCCGCAAGAGGAAAATATTGCCTCTCATTACGAAAAGAAATTTCAAAATACGAAAGGTAGAAACACATTGTGGGCTGCTACTCAAAGCTCCGAGATTCCTGAACGCAACATACTCATAGCTGCTCTGCTATTGGCTATTACTTGGCATCTTCCAGGCATCCCATTGGTTAAGAGGGACCGCTACCTTTATGTGTGTAGATAGATAAATAAAACGCCCGGCAAAAACCTCTACTGAGAAAACATGGACTAAAGAAGGCAAAAAAAAAACAAAAAACGATGAGGATGCAGTTAAAAGTTCATCCGTCATTTCTATTCTTTACTCTCTTCTTTGTTTTTTTACATGAAGCACAACTCTCTCATTGATTGTGCAATAATCTATTTGCAACATGTCTTTGTGACATATTTTCATGCATCTTTATGCTTTAGAAAACATCTATGTCTTCATTTTCAGGGGGGCTTGGAACGGATTAGGGCATTTACATGGAAACCGCGTCCCTACTTCCAAAATTTTCCGAGTTAAGAAATTTCTTCCAGAACCAATTCATTTTGTAAGTGTATTGGGCCATTGGCGTGTGTAAATTCTGTCACCGTGACAACCAGGGGTGGAGCATGAGCTTTTTTACGAGAGAGAAGCTTCACGTGCTGGCTCTCAACCTCTCGCCGGCAAGTGTATACGTAACAGCAGTTTGTATCTTGCCAGCATGTGTGTGTGTGTGTGTGTGTGTGTGTGTGTGCATAACTATTGGCTGGATCTCGCCACTGAGTGGGGTCCTCCCTCTTGGCATTTGCCGTCTCGTCTTCTGGCGGCTCAACTGACTCTCTCATCACTTCCTCAACAAGTGTTGGCTGAATCTCACCGGCAAGTGTGTGCGCTTCAGTCGGCGTTTGAGTCCTGTCCTGTTCCACGTCACTTGGCAGATACACTTGTTCCTCATCAACAAGTGTATCCGCAACATGGTTTAACGCGCGAGGGTACCTCGACGTTCAGCGGGCAGGCCTTCGTCCCCTCGCCGTGTATGCCGTACACTCGGTGTATTCCACCTGGCGTTCGGTTCTTGTCCTGTTCCACGTCACTTGATGGCGTGGCTCTCAACAAGTTTCGGCGCCGCAGCAGGCTGGATCTCGCCAGTGAGTGTGCGCATTCCACATTAGCATTTGGCCATCTTCTTGGGAAAACTGTGGAAAAAAGAGTGTTATTTTCATTTCCTCAAAGTGATTTTATAAGAATCGTCTCCCACTTATTGACAGTAAGAGCGTGAAACGTATTTCAACACCGCGTCTTCAAGAGTTGGAAGTTTCATTGTTCCTTACAGGAGGTATTTGATTTGGGGGGGGCGGAAGGGGGAGGGGGGAGTTGAGGTGGCGCTACGGCCGAGGAGAGGAGAGACAGCTCATTGATCAAACGCCTTCCCTCCTCCTCATTTAGCACTACAGCAAATCCATCAAGAGCTTTTCTCTGATCTCCTTCACCTTCTCTTTCATGCGAGCTGCTTCTCCCGCCTCCCAAGACACGCCGATGTGGCCCCGGGCGAACGCCTCGCCCTCATCGGTGCCGTCGTGCCCGCTTATTAATCATCGGCGTGTCATTTTTGGGCCATTGCCACGGGTTATGTTTTGACCAGGCGTTGCAAATGAACTCCGGCCCGCGCCTGTCCTGTCTTATTTTGTCTCTGGCTATTGATTTTGCGATGACTCACTTTGTCAACTTGTACTTCACAAGATATCTGAGCGCCAAGCGTGTGGTGGTGACGGTATACACACTGGTACAAAAAAAAAAAAAAGCTGGGTGCTTTTCCTAACCTGGCCACTAGGGGGCTGTGGATTTTGTGCGCTAGCTAAGAGCACAAGAGTTGGGAGTTCAAATCTTTTCCAGTTATTTGACAACGTTTGCTTGAATGCAATTTCCTTTTGGCATAAAGTGATTAAAAACACGTTTGCTTGCGCTTTGTTTTCCTGATGGTGAATTCACTCGGTCCGTCGGCTCGCCCCTTCATTGATGCGGAAGTACACGTCGAGCATGTCGCATTGCTCTTTTCCTCCATTTGCTTGTGTTTGTCAATGTTCTATTCTGCCCTCAGGGTATCGCCGCAGCGGCGCGATCCAAAGGGGAACACAAGCAGAAAGTGTTCCTGACTGTTTCCTTTGGAGGGATCAAGATCTTTGATGAGAAGTCGGGGGTAAGCTAGCGGCTCCTTCTAACCGTGTGTGTGTGTGTGTGTTAATGGGTAGGCCAACATGCGGCATTGTTGTGTGTTTCCGCCGTTAATGAGGCATCTCTGGGCGATCGAGGCCCCCCCTCCACCCTTCCCCAGGGGAAATCAGGAGGCCCTAATTGAAACCCCGAGAACAAGGCCAACAGTAGATGAGCGAACATGGCTGTCCCATTGTCTGCCGCTACGCGAACGACGCAACTTTTTTGTTTGCCAATTAGCTTTTTCTGTGTTTTTATTATTCGGTCAAGATGCCTCTTAGCAGCCAGTCGGGGTTTGTCACTAGTGAGGTTAGCGACATTTTAAAATCAATACAAAACCGCCATTAGCATGTTATTGTTAGCATCTGCTAACATGCTAACAAGCTGTCCACTCCAGTAATCGCTGTCCCTGAAAGGGTTAATATTTTATTTACTTTGACGTGTCCCTAATATTATTTTGAAATTAAGCATTTGTTCACATTGGCGTTTCCTTCCGGGCGGTGATCACAAAAACTAGGAAATCGCAAGGGCTCCTCCTACCTGTACCTCACTTTGTCCGAATGACCGCAAATGAGGGCAAGCCGCAATATGAATCCAGCTGCCCTGCTCGCCGCCGCCTTTATTAGCCAAGGCGCTGATCCTCAAGATTTACGCCTGGACGGCACATATCCAACCGTAACTCAGAAGCGTGGCGCCGGTGACCGGTGGCCTCCCGCGTGCTGCCCGTATTTCATGCAAGCCCAGCTCATCCCGCCGGCAGTGTCGTTCGTCTTGCCTCTTTTTATGTCCGCCGTCGGTCTTTGTCTCAGCCCCGAGAAATGCGGGGACGATGAAATAAAGACACAAGAAGGACTGAGTCGGTGGGACGGTTGGGGAATAAGCTAGCATATGTCAAAGTAAAGCTCCCCATAGGGAGACTTTGTCCTCTGTCGCCGCACATTAATATTAACTATAGCGATACGCCGTCCTCACTATCAGTCCTAACGGATAGCCGGAGAGAGACAGACAGCCGGAATGACTCTGCTGAGGTTCAGGGTTCTTGACAGTCTCATTCCCGGCCTGCGCATCACTCAGCCAGATGGGCGGATGGATGCGCCGGCTCAGCCCACAGGATGGATGGCCGCCCTCTCCCGAAGGAGGGAAGGTTGTCCGGAGTGGAGGGAGCGTGGCGGTCGAGATGGAGGGGAAGAAGAGAGGAGACATTAATCTTAACAGAGGGCGTGCCCCCCCTCGCTCGCTCTCTCCAGCTCGCTTTCAGACGCGTGCGCGCATATTGAAAACGCAATTGCGTTACTGTTACTGTTTTAATCAGTGTGACATTTATACCCGCTATGTCGGGGGGGGGGGGGGGGGTCGGGGGGTTGTGATCCGGCACCAGGTAATTTGTAGATGACTTATAGAAAAAAAAATAATCTGTAAAAATTTATTGGGAAAATGAAGCTTCAAATTGGCTTCATGAAGCAGTTGTTTTTTGACTCCTCTAGATGGCACTATTGAACACAAATTGCTGTCGAGAGGAGTCAAAATTCAAAACTGGTTCATGAAGCAAATTTGAAGCCTCCTTTGTACAAAAATATTTTCACCTTTTCTCATGGGTTTAATTTCGTACCATGACAATTATTCTATTTGCGGAAACATTTATTTATTTGGAAACACCCCCCCCCCTCATAATCATTTTTATCCCAACGCCAAACTTGTTTTGGCATGGTTGCCTATGCGATGCTCATTTGTCATCAAAGGCTTTCTTGTCATTTTGGGGGATAGAGAGACACAGCGAGCGTTCACCAGAAGGGAAAACAAAATATCACTCTCTATTGACTTTGTGTTTGCGCAAATGGTCTTCATTGATACGGACGGTCTGTCAGGGGAAAGAAGTTTATCTTTTCTGTTGGCAATAAATATGCGTGATGATTTCAAATGACCCAGCCAAACATATCTCGCAAGCTAATCGCACTACTCAAGCATGAAATAAAAAGACAAGGAACTTGACTGATAGCCGGAAACAATTTCATTGTTCAAGCAGAGTGACAAGTGAGAATTGCGTCCGTTGTGAATGGTTTTGAAGCCTCGCCATATTATTGGTCAAGATTAGTCTTATTTTCAGAGCTTTTGAAGTCACTATTTAAAATTCACTGCCCTTAAAATTCTTCTTTGTAAAAATACGAGAGTCGTTGTTGTCAGGTTTGTACGCAATGATCTCCCCCAACAGGCACATTAAGTATTTGGGAAGGCTTTTGTGGTTCTTTAAATAAATGAGCTTGTTCATAGCACAAAACGATTCCATTAAATATTCATTTTTTTCAGTAATTATATTTGGGATGTTCCTCAAACAGATATTTCAAATGAATCATCTTTTTTGGGGGGCGGGGGGTCAATAATTTGTCTGAATGAATAACTTTCAGTCAAAGCCCTGTAATATAAAAGTGTTGCTTTTTTTCTCGTGGCATCTTGGTGCTAAGGAACTATGTTGAAGTCGGTTGAAGAGCTTCATTTCAACAAAAATAGTGCTTTGCAGCCATCAGGTGGTGTCTTGGTGCCAAGGAAAGAGTTGAGCTTCATTTCGAGAAAGTTGTGTAATGTTACCTTTGTGGCATCTGCTGACAATTGTAAAACCCCCTCACCCCCTTTTTTGGGGGGGGCATCAATTTGGCCAGGATTTGACCAACTCAACCACAACAGTTAAAATTCCCAAAGTAACACCCCTCAAAAGTTTTCTTTTGTTTGTCATGAGGGTGCCGCCACTTGCGCTGCTGATCAATCAGTCTCAGTCCAGAGGTGATTGTTGCGATTTGAGCTTTCAAGATGTGAAATCAATTTGAATTGCGAGAGGCCGCCTCCCCCGTAAGCTGGTCTGTGCACTCTGTCACCGGCGCACACTCATTCACACACACACACACACGCACGGACTTCTGGAGCTAATTCAGTAACCGCTTTGCGTTGTGTGCGGAGCCTTTGCTGCCATTTTCAGGTCAATAGGCGGGAACGATGATAATCATTAGTCTAATTATTAATTATGAATGACTCATTAAGGATTACGTCTCTGTCGCAGGTGTGCGCGTTTGTGGGTGCGCTGGCGTGTTCCCGGCATGCGCCTGGCACAGACATCAACAACAACACACTGCGCATTTTCACCCGACTTCGAGGACTTGTGCGTCGTGTTTTCGTCGTTTGGGCACAAATGAAGCGATCAAGTCGACAGCTTGCCGAGCTGTGATTGTCACTGATTATCCCCCTACTCCTATCCCCCCCGAATACTCAACACAAAAAAAGAAAAAAAAAAAACAATAACCCCGCCATCTGCCGTGGGCAACGCCAACTCGGCTGACGCCTCGTAGCCAGACAACAGTGAAGAGGCCGCAGTTTCACACCAGCCCCCCTCTGATTGAGGCCGTTTGTCGCTACATTCATCGATGGCAACATTTCGGCGTGTCTGGACACAGAACGTGCACAGGAATTTGGAAAGAACCCGACCCGATTTGGAAAATGTGAAATTCAAGATGGCTGCGGTCATCCGGAAGAACTCATGGTGTTCCTTTTCGGGGCTTCATGTGTCACAATTTTCGACCAAGTGAAGATTTACTCAGCAAAATCGTCACCAGGAATGGACGCTCATGCTGTGTTTGGTGCAGGAACACTGTTGATTTTTGAATCGTGTTTGTGTGTGTGTGTGTGTGTGATTACAAAATGGCCCAAGGAATTCAACGTCAAAGTTCAAATTACTAGTCGCTTCGTTTCAGGTCTTAGTGCAACAAAGGGTTCAAGATTTACAGTTACCCGAAAAGAATTGTGGACGACCAATACTTGCGCAGGAACACGGTTGATCATTCAAAAGAAGAAACTAAGAGGGTCTTTAATATCTCGATCTTAATTTTCAGGGGCGGCCCGGTAGTCCAGTGGTTAGCACGTCGGCTTCACAGTGCAGAGGTACCGGGTTCGATTCCAGCTCCGGCCTCCCTGTGTGGAGTTTGCATGTTCTCCCCGGGCCTGCGTGGGTTTTCTCCGGGTGCTCCGGTTTCCTCCCACATTCCAAAAACATGCGTGGCAGGCTGATTGAACACTCTAAATTGTCCCTAGGTGTGAGTGTGAATGCAAATGGTTGTTCGTTTCTGTGTGCCCTGCGATTGGCTGGCAACCGATTCAGGGTGTCCCCCGCCTACTGCCCGAAGACAGCTGGGATAGGCTCCAGCGCCCCCCGCGACCCTAGTGAGGATCAAGCGGCTCGGAAGATGAATGAATGAATTTTCAGTCTTCTTCAAGTATGTTGAAATGACCTACCTTGGCCATAACTGCAAAGACCCGATTGATTTTGAATCATTTGGTGCACGCGAGGTAGGAATTGCGTTCCAAAACGCTTTAATATCATTTCAAATTTCTTCTTACAACATCACCCTTGGTTATGCATCCTTGTGTTGTGAAAAAAATCACCCGGAATGTGCCTGCTGAAGACTTTTGTTCTAACTCTGAGGAAGAACAGATGCTAAAACAAACGGTGGAGCCAATAGATACAGACAGATAATACAACAACACTCGCAAGTGGATTATCTTTATCCTCCGCGAAGAATGACCACTATTACTGCGGCTTACTGAGGAGTTGTGACCGGCTTCATATGCAGTATGCTGCCATCTATACCATCCGTCTATTTATTCATTGAAAGGATTTTGCCTTTGCGATGCATCACGGCATTTTTGTGGGTGTCCTTGGCGCCTTGTCGCGCTCACCAGAAGGAGCAGTACAACGTCCGTTGAATCGTCGCACAAAAACGTGGCAACGGCTGTTTTATTTCTTCACAGCGCAAATTACATTTGTATCTAAAGGCACCAATACAATTATTTTATCCATCATCTACCGCTTATCTGGGGCCGGGTCGCGGGGGCAACAGCTTTAGCAGGGAAGCCCAGACTTCCCTCTCCCTAGCTACTTCGTCCAGCTCTCCCCGGGGGATCCCGAGTCGTTCCCAGGCCAGCTGGGTGACATAGTCTCTCCAGCGTGTCCTGGGTCTTCCTCGGGGTCTCCTCCCGGTGGGGCATGACCGGAACACCTCACCGGGGAGGTGCTCAGGAGGCATCCGAATCAGATGCCCAAGCCACCTCATCTGGCTATTATATATTATTATTATTTTTGTTTTTTAATCATTTTTAGCAACCCTGCAACATGTCGCCCAGCTAAGCCATCAAGAACTAATGAAAGCGTTGGTGCTGGTCTTTGCTTCAGGTGCTGCAGCACAACCACGCCGTCCATGAGATCTCCTACATCGCCAAGGACATCACCGACCACAGAGCGTTTGGCTACATCTGCGGCAAGGAAGGCAACCACCGCTTTGTGGCCATCAAGACCGCCCAGTCGGTCAGTATTTGCACATTTTCATGCCATTCAGCATGAAGCTTCATTTATAACGCACGCAGGGGGTCTCTTTTCTCAACGCCGCCGCCCTCTTGACATTTCGACGAGGACCTTTCGCACACACGCCCGTGTCCTGTTGAGCTGTTTATCCGGCCGCCGTTTACGCCGCGCAGCTCCGCGCTCCATCCCGCGCCGATAGTTTGGCCTTCTTCGGACCTCTCGTCGCGGCGTCGGCGTGCTTTGTTTGCATCCGGCCGGCTCCCCGCCGCGGTCCGTATCGATTTCCCCTCCGTGCCGAGTCGATGGGAGTTTGAGTGTGTGTCACCGGCTCTAATGGCACATCCATCCTCCCCGGGCGCTGCTCTTTGACTCGCGGCGACACAAACGGCGCAGTCACATATGCGCACCTTATTGCCACATAGATCAGAGATCCCAAAATTGGTTGTCACCAAAGGCAAAGCCGTCGAAGCGCCATCGGTCAGCCCGAGCTGGCGTTTACCCGACGCGTGGCCATATATATATTGGATTTGAAGGTCGTGACCGGCCGCACGTGAAATTTATCGCCCGAAAAAGCTTTCGAAATGACCATTTTCTTCGATTACCTTTTGCGGCGTGACACTTAACGAAGGTCGAGAAGTTTCGGTTTGTTGCGTCTGTATTGGCAAAGCAGCCCCGTTTCCTAGGAAGGCGTTTTGTCCCAAGTGCAAACGCTGGAATTCATCATCGAAGGCTTCATCCATCCATCCATCCATTTTCTGGATCCTTAATCCTCACTAGGGTCGCGGGGGGTGCTGGAGCCTATCCCAGCCGTCTTCGGGCAGTAGGCGGGGGACACCCTGGATCAGTTGCCAGCCAATCGCAGGGCACACATAGACGAACAACCATCCACGCTCACATTCACACCTAGGGACAATTTAGAGCATCCAATCAGCCTGCCATGCATGTTTTTGGAATGTGGGAGGAAACCGGAGCACCCGGAGAAAACCCACGCAGGCCCGGGGAGAACATGCAATCTCCACACAAGGAGGCCGGAGCTGGAATCGAACCCGGTACCTCTGCACTGTGAAGCCGACGTGCTAACCACTGGACTACCGGGCCGCCCATCATCGAAGGCTTCTTCAAACCAAATTGTCCGACTTCTCGTTCAGTTCCTGGCATGCTTCCTGGAGAGAAACTGGTGTGGAGAGTTGCCGAGTGAGAATTGGCCGCTTCAAACCAAAATAATCGATTTTGTTCCATTGAGACTTTTTTGTGCGTCTGTTTATGAAAGACGCGCCCCGCCCGATTGCGCGTTCGCTTGGTGTGTCACGGGCAACTTTCGAACCACTGTTCATTGTGAGTGTGGCTTGAAATCAAACTAGCTGTCTTGTTCCATTTCGGGTTTGAATTTTTTTTGTTCATCTTGTTAGAATGAATTTTCACCCAATTTTGTGTCACTTTGGATCAAACAGTCTTCCTGAGTGAAACGTGGCTGATTCGAACCAAAAACGACACACTTACTGTTCAAATTTGACATGTTTGACCTGGATTTAAAGTGAATTTCAATCTGCGGCTGACGTAACTTCTGTCGGCAACTTTTACGTGCAGTTATAACGGCGAAATGCCACTTCGCCGTCTTGGCTTTGAACTCCGGGCTGCACGACTTGAGAGACGAGGGCCGTTTTGGGGCGTCCAAACAAGGCGATTCATTCATTCATTCAAAGGAGTCCTTTGGTGAGCACTTCCTGGTTCACGGCACACCGATGATGCCATTTTGAATCTGATTTGAAACTTTGTGAACAAAAAGGGAGCCGGTGGGACTACGAGATGGTAACGAGCGGAGACGGTTAGAATCTGTACTTTCAAAGGCGAGTCGAATGTGACAGCTTAACAATATGTCTCGTGTCGGCGGCCCAGCAGGAGCAGACGTTACACACACCCCCCCCCCCCTCCCCGGCCCCACTCCCCGGCCGGGCCTGTCAAGAGCGAGGCGAGGCGGAGAAACTGTCTCATGGAACGACGGCGCTAAAATAGAGCTCCGCTTTATGCGCGGCAGCGTTCCGTCTATGAACTCCAAGTGCACTACGCAAAAAGCTGGCGGTCAATAATTGATTACGGCTGAAACTCTTGTCATACTCAAAGGCTCGTTCCGCTTCTTTCGTTGACAGTTCCGTGTACTGTAAGTGTCGAAACTCACTAGGAGCAGTGGTGAGAAGTTAAGTTGATTTTTTTTTTTTCCTGGTCTTCATACTTTTACTCCCAACATTTGAAAACGTATCTGCACAGCTTGTTACAGTTTACAACTTTAAAAAAAAGCATGAAAACACAACGTTTTAAAAAAAAAAACGACCTGACGACCGCTTGGTCAGAGGCCACGCCCTTTAAAGGGCACACATCCAACACAAAAATACAACAGTGCAAATCATTACATTGATACAAGTTTGTTTCTTGACATGATTAGAGGTCAAAGGTTGATTTATTTGTTTCCGTTATTTGATCATTTGGCATTTTTGGTGAATCGTTTCACAATTTAAACAAGTCAAGTCAACAGTATTTCTCGAGCACTTTCAAACAGCCATCGCTGCATACAAAGTGCTGTACATGGAGCGATTTAACATTCACAGTAAACAGTAAGACAAATCGGTAATAAAGGCGGTAGAAAGCACCAAACAGTAAAACCAAGAACAAATCTAAGTCATGCTGAGTCGAATGGCAAGGAATACAAGTGAGGTTTAAACAAAGCCACGGAAACACATTTTAATGGCGTGTTCAGTCTTTTTTTTTTTTTTTAATTTCTTGGTTACAAGCACCATAAAAATGAATAAAAGAGGGAACATGTGTGGAGAAGTGTGCCACGTTGTCAAAACGAGTACTGTATACAGTATAACCGGCCATTTTTACTTTTCAAAGTACATTTCAAAGGACTTTTTCACTTAAATAAGAGTTGAATCAGTATCGCAGTCTTTTGTTTTTTTTCCGCCACTTCTAGTGAAAGTGGATGCGAGCGAAGCCGGCCGCCAGGAAAGCAGCCTCAAGTCAGTCAGGCGGCGTCCGCCTGCCGCCATAAGTGTCGGCGAGGCGGCGGCGGGACGATGGGGAAGAAAGCGATGGAGCCGCTTTGCGCCGCCACAGCGTGTCTTTGTTTGCCGGCGTGCCGCTCGCTGGCGGGGGCTGCTTTGTGGGGAATAATTCGGTCTGACAGACGGAGGCTTTGTCTGACAGGGAGAAAGCAGAAGGAGAGCAAAGTCACGATCAAAAAGTTGTTGCCTCGAACAAGTTGCTCAATTTGCGGGTTGCCACGCCACACTTTGAGTGTGTGCGTGCGGTATGTGAATTCGTTTGCATTCCCGGATGAGTGCGTCTGTGTGGACGGTTCATTTGTGATTAACTTCTCCCCCCCCCCAACAGGCTGAACCAGTGATCCTGGACCTGCGGGACTTGTTCCAGCTCATCTATGAGATCAAGCAGCGTGAGGAGATGGAGAAGAAGGCCCAGAAGGACAAACAGTGCGAGCAGGCCGTCTACCAGGTACATCCGCGTGGTCGACAGCAGTTTTATTTTATTTTTTTATTGTGACGTGAAACGGTCAGCCTCTTCTGAACACCCACCCCCCCCCCCCCCCCCTTCTGACTGCCTACTACCCGAAGACGGCTGGGATAGGCTCCAGCACACCCAGCGGCGACCCTTGTGAGGATCGTGCGGATCGGAAAAATGAATTAATGTGCTACAGAAAAAAGAAAGCCAATGCAAAAAAAAAAAAATTAAGTGTGCTTAAAATATAAGAATTATATTTTATTTATTAATATATTTTATATATAATATATTATTATTATTATTATTATTTTAATATATTTTATTAATATATTTTTCATTTATTAAAAATTATATTTATTATTATATTATACAAAATTTAAATTAGTCTAGTGGGGCTTGATTTGAACAATCCCCCCTATTCTAATTAATGTCAGCACAGGCAGGACGAATTTTTTTCCTCTCATCATATTAACCATCGGTTGAGATGTTAAAAACGTGTCCGCTTTTTTTGCACCCCACTTTAGCCTCAAAACTAAATGAAAGCAGAAAGGATCATTGAAGTTCTCACCCGTGGCTTCCGCCTTTCTCTCTTTCTTTCTTTCTTTCTTTCTTTCGATTGATTTGTTATGGCTCGTGCTTTCCCCCAACTGGCCCTGCGCCTCTGCCTTTAACCCTCGATGCCTCTTTCACTTCTTCTTGGCTCGGCTCCGCTCGTCCGCAGACGATACTGGAGGAAGATCTGGAGGACCCGGTCTACCAGGTAACCTCGCCAGCCTTCCTTCACTCCACCCGCTTCGCCACCCCCTTGGCTTGCTCCTTTCCGTGTGTGTGTGTGTGTGTGTGTGTGAGAGAGAGAGAGAGTGTGTGTATGCACTGAGTGGGGAGACAGCCCCTCGCTCGCTACTTATGGAACCATAGCTGGGTTCAAATATCCACACAAAGTGCATGTTTGTGGGGTGCATGGTCAGCTGATTTTCCCCCCAAAAAATGCTTTTTGACTTTTCTCTCGACTTCTTCCACTTCCTTCCTTTTTTTTCTACCCCCTCCCCTCCCTTGTCTCTTCCCTGTGCTTCCGGCGCCGTAGTACATTGTGTTTGAGGCCGGACACGAGCCCATCCGTGACCAATCAGACGAGAGCATTTATCAGGTATACTCGCAAGAAGAAAAAAGGCAACTCATCATCATCATCATCTTGTGGGCAAGTCAGACAGAGAGAATGCAGTGAAGAAATTTGTCGTGGGAGACGCGTTCCAGACACACTCTCATGTCCAAAAAAAAAAAAAAAAAAAAAATCACAAAATATTGAGCGCTCTTGGGGGGGAAAAAATTATAAATAAAACGTTTTACAAGACGCGTTTAAACTCATTAAAGCATACTTTTCAAAATAAAGTCGACAAATATTTGAACATGAGCAAAAAACGTAAATATACAGCATAGATGGTACATTGTTGAAAAATGCTGTGAGGACCCCAAGATGTCAGTCATGCCAAAGGCCCGCGGCACACCGAGAGCGATGCGGCTAAACGCGACCCAAGTGGACCATCGTGAAACAAAATTACAGTTGGTGATTTTTTTTTTTTTCCCCGTACCCCAAGCGATCTATTATTGAACCATAAAAACATGGCGTGATTGTCAAGGAACAAGCAAATTGGCACAAAAAGAGCAATGAGGCCGGTTGGGAGTGAGGATATCTTGACATTCTGTTGGCAGTGATCGAGCAGCCCATTCACTGACTGCGCCTGTACCTTTTGGCGAGAGACTCTCCACGCTTCGCTTTCTACTGCTGCATACCGCTGGTGCAACCCCTCCCCGGTGAGGCGTGGGTAGACCTCGGAGGGGCGGGAAAAGGTGGAGGGGAGGAAGCGGATGCGGAAGGCAGGACCCGCCCCCTTCTCTCCCCCATCCACCCCCCGACAACCCCCCCCCCCCCACCCCCCACCCCATCCTCTTCTCCCGGGGAGATGAAAGAAAAGAAACATTAATCACCAGACTCTCGTTTGATCTTTAAATAAAATGGATTGAAAATAAGAGCGCGAGTGAGAGCGCCGGCGTGTGCGCTACGCCAAAACGTGAGGCCGCCCGCAGCCACGGAGGAGCTAACGTATGAATAAAGATGGCGGCTTCTGGAAAGAAACATGTCAAGGAAGTAAACAAGGGGCCGAGTGTGCTACATGCATCCCTTGAGCTCACGCATCCGCACAGGGAATGCCACCGTAGCTGCGATTCCATACTAAAATAGTTTGAAAGTCAAACCGTGTCGATTTGCGCACGCTTGTGTTTATTACAAGTGTGGGGTGGGGGTGGGGCGTTGTTTTAGTAGTAGTAATTATTAACGTTAGGTTATCATTTTAGCCTGAAATGCTAACAAAACATGACCAATAGTTCATTTTGATTGATAAAATCACTTTCTTCCATATAGAGTTCGAGTAGCTACGCGACAAACGGCTAACAAAATTAAATTAGCATTCCTTTTATTGTTTTGCCTTTTTTGTCGGTAATTTTAGCCTGAAATGCTAACACAACATGACCAATAGTTCATTTTGATTGATAAAACCACTTTCTTCCATATAGAGTTCGAGTAGCTACGCGACAAACGGCTAACAAAATTAGCATTCCTTTTATTGTTTATTTCCAGTCGACGCCTTCCGCCACAAATTAGCCTTTCTCTGTTCCAAGTTTTACCGTAAATCCATCAAAAGGTCCCCGCGGTCGCAAACGAGACAATCTCAGTTAGCTATCGGCGCTTATTGTCGCTGCTCGTCGCACACGCGCTGTCAGATCTTTCCGTTTTTTATTTTTTTTGTCGCACAGAATGTTATTATGTCGCCGTGTGTGTGACACTGAGTTATTACAAGTGTGGGGTGGGGGTGGGGGTGGGGCGTTGTTTTAGTAGTAGTAATTATTAACGTTAGGTTATCATTTTAGCCTGAAATGCTAACAAAACATGACCAATAGTTCATTTTGATTGATAAAACCACTTTCTTCCATATAGAGTTCGAGTAGCTACGCGACAAACGGCTAACAAAATTAGCATTCCTTTTATTGTTTATTTCCAGTCGACGCCTTCCGCCACAAATTAGCCTTTCTCTGTTCCAAGTTTTACCTTAAATCCATCAAAAGGTCCCCGCGGTCGCAAACGAGACAACCTCAGTTAGCTATCGGCGCTTATTGTCGGTGCTCGTCGCACACGCGCTGTCAGATCTTTCCGGGGTTTTTTTTCGCACAGAATGTTATTATGTCGCCGTGTATGTGACACTGAGTTATTACACGTCCGCGGCGGTGAAAAGCTTTGTTTTAATCATCCCGCGCCACGAGGCAGCAAAAAGTGTTCCCTCGCACGTTGAGGTGTGACTCACGAGGTCTCGCGTTGTAGATTTTAATTCTGATTAGCCCCGTCGCGAGAAGTGTGATTTCTCAATATTCAGCTCAATTCCTTTGATTGATGAGGCGGGGAAAATTGCGTTCGTTTCACAGTTGTTTTCATCGTATTTATTTATTGTAATACGACAATATATTAGCATTATTAGCATTAGCAAAAATACGACAATATATTAGCATTATTAGCATTAGCAAAAATACGACAATATATTAGCATTATTAGCATTAGCAAAAATACGACAATATATTAGCATTTCTGGGAACACACATGTTCCCAGAAATGCTAGGCTAACAATTTCCTCCAAGAAAGTTTGTGAAGCTAGCGATGGAGAGGCCTGATATTCCAACATAAATGTAACAAGGAAGTGAAAATGCGAACTTCTTCTCTTGCCATCAGCAAACTGGCTAGGTCGGAATCAGTCGTTCCTTCTGCTGGACGTTTTTTGTTTTTTTTAGATATTAAAACGTCATACTTCTTGTTTCTTATGGCCTTTATAGGTAGAAAACTGACATGGGTCTGAAATATTGACAGCCTCTTTTGACAGCTCTTACATGTCGTTAAAACCACTACAAAAAGCATATTTCCTCTTTGACTTCTTCTGCCCGTTTAGACAGCAAACTAGTTGGAGTCGGAATCTTTTGAAGCCTAGCGACTTGACTCATTTCTAATGTCTACCAGTCTTTGTTGTTCTACTACACGTTGTTGAAACCAGTAGACAACGCCGCACTTTCTATTTGACTGCTTTTACTTCCCGTTTAGCTAGCAAACTAGTCGGGTCTGAGTCATCTTTATTCCGTGCCTCCCACGAATCAAGCGCAAACATCATGCTAGCTGTTCAATATCTTCCTATCTACTCGTTGCTTCTTCGTACCAAAATCAGGTTATGCCGCAACAGTAAAGAATCAAACTGTCAACTTAATGCAAAATAACCGAGGACACGTTATAAGCGCTTTGCTGATCTCGAGGTAACAGGCTCTGTTGGCTGTGCTCTGGATTTTGCGGCCGGCTGTGTAGGTTCCCACCAGCCAGCAGAAGGAAGGGGTCTATGACGTCCCAAAGCGACGCCCAGTGAGTGACGCCGTGTGTCGCCCGCCTGCCTCCCCATCCCCAGTCAAACCTCTCAGATCGGCCCGCCATGATCAACCCGCGCACATTTTCTTTTTTTTTCCCCGCCCTCTCCCCCTGTGACCGTCACTCAGCATATCGCCCCGCTCCGTGATGCATTTATGGTCCCCCCATCACCCCTGAGAGGTTTGCTGGGACCCAGTGCTCTGTGCAGTGTGCGTCTCCTCTGCTTGCGGTGTGGCTGGTGCCCTCCTCCTTGTGCCCCTCGTGGTCAACCGGGACAGCGCTTTTATGTGCATTGTGCGTCTGTAAACGTGTCTGTGGTCCTCAATTAAGCATGCCTGCTGGTGGTGTAAAGACCCCGCATGACCTTGTCCCACATTGCATTACGCGACGCATTCAGTCACCGTCATCTTCCTCTGTTGTGATATTGACATGCATACGCCAAACAGCCACAACATGATGGCATCCCAACCATGGCTGCATTCTTTCTTTCTTTCTTGATATATTTATTTGGAATCTGTAGTTTCATACGTTACATTGCAGATCGACGGTGTGTGGACGTGTGCTTGCTTGCGCGAGCGATATATCTTTTTAGTTATTGGCTTCCCGCTGCCGGCAGTTCTAATGAAAGATGACCTTGGCTACTGTCAGGCGGCAGCGGCGGGCTGTAACTCCACTGCTCTTTATCTGCCCATAAAGATGCGGCTTATATTGCTGCTGGATTTAATCTGCTAAAATCTCCAGAGTCGTAATAAGCGGGCCGCTCTCCCACGTACGTGTGTGTGTGTGTGTGTGTGTGCGCGCATGGATGTAAAAGGCATGCGTGGGCGTGTCTGAGCTGCCATGTTTTGGGAAGTGGCACATCTCCAAAGTCCGATTCGCTGGATGCTTTTTATTTTATTTTTTGCAATAGCACAGCCGCACAGTCTAATAAAAAAAAACAAAAAAACAGTTGGCATCAAAAGGTTTTGAGTTGACAATTTTAGGGGAGTTTAAAAAATGAGTATAATGAAAAGTTTTTTTTTTAAGTTGGAAATAAGTTGGAGTGTTTAGCAACTTAAGGCAGATATTTTCTGTTTTTTGTGCTCAGGCCAAAATGCTAAGCTAAAAAAAAGTAGTAGTAGTGCTTTGGTGCCATCTTGTGGGCTCTAGGTGTCAAGTGACTAAGTTGAAGTGAGTTGAGGAGAAGGATGTTGCGCTTTTCAGACATCCTGTGATATCTTAATGCCAAGCAGCTTTGTTGAAGTGAATTGAGGAGCTTCATGTAGTGCTTTGGCACCATCTTGTGTTAATTATAGGCCATATAAACCATTTTAGGTGGCACTACTTGGGAACTGTGACCAACGTTTTGCTTTTTCACGGATGACACCGAGTTGATATTTTAAACATGTATGATTTATGTTGAGCTGCATATGTTGAATTACCGCTGGTGCATGTCTCAGACACAGAAGCTTTCCAATTTCTTTATGTGGGCCGAAGTGGAAGACATCCGTGGCGTTGCCGGCTCATTCATGCGTGCATCGAGTGTCTCAACGCTCCGTCTCTTGTTGATACCTGGAGACGATGTTTTCAAAAGTCCACTCACTTTCGCTCATTCGGTGAATGTGTTTGAATGAGTTTAGTCCGCCTTAAAAGGCTAAACTGGCCTGGGCCACCTCGCCGCAGGCAGTTCCGCCTGTGTGAATTTTTGGCGGGCTGGGAATTAGTTTCACATTTTTCTTTTTTTCGGACATCTCATCCCGAGCTTTGCTAAGAAGCTTACAAACACCCGAGCACATTTTTGTGTGCATCTGTGTGTGTTTGGCCTTGCCCATCCTGCGGCACATGCTGCGATTTGGATGGCTATTGTATATCGGCGGGTCTGTAAGCGAACAAATACAGTCGAACATCTTCTCAATGTTACCCCGTTTACGTTTTCACCCCTGTAACGGTCACATTTCAAAGTCACGATTTCACGTATTTCTTTTTTCCATTGGCCGATTTTACTTACAACGCGCACCTTTATCCATGAACTTCATTATAACGACCAGATTTTTCAAACAAAATCATAATAATAATAATAATTAAATGATGTGAAGGAAAATTGTAAATAGTACTGCGATTTATCCATTTGTGTTCATATTGTATTTAATTGAAAGATGTTTGTTGTTGTTTTTTTTCTCCTCTTCTTTCTACATACGTTCTTGCTGCTGGAGGCTGTAAATTTCCCCATTGTGGGACAAATAAAGGATATCTTATCTTATCTTATCTTATTTATAAAGAGGCCTTGTTTTTTTTTTTAACAACAAACCACGGGAAGCTATTTGCTGCCGCCGCGACATTGATTATGTACAAAATGTACAGCGCGAAATCCCCCTACGTTGCTGAGCCACATTTTATATATATATATAAGGGCGGCCCGGTAGTCCAGTGGTTAGCACGTCGGCTTCACAGTGCAGAGGTACCAGGTTCGATTCCAGCTCCGGCCTCCCTGTGTGGAGTTTGCATGTTCTCCCCGGGCCTGCGTTGGTTTTCTCCGGGTGCTCCAGTTTCCTCCCACATTCCAAAAACATGCGTGGCAGGCTGAATGAACACTCTAAATTGTCCCTAGGTGTGAGTGTGAGCGCGGATGGTTGTTCGTTTCTGTGTGCCCTGCGATTGGCTGGCAACCGATTCAGGGTGTCCCCCGCCTACTGCCCGAAGACAGCTGGGATAGGCTCCAGCACCACCCGCGACCCTAGTGAGGATCAAGCGGCTCGGAAGATGAATGAATATATAGAAATATACACACACACACACACACACACATTATATATAAAATGTGTTTTCTCCTACCAGTTTGTCAAAGGCAGTAATCACAGTTAAATGGAACACAGGCATGACCAAATGCTGTGTTGTGATTGGATGCTAATCAGGTTGCATTTTTATGGCTACAATTAGGCCCCAAAGAGGGTTCGGATTATGGTAGGAGGGTGGGACTTTGATTGCTTGAGTAGGTTGAATCAATGCTTAATTCTTGGCTAAATTGATCCAAAATCATGTACATGCCATTACAATCACCCCCACACCCCTCACACACACACACACCCTTACTAATCCAGTTAAATGTCACAAATAACGATCTGTTAGGACTCTGCTCGTCTCTTCCTGTTTGGTGAGATTTTTTTTTTGGAATAATTTTTACTTGTTATCTTGGTCTCATGATGTCAAAATGCGAACAACCGGAAATGAAATCAGTCCATTCATGGATCCAACAGCTGTTGTAAAATTTGCAGTTCAGCTACTTGTTCGTAAAGAAGTTGTGCAGCCAGGACTGAAAGTACAGTAGGACAATAGTTTCGAGAAGTTCAACTGTCAAGGTTGTAGTACATTTTAGACTGATGCTAAAATTCACCCAAAAGTGCCATATCCTGAATAGAACTTGATGTGTGTGGGGTATTAAAAAAAAAATGAAGAAAAGAAAAGTGGATTTACTCACTAATGTTTGGCATTCGTAGAAGGGCATCTCCTCGTCATTGTTCTGCCTGTCAGTATATGTTACCGACATCGGCAGGTATACAAAGACGCATTACTTTTTGGAAATAAATGATTCTTTTTGGAACTAGTGAGATTAAATGGAATCATTTCTCGCAGCAACACTGCTTGAGAATCATTTCCCGAACCTGAGCAAGTAAGTCGCAATAAACGACAAAGAACTGTCGAAATGCGTTCTGGCTCATCGCCCGCTGCTGGTAAAATGCTTTTAACGTTTTTCTTTTCTTTCTTTTTTTTTTTGTGCGGGATTGATTACTTGCAGCAGTGGATTTCGCCTTCATTTCATCGTCAGGATGGCATTTTCGAAAAAGATGATAACGCCCTCCCAAACGTGACCGCACCACCCCCTGTTGCGCAAAGCAAACGCTTTTGTTATTTACTGTGTCACCATCTTAAGCGGCCGGCGATCGATAAAATATACACGCGAGCGAGGCCATTCCAATCTACTGAGCCCTTGACCCACCCCCGCACCAAGTGTTAGTGTTGAATCAACACATGCCCTCGCTGAGTCCACACCGAGTAGTCACTTTTACCGCCGATTATTATCTTTTTGGGGGGGAAGCATGTCCGTAATCTCTCTGTATCGTGTTCGCATCGGCTCCAAAGGTGTTTGAGCCACAGCGGTGGCCAGTATGTGTGTGTTGAATGTGTTTGCGGTTGTGATCAGTCACTCAGCGGGGGATCGGCAAGATGGCATTAATTATAGAGGCGGCATTAATTACTAGAGAGAACACGTACACAGGTAATTAGACTTTCCCCCTCCGGAGATGGCTAATTGATAAGCAGTGGCCGGAATGTACGAGGACAAATGAACAGACCAAGAGAGGCGACATGGTAGAGCTCCGACTGGCACGGAAAAGTCATATTCTGTAGCTTTTAGCTCTCTGCCCATTTATTTTGCGAATAGACATGTATACGATACAGCGTTTACCTGTATCTTCAGCATTGTAGCGGCAACTAGCTGTCAGTCAATCTGGTATTGTGTACATGTAGCATTTTGCTAGTCTGTCAGGTGTATTGATCGTCTGGAACAATCTCGAAAAAAAAACATTTACGGGGTACTTTGACAGTAGCTGTCTGTGGCAAGGATAGCCAGTTAGCTAGTTACAGCTTATCGATGCGGAAATAGCATTTAGCTAGCTATTTTTTTTCCCAGCTTGTAGCGTTTAGTGAGTTAGCATTTAGCTATTCATTCAGCCATGTAGCATTTAGCTATCTATCTACAGTGTAACTATAGTATGGGAACATTCAGAAATGTACTCTGACGCCCGTGGATGTACGTGGAGAAGCAGTGCGCCCCGCTCTCATTGATTTCTGAACGCAGCCAGCACTAGCGCTCCATGTCCCCAGTCGGGGCGCTCGATTTTTGGTGGACTCTGAAGAACCAAACAAATTTGTCAAAACAATCACAAATTTGAGTTTCCAAATGGTCAGAGAAACCCGGTGCGTGTTCTGAGCGTGTTTCCAAACGCGCCCTGTATAGTTTTTCCAGTATTACTGTCAACTTAGATTATACTGCATGTAGCTACCTCTTCAACATATATCCCGTTTATTTAGTCCGACAGCGATGCTCTCTACATCCCCGGACAAAACAAAATCAAATAAATATAAGCTGTTTCCGAAACGATACATTGAAATGATGCCACATTTTGGTGAACCGGTGATATAAAAACCGCCATTAGGCGTCTGCTAATTCACGGGTAGTTTGTTGTTTACTACAGCTGGCTTTTTATGGCCATAACAAAACGATAACAATCGGCTGCTTTATGAATTCATTGTGTTTAAAAGAGAGCGATGAAGATGCATAGTCGGTCTGTCTTTCTCAATCACATTGAGACTCTTGAGGAGGATTTACAGAAACACAAAAGGGAGCTCGGCACTGTCGTTTAGATGTAAGGTGGGGGATGATCTTTAAACCTCTTTAAATCTCCTGCCGTGTGTATCGAGTGTGTGTGTGTGCGTAGAGCACCTGGCGAGAGCAACACCTGCCCTTCTAAATCAGCTGCACCCCCCCCCCCAACCCCCCACCCCCTCTCTGCTACTCTGCTAATGTAGTTTTGCGTATGCCGGGCCATTTTCATCCCACCCGCCTAACGTTGAGGTTGTTGATTGCAGAACGGACAACATCAAAGCACCCACCAACATCATCATCATCAACATCATCATCATCCTCATTCTCATCCGCAAACCCGCCAGGCGGGACTAAGTGAGCATCGGGAGCAGCATCAGCAGGCGGATCTCATAGACTTAGACCTTGAGACGGTTTCTCAGGTAAGGGCGATTCGCATGAACTTTTGCGAGGACCACCTCCTGTCATCTTGACCACGCCGCACTTGTGTTTTTTTTTTTGTTTTTTTGGCGAGCAGTCGGGAGCCGCCGCCCCCGACTCCTGACCCCATTTTGCTTATGAATAAAACATGTAACCTTGATGTTGTCATAGCGACCAAGAGTCAGAATGGACACCTGCATGCATGCGTGTTTGAAAAGACAAAGGGGCCCGAAGCTTAGCACAAAAGTCCCGAAAGATTTGCGAAATTGTGCTCACGGGGACCAAAATGAGCAAATGGCAGAAACTAGTACAACCTTTTTTTTTTTTTTCTATCCCTTTCATTGCCAGTGAGACATTAGGTGAGAAAGTCTGTGCTGACATTCCGAAAGCGTATGAGGAAGCGGTTTATTTGCTGCCTTCTATCACACATGGCCGTGCACATGCAGCGTTTTCCGCGGCCATCATCAATATCCGCATCCCATTGTCTTGCTGAGCGATCGCCATCTCCCCCGCACTTAGAACAGCCCATAACTCAGCCTCCCGACCCTTCCTCTTCTCTTCCTAAATCACCATCTAGTCCCCATAAATGTAAAACACCATGCACACCGATTCCATTTTCTGATAGGCGTAATAAATACATACTGTAATATATATATACTGTGTGTGCTTGTGTGTGTGTGTGTGTGTGGTGTATAAAATCTTTTAGCCTAAGCCTTTTGGTTTATGCGCAAAGATATTCCAAGAATATTCATTATCTCAGAAACGATCGAGATCCATAATTAATGCAAATCTCGGACCGTGTATTCAAGGCCCCTAAATTCCTTCCCAAGTAAAAATAGTTTCCTTTTGCTCCGCGCTGGCCTTAAGATATTATTAATTCACGGAACGGGGGGTGGGTAGGAGGGTTGGGGGGGGGGGGGGCAAATTACAGAAGAGCAGAAATACAGAATAGATTCGGATCAAATAGAAAGGCTTGCCCGTCTTTGATAGCGAGACGCTCGGAGGCGCGCCGCTGATCCCCCTTAATGGGAGGACATTAATGACTTGCCCGCAGGGATTTCGGCACAAATACGGCTGCTGCGGCTTTGTTTTGGCGGTTGGTGCCAGTGGTGCGAAGTCATGGTACCTAGACTTTAAAAGGTGCCCCCCACCCCACCCCACCCCAGTGTCTGTACTATGTTGTGTGCAGCCTTTTTTCTTGTTCAAAAAAAATTATTGGTTTTAATTTTGTTCTTCAATCCATCCCCTTTGTATTTCTACTTCTAATGTGAGTACTTTTGTCACCTTTGGCTGGTGGACACGGTAGGTATGTCATCGTAACCATTTCATCTCATCCCCCCCCCCCTTCCCCATCTTTGCACATCTTTCTCTGCGCTGCCCTCGGGGGACTGCTCCGCATGAGTCGTGCATGTCATACAACGGGACGACCGACGCCGCCGTGACGAAGTTAACGATTGCATCCTGACTTGCGCTGTGTGTCCTTCATGTGATTCTCAGAATATCAACCAATTAGAGCTTTTCGGGGACATGTCCACACCCCCTGACATCACCTCGCCGTCGGTGAGAAGCCGCCTCGCGTGCCCAATATGAGATTCGGATTCTTTTGAAACTTTTTGTTCCCCGTGTCGCCTCGGCAGACCCCTGCCTCACCTGCCAACTCCCTGGACCCGTCGCAGGGCCCGCAGCCTCCCGCTGAGCTCTACGCCCCCTACAACCCTGCGTCTGTGCCCTCAGGTATGAAAAACACGGGACTTTCATCTGAATTCTGAGTGGAATATTCCTTTTGTACGCCGTGCACATCCCAAAGTTCTTTTTTTGTTTTGTTTTGTTTTTTTCAAAGATAGCCGATTGGCAGACGTGAGAAGGGAAGTGAAAGAACAGGATGTGATTAATAGAGAGGGATGGAATAGAAATGAAATGTTGATGAGGAGAGGAGGTGGCGTCGGTCGGAATATGTGTGCGGAATATAAAATGCATCATTAGCCGCGCTGACTCAGACGCTGTTGAATTACCTGCGGGCCGAGGCGGCCGAGAAGAAAGACGGCCGCGACCCCTGGTTCGCTGGTCGCCATGCTTGTGCGCGAATGAGGCGTGAGCAAGACACTCTCGGCACTCCGCGGTTCCCCTCCTGGCGCACGCCGGCGAGGTCGAACGTCGGCGGCGCGAGGCGGCGAAAAGACGAGCAAGTGTGTCGTTAGATGAAGATTTCGCTGATGAATTTGAGCCGTTTTAATGAGTGTGATTCGATGAAACGACGCCGCCTCATTCCCGAGGTAATTATGCTAGTTCACCGTGACCGTGAAGAGATGCTACATTAGCTACAGGCGCAAGTAGGGCAGCGCTCTCTGGTGATGCATGGATTATTATTGACGTGTGTGTGTGTGTGTGTGTGTGTGTGTGAGAAAGATGTTTTTGTGCTCAAGAAAAGATGCGGATGTTTTAAGTGCACCCCCATCTGCTTCAGAGTGGTGCTGCATGGGCCGGCATGCTCTAAAACACCCACCCAAAAGTATCCCGTTCAATGTCGCGGGTGTGCTGAATCCTATGCTAGCTGTTTTGGGGCAAGAGGTGGGGTACGATGAAAATCTGCGATCAAAAAATGTTTTGTAATTGCCTATATCACGGGTGTCAAAGTCGTTTTTCAGCAAAATACTTTTTTTTTTTAATTAGACAAGGCCTTGGCCTATCGAATTGAAGCTCTTTCCATTCACTTCAACATAGTTCCTTGGCACCAAAATGTAGCCAAAGCTTTTTAATACACAGGAATTTGCTCTAATTAATAGAAGCTCCTCACCCTCATTTCAACATAGTTCCTCGGCATCAAGGTGCCACAAGATGGTGCCAAAGCATTACTTTTCTTTTAGGTGAGGATTCAGTAGGGCATCTCAAAACGAGTACAGCCAGTAAGGAAGGATAGGTTTTTTTTTTTTTTTAATGAATCAGTGAAGTCACAAACCGCAAACTAACCGTGAATATTAGTGTTCGCCGTCGGTGACCGTCCCCAAGACACTCCCCATCTCTATCTGTCTTGTTCTAGGTTATGTGACAATGGGGGCGGTTCCCTCCGGACACTGGTCCCAGCAGGCCTTCACCGCCCAGACGCCGCTGGCCTTCGGGGTCCAGTCCCCTCTGGGCCCAGTGGCGCAGGTGTTGCCTGGCGGCCAGCCTCTCATCTGGGGGCAAGCCAACATCTTCCCCGCCACCCAGCAGCAGTGGGCGGCCATGGCGGCCGGAGCCTTCCCCCCCGCAGCCTACCTCCCCGCCCAGCCCGTGGGCACACTGCCCGCAGCCATGTTCCAAGCGATCGCCCCCGTCCCCGCCGCGTCGCCGGCCGGCGAAACGCATTCAGGTGCAGGCGCCGCGGCTCCCTCCGCATCGTCGAGTCCGCAACATGAGGAGCGGGCGAAGAAGATGAGCAAAGAGATGTTCAAGGTACGAGCTGGAGGAAATTTGTGTCGGTACCTCGACATACACGATGAATTGACAACAAAGTCGTCGTATTTATTTCAGGACTTTCAGCTGGCCAAGCCGCCGGCGATGCCGTCAAAGAAGGGCGAGCAGCAGCCCGGCTTAGCGGGCACCTCGGAGGCATTCAGCACTTACTTCAGCCGCGTCGGCACCGCCCAGGATACAGACGACTGCGACGACTTCGACATCTCCCAGATGAACCTGACGCCGGTCACCTCCACGACACCTTCCACCAACTCCCGTGAGTCTACAAAAAAAAAACTACCCTTGAGTACAGCAAATATTTGATACTTTGACAAGTAATATTCTCACAAGGTGACTTTTACTTATGCTAAAGTTATTTTCTGCTAAGATACTTGACCAAAGTGTCACTTTCAGGTACGTTATTCAGGAGTGCCACCGACCTTCTGGATAATCCTTCTACGACCTTTTTTTTTTGCTTGCAGCTCCCACACCGGCCCCCCACCAGAGCTCGCCCTCTAAATCGTCCGCCTCGCATGTCAGCGACCCCCCGACGGACGCCACCGACCCGCCCACGGATGACTCGTTTGGGGAAGCGGACGGCAGCCCGAGCCGCAGCGGGGAGGAAGATGCTGTAAGTTTGCCGACCAAATTTGCCATGAAAATGTCTGAGTTTTAGCCACTTTATGCTAAAAAGGCGCTAACTTAAAAAAAAAAAAAAGTGTTTCATGTCAAGACAAATTGCTGTGGGCTATGATTCATAACTGCTGATAGAAAGCAAATGTCACCAACCTACACAAACGTGAGTTAATAGAAATACATAGATGCTGATTTATGTTCCATTTTTTAGTTGTAGTTACAGAACCTTTGGAGATAACATTGAACCCTCGCATACAGTATTTGATTCAACAATCGCAATTACCTCTACTTGCAGATTTTTTTGGGGGGGGGCCTATCCGTGGTTATTCGACAAAAAAAATAAATGACTTTGCCACCATCTTGTGGAATGTTGGTGCCAATTGAATTGAGGAATTTCATTGAGACAAAAATAGTGCTTTAGCATCTTTCGGCAATATGACACCTTTTTGGTGGTTGTCAATTACTCGAGGATATTCGCGGTCCCCCTGCAAACGTTGCACTTGCGTTCCCTTGAACAATAAGCCGGGATATGTTTCAGAGTCATGCAATCGGCGAACCTCCGTGATCTGCAGCGGCCATAGAAAATGTTTTATTTATTTTCGTGCTTTTTTCTCCGCTCTGTGGCGATGACTATTAGCATATAATCCCTAACTTCATGCTCCATTACTTACTCCACCGTTACTGCTTAGCTTTGCCTCTTCTTCATGTTGTTAACTTAGGCCCGGAAGACCTCAGTGCTGCCCCGGCATGTTGTGGCACAATGTGGTACTACATGAAAGTCTAATTTGTGACTGCTGTAAAACGTTGCAGTGTCGCAGGGGGGTTCCCTGTGTTGTATAATAGTCTTAATTCCTGAAATCATTGAAATATTCATTCATTCATTCATCTTCCGAGCCGCTTGATCCTCACTAGGGTCGCGGGGGGTGCTGGAGCCTATCCCAGCTGTCTCCGGGCAGTAGGCGGGGGACACCCTGAATCGGTTGCCAGCCAATCGCATATGTCAATGAAAAATTCATATTAATTGACTGATTATAAATCGTCCTCCCAAGTTTCTGCAAGAGCACGTTTGTTTTTGCACGCCCACGTTAGCTTGATCCTCTCAGAGTATTACTAGACGAGAGCGTTAGCAAGCGCTCATTAGCAGCCATCATCAAAACATTCAAGTCATTCTCGACTAAAACGCAGCTCAAACGAAAGCAGAGACGACTGGCTGCAAAGCAGCTCCTTTCTCACTCTAGCACAGAGTTACTGACCTTCTCCGGTGCTTTCTTACCCTTATGTCTCCTCACTTTTTCCAAGTCCTCCACCCGCAGCCGCTCACTTTCCAGGCGTGAAAGATTCTTTTTTTTTTATGCCTCCAATCCAGCCATTTTAGGAGAGAATAAAAAAAAAAGACAGAGGGCAAGAGAATGAGACTTTTTTTTTTTTTAACATCGCTGCAAATGTCACCGGGCCTGCTTGAATAACACTCAGAAGCTTCACAAAATAAAAGTGTACAACAGCGGCAGGGAGATGAAAAGGTCGCAGAAATAAAAGCAAGCGTGATTGAGTGAAGGCAGAAGAGAAAGGGGGGGAAAAAAACCACAGCTTGTGCTTTTTGTGAAGCGATCTGTGAAAAGCGGCAGGTCCTTGGAGGGAACGCGAGGTGCGTGTGTGCGTGTTTGTTTTTTTGTTTGCGCAACCTCCTGTCGACACTTTCTAATGATGCTGCACAACAAGATGCAGTTGTCACTCGGCGTTCTTCCAAGGATGTTTTCCTATTTTGTGAGAAAGCATGTATGTTCTTATTCAAATCAAATTTCATGCAATATATTTGTGAATTTTGTAGGATTTGGTTTCGTAGTCTTCCCCGGCGTCTGGATAGTCTTTGTCGCTCTTAACTTGCCCGCCTGTTCCGTTTTGTTTTCGCTCGACTTCCTCGTCTCTTTGCTGTTAACAAGCTGCTGCTGTCTGTTTCCTTCTTTCTTAATTCTTGGCAATCTTCCTCTTCCTCTTCTTCCTCGGCGGTGCACTTGTAGGCTTGTGGTTCTGGGTCGCCCTGCCCCAGTGAGCCAAAAGGGCCCAGTCCAGACCAGGCCAGTCCGGAGGCTGGGAGCTAGATAGCAGCAGGGCGCGGTAGGTATCAACCCCAAAACCACCACCGCCTTCTCCTCTTCATCCATTTTCTGTCTGTCCTTTTTTTTTCTTATCTCATTTTTTCTTATTTGAACCATATTCCAAAATTGTATCCAGACCTTGCATGTGTCCATCGGCCACACATGATCATGTGACCACAGTGGGCTCACCGTGTCGGCTTTTCGGGGACAAAGCGGGGTCTACCCCCCGCCCCCCACCCCGAGAGCAAGAATCGCACGGTGACATCAAGAACGATGCTAGACAATCAACGACAGCCTGTTGCGTGTGTCAAGTCATACTTGTGGACATGACAGCCACATGAAGGCAACGTGAACGAGGATGCCAGGCCAAAGAGTTTCAAACAAGGTCGAGGAGTTCAGAGTAAGGTTTCAAGCCTGGGATAAGGTTTCGTGGCATGCCTTCAACCCCGGGTTCAAGTTTCAGGTTGTCAACACTGTGTTAGGGTCGTCAGTCAAGTTTGAGTTTCGGGGTTGGTTTTCAAGCCAGGGTTAGGGTTTTAAATGAGGGTTTCCAGACATGGCTTTAGGGTTTCAAACAGTGATGAGAGTTTCAAAGTAGGGTATCAAGCCAGGGTTAGGTTTCAGGTAAGAGTGTTAACCCTGGGTTAGGGTTTTTAAGTTACGGTTACAGCCCTGGGTTAGGGTTTGCAATTTAGGTTTTCAAGGCTTAAGGTTTCGAGCCAGAGTTTGAGGTTTCATAGCAAGTGTTCAAACTATAGTAAGGGTTTTAAATAACTGTTTCAGTCCGAGTTTAAGGTTTTCAGAATTAGGTTTAGTGTTCAAGGTAGGGTTTCAAACCTTGTTTAGTGTTTGAAATTAGGGTTTTAAGTCCGGATCCGGTTTTAGAGTAGGGATTCGAGCCATGGTAAGGGTTCTAAGTTACGGTTTCAACCCTGGGTTCAGCTTTAAAATTAGGGTTTCAAATGAGGTTTTCAAACTATGGTAAAGTTTTTACAGTAGGGTGCGACGCGTACGTTGGCTCATAGCTTCCAAGTTTTGTTTTTCAAATAATTTCAAGCAGGCTTTACATTTCCAATTTGAGTTTCAAGACTTGTTTAGGTTTCCCACAAGGCTAAAGCTAGGCTCAGGGTTTCATGTTGTACTTGCAACCCTTAGTTAGTTTTTTAAAGCCTGGCTTAGGGTTTTCAAATTCACCATTTTAGTTATAAAAGTTGGATTTCAAGACATAATTATGGTTTCAGTGTCAGTGAGTATTTTAAGTTAAGTTTTTAACTGCAGAGTTACGAGTTCAAGCAGGGTTTCCAGCCAGGGAAAATGTTTCGAATTAGTGTTACAAGTCCGTGTTAGGGTTTCAAGGCCTAGTTTGAAACCTCACCCTGATGCTTTCAGACTGCTGGCAACGGACGCTTTTGTTTTTTATCAGCTAATTCCGGGCTGCCAAGATTAATGACCGCCTCTGCGTAATTGCCATTAATTACAAACCCAAGAAGCCTCCCCCCTGATCCTGTCTCCACTCGGAAGAAGAGCGGGTGTCGCCCCCCCGACCCCCTTTGTCCCTCCTGCCGGTCCTCTCATCTTCAAAAAGTCTGAAAACTGAAGGGCGGCAGGTGGAGAATAACGGGCAGGGTAGGGGGGGAGTCTCGGCGAGGGGGGGGGGGGCAACTAAGTGCTGAATCTGGCGGGAGATGGATTTTTTTGGCCAGAAGTTCCGAGCTGTTCTTGTGGAGGAGGCGGGCAGCGTTGCCAATGATGTTACTCCCATATGGTGTTTACTTGCTCAATCGCATCGACTTGACACACCTCCCCCTAACACACACACACCATACACACACACACACACACACACACCACACCTCCCGCTAACACACACACACACACACCTTCTTATTAGGCCCATTTATCCTCGGGACAAGCACACCTGTGATTGATACCGTGACCAACTGGGCTCATATTGCAGCCAAAACCTGTGTTGGTGTGTGTACTGCGGCTGAATAATTAATCCAGTTCAAATCGACTTATCAAAAAAATTTATCAAAAAAATCTGCATAGAGGGGACTTTCAAAAATATTTGCATATTCGATCGCAATCGCTTAGAAAGCAGTTTGGGTCAACGTTTCAGACATAGAGTCGCGATTAACCCGATTTCTTTAATGCGTTCACATTAGTTGATTCCACAATCCAATTCAATGTGGCCCACACCAAAAGGGTTTTAGGAAAAATATAGAAAGCTATTTATTTTAAAATTGTATATACATTTTAACTGGTGTTGAATTTTGGGGTGTCTGCACTGAAAAAGTCACCTATTTCATGTAGTGTTTTTGTTTTTTGTTTTTTTTCCCCCTCCAATGTGTTAGGTGGGGGTGCGTCCGGAGAGAAAGCGAGTAAAACGACCCGCCGTCACGGTTCACCGAACAATCTCATTTCGCCGTTCTTGTCCAGGCCCCGATTCCTCCGACCCACCCCGCCCCCATCTAGAACAACAGACACGAGAACATTTTATTCGGATCATGGTTCCTAGGCCTCCCCCTGCCCTCTTGGATTTGGAGCACGGACTTCGGGTGAAAGCGCTTTTATGCTTATGGCAACAAACGACTTCGATTCAGTTATGTATAGTAACTATAAAAAAAAAATTAGGGCATTAAACAAGGATTAGATTTTTACAGATGGATTTTAATACTGTTTATGGTTTAAAATGAGGTGTTCGAGCCTGGTTTTTTGGTTTTAATTTTGTTTTTGTTTTGCAGCCAGCATTTTGGTTTTCAAGTGAAATCTCATGCCAGATTTAGGGTTTCAAAGTGGGGTTTCAAGCCATGGTGAGAGCTTCGAATTATGGTTTCAAGCCCAGCTTAGTGTTTCAAAGTCGTTTTTTCTAAGTGGGGTTCCATGCCTTTGTTAGGGCTTTAAATGGTTTAAAGCAGGGGTGTCCAAAGGCGGTCCTCAAGGGCTGCAGTCCTGCCCGTTTTCCATTTGTCCCTGCTGCAACACAGCTGATTCAAATGAGGAGGATCGTTCTCGCGCTTCTTCAGAGCTTGCTGAGGAACGGCTCTTTGGAATCAAGTGTGTTGCATCGGAGAGCGATGGAAATAAGTCAGGACAGTGGCCCGTGAGGACTGAGGCTGGACATGCCCGGTTGAAGGTTTCAAACAAGGGTCAGGAAGTCAAGACCGGGTTGTGATTTCAAAGTAGGGCTTTTAAACAGACGTTAATGTTTCTCTCGGGTTGAGAAGCCTCAGTTCGTGTTTCAGGTGTCTGTGGTTGTAAACAGGTTAGGGATTCAAACAAGGGTTCTGTTATAAAGTAGAGTTTCAAACAAGGGTTATAAAGTTAGGTGGTCCCAAAATGTGGTTTCAACCCTGGTTTAGGGTTTTGAATGAAGGTTTCAAGTCTGGGTTCTTGTTTCATTGGGTAACGAGTTGGATTCATGGTCTCCAAATAGGGCTATCTGGATTCAAATAGGAATAAGGTTTCAAATATGAGTTATGGCTTGAAATTGGACTTCAATCCAGGGTTCGAGTTTGGCAATAAGGTTTCAAGCCAAAGTTGGTGTTACAAACGAGGTTTGGGGTTTGAAATGATGGTTTTGAGGTCTACAGGATGTGTGTAGAAGGCCAATTGAAAATGAAATGTAGCAATGTTTCCCAAAATCATGATCTGTCTGTCACATTGCGCAGCAACATGGACCGAATTAACCAGAACCGGATGGCTACACCGACAGCCAAAAGCACAGCAAATAAATAAATATTCAGTAATTAGCTCATTTGAATGAGCCAAGGGTCCAGGGAAAACATTCTTAACGCCATGACCAGTGGTCCAGATTGTGAAATACATTGGCTCGGAAAAGCACTGTCCCGGTCTGTTCTCAGCTCAGAACCAAATCAACAGTGGCCTTCTGCTTTCTTAGTCCAATTATAGGCCTGGTCCAAATGCTCCAGCCACTAGCCAACACTGAGGTATAGTGCTCCCTCTAGTGGTAGACCATATAATCACTGAATTGAATGTTGCTGAAACGTGTTTGAATGTGGTTTAGGGTTTCAAACTGGGATTAGGTGTGCAAACGAATTACGGATATAAATTGGTGGTTTCACCTCTGGTATACTGTTTCAAACCCTAGATTAGGATTTCAAGGGTTTCAAATCAGCTATTCAAACCCTGGTTAGGATTGAAGTGTAGGGTTGGAAACTGAATCTGGGTTATATCGTTCCAAGGCATAGTGTGACAAGCTGAACTGATATGGAACCATTTGAAAATTTGCCACTTGTGCATGTGTCGCACACACAATATCCGCCAGGTAGCAATTCATTGCGTGGGAAGCCAGTCTGGCTTTGCAGAGTGAGAGAAGTTCTCCATGATATAACAGGCCCCTTCTCCGAGCCGTCTTCGCGGCAGCTGGAGTGGGCGACTGTAATTATGTGTAGAATAGCAAGCGACCGTGGTGAGCTCGAGGGGCAAACGCGATGAGTCACGATGGTGTTTCATGGCCGCGAGTGCAGGGAATCTGTGCGACAGTATCGCAGTCAGACGTGGGGGACTCCAGTCACGTGACTCAAGTTGTTTGAGTTGAGTCAGACTCAAATGCCCATTTTAAGACTTAGCTGAATGTCGGTCTTGTTTAGAAAATACAATACGAAGACAGATTTTGTCCTGACCAAAAAGACGCATGATTGTGAATGTATTAGTACAGCTACTTAACACAAATACCTCAGATGGGTGACTCCCAGTCATGTAACTTGACTCAGACTTGAGTCATCATTTTCAGGACTTGTGACCTATGAAATACTTTTGGTCTTCAACATAGGATTTTTCTTTTCTTGGAAATCATTCACACAAATATGGCAAGACAGTACAGTAAGTATTCTGTGATAAGCATTGTTGTGATTGTATGACTTCACTTGTGACTTACTTGATCCAAGCCGAAACTTACTTGCAATGTAGTGGCAACTCAAGCTGATAAGTTTGAGAGCATTAGAGGTGGTCTACGTGGCGGAACCAGGACTGATTCGATGGAGTCCATGCAGGAGATTAACGTCCTAAGAGTACATTTATAAGGAACTGCAAGATCTCCACTTGCGGATGATGTTGCCTGAGCCTCACTCAAATCCACCAAAATTGTGTAAAAATTCACTCCACAACTTAAATCTGCTTTTGGCTGCTCTAAAGATTAGTCTACTGCCAGTCATCAAATTGTCAGGTACGCTATGTAAAAGAAAACACCCACGCTCCAGACTACAACTGAACGCACGTTCTGCTGCCTTTGAAAATAGAGTCAGAAGGGTTAAGACTTACTCAGACATCGGGTCCAAACAAGAAGGTTGCCTGTTTTAAAAGAGCTAATTAAGTTGGCCACCTGATTATTCGGTCTGGCACTTCTTAGTGTGCGGTCTTGATCACATATTCAAAATCATACCTGCCAAGTGACGGGCGGCTTTGAAACTAGTGTGCTCCTGCCACCCAGTGGTCACTTAAGGAACAGAGCAAGCATTCCTTTTATTTTTTAATTCATAGTTTGGGGTCTTATTACCTTTAAGTAAACTGAGTTTTACGACACAAATAGGGAAGATTCTCAAAAAAAAATCATACATTGTCATTTGTGTGAACTGTTCACCCTGCACGAGCTGAATTGCATTTGTTGTCAATTGCAAGCACGAGATTTGAACCCGGAAGCTCTCAACTGTGAGAAATAGATGCTCACCACCCAATCACTGTGCTGCTTAAGCTTTATAGATAGATATACGCCCCCAAAAATAAAGGAAACAATTAAACAGCACAATGTAACTCCATTTTTTTCCCCCCCTAGAAGAAGAAGGACCCACTGTATGCCCGCATCAACAAAGGGAAGAAATAAAAACACATGGGAACAGCAAGGCAGCCGGGACCAGCACTGAGAAAACTGAAGGAGGGAGAGCCCCCCGATCCCCAACAATTGTTTGTGTGTGTGTGTGTGTGCGTGCGTGGGTGATCTTCCTGCCCCCTCTTTGCTCACTGACTCCAGGCAGGCCAGGTATCCACACGTCTGGACTTTTCCCACCCTCGCTTATTGCTCTCCTCGCTCCTTTCTTGGCTTCCTCCGCCATCTTTGCCGTCTGTGTAGACTGTCACAGAGGCCCGTCGTTGGTTTGACTCGGGTGCCGAAACAAACTGGGAGCAACTCACTCGCCAAACACACGCACACACATGTACGCACACACGTCAATACAGTTGGCCCAACCCTGATTTAAAAGGACCAGAACAAATGTGGAAGGGCCACAGAGTTCATTCTCTATAGCTTTTTGTACAATACTAATGACAGGAGATTAAACAATGAAGAAAAGAGTCAATTGAAGAGAAATATAACATGATTTTTTTTTCATTTTCTTTTTTTTTTTTTTTTTTATAATTCAAAATTGAGCCGCAATGTGGGGTTCAGCTGTGTCGAGTGGTTTAAAGGCATCTGGATCATGGGGTTTGCCATTTTGTAAATAAACATGACTCGCCGTCTCCACCGTGTCACATCTCTGTGCCATCAAATAGGGAGGCTTGCAGTTATGCAAATGTTTGAACCCAAGCAATAGCCACATGCGTTTCCCCGGGTATAGTCCCACGCTTGGCCACCCTTTTTTTTTACAGCTCCGTCTTGCTCATCTTACCGTTCTCCCAGTGCTTGCGTGGGTTTTCTCCGGGTACTCCGTTTTCCTCCCACTTTCCAAAAACGTGCACGATAGATGAATTGAACACTCTAAATTGTACCCAGGTGTGAGCGTGCACGCAAATAGTTGTTCATCTGTGTGTTCCTTGCAATGAATGATGCAAGATTCGCTGGACATGTCAATCAATCATAATAGGACACATGAAAAAGTCAAGGACTCAAAAACCTAAAACTGAAGAGAAAGTCGGCTATTTTCTTTCAAGGCAGCCAATCCGCACTTGGATAACACACCACAGAAACTGGAGAACAAAGTCAAATCAGCCCCCAAACAGAAGCGGCTATCCTAGACAGATGGATGACGTGAAAATTGTCAAGCTTTATAGCGTACGCCATTAAATGTGTCTTTGATACCTCGCCATCGAAAAAGCCCGTGCAAGGGACCCGTTCATCACTGCTTGTTTGTGATTGGTTTTTATATTTACTTCCATGATTTAACGCGAGGAAACATTCATTGGAAACCAATCCGAGATTAGCTGGCATCCATCTTTCGAGGTTGCACTTTGTTCTACTTGCCCATGTGACTGCCTTCATCCAGCGACTCCCTGTTTTATGGCCACAGTCTTCTTCACGTCACTTGTTCGGGACCCTGATGACGATGATGATGATGATGATGATGATGATGATGATGCTGTTCTAAAGATGAAGCAAAGACTTACATAAGAAAAGGGAGCGGGAATATTGCTAGATTTTACCTCAACTAACAGTTTCTTAATGTAAATTGACATTATTTTTATCTTTACAAAAAACTGACATCCTGCAGTCGCGGTTTTCAATCATTTTTTTTTCTCTTTTTTTTCTTTTTTTTTTTTTGTTAGGTTTGTATTTGCTCTTAATTTCCATATGTCAACCGTGTATTACTGTTTCAAATAAACACATCTCAATTATGTTCGCTGTTGGCTGTAATTTGTGCTTGAAGTACTCTTAAAATTATTTTTAGCACATGTAAACAGAGTGTCAAAAGATCAAAAAGTTGTGCTCGTGGTTATTAATGAAATACTTAATGAGGGCAAGCGTTATAGAACGTTGATGGCTTTTTTTCCCCCCCAAAGTAATTAATTTCCTTGATATTTTTTTTCTTTCCAGTACGCAAATCACTGGCACTATTTCTAGAGGATTCAGACTGATATTTAGATGAATCCAGAGAGGTCTTTCCATCTATCTGTGGGATATTTTTTTGTTGTACTTAATATGTTTGTGTATAAAGTGATACAATTCATTCAGAAGATTAACAGTAGAGGAAAAAAGCAGAGATTTTATTTTTTTATTTCATTTTGATTGATTCAAATGGTTTTGATTTATTATTGATTCATAAATTTGTATTCATAAATGTGTATTATGTTTGAAATTGTAAATTATATTGAATGCATTCATCCATTATTTAGACGAACTCAAAGAAGATCATGGCGTGTCCAGTTTGCATCAAAAGCATTTTTGCTCCTATTTTTCATGAGCGTAACTCAAAGAGCCAAGACTTTTTTTTCTCCAGTAGACACACAAAAGGCCCAAGTCTCTTACTGTTCACAAATCCGTCAAAAGCCGTTTTGGTGAGCATTTCTCCTTTGCCGAAATAATCCATCCAGCTCACAGGTGTGTCCAATATAGTAAAACTGCAAATTTTAGAGTGGCTTTTTATTGTTGGCAGTCTAAGGCACTACCTGTGCAATAATTGTACTGTCTATTCAGCATCTTGTGCTCACCAGCGCAGATTTAGAAAGATTTGTCAACTAGATTTGCAAGAAAATAGGCCTTTGAATTTTCAGCTCACGAAAATTGGGAGTCTTTATATTTTTGTTGAGAAATATAAAATAAGTCACTCAAGCCATAAAATGAAGCTAGCGAATTTCCTGCGAAAGTTCAAACAATAATAACAAATGAATCCCGAAAAGGGCTTTGTGGGTAAGGTATGTAATGTACTCTATGTATGTTATCATTTAAGTACCGGGTAACTTGTCTTCTGTGTTACGTACGAGCCTGGAATGTTGCCGAACCTCTTCAGTAAGTCCCCCCCCCCCCCCTCATTATTTTTTTGGTCTACTTCTTTTATGGAAAAAAAAATTGAAAACAAATCACATTTTAAAAAGGGTTATAAATACTCCAAACAGTCATCCTTTCTTTCATTTATTTGTTAAAAAAAATAATAGCCACAATAAAATTTAAAAAAACAAACATGCGCACCAGTAGCGAGGTTTTGTGACGTGACAAACCGGCCGAGTGACATTCCTCTAGGATGAAGAAAAAAAACAAAAAAAACAAACATCCAAACTCTTTCGAGAATTTGTCCTTCAGCAGACCCGTTGGACGGGATAGGACTGTTTTTGTGTGTGTGCTCGTACTTGCCTACATTCCTCCACGGGAACTTTCTTAAGTGTGCATGAGAGTTGTGTGAGAAGTTTTACTCCAGTGGTTTTCACTTTTAATGGTCGATATGTTGGGGCAACAATTAACATGAGAGGCTAAACTGACTGACTGGTCGTGCGTACTTCGGAAGGACCTCAAAATACGATGGCTCAGGTGCGTTATTTCACAATCTGTCCTCATGCAGACCAGACATCGACAACAAGCGAATGTACAGCACACTTTGTCATATTGTTGCTGTGACCGAGCCTCAAATGAGGCTTTAGTCAAGCTTGTACTAAATATGTTTTGATCATTTTTTTCGAGGGTGTGTGCAAGAGAGAGGCGGTACGCCACCACGGTGTGGATGTTTAAGAGGGTGTGTGGATCAAATATTTTGATATAGGCTGCTATACACTCAAATTTTTATGCTCTAAAAGAGAGATTTTCTAACGGTGGTGCATGTACCCCCTGGGGTGCGCAGTGTAAAATCAAAAACGGTGTTAAATGTCTGACTTGACTTTGTTTTTTGTTTTTTTTTGTCACATGGTTATTTTTAATGTGTGCGCAAGGGACAGGGGATGTGCCACCTCAATCTGGCTGTTAAAGGGGGTGCGTAGGTTAAAAATGTGCAACTTCAAATTAATGATAGCAATCGGCGCCAAAATTTGAGTGGCAAATTTGAATTATGTTTTCACATTACATTTTGGGCAACTGGACAAGGTGTGCCAAATCAGTCTGAATGATAAAGGGGGTGCGTGGCTTAAAAATTGAAAGAATATTTCAAATGTGCAACTTCAGATGAATTTTATCTATCAACACCTAGCTTGTGGTGGCTAATTTGCATGATTTTGTCAAGTAACTTAATTGGCAGGGATGCGTTGTCTCTGTCGGGATGCTGAAGGGGGTGCAGAGCTCAAGAATTTTAACATTTAAAAATCCTAGAAGCAGTCATTTCTGTGCTGAAAAGGGATATTCCTAAATGTGCTCCTGACATGACATAACGTTAGCTGGAGCGCTGCATGACAAGCTGGTTCTTTTATTTTTCTCTTTTTGTTCGTCAGAAAAGGGGTACCCCTTCCCTGTTGAAAAATTGGGCAAGGGTGCCTGGAAGCGGAAGGCAATCCCGAAAATTTCTTCACAATAGTATGTTCTATGCGCCTTCACTCGTCTAAACACGGCATTCTGATTAGTTTTGTGGAATATGAGTTAAGCAGTAAAATCCACGCGTTTTTACCCATCTCGGGGTGCGGCCATTTTGCAACTTTTTGTCGACTGAACATGACCTCATAGTTACTCACAGCTCATGTGGCAATCACAGATCACCTGTTTTATGAAGCTGAGTCATGATCGGCCGTTACCAAAGCAACTGTCATGTCATTTTCAGTCGATAGCACGTGGCAAAATGGCTACCCCCTGAGATGGACAAAACCAGCTTAATAGTATTAATCAGAATGCCGCGTTTAGACTAGTAGGGCTGCAGAGAACTTATTCTTGTAAAGAACACTTTTTGGGGGGTTGACTTCCCCAATAAGGCATAAAGACCATTTCATATGCAAACATGACAGTTTACAAGTCACCTGGAGATAAGCGTTGTCAGTCGAACAAGGGGCGCACCCCTTTGTTATCAAAACAACAATAAGAGTACAATGCTTTCATCTTTTGCAAGTGAGGTTGATATTTTGCAGTTATCTTTTCACCAGCAGATGATGGACTTAAAGGCCCTGAGGGCTAAATTCCAAGAGGCTGACGTCCTGTTGAGGGAACCCGGAAAAAAACCCACCGTTCCAGACAAACCCAGGACAGTCCCTCCTCCCACCAGCCCCAGGCACTACCTCCCGGCAGGGGCCCGTCCTTCCCTGCTAACTTCCATCAACCAGACCCTGGAGGGAAGGACCATCATGGCCCCCAGGGTGGTCTTTAAGGACGAGAAGAAGGAAAGCAAGAAACCTCTCATCAAGAAAACCTCGATGGACAAGAACGACGCGAGGCTTCAGATCAGCAAAGAAAAACTGACCAATGAAAGAAAGGAACCGTTGGATGAGAATTCATTGTATCAAAAGTTGAAGAAAGACGGCGCTAAAGACAAGAAGCCTCAGCCGGTGACCACCGGGGATCTGGTGTCAGAACCGGCTCCCTCTCACGTTCTTAACTCGAATAAGATGCAAGATTGTCTGGCCTTTAAATGGCCTCCAAAAACTTATCTGGACGAGAGTCCATCCGATCCCATATTGGACACAGCCACAATGGACAGTCCCGTACTCGCTGCGCTCATCCCGACACCTCCTGAATTTGACGACGTAAAACCAGAGACGCAATTGATTTCGCCAAACTTTTTACCCTCACCCGATTCGGATGTCGCAATGTCCTTCTCTCCTGGCTTCACCCCACGCCCCTTCTTCATTCCTGATATTCCAGCTCCTTATCTCCCATCTCCAGAGAATGAAATGCCACTGGAGATGAAAACTCCTCCCCTTCCCATTTCCATACTTGACCATCAAGGTAAAATTAGCCGAGTGCAACCCCCTCAACCCGTCTACCACACAATCTCCATCCCACCAACTCAAGCCTCCTCCCTTATGCCGTCCTCTCCTGAGCCTGCGCATGGCGCTGTAGGAGCTATAAGTATAGAAGCAATGCTGAAGTCCCAGCCCCCGACCCCGCTCGAAGATCCGCCGTCGTCTCTCGCAGGTTCAGTTTCAGCTTTTTCATTCTTAGAGAGGGCCGAAGACATGAGCCAAGTGAGGAGGTCCAACGCAGGCGACCAGAGAATACTCAGTGCTCTACAGAAGGCCGCCAGAAAGCTCAACACCGAGTAAGAAATACACATCATGACATTACTGTCCGAATGCGAACAATACTCAGACTTACGACTGACATTACTGGTCTCAGCTCTCAGACAAACTGTTCCGTTTCCAGTACGCCGCCTCCTGAGGATCTCCACCGACCTCAAAGCCCCAACTTTTCGCTCACTGACCTCCCACCCATCGACCTCGACTCTCGGGCCATACAGCACAACAGTCTCAATCGTGGTAAGTCCTCAACGTGGTAAGTCCTCCCGGAAAGCCCAAGTCTTTTGGGCTTTCCGTTTGAGAGATGGCCTCATATGTTATTATTGCGGGATAGTAAACTGGCTGACAAGCAAACGTGCGGCATCAGTGCTAGGTTGGACTACGAGTCTCCCTTTGAGTGATATGATCAAGACTGTTTTTCCTGACTGCTGTGTTATTTTCATAAGAACTGGCAGCAAGTGAACTGAATCAGTCACGACGACATAAGGAATTTCTCTGAAGTTGTAAAGAATTTCGTTGCCTTTGGTGAACCATCGCCCCTCTGATTTCTTGTTTTGTCAAGAGATGGGCAAATGTTGTAAAGCAGTTTCACTGCAAAGGTGATCTGTAGAGTAAATCTGAAGGCCAAAGTTTGCCATGCAATCACCTCCCAACAACTTTCTCAGCTGGTTTGGTTTCCTCACAAATCAAATTCTGTCCCATGAGCTTACCCTACAGGTCATCCACCACTGAACTTCCTCTGACTGCATTCCATTCAAGCCATTAAATGTAGTGAAACACAGTCGTCGGATGACAAGCTTAACAGAAGAGATAACATCAAGACATTTGAGATTAATGAGGTCAAAACTGTGCACAGGGCAAGCCTCTGCGACGTTGGACGTACCGGAGCTGTTGGATGTTTTGCCTCGTCAGCCCAGGAATGTCCCCTTGGACCAGGCTCCTCTGGAGGTTCCTCCAAAGAAGCCTGCCAAACCAGTCATCAAAACACCCAACCTCAACCCTCCGCCTCCACCAGCAAAGTACAACCGTATGTTGACTACCGGTACTTTGGACTTGAAACCAAATGCATGTATATGATGTCCCAAAAGAACGTACCGGTACTCACTTTTTGACTGCCCATTACAGTAATGGCCAGTCACACACTGAGTAGATTTTTTTGGGACACCCTGTTTTAACAGCTCTCTAATGTTGATTTTTGTTGTACCTAAGCGATCCCAGTGCCTTCCAAATTGCCAGAGATGCCCTCCAACAATGAGCCAAAGTTTGGGGGTGGAACTGCTGATGCATTTTCTCAAAGATTGGTGGTGTCCCAATCGGGCAATGGGGAGTACAGCGGTCCAGATATTCCAGACGGAAAGAACCTTCCACCGTTACACAGCAACGGTATCATGCTAACGGGTCCCAAAGGATTGCCGACGTTAAACAGCAAATTACAGGACCAGCCACCATCGTATCAGGCAGACTCCTCCTTCCCTACCTCGCTGGGCGGTCAAGCAGTCGCAGTGTAAGACGCATGATTGTAATGTTTTTGTCGCAGTGTGATTTTTCTCGAGTTTTTCACCTTTCTATTTGTTCTGCAGAAATCAAGCTCACAGCAACAACTTCCATAATGACGTTTACTCACCTAATTGGAAAGCAAAGACTGATATGGGAAGGAAAAAGAAAGGACCGCCAAAGAGTAAGAACACCGAGAACTCAAACTGGAGAGTGATAGTCAAGGTTGTGTGCGACGGACGGTACGCTAGGTATCTGAAATCTGTGCAGGGTACAATGACGGCACAAGACGATCAAGGAGCGTCAGTATATGTTCTCTTCAGTTAAGAAATGATGGTGTTGGTTATGTTCTGGGGCTGCTTTGCTAAACCCCACCGCTAGTCTTGAATCTGTGATGGATGCGATTCGTATTAAGACGAGCAAGACGATTTGGGACGAAAGGTGGCTCGCTTATAAACATGAAGACTGTTGTGTTGTATCATTGCATCATGTAAATGATTCATTATGAAATCACTGCAATGGCTTTTCTATCACAGATCCATACGCCGAGGCCACCCGGGAATCTGTAAGTGGATTTGTTTATAAAAGTGTGCCAGAAAGCGTCTCAATCAGATATAGACTGAATCAAGCTATCTGTATTTTTTGCAGAACGAAGGCAATAACAAGACAGGGTGGTTTGGAAAGTAAGGCCCTCATTTTATTTTACTATTGATATCAGCATTTATATTTCTGGTATAGTTTAGCATTTTGATATTTTACTGTTATTTTCAGTTTTTTCTTAGCTTATCTTAATATATTTATTTTAAATTCTAGTGTTAATTGCATTTTATTTGTATTTCGTTCGAATTTTTATGTTGTATTAGTTTGATCATGTATATTTGTTTACTTTTTATTATTTTGGTTTTGATTTCAATAATTTAATTTGATTGTATTCATTGGTATTTTCTTGGTACTTTATTTTTATATCTCAATCAAAATTTCCGTTATTTTTTTTCCATTGACTTTATTGTTGTATTCATATATTACTAATTTACTCTTTACAATTAATTGCATTTCATTTTTACTGAAATGATATTCACTGTGGTGGACAGAGGCGACAGGAAGTCCACGTTGGCGGCAGAGGGGCCCGACAGCAAGGAGCTGAAGAAGCGAGAGAAGCAGCGATTGGAAAAGGAGAAGAGGGAACTGAAGGAAAAGCAAGAGCGAGAGAAGAAAGAGCAGAAGGAGCGGGAGAAGCGCGAGAATGAGATCAAGAAGAAATTCAAGGTGAGCTCAGGGCGGCAGATGACGCTGTCGTTGAAATGGGGCGGTTGGAAGGTGGCGGCCTACAAACCTGTCGGCATTCATTCCTCCCGCTGGACCGGCTGAGCTCGCAGGCGGGAGGGGATTTTATTGCGTTACGGACATGACTTCAAATGCAACATGGTGGCCCAAAAGCAGACCATCACCATGCTATTCTGACTTCCATACTTCCTTGCTTCCACTTCAGACCTTCTTTTGCTTCTTCCTTTCTGATCTCCTTTCCTTGAATCTATTCCTCTGCCTTCCATCACATCAGGTTTTTTTTAATTCGTGCATCTTTCCTTCCTTTTTTTCCTACCTCCACCTAAGGTCTGTTTTTCTTTCCTTCCTGAACTCCTTTCCTTCACTTGAACCTCCAATTCTGACTTCCTTTGCTCGTTCCTTTGGCTTGAGGTCTGTTTTTCTTCTTTTCATTCTTTTCTTTCCTCCCATGCTACTCGCCTGCCTGCCATCCTTACCTCATTGCTCCCAACTCAGATCACCTTGCTGACTCCTTTTTTCCTTCCTTCCATTACCTTTGTTTTTGGTCATGTCTCTTTACATTCTTTCTTCCTTTTCTTAAACCTGCTTTTGTGCCTTCCTTATTTACCTTCTTCCTTCCACTTCAGACCTTCTTTCCTCCTTGAGCTCCTTCTCTCCCTCTTACTTTACTTTCTGCCTTCTTTCTTCACCTCATTCCCTCCACTGAAGTGCCCTTTTTCCCTTCCTTTTTCTTAACCTTCCGTACCACATTCCTGACCTTTTTCTTCCTTCCTCTCCTCTTATATCCTTCCTTCCATCAACTCTACTTTTTATTCATATATCATACTCATCCTTCCTTATTATGCTTATATCTGCTTTTCTGCCTTGGTTCTAGTTCATGTTTGTTTTTCTTCTTTCCCGATTCCTTCACTTTAACCGACATTGCTGACTTTGTCGTGTCCTTCCTTCCTTCCTTCTGCTTCGAAGCTCTGCTTTTGCTTCTCCTCCTTCATCCTTCCTTGTTGCCTTTTTTTCCTTACATGTCAGTTTTGCTTCTCCCCCCTTCTTTTCTTTGACCCTTCTGTCTGCCACCCTTAATTAGTTCCCCTCCCTTCCTTTTCCTGAGACCTGCTTTTTATTTTGCATCCTTGCATACTTTTCTGCCTTCTTTCCTTGGGTAACTATCAAATAAATACTGTTTTATAATGCATTCTCTTTGTTCTTGACTCAAATTGTGCAACATGTGTTGTTAATCACAGTACCTTGAAGAAGAAGTTACTTTCAAAAGCGTCTGCCCACTTTAAGTCCATTTCATGAAAATACATAAACGTGTTTATCTGCCTTAGATCACAGGTTATGAGGAAGCTATGTACCGGGCAATGGTTACCGTGACAACCAAAGGACGCAAGGACGACCTGCCCGTCCAGAGCGGCGACAACATCAGCATCATTCGCACTACCAACTGCCCAAGAGGAAAATGGTTGGCCAGGGACTTTGCAAACAACTGTGAGTCACACCACATTAAAACGTGCATGTTTCTTGAACCAAAAACAGAGTCCTGATGGGGGTTATTTGTTCTCTTTAGACGGGTATGTAGCAGTGGACCACGTAGAGCTGGACATCAAGGAGATGCTGGAGCTAGGGAAGAAAGCATCCAGCATTCATATGAGCAGCCCACTGGAAACGGACTCTATCATGCCGGGAAGTAGGTATGTGGAAAGAAAGAAAAGAGCCATACACTTATGCTTATTCCATTCAGTGTAATCACAAGCCAAATGTGTATATACACAGTCTGCCAAAAAAAAAAAGGGGGGGACAAAAAGTGGACATACAGTCCTTGCCTTTTATTGCTCGGCAATGATATGTGCTGGACGGCAGTTAAAGGTGCTTTTTGAAATCAAAAGCCAATTTTCTTCACACGTTTTATTCTCAAAACAAAATTGTGAGCTTTTGAAGGAAAAAAAAAAGAAAACAAACTAATTCATGAATACTGGTCATGCTTTTTACACACAGTAAATATATATTTTAGTAAACTTTTTTTTAAGTCTAAATATTAATGAGAAATTTTCAAAGAAGCAATTTTCCAAGACAACAACCCTAACATACTGTCACTGTCCAACATGCAAAAATAAAAAAATCTCTTCAATCTACATTTCCTTTATCATGAAAACAACAAAAGATGCATGCCTTCTATTGGTTGACGATATGTATTTTAGTCATCATACATTTGTTGGATTCATGATTTCATTTTTCCCCCCCAACCAGGACTTCAAACCACTACCCGCTATCAGCCGGGAGCTGTAAGTGTTTTCTTCTTCTTTTTGCTGTTTCTCTTTATTATATACGTCAACATTAGAGTCACTAGACACAAGTTTAATGTTTTCTAGTCTCAGATGACAGTGAGGAATGGACCGTCGATGACGAGGAAACGCTCTCCTCCCCGACGTACCCACAGGCGCCCCTGTGAGTTCACGCTAAATTTGGCTTTGTTCTTATTGTGGTTGCTTTTACTCATTTCCGCCTTCCGTGCACCATTGTAGCTCCACCAGTCTGAGCCACAACCACACAGTCTCCATGCCAAACATAGGTACCGATCACTCATATTTCTATTTCTGAGTGCAGTGGTGCCCTGGGATACGAGTTTCATTTGTTCCAAGACCACACTTGTAACTCAAGACACTTGAATTGCAAATCATATTTTCCCTGCTGAAAGAATGCCAATGTCATTAATCTGTTCCACCACGCCTCGTCGTGTTTTTAATAAGGAACATAGCAGTCTTAAATATTGTACTTTGTAATACATACAGTAATGATAATGAAAAATACATGGAGTTGTACTCTGCTCCTCAATAAGATACAGTGGTATTAGTCATTCTTTGCAGAGGATAAAGAGTATATGTCTGTGAGTATTATATTATTTGTCTGTTATACTCTCTGTCCTTTGTAGCCACTTGTCTATGTCTTATCCTAATTTGGACGAGCAAGAAGCTAGCAGACTACGTCAAAATATTTTGAATGCATAATATGCAATTCTGTTCTGTTGATTTTATGATTAGACATTAAACTTCAGAGGGGAGTGGCAATAAACAGCTTGAAGTCTCTTTTTTTCCCACCGATCGATGGCTTGTTTTGAAAAACTCTCAAGTCAGGTCGCTTGTATCTCAAGGCATCACTGTATTGTCCTATCCCATCGAAGCAGGAACAACAAATCCCAGCATGCACTGCATTTACTAGACTACTCCTAGTCTACCTGACTGTGTGTACTGACAGTATGTCTTTGGCTCCTCTCATAGCACACGCAGACCTCAACCACCAGCACAGGCGCAGTGACGGCCACGCAAGCGGCACCAATGTCCAGTGAGTTCACTGCCTCCTTTCACACTGACTAGTATGATTTACCTTGTATAATCTGTAAAACAATGTCTATGTTTTGTGTCGCTTTTGATCAGAGCCAAGAATGAAGCGCTTCAAAAGTTGGCTACATTTTTCCAATCATCCAATTCATTACACCCAACGGCCAGGTAGGCCTGATGCACTCTAATACGACTACAACGTACCTCAATTTGTAGCGGGTGCCGGCCAGCTTCCCACTGGCAGATATAGAGGCGATCTTTTGACTGGTGTGCGCTGGAAATCTGAGAAATATGGCACATAATTCAGCGATGCAGGACAGCTGCTGCTCTTTTCTCCATGTATCTTTATTTACATATTCATTTTAACTTTTGACTGCAATCATGAGATAGTTGTCGTGCAGGCGTTACATTGAGGCGCTGGTTAGCACCGCAGTTGGTGAACATCATACAAAATTATCTATTGACATCTCAATGTTGCCCCGTACATATCTACCAAACTTAAACTTAATTGTGACCTCGATTGATGAATATTTCAAGTTAGAAATGGTATCACAATACAAATTAAGTTCATAACTTGAGGTTCCTTTGTATTCACTTTTTACAACAGATTACGTCTATCTTGTACTTAAGACATTACATTTGCACTTAATGAAAACCGATTGAAATAATTATAATGGCTGCCTTCTAGCTTATCACCACATTTGAATGATGAACTAGATTAGAACATTATTTCCCGCTGCGCTGAACGGACGCCATTTTAAACAAGGCTGTAGCCGTCGTCGTTGCTAAACTGGTTAATAGCGTTGGCCCCATTTGTTTATACACAATTATAGTCAGATACAAAAAAAAATGAAGTTACGAACCTGGAAATCGAAGAAATATGGCACATAAATTAACGGTGAAGCACATCTGTTGCTTTTCCTTTACTTTGATTATAATAAGCCTCATTTCCGCTGTCCATCGCGACGTCCCTGTGCAGCTGCGGGCGTGTGCTGCCACCTAGCGTCTATCTTGTAAAACAATATGCCGAAAAAAATCGAAATACAACATATTGTGCCACAATGTATCACAATAAACGACTTTTTGTCTTTATTTTTACAGCACCAGCAATGAACAAGAAACAAGTAAGTCATCCCTCAGAATTCATCTTTGTGCGAATGTATTCAAATCATGGAAGGCATAGGAATAGGCTTTACAACGGAGCCCAAGGTGAAATTTCCAAATCAATAAGGTCATCTCTAAAACGTTGAACAATGATAACTGAACAGTTGGTGAAGATAGAATTCAAAATCAGTACAGTTCTTTCAAAAACAAAGGAAAACAAATATAAAAAGTCCTAAATATAGCCAAACGATACCTACAAGTTGGTGAGCGATCATTCAATATTTATAAGGTTGCTTCTAAGACACAAAACAATTACAGTATACGGAAAAGCCGGTGAACAACATTGTAGAACAAACAATGCATCAGGTCAAGACTATGCTACCGAAATGTGGTGTTGAAATCATTTTTTGAACATCAATACGGCTGTTTCTAAAACAAAGGATAATTAAATGAAAAGGTCGATGACGCGATGGTTCAAAATTCGATTGGGTACTTTCCCAGATGTTGAAAAGTGGCGTGTGTGTGAAGAGGCAATACTTAGTGTAGAGGCGATAGAATTCAAATCAAGTCTGTTGAAAATTAAAACATTTCACCAACTCATTCCAAATCAATCACATTTTAGTAGGGTGCAGTACAATTATGGTGGCCCTGAAGGATAAAAACAGCAAAACAAATTCGAACAGACGTTCTGCCAACCCACAGAAATCAGGGACAATACCAATGAAAACACATCACACGAGAACAAATAAAAACTGCACCGAATTCTTGTTGGCAGAGAGCAAACTTGGGAAATACCGATTGCAGGAGCACCGAGTGTGACCTTTTACCTCTCGTCTCGTCTCAGATGCGGCGCAGGTTGATGTTGAGTTGCGGCGGATGAGTCGAGGCTGACTTGTTTGAAGAGTTGCCATTTGATATGCTCCGGCAAAAAAAAAACACGACAAAGGCCATCTTGTTTGGGAGTCGAGCGCTCACGTAGGAAGTTCCCCAGAGAGGAACACAAACATCTTGGGGAAATTCAGCTTTCTTTACCTGATGCAGAACCTCTTGAAAAATTGGAAGTCGTACACCCGCTTTTCGTGATAAACGCTGATTTTAGGTTGATCCAAGTTTTTTTTTTTTAAGAATTGTTTGAGTTTAACTTCTTTTTATTTTAATGATGGGTTAAGTCTCGGCTAGGTCTTGAAGTCAGTTTCAAATATGGGATTCAAGACTGAATTAGTGTTTCCAAATTATGGTTTGAAATGTGGCTTCCCGGCCTGGGTTAGCGTTTTTTTAAGTAAAGGTTTCAAATGTGGGTTTCAAGTTGGGGTCTCCAGCCGAATCGTTGAAAATCGTACCTACTTGCCTAGCTTGACATTTAACATCGCTAAAAATCAAGTCAGCTACCAGATACGATTCCAAAAGAAAACAATTGTGAAAGAGACAGAATCAAGATCTCGTCAATGGATAATTTGCTGACAGCGTCTACAAACATCCTTCGTTTTCCCCTTGGCGTGTTTGTTGGGCGTCACTTGCCAACTAACGCGCCTTTACTTTGCTCTTCAGGGCCTGCGCTCGGCAGCCAACATGCCGTTCACCAGTAAGTTACACACGCACACAAGTCACTCCAGGTTGCTGCATGAGAAAAATAAAAGAAAATTGTCAGAAGTGATCAAAGTGTTATTAGTTACTTATTATTCGCTACAGGTCTGCTTTTAAACTTCAGTCGGCATGTATTCTTCCTCTTCTATGTTGTATCATGTCTGTAATAAAGAGGAAATTGTCGACGGTGATTTTCATCATATAAGACATGGAAATGTATGTTGTGAGACTTAAGAGGAAATCATTCAGAACTCAGAATATAGCAGGTGTTGCATTTTGGAAGTAAACCTGTCCAACCATTAAAAAAAAAAAAAAAAATCTGCTTTGTTTTTGCTGCAGGCCTCAGGCAATGGATTTCGAACAACCCGATTTGCTCATTTTACCTCCTCCGGAGCTCTACGCCGACAAGAGCAAGTAGAAGAAGAAGAAGAATACGACGGGTGAGGGTGCATCCAAACTGCTGCCGCTGAGGATTGAGTGCATGTCATCTGAGGTGTTTTGTTTAGGGGTTTTTTTTCTCTTTTGTTTTGCAGCAGGAGGGGCGGCGCCTTTCTTCACACTGTGACACCTTCAACCTTTTTTGGACCTTCTGGATGTTATTGTTTTTTTTTTTGTAATGATGTGCACTCCCAAGAGGGTGGACTTTCTTCTGGACGACAGGCTATTTTGAGTACAGAATTGGGATTCCCAGGGGAGAGAAACAGGAGCAACACCAAAAAAAAAAAAAAAAAAAAAAAAAAAAAAAAAAAAAAGATCGGCTCAACTTGCAGGTTCCTCTCCAGCCTTTACCAGTTTGCAGTGTTTAAGTCTATGAGGAAATACAATTGCATTTAAATATTTAATCGTCATAACGAGCTATTATACTTTGCCGCCGGCTTCCTCCCTTCACAGTCGTCCAAATTTCATCTGGGAATTTCTTTGGTTAGCCTCACAAATGCCAGACATGTACGCGCACGGGCCTAAACATGAGGTACACACGCGATTCAAATATTTGGCAGACCAAAATATGTTTTCTTGTCCTTTAACGCTTACACAACAAAAAATAAAATCAATTACAGACGGAACATGTTTTACAATATTTTGTCCTTTTGTGTAGGTGTACCTCATGTTCAGGCCATTATGAATATTGGTGACTTTAAAACCAAATCATCCATAAACATCATTGAGCTCGCTTCATTTAGGAACCCTCCGAGACCTTCTCTCTGTCACGTGTGTGAGAATATCAATGGAAACACAACACATAGAACTTTTGTATGTTTGTTTACGGTCATTGGTTTTTGTTTTTCAATAAATACTCATTAAAGTGCAAAAAATCATAACAGCAATTCCATGCAATGCATAAAGAGATCAATCCAGGGCCTTCACAATCAGGCAGAGACAGTGTATACACAAATGCAAACACACACACACACACGCGCGCACCCACACACACAGCTGACAAGTACATCACAGTCCACGGCCTCAAAGGGAAAATAATAATGCTGCTAATTTGTCATTATAGGCACATAAGTAGCAAGCGGCTTCCGTTGGGGGCGGACCACCTTTCTTCGCCCCCGCCCCAAAAAAAGAACAAAAGCAGGTTAAGTGGTGAACACGACAAAAAATTTAATGAATGTTTTCTTTTAATGCGTTTTAATGATATGGAGGACGATGAATGTAAATCAAAGAAGAAATTGCAATTATGGGATGATTATTGAAAATATAATGAAATGTAAATGAGTTGAAACTGAGTTGCAATTTTACTCGAGCTTAAATCAAAGTAAAATTATGACATTTGGACTGTGAGGCAAAAAGATTTCAATTTTCGGACTAAGGGTCATAAAAACAATTTTCGTTATATGTGAAAATCTGTAATTAGTGTGTGGATTCACCTTAGCCACCAGGGGTAGCTTGATACGTGAATCAAGTGAGCGGTAGTCACGGTAGCCGTTTTTTTGCAGAGGATAAAGAATTTAGGCCTGTCAGGGTAGTTTTATTGTCTGTCTACGTGTGTTTCTACACCAGTTGTGATTAGATATCAGGGTTCTACCACCGTGACGTTGATACTTTTAGTGGCATTAAACAACTGGTACTCTTTTTTGAGAATTAGTCACTATGTGGCAAACTCCTGTAAGTTGTGAAGTGAGTTGAGTCCTTTGCTACCATCAAGTATTTGTATCAAAAAAATAAATATTCAAAAAAAGATTTTCACACTTTGAAGGTAGCACTGTACAGGAAACATGAGGACAAAAAGTCATAATTACGAGAATAAAAAGTTACTTTCTGAGACTCATGAGAAAAAGTCAGAATTCCAACATTAATAATACGAGAAAAGGAGGAATTTTAAGCAAATGAGTACATTTCAGTTGCTTAGATATGACTTTTCAAATGTGTATATATATTTATATATAATGTGTGTATATTTTGTGTGTGTGTGATATTCACAAGTTATGATATAAGTAATAAATAGGCCATGAAGGTAAAACATAATTGTATTACTATTTACTTAAAGGTTCATTGTCTTTTCCAAATACAATTTCATTTAGGATCCTAGTTGGCTAAAATTATGTTATGGTGCCACCTATTGCTTAAAACTTGAACTCCTGCAAATGCATTTTCATTTACACACAGATTTTGGTTCATTCCTACCTATCCTTGAGTTATGATTTAAATGAATAAATTAAAACCAGCAGTAGACTGAGTTACTGATTTTCATGACCTCTCTTTGTTGAACCCTTTTGTTATATTGCAGGCCAATTTGACCTGTTTTAAAAATACCTTTTAAAAAATGTAATAAACTCGAGTGATTTAAAAAATACACAAAATTTGAAAGGGGAAGTATTACGTCATGTTAAACACAGAACCGATTAGTAATGGTATATTTTGTTGTGGGCCAAACTGTTTAAGAATCTTTTTTTTTTAAAGTTGTATGGTTAAACTTGTTCTCTTGGCCTTGTTTTGCTCCTTTTCTTTTTCCAAAATAATGCGCATATTTTGGGGAGGATTAAGTGTGAAGCCGGTCATACTGACCCGTGACTAGTGTTTGTAAGAAACAACTAAAACAGCAGAAAGGCAACAGTACATTATCGAACATAAGAGGATGATTCAACTTTAGCAGACTTTCCTCCATAGTTTTACAATATAACGTAGTCACGCACACACACACACACACACACACACACAGCTTATATAAGTAGTCGTTTGCATTTGTTTAAGGCAGCTGGAAAAGGTTTGTATGGCGTGCACAGATACACACCATCTCACAGTGCTTCTTTTAAAGTTACTTACAGTGAAGCCCCGCATATTCCCGGTTCAGCATTCATGATTCTGCCCCTTCGCTTCACCTTTGACGCCAGAGCCATCGCCTGTCTTTTTATCAAATTTACAGATTGCCGCGTGCGTCCTGTCTGTTTCCACAGGCGATCGGCTATGATTCAACTAATCGTGTGTCTGCAATCTTCGTTATGAGCAGCTTGAAAAATATTGTACACATTTTGACCTAAATTTAGATTGGGAAGGATAACTCGGAACACAAATAAGACAAGATTATCTGGCATGAAGTAGCGCTGAATGACACTACGTGAGCTTCTTGCTAGTTATGTTGGTCGCGTTTTATACCATTAAGTTTTTACATTTGTGAGATAGTTGCAGTTCAAGTATGTGTTTTATCGTCTCTAAAGAGATGTCTTTGTTTTTACAACTTTGATTCAAATTTGTCTGCTAGTTAAAGAATGACATCCTCATTCTTCATTCAAGAGTGCTTTGTTTCAAAATGGTAGCCAATAGCTAGCGACGTCTAAATGGTATTTGAAAAGATTTCTCCTCATTCATCACTCTCGTGTTATTGTTTAGGAATCCTAGATTCTAGGTTGTTATAAGTTGGCTTTTTACACAACTTTGATTTGATGCTGTTGTGCCAGTTAAATAACATTACTCTCCACGCTGCTTTATGCCCATGAATGATAAAGGCGCTTCATAGATGACTTTACCGCCATCTTGTGGCATCATGGTGCCATGTAATGATACTTAAGGGAGTTCAGGAGCTTCGTGAGGCGCTTTGTTTAACTTTGCCTTCTTGCGCCATTTACAGACAATTATAAACCTCTTAAGGAGGCAGTGACAGTTACTCGCTAATTTTTATCCTGTGCCCTGTACTTTCCATTTAACTTTGATTTTACACGAGGGTGAGTTACTGTGAAAGAAGGACATCATTTGTCAATCCCAAATGGTTGGATGTTACTAAAAACGTTGCTTGTTCAGTTTTGTCAAAGTTCTAAAGGATGGCTTCGGAGGTTCTGCTACTCCGTTATATTGTTGCGATACAAAAGGTCAACGAGATGGAGTGCGTCCGTGCTGTCGTAAATGCAGCACTGGCCGAGCAGAACATTCTATTGTCCCGCTATGATGTGAGGTTCACTCTCCTTTCCAATGATCATAAAAAGCTTTCAAATAATGCAATGCCTAAAAAATAATCTCTCTCCACAAAATAAGTAGCAATCTGAACAATAATCATCATCTATAAAGTGATTTTCCACGTTCATCTACATCGTGTGACTGATATAAATATAATGTACACGGACAACAGCCTTTTCCATCTAGATCCAGAATGGAATCATCTACGTGCTCCCTCGAGACTCACAACTGACCTCTGATCAGCGTCAGGACGAAGTCTTACTGTAGGGGGTGAGATTCCAGCAGGGATAGTTGGGTAGTCTTTTTTTTTTAACCTCTGCAACTTTTCAGGTGAAGATTTGCTGCCGCCCCATCACGTCCTGTCCCACTTTCAAGTTGATGATGACGCCAAGACTGATTGTCTTCCTCCTTCTTGACGCTTTCCTGGCGTCACTCCTCTCAGCGCGCCAGCGTGGTGATCAGACTGGCGCACATCTCAAAGAAGTCCATGGTGTGCGAGCCCTGCCGTGGGGTGAGCATCGGCGAGCTGCCGCACAGCGAGCCCGGCAGGGACGAGCTGAGCTGAGGCATTTCCGCTACGTGGCTAGCCGAGTCGATGCTGAGGCGTGGCCGGTACAGGCCTGCCGTCGAGCCGGACCGCTGAGGGGTGGAGGACCCTGACTTGAAGCCTGCAGCCTCGACTATGTCATCTGGAACGCAGAGGAACGGGAGGGGAGGTCAGTTACATTTTGTTGCGTTCCTGAGTTGATAAACACGCAAAAGTATCCTATCCCAGCTTTGGCACGAGTTAGATGTTGTGTTGTCCACTAAATCGGTCAACAAGGGAATGAATTCAAAGTCAACTAGAAGGAGCATTTAACAGGGGCATCTGTAAAATTGACTTTTCAATGCTGGCACAGTGTCACCCTGTACAACATGTGGAGGAGCTGACAAGTAACAATGCACGACTGGTGTTTCTGTCACCGACCGTCGATGCTCTTGAAGTCGAGGAGGTAGGATCTGTTGTCCACCTGGTAGAGCTGCAGGCTCATTTTCACCAAGTTGCCCGTCACTGGGTTTTTCCTGCGCACTCGCAAATGATACGGGTTCACCACCTACCCAAGAAAACATTGTATTAGACCAGGGGTGGGCAAAATACGGCTTGTGGGCCACAAATGGCCAGTCACGTTTTACATTATAGGGTTGATAAGAATTAATTTGGGGGAAAAAAATTTTTTTTGAAATATTTGATATACACTTTAAGCACCAAGCCCCACCCCATCTGTTCTTTATCTTCCGTACCGCTTGATCCTCACTAGGGTCGCGGGGGGTGCTGGAGCCTATCCCAGCCGTCTCCGGGCAGTAGGCGGGGGACACCCTGAATCGGTTGCCAGCCAATCGCAGGGCACACAGAGACGAACAACCATTCGCACTCACACCTAGGGACAATTTAGAGTGTTCAATCAGCCTGCCATGCATATTTTTGGAATGTGGGAGGAAACCGGAGCACCCGGAGAAAACCCACGCAGGGGAGAACATGCAAACTCCACACAGGGAGGCCGGAGCTGGAATCGAACCCGGTACCTCTGCACTGTGAAGCCGACGTGCTAACCACTGGACTACCGGGCCGCCCTTCTGTTCTTTATAATAATCAAATGTGGCCCTTGAACACCAAATCTTAGCGAGTCCCGTATGAGACATCCCCGCCCACCTTCCAGTCAAAGCCCAGGTGCTTCATGGCCCTGTAAACCTCCGCCATGATGTCATACGGCCGGCTCTGGCTCCGGATGCCCAGGTGCCACTTGGCCTTCTTGACGGCGAGCGGCTTGGGTCGGGTGGTGTTGAGGGCGTCCAGCGGGCAACGCGCCTTGGGACTGTCGGCCAGCAGCGGCGGCATCCGCTCCGGGTGCGGCTTAACCCCCGGCGGAAGCGGCATGCCCTCCTCGATGAAGGAGCCTTGCGGCGGACTGGAGGCCAGGTAGAACTCGCTGGCCTGTGTCATGATGCGCCGGTTGTCGATGATGAGGTGATAGGCCACCGCAAGCTGGTCCTGCGTGGACAAACACGACTTACTTCTCACAAGGGCAGCGCTTCGCAAACTCTTTACAACCGGATCTCTTTAGACCGTACACGTTTACTCATGTTGGGTGCTGGCTTTATGGTGCACTATTTGACCTCTATGGTGACCGCGGTTAGCTGGCTGATACCTGAGGGTCGCCGCTGAAGAGGCTGGAGACCACCTCAGACTCGTTGCATTCAAACTTATCGCACACTTCTTTGACGGCCTCCTCGTCCAAGACGGTGGTGTCATACGATGGATCCTCGGGAAACAGGTAACCTGGCAGATCCTGTTTGAACCACTCGTGCTCCCTGAGAGGCGGAAAATGAAATCAATCAAGTCGTAATGTTGGGGAAGGGATGGGCAAAGTTTTGTGCTCGTGCGTCACATTCGATTTTGACATTGGACGGCCGATTTTAGACGAGAGGCAGGGTGTATACCCCGAACTGGTCGTAAGCTAGGTCGTACGGCCTTGACTTTTTCCAACCCTGCGCTCGAGTCCCCACCTGATGTCCTTAATGGTGGCCCTCTTCAGCGGGTCCACCTGCAGCATGTGCATGAGCAGCGAGGCCACCGAGCGCGTCAGGTACTCTGGGATGTAGAACACGCCCCCTCGGATCTTTTTGAACAGCGTGGGCACGTGCTCGTCATCGAAGGGCAGCGTGCCGCACAGCAGGGCGTACAGGATCACGCCGCAGCTCCAGATGTCCACCTCTGGGCCTGCGTATAGCCTGATGACGAGGCGTGAAACTAATGTTATGACTTACTCTCCGTATGAAAATAACTAACACTGATTATGAGCGTGAATTACAGCCTTTATGACAGTGGTTTGTTTTTTTTAACTGGGGTACCAGACACACGACAATCAGCGAACCATAGCTTGGGTGTCAAGACAGACCTTCCCGAGATGACCTCCGGGGCGGCGTAATTGGGCGAACCACAGCTGGTCCTCAGGAACTCACCGTCGGACATCATGTTCGACAAGCCTGCACGCGATATCCAACATATATACCTGACCAAAACTGAGTAGAACAATTTGTGTCAAATCAACTTTTCATTGACCGGCAGGATGAGTCAAACTACGGCCCGCGGGCCAAATCCGGCCCGTTGGTCTTTTTAAGCCGGCCCGCCGAACGTTGGTACACAATTACGGTTTGATATCAACGACTGCATTCATTTCATTTGGACTTGTAATGACAGGCATTTCAACGCCAGGTGGCACAGTTACTTTAAGTTGCAGAGCATAGGGAGGAAGGGGGAGACGATACGGAAGCCCGCAGTAGCGCCAAGTCAAGCAAATCCCTTTCGATACGACGGAAAAATGTACTCTTAAAGTCTGAATAACGTGGCAAAAAATGCAAAATACTGCTTTTTAAATAAAGACATCCAATTAATATTATGTCGAATTTAGTTCACCCTTTTGATCCGGCCCTCCATAATATTTTCTGGTTCTCATGTGGCCCTATGCAAAAAAAAATTGCCCCCTCCTGGTCTAACGGGTGAAAAGAGCACACTTAAATCTTTATCCGCCTTTTAGTGCCAAGTGTCAAAGCGCTGAGCAACAAAGCTCACCTAATCAGATGACGCTCGTGCTCTCATGGCCTCAGTCTAACACTCTGATACCACCCCCCCCCCCCCCCCCCCCGCTATGTGCTGACCTTCCTTCATCGTTCATCCCCAGTGTCCTTAACACTCCTTCCAACCGCTTGCCAGTCCAGTCTACGGTTCGCCAACAAAACACACCCCCTGAGTGTCAACCCCCCCGGCGCACCCCCAGTTCCCTTCCTATCGGATGACACTGGGCCTCAAGGCATCTTGCCAGTGCTGATATGAGACCTGCTCGTTGCTAGGTGACACCACACGCCCCCTGCTGCTGGCATAGGTGTTTTGAAAAATGTATTGACCCTCTTCGTGGTCCGATACAGGGAATCAATACATATTCTATGTTGGAACCCATGACTAAGTTATACTAGTTGAACTCAAAGATAGTAGTAACTTGTATGACTGGCAGGAAACAAGTGAATAAAAGGGTTTAATGTATTTTCTGACATCAAATGAAAGAACGTTTCATTGTTCTGCCTGGTACTATATGTCAGTGACTTGGACACAGTAAAGTACGAAAGAAACATTATTTGTATTCGTAAATTCTTTCAGCACAACAGCGGTTGTGATTTACTGTTAAGTAATATTGTAAACCCGCCACAGTCGCGGTTTGGCACGAGCCAATTAGCAGATTTTGAAAAATGTACGTGTCAAGATGGGGTGTCAATTGTGTTTTTCGGGACTACTAAATTCAAATGCCTAATGAGACTGGCTTTTGTAATGGATAGAGAAATCGGCTAGTTTTGAGGGTTTCCGTGTGTTTTTCGGGACTACTAAATTCAAATGCCTAATGAGACTGGCTTTTGTAATGGATAGAGAAATCGGCTAGTTTTGAGGGTTTCCGTTCGGAAAAAAAAAAATCCTACCAAAGTCCGCAATCTTGGCGTTCTTGCTGGCATCGAGCAGAACGTTCTCGGGCTTGAGGTCTCTGTGGACCACCATGTGTCTGTGGCAGTAGTCCACGGCCGAAATAATCTGCTGGAAAAGGCGGCGAGCCTCCGTGTCCTCCACCTGACAGATAAAGGAGAACGGAAATAAAGAAGGGAGTGGGGGAAGGTTACAAAGGCTGTTTAGAATGGAGTGTCATGTTTGGGTTTGGCTCAGATTTGCTTTGTGTCAGTAAAAACAAAGCAGTATCGTCTTTAGAATGGCAGAAACAACAACATTCCACCTTAAATGTCCTTCCAGTGAATAAATCAATCAACCCTTACCCGTCCATGTTTACAGATGTAGTCAAAAAGCTCTCCGCCGGACACATATTCCATGACCATGAAGAAATCTGTTGGCGTGCTTATCACTTGGTATCTGAAACACAAGCATGTGTTTCATAAAACTGGAGAAACATTGATGAATGGCTCCCGTCTGATCCCAAAGGCTCTTAATGTATCCAAAGTATGTTGAATGCATAAAAGGAACTGAAACAAAAACAGCAAAGGCAAGGCTGAGTCGTGATGTACGGCCGCTGAGTAATGATTATTCGATTAAAAAAAAAGGGTCGCGGGGAATACGCTGTTCATCGCCGTCCGCGGGTTTATTTCACGTTGACCGACGCTTGAAGCCCTCCTGTAAAAAGTGCGTTTGAGTGCACCGTGTGTACATCAGTAGCAGTGATCCACAGCGTAACAGCTCAGAGTTTGCATATCTGCCATAACTTCCAGCGTGACCCTCAGAGGGGGCCTAAAAATAACACGGAACTTGTCGAGACGCACTTTGCCAGAAGGAGAGAGCGGGAAAGTGAGAGAGAGGAAGTAGGCAAGGTCAAAGGGACAAACATTGTACAGGAGGAGCCAAGACGCATTGGTGAGGATTTAGTCAATGCGGGGAGTGCTGTATTAACTTGAGCTGACTTGTCTGCACTCGTTCTACCTTCTGAGCCTCACCACGGGCAGCTGTGGTAAACAAACAGCAACGAGCACAGCAAAAGCCACAATAGGCCAGTCAAACTGACGTCGGTCACTCACAGCTTAATGATGTGTGGATGCCTGAATAGTTTCAAATTTTGAATCTCCCGTTTGATTTTGCCCACCACATCCAGGCTGCGGATCTTTTGCCTGTTCAGGATCTTCACTGCCACTTTATGGCCCGTCAACTGGTGCTCTCCGACTAAGAAAAAGAAAAAGGATACAAAAAAAAAGACACACGTTTGAGATTAACTGAGGTGATTTATTTATATAGGGCATTTCATACACGAGGTAACTAAATGTGCTTCACAATTCACGTAATTCCATTTAAAAGCATAATGTATACAAACAAAAGTTACATTTAAAATAAATAATAAATAAACTCCAAGTAAAGAAATAAAAACGATCTTGCTAAGATTACTAAAACTACCTCCGGTGTAATCAAAGATTTTGGAACGTTTAATTTTAAAAAGCCAATAAATGAGCTGAACTTTTTGCCGGCAAATCAAAGGTCCGATTATCGGATGTCTCTGAAAGTTGATCCTAAACGATAGTGTGGGTTTGCTAAAAGGTTTTTTTTTTTTTATCCCCTCCCTAATCTTCTCGGAAAACAGTTAGGTCAACTATCTTAAAGCTGAGGACACATGTATTGAATATCGAGCCAAATCTGTACATTTTATAGATCGGTCAATATATTAAACATTATCATTTTTGTTTGGATCAGCGGTTATCGAGCACAACTGTAATAAGCACTTAGCTATCTAGGTATGCTCTGAAAATATTATACATCCTTGCTTTGAATAGTCTGCAGCTATAGTTGCTCTATAATTCCTTGTTAACGGCCATAAGTGCATGCTGATCCGACGTAAAAAGAAGTAAGAGTATGAAAGGGGGAGATTTTTCTTTTTTTTAATCCGACTGTCACTTGACAGCCAGCATTCCAATCGGGACTTTAGACTGATGTGACGACTCTAGAGTGATTTGTTGTAATCAGTGAGTGCACGCATAACCGAATGTCACATGGACAAAGACATAAGAGTGAGAAGAGGAAATATATTTTCAAAAAACTGGTTAAACAGCCAAAAAGGCGGAGATTCTAGCATGGCAACATTCTTCTCAGCCAGTAATTCTAAGATGCTCTTGGCGTTGTGAGCTGGTGCGTTGTCATGGTTAAGCAGCCCAAAATTGTCCAGCCACAATTTTCACCTCTTCTCCTAAACGCTGCAGGATGTTTTGTAGATGTAGTGGCATATACTGAAGGGTAAAGCTTTTAATTTATAGTTTGGGTTTGGTATTTATTTATTTTTTTCATTGATCCAGAGGTGTAAAACTACATCATGCAGTTTTTTACAATTTTGCAACATTTATTTGGACATTTTAGATTTGCAAGTGAACGTTCGTGGGTGCCAAGGGAAGAGGAGTTCCTAATGGGTTGTTTTGGAAACCTGTTGCACAGCTTTTTAGAGTGCTTATGTTCATGTGCCTAAAACCTTCACTTCCAAGCATCAATTATTAAGCATGAGCACAAAAGGGGGAGGTCGGTAATCCTAACTGTTAATAAGATAAGATAAGATAAGATAAGATATTCTTTATTTGTCCCACAATGGGGAAATTTGCAGCCTCCAGCAGCATGAATGTGGGTAGAAAGAAGAAAGAAGAAAAAACAAACAAACACCTTTCAATTAAGTGCAATTTAAATACAACATGGATAAATCGCAGTGCTATTTACAATTGTGTTACAATTTAATGGCACTATAAGCAGTTCGCGTCACCTTCGACTTTATTGTATTTTAGGCAAAATGGGGTGGACATGTAATTACTTAACACGATACAACCTGCTGGACGTTTTATTGTATTGTAGCATCAACTGCGTGTGAAATGAATGTCTTGTTACATTGACATTGGGCGAGTGGTCAAGTTGAAGGTCACAAGTGGTCAAAACTAGCTGACGTGAAACAATGTACGCCTCTGTAATTAGCACGTACGATGTGGCTTTTCTCCCCTGACTTATAAGGCGTTTAAGTGGCTAATTTAGCAACCAACACGGTGAGACGCTAGACTCTGAGCCGCGTAAATTAGAAACGAGACTATCCAATTAATCTCAAACAGAAGGTAGGTTAACCACAAGCTAAACCGGTGTCCTTTAGCGTAACAGGGGCGCTGAAAAAAACCCCGACGACAATATAAATAAATATACTGGCAATACGAGGATACCGGTGTCCTATTTTGTTCAATGTAGTCCAAGCAAATCCACCTGCCTCATAGAAAGCAAGTGATGGTGGTCAGTTTTGGTGGAAGAATTTGACTTTCAAGAGAGCGTATTCCTGAATCGCATTTACGCCTTGGCGATCTTACGTCGCGAAGGTTGCTCGGCGTAGATGCGCAAAACAACTAACCATCGCTAACTTGGATACGACACGTCCAAAAAAGGGGAGGAGAGGCGTTCACGTCAACTACTTCCTAACCGAAATACACACAAACAGAAACAAGGCAATAATGAACGCGACTTAACTCTTTACTTTGCCGAAAGTCCCCACTCCAAGCGTGTCACCGAGGATGTAATGGCCGATCTTCACCCTGCCTTCGTGCTTTTGCTGTTGCCGCTCTGCCATCTTTCTCCGTTCGGCGATGGTTGGGGTCTCCGCTGCGTTACCGCGGAGTGGACGAGTTGGGTGGCTGTGTTTTCCTGTGAGTCAGCGGGGCGCGCGGAGGGAGGGGCGCTTCGTGTCTTTGCTCGGGGAAGACGGTGCTTCGCGGATGACCCCGCCTCTCTCGGCTTTAAAGGTGTTCATAAGCGCACGCACCACACTACTTCATGTCGTTGCCTTTAAAGCAAATTCATCGTGCGCGTAAAAACAAACGTCCCGCACCCCTCCCGCCCCACACATACACAAACGAAAACGTAATATCACACTGTAACATCTTGTACACACGCCCACTCACTCTCAGAGAATGACTGGTAAACCGAATCCCGCGCAGATGGACGTCCCGGTTGAAGTAATTTGAGTTTCTGGCCACTAGATGTCACTATAAGACTACACCACTGTTTGACATTAATGGGTGAATTTAGCAAAATTACAATGCTATAACTGTCCGTTTGTCGTGATAGTAGCGACATTAGTAAGATAATTTCTGGCAGAAATTACATTTTAAAAAATCGAATCAATAATCTTGGTCAATTTTTTACTTCCGATTAGATTTTTTTGAGAAACCATTGTGCCCGAGGAAGAACAACCAATCAAAAACAGAAGGCATGATCAACAAGGTATCGATCATTCACTATGCATTAGCGGGCACACTCATTGCCCGTCACCTCCGCAGCCTCGCGCTGACCTGTTACTTGGGCTTCAGGAGCTTTGCCGAAACAATGTTGGAATGTCCATCCCCTGGGGAAAAAATGCATATCCCTCATTTGATTATAACTGAAGGCAGCGTGGAGTTGGTTTCCACTCAGTGACAGTGTGGCGACCAATTAATGTTGTAATCGGCCTTCCGTCCTAAGTCAGCTGGGATAGGCTCCAGGACCCTCGGCGACCCTGTTCAAGATAAGCAGGGTTGAAAATGGATGAGTAAATAATTATTTAAGTACAATATTTTTTTCACTTTTCTATATTTAAGCCTGCAACTGATTGCCAACCAGTTCAGGGTGTACCCAGCCTACTGCCTGATGACAGCTGGGATAGACTCCAGCACGCCCACCACTCTCATGAGGATAAACGGATTCGAAAATGGATGGTGGATATATTTCAGCGCAGTGTTCATGTTCAAACTCTTCATAATGTTACAATGACTTACAATAATATTTTAAAAAAAAGGAATAAAACATTATGTTATGTTTTATGTTATGATTGTGAACACTTTGGGCTTTGAGAGGTAATAGAAATTAGGTGGTATTTGGTGAAAAAAACGTTTGAGAACCACCACCGCAGAGATTCAACGAGTTTTAAAATCCAGCATTAATATATTTCTGGCCAGTGGGTGACGCCAAACACGCCTTTTTCTATCAGATTAAAGGGCTCTGGTGCGCGTGTCATACTAAATGTAACCACCGGGGGCGCTATGGACGTATTTAGCTGTCGGGGCTCATCCATCCTGGCTAGAGGGAAAAAAGTTTTCCACGCTGGGATGGAGCCGCTTGAGGGCTGAACCTTGCGGACAGGAAACTTGAAGAGAGAGAGCGCAGGGGGAGGAAGACGACGAGGAGGAGGAGGAGTAGAAGCGTGAAGATATAACAAGAGCGTCTGTCGATGTGCGCCTCATTTCTCAAAAGAAATGCAAAGTGGCGCTTGGCTGCCATTCATTTAGTACTCGCCGGCGCTGAAACCCCGAATATTCCCCAACTTTGGGACTTCTTTTTTTTTTTTGTTTTTATATTTTATTTTTGTATGTAAATATATATAGATAGATATATATTTTTTCAGAACTGACAGTTTTGCCCAGTGCGCGCGCACCCGTGGGATTCGGATCGACACGAGTGGAGTTGTCCAATGCAAAACTACCTGTATGAGAAAGCCATGGCACAAGAGACAAGGAACGGGGGAAGCTCCACGTTAAACAACAACAACAACGGTGCCGACAACAGCAAGAGGAAGCTTCTGGTTGCGCTGGACATCTTCTGTCTTCTACTTGGTGAGTGCACAACTACATTTAACTCTTGCTTTTTTTTTTCATTTTATTTATTACTTTTGTCTCTTCTATGACTATAATTTACAGTTGCTTCCGTTGTTTGTAACGGCTGTCAATCAGAAAGCTTATCGTTTGTCAAAGTATTGCTGGTTATCAGCCAATTAATATGCGGTAACATCTTATCATGCAGCTCCAGCGCAACAGAATATCGAAAATACATTGTAAATAATGTACCACGTTTGTTTGTTTTTAACGTAGTTACATTCCGCCCCTCACTTTATACAGTATATGCTCCGTTCCTTGCCACACTGTGTCCCCAAGGGCATAAATGTTTTGAAGTGTTGTGACCTGCCCTTTAAATAGCACCGGTACCCCCATCCGCTTCTCAACTTGGGCCATTTAACCCTAGCCCCCCCCCCCCCCCCCCAAAAAAAAAAAGATCCATGGTGCCATTCCAGACAGAGTTGTCCATACAGTCAAAATATTGTTGAATTATGAAGACGCTGATGAATGCCTGCCGAGTTTGCGTCGTTGGTTCTGCTTTGTGTATTTATTTAATGCTCTGAGTTCCTGTTGAGTTGATCCTGTTAAATCACACTCCGTTTGATTGATGTTTGCTCTGTATAGGACGGTAGAAGAGTGGTTCGCACAGTCGAGAGGTCGCGGGTTGCATCCCACTTCTTCGCACTTTCCAAACACATGCGTGTTATGTTCTTTGAAATGACTAAAACAAATCATTTTGAGTAGGTTGTTGTTTATATGGGACCTGTAAGTGGCTCCCCGCTCCTGTCACCCGATGTCAACTGGGATAGCCAAGAGAGAAAATTAAGCAGCAGCAACTGGAATTGAGTTTAAAATTGATAGAATATCCGATTACACAAGCAATTTTTAATGCAACGTGTGTCCTTTATTGATTTTTTTTGTGACATTTGACGTCATAATGGGTCATGGCTCAGCTGGAACCTGTCCCAGTAGACATTTAACAAGATGGACTACACCCTAGAATTGCCCCCAGCCAATCGTGGGGGTAACATATAAACAAACAACCTGCCACGTTCACACCAAAGTAGAATTTAGTCTTCAAAGAACCTAAGACGCTTTTTTTTTTTTTGAGTGGGAGGAGAAATCACATGCAATCACAGAGACGCAGGAAGTCTTGAGCTGAGACTGGAACCCGGAACCTCTCAACAGTCAAACAGATGTGCTAACTATTCAGCTAACAACGAAAACTTGTGATTAATTGGCGTTAGCCGGATTGTTGTTCTGTGACCCGTGGGCCACACTTTCTCTGTCACATCTTGTTTAGTATGTTAAGAAGGAACGTTTGATTTTGCAGTGGGCCTCTTATTGGCGTGTCCTTTCACTTTTTAATGTCTGATCGCTTTCGGTCTGGAAAATTTACAAAAGCCGCAATCCAATCTTTGGGTTAACTTCACCTGTTGTCCGAAGAGCCCCATCTTGCCCCCACTTTGCTCGGCCTAATAATTGCTTAAGCATGTGTTGCGGCACGAGGGGAATGCCTCTCCCATCTAAGGCGAGGACCCTATGTCTGAAAGAGCAGGTGCGAATCGCGCCGCCAAAAAGCACTCGATGGAAAAGCCATGCAGTCGCCAAACATGTGACACTGGCGACCGAGATGTTAGTTTTTACTGCCTTGTCTAAGAAACTCACAACTTTTTTTTTCCAAGAGCTTTAAAGTGTTTCATCTGCACTTGGAAAAAAAAAATTAGACAGATGAGCTCTTCCAAGCGCACATGAAACACATTTCCTGGCTGCACTGACTTCCTTGGCTTGTAAAGACTGCAGAACACACACATCTTCACACATACTGCTCGTGTGGATGATGTTCCAAAATAATGACATCATCTCATAGTCCAATAACGGCCAGTTCTCGCTCAAATGATGTCAAAGCGAAGTACGTTTCACGCTCAACGTGAGTTGAAGTGCGATGCGAGTCCAAGGTTTTTTCCCTTTGCTTTCTTTTCAAGGGACAAGAGTCACTTGAGCATCGAAAAAGGCATTTTGTATGTTAGAATATGAGAACGCGGTCAAGCCGCAATTCATTTTGAGAGAACTCAAAGAAAAATACACCAAAGGGAAGCAGATTTGGGAGACGGCATTCCTCGTGTATATGCATGTGAACACAATAGGCGCAAATGGCCACTTTTCTTTTGTTATGTTAAATGCAATCTGGCTTGCCCCCCTTTGGCGATTGGTTGGCCCACTTTTAGTGATCCGGGCTGGGACAAGGGGATGGGTGGGGGCCCGGGGTGTGGGTCGCAGGGATATGACGGGGGGGCTTTAACAAAGGTGGGGTGTGGGGACAAGGAATGTGGGTGTGTGAAGGGCCTCAGATTGTCCTGTTTGCGTGTTGTTGAGTGAAAAGGCCCACACAATAATACCATTCTTGTCCATCTGCCAGCACACACACATAAACACACACTTTTTTTTTTAAATGTCTAGCAGCAACACAACCTCGGGCAAAAAGAACATCTGATGTGCCCCATAATCACACCGGTGGGTTCCTTTAGAAAAAAAAGCCCTTTTTTTGGTTTGTTTTTTTTTGCTTTGATTCTCAGCTGCTAATGATGCATAAACACAGCAGGACGGGCACACACACACACACAAACATGCACACTCGCAGTCTCACAAACACGCAGCGGCGACCGCACTCCCAGAGTGTGGCTTTGGCATCTTCCCTCCAGTTTTTCTTTGCGTATGCTTCTTGCTATGTACGCCGCATGCTTCTGTTTGTCAGTTGCAACACTGCATTGTCAGGTTTGTGAAAAGGCAGACACTATTGTCCCTTATCCCGTGGGTGGGTGGGTGTGGTTGGGGGGAGGTTAACTCAGGAAAAAAAAGCCATGTTTACATTTTCCACAATGCAAATTGAATTTTTTTTTTCCCAAAGCATCTACGCATCTTCAAATAGAGCAGGGGTTTGGGGGGGGGGGGGGGGGGGTTGGTATTCGAGCCTGTATTTGGTGGACCTGTCATGTCCACCTTGTCTATTAGGGATGGACACTGTTTGAGGAAATCTAGCTTGTTAGCGTTGCAAGATACTGCGCCCTGTTTGTTTTTTTTTTTTTTTTGCTTGTGTTCAATGTCTGATTGATAGGTGTCGATCCTAATAGGAATTTTTTTTGGGGGGGGGAAGTGTTCCCATGCTACTGAGTGACATTCTAAGTCAACATTGGGCTGACGGTTGCTCGATTATGTCAGTCAAAACATGAGCCGCAGTCAGCCTTTTGCCAAAAAGAGTTGGGCACTTTGATGAGTGATATTCGGGGAAATTAGTAATTGCAGTTCAGCCTTTTAGCTCCGAGGAATCAACTCGCCGAGTGTCCCGGGAGACATTAGTCTAATACGCCCCCCCGCCCACCAACCCCACCCCTTCCGCACACCCTATCCTTTCCGGCATTAGCCGCCGTAGCACTGCAAAGCAGTCACGCGGTGCCGCTCATTAAAACCGGACAGCTTTAACCTCTCGGGCTTCTTGGCCACTTCAATGCTGAGTCGGACTCCGCAAATATTTCCTGGAAATTCTCAAATTCTTCATCTGCTTGCCACGCGGTGACCAAAGCTCTCTTGATGTGACATCTGGCGTCACTTTGGGAGTGAGGCAAAGGGCACGCGATGGTGTAGTTAGTTGGAGGTGTGCTGCAGCGGGTTGTTTGGCCTTGTACGTCTCAGTCAAGAGTTTCAGAGGAGCGGGTTGACAGAACACGGTTCCAAACTGATAAGCATTCACTGACTCGCTCGGAGGCTGGGTGAAACTTTGACGTGATGTGTTTATTGATTTTTTTTTTCGCGGGATGTTCAGAGCAACTCCGTGGAATCGATCACCTCTTACGTGGGTCATTATCATTCACGGTCGCTCAGCACAACAACACAGAAGGCTTGATATGGATTAGATTTAATTTTCAAACTCTTTTCGAGGCAAACGGGGTCAAAGTTGGGAAAGGAAATAGACACATATAGCGACCGCATGCCTACATTGTGACATTCGCGAGACACGCGGCAACAAAATATGCCGTCGGGGTCGAAAATTATACCGACGATTATGTTTACGTCTTGAGAGATGCGGTGTGCGTGTTTGCGTTGCGGTGTCCTATGGCATCCTTGTGTTATGCAGCACATTAGCAGATGACAACACGGGAAGGAATGTGTACCATGATGCAGACTCTGCTCTGTCCCTTAAGTTGTGGTGGTTTGTGTTTGTGTGTGTGAGTGTGTGTGTGTGGCATCGTATTCCATCATTGGCTGGTCTGTCGCCTGACTAAAATGCCTGAACCACTGGGATTGGTGTGTCTGCCTAAGGCTGCTATTAGAGGTGTGTGTGTGTGTGTGTGTAAGCAGAAAGGGTGGTCCTCGCTTTGTAGGCCTTTTGATTTGGTCCTCACTGTGCCACAAGTGCAGGAATTTGTGTGTGTGTGTGTTTAAGTATATTCCATGGGCTTTATGGGTGCCCAGAGGTGTCATTAGATGTAATCTGAAGGTCCGTGTGCCATTTGGTATCGGGCTGCAGAGAAACTGAACAAAAAAGAATTTTGTAAGAATCAGAATCTGGAAAATAAAGAAAACTAAAAAATCTGTCTGTCAGGATAAGACAGAGCATCGCTGTCGGGCGGAAGCGTCGTATGTCCAAATATGCTGAATTTAAAATGGTCGTTTGTCTATGTGTGCCCTGCGATTGGCTAGCAACCAGTTCAGGGTGTCCCCTGCCCACTGCCCGAAGACGCCTGTGGATAGGCTCCAGCACGCCTGCGGATTAGAAAATGGATGGATGAATAGACAAAAGTTGCGGGGCTTCCAAAAATTAGATCAACATATTGAATGTAATTTTATTTGTCTCTATGGCGGCCGTGATGAGCGTTAACATCTGTCCCTCAGTGGTTTCCATAGAAACAAATTGACCATCTTTTGACGGCGGTAGTATTCATCCCCTTTTATATTTGACGCTTTTTGACCTGTTCATTTTTCACGGCACAGCTGATGTTTTCCCGTTGTCCAAGAATAGTCTTTACGATCATTTATGATGACAGCCCTCTCAGGTAAACACACTCACGAGTGCTTATTTAGATAAGTGCGCAATTACACCCCAGCGTCTCACTGTAAACTTGTGTGTGTGTGTGTGTTTGAGCTTTTTATTGCCTTTGCGGGATCTTGGCTAGCTCAGGATGTCGTTACCCCCACTGAAAATAAGGGCTGGGAAGCTTTCGAGGCTTTTACCTACACTCATTGTAATACAGCATGCAGACAAAAAAATTGGGACATGCGGCCATCACACTTGCATGAAGTGAAATGAGATCAAATCAGGTGTTTTGAAGTGGGATTTTTTTTTTTGGGGGGGGCGGTCTAATTCATCCCAAAAGCTGTTTGCTGGATTTGTGGTTGAAATGGAAAATTGAATCCCCAAACCAGGGATTGTCGGGGTTCAATTGTCCAAATGATTTGTCGGGAATTATAGCAGCAGCATGATGGACAAGTGGTTAGCAGGTCCGACTCACAGTTCATCAATTCTGGATTTGAATCTTGAATCTGACCTTCCTGTGTGGGATTTGTGCATATTCTCTTACGAGTGACCCAAATTGCCTTTTTAAAGTCAACTAGCTGAATGCTAACACATAATGGGAAACACCATAGAAGTGCTAGTCAATAGCACCGTCGTCGTGGCGCTATAACCGTTCAAGCAACAGTTTTGAACACAAATGATGAAGGTACACATCTAGATGGGTATTATAAAATGCACTTTAGTGGACTAGTTTTAAAACATTACAAACATTTGTGGGTGGGGGTGGGGGGTCAACAGCATTTCGTCCAACCGCTATTGGAATAATGAAGCGATTAAGAGACTCGTGTAGATCTAGTTGCATGATCTGAGAAGAAGAAGCCTATGTATGCACTTTTGAGTCTCTCAAGTGTAGCAGTGCTAGCCAGAGACCAAAGCTGCGGTCCTCATTGCATGGTTGCGGTGCAACATGCTGTCCCAGCTTGGGCCTCCCTGTTGGTACACAGGCCTCTCTTGTCTGTCACTTTCTCTTAGTAACAATCCTCTCTATGAGCGTGTGTGTGTATGCGCATATTGTGTGGATTTAGAGATGCTATGTTTGGGGTGCGGGGGTTGGGACTTTTCACTGTTTCACTGAGGACAATAAGCCTTTTGATGCATCTCGGATCTCCTTTGTTTCCCCTAATGAGGACCAACGGGTCTGTGGCAGACGGAGTTTTTTTGTGGGGTGGGGGGCGAATAATTGAATGAGCGAGAAATTGTTGGTTGGAGGGTGTTTTGTCTCGTAGCGCTTATCTGCTTGGCTGTGGCTAGCACTTGGAGGCTAATCAGCTCTATATCTTGATTTGAAGAGCTTGACCTGATCTGAAAGGGCGGCCAGCGGTGGGAAGTACTTAAGAACAAATATTTTATTACTGGATTGAATTAGAATTTTCAGTCATCTGTGCTTTGAGAATTTATATTGCGGACGACTCTTGAAAATAGACATCAGTGCTTTGTACTCCTTACAAGATCAACTAGTTACTTGTTAACATTAGCTAACTTAGCATTTTTAGCTACTCAGTTCGTATTGTTGTTAAATGTACTGGAAACACACTGTTTTTATAACATAAAAGACTAATGCTAGCTTGCGCTTAGCATTAAAAAAAAAGTTTTTTTCTTCTTGTGCCATGTCATCAAAATTGGCATTGTACGAGCATATAATTGACTAGCTTGCTAGCTAGCTAACTCATGATTGCTTTTTACTTTTGTACGTAAATGCATTTCAGGATCCATACTGTCCATTTTTTTACTGAAGTAGTTGAATCAGTACTTCAACTAATACAAGAGTCGTTTCATCCTGTTTCTGTTTTTTTTTTTGTAGTTCTTACTTAACTAGAGTGTGTGAGTACTTTAGCCACCTCTGGTTGTCGTCACCGGGCCTTATCCTGTTAACATACAAAGAAGAACTCCACACTAAGCGTTGCATACATCGTTCACACGTGGGCTCTGGTTTGACACCCATTGTCCCCCAGTGATCAAGGTAATGGGGAGCAGATGAGGGCCAATGCAGGACAAGAAAGGGAAGAAATGCCGTGAGCTGTTATCCTAAACACAAGCGTCAGGTTTCAAAGACGATCGTAGCCTTCCTTTCTGTTGCCCGACTTTTGTCCCTTGGCGCAATAATGCCATTATGGCATCAAGAGCGCAACGCCCAGTCAGCGAGCTGGCCCATCGAGCGGCCACATAGCACGATTGCCGCCCCCGCTCAACCCCCTTGGGTGCTGCTCAGATTTCCCCTTCATAGAAACAGCTGAGTGCTTGGCCTGCGCTTTCAACTACCACTGTGGTGCACCGATGAGTTGATCGTTTTTTTTTAAAAGACGTTATAAATACCCCTTGCCTCCCTCCACTTGTTAACAGGGGGAGTGGATCTGATTTCCAACAAAACAGCAGCAGGGGACTCTTAAAGGAGGTGTTTTATGCATTCCAGGTGTCTCAATAACTCTCGCAATAAGATTGTGTAAGGAAGGGTGTGTCGTAGCCGAGCTCAGCTGGTCTTGGGTGAGAGGCTGGGTGCACCCTGCACTGGTCGCCAGCCAATCATAGGGCACATAAAAACAATGATTCAGAGTCACATTCACGTCATATGGACAATATCAAGTCTTCAGTGAACCTCACATACATGTTTTTCAAATATGGGTGGAGAAAATCTCCAAACACATGTTGAATGTGCCTGCTCCACACAAGGAAAGCTTCAAAGCCCAAACCTCAGACCTCATATGCAGATGGACTCCTCCACTTTTGCTGCCATCTCCGGGATGTGATTTTGTCAAAATAAGATCAGGAATGATTGACACACCATTTTTGGGGGTTTTGTTTGATGAAATCAGCCCATTTTTAGGGAATGGCTGTCAAGCAATTGGTCCAGCGCCCATCCTGGGCCACATAGTGCTAGACCAATGATGAGTCTGGCATCAGGGGTTTTATGAGCTTCCTCTTGTCATTTTGCATAAAAGCAGGCTGGATTTCGCCGGCGAGTGTATGCTTTGCAGCAGGTTGGATCTCTGAGCAAGTGTATGCAGAACAGGCTAGCCTAATCTCACCAGCAAGTGTATGTGTAAAATTAGGGTGTATGTCAACAACAAGTGTACAGTATGTATAAAAGTGGGCAGGATCTCGCTGGATCTCACCAGCAACTGTGTACATAACTGTGGGCTTGGTTTTGTCAGTGAGTGTATATGCATAACAGTGGCCTTGATCTCGCCAGCAAGTGCGTAACAGAAGGCTGGCTCTTGCCACGGTGTAACTCACTAGCAAGTGTATTCCTAAAAGTGGGCCGGATCTCGCTGGCAAGTGTATACGTAACTCTGGGATACGTTTTGTCACGGAGTCTATATGCATAACAGTGGGCTTGCTCTTGCCAGCAAGTGTATGCAAAACAGCGAATTGAATCTTGGCCACAAGTATTTACGTAGCTGGTCTGCGAGTGCACATTCAGGCCATGTTTTGTCATCTGGTCATCGTTCTGCATTTCTGGCTGTTGTCCTCTCGCCAGCAAGTGTGCACAACAGATGGCTGCCTGCTTCTACTTAGGGAAGCAGAGCCCAGAGTGTTAGAGAAAAAGACAAGAAAAAAAAACACTTGGACTCAAGGCGGCAGCAGTGTGTGTGTGGTGCACGGACTCATGCAATCTGACTTGTCACTTGAAAGTGGCTCTGGATCTTCACCCTGTCCAGCTGATCATGACAGGGCAGAGAAACTTGCGTGGTTCTTATGTAAATTTGCGCTATTGTTATGTAACAGTGAGGCAGAGGTGCAGAAAGAGTAACTTACATTTTCCGAAATAGGCCAACAAGATTTACTTGGTGTCTAAATGTCACACTTGAGGAGTGGGCGGGGTCTCCTGAGACCCTTCCAATTTTTCTACTAACAATAATGACTAAATTTTTCATAATATGTCCTGTTTTAAGTGTGCCCACAAGCCAACAGCAACACAGGAACCTGCTGCAGAAACCTTGAGCGTGTCCCGTGATATGCCAAAAACAAAAACAAAAACAAACAAAAAAGAAGGTATTTATTCCTGTGAATAAAATCTCTCTGAGTAAGCACATGCTGCTGTAGCGGCCCCCGATTGCCACATCGAGGGAGGGGCAGGACATGGTTTCTCTCTGTAGACCACTGTGCTGACCTCAGCCACTCAGCCACTGCACTGTGCGTGTGTTTTGTGACCTTTTATTTTTTGGGTGACACACATCAGGAAACAAAGGCTGGATTTACAATGCAGAGTTCAAGTGACACAATCCCGACTTTTTGTTCCCAAGTGGCACAGTTTGGAAATGTGTCACTTGCATCTCGAGTCACCACCGCATTTGTGTCATTTGGCGCAGTCATGTTTTGAAATTGATGTAATGGAATTGAACTGCGGCGCAAATCCAGCCAAAGATACGTAGGACCTGATCTTTGAATCACTCCTATGTGTTCATTCTATCGCGGGCGAACCACAATGAATGTGTGCGAATACGGCCAAGGGTTTGTTCGCAACAAGCCCAGTTGGTGTATTTGGACTGCGGCAGATTTCAGCGGTGAGCTCCTCAAAAATGTTTGACGGGTGGGGAATCGTTGTAAACGCTGCCAGTGAAGCCACAGTCATCCACTATAGACACTCACGCGAGCCCACACAGACACGACGCAGACTTAGTGACACAGGCACTTTATAGTGGAATTCCAGAGCCACAGTTTGCGCGTCACGTCTCTCACCTTTAGCCTTCCTCCGTTCTGCTCATTTGCAATCTTGTTGCCACCTCAAAGGCCATACATGAACATGTTTGTGAACTTTTTACTCTTACTCCCCACATTTTGACTTATAAGGTGGAAAAACAGTGACAGCAGAGACATACTGTGGAGGCGTCTGAACCACCGAGATTCTCTTGTTTCGCTCGGAATAAAACCTGAGCCAAGACATTTTACGGTCTTTACTTTTTTTTTTACTTGTTGAGTTCAGTATTTCAACTTACACAAGTCGTGATCTCAATTTTCAATACTTAATGTGTTCACTATTTACGATGTGTCTTATCTTGGTTTCGTGAAGGATTTATTGTGTACCCCAGTCGCTTATTTGCTCACCGGTTCTCAAATTAAAAAAAAAAAGAAAAAGAGCGAGAGAGACAGAGAGAGAGAATGTCGTGACCAGAGTTGACTGAGAATAAAAGCAAGATGGAACAGTCAATGGGGATTTGGCAGATTCCGCTCAGAGGTAATCCCATTGTGTGCGAAGGAGTGAAAGGCGGGACGCAGTCAGGATGCTATTAATGCCTTAACAGCATTAGGAAAGATCAGTAAGCGTACTCCGATATGCTTGCAGGGCAAGAAAGAAATCCACTTTTGGTAGATCAGGAGTTCTCAAACGTTTTGGGTCCAGGGACCCCTTATAGGAGAAACATTTTTCCAACGACCACTTTATAAGACTTGGATATTCTACTTAAATCTATCTCTTCTTTTATTTATAATTTTATCAGTGGTTTTATTGTTTGCTTTTGCTTGTTAAGTGTCCTTGAGTACTGTGAAAGGCGCTTACAAATAAAATGTATTATTATTATTATTATTATCATTATTATTATTATCCGAATGGCAGCTAAAACATAACTACCAGATGTTCATATATGTACTGCATCCAAATAAAAATTGCCAATTTTTGAGAAAAAAAGTTGTTGAGTGATGATAAGAAATAACTTTTTTTGAGAGAAAATAACTTTATTCCAAGAACATTTTATGAGTATAAAGTTGTATTTTTTCAAAGAAAAAAATCTCACTATCTGACAAGAGAAAAGTTGCATTTTTCAAAAATTACGTTGTAATGCTATGACATTAATTAGGAGGAATGCTATATCTTAACAAGAGATTTTAAAAAATATGACTCTATTTCTGAAATATTACACCTTTTATTATTAAAAAAATGCACCTTTTGTTCTAAAAAAAAAAACATTACTTGGCCTGACTTTATACATGCAAGGATGCAAGACATTTTTGATAGCTAAATAGCTAGCTAGCTAGCTAGATATGCCGCTAGCTAGCTCTCTCTCTCTCTCTCTCTCTCTCTCTCTCTCTCTCTCTCTCTCTCTCTCTCTCTCTCTCTCTCTCTCTCTCTCTCTCTGCAAGTTAAAAATGATTTGGGTAATTATGCTATGAGGCTAACAAAATAATACGACCTAATTTACTTCAAATGATTTTGCATACTCCAAGCTATCGCCTTCCAGTTTGAAAACCACGGCTATGTAGATATAGTACGACTTTCCTTTTAATCTAGATTTTTCAGGATTTTCCACTGACTTTTTACAATTCCGACTCCCACGCTGTCACACACATATTGAATGGGCAGCGTATAGACCCCTCACACAAAGGCCACTTTTCAGTGTTTGGCTTTAGTGTTTACTTAGTTTATGTGGCATTCAGAGCATAGAGTGGAGAGACTTTGAATTGCCGGAAGTACGTCGAGTTTCCTCAAGAGACCGGGATGGGCCTGGATGTAATGGATCTGTACACATGAGCTGGGGCACAATAACTCACAAACCCAAACCCCACGTACATATTACGTTTTTTTTTTGGGATGTAGAGGGAAACAGTTATTAAGTTATTGGATCAGTTTCAAGTCAAATATCAATATATATATTTTGGAAAGAATATATTTGTATTAAATGATGTATGATCCTCTGCACACTTCATCGACACTTTGATAACTGCAGCAGATCTTTAGGTCAAACATAATTTATGGTAACTTGACGTCATGTTAGCAGATTGCAAGTTTTTTTTTTTTAAGAGTTTCAACCTATCGCTATGTGTTAGACTAGCGACCGGAAGCTAGCACGGCCCCGTAGCCCAAACGCGGAAATGGTGCGTTCATATGGTCCGTTGTCCAAACTCCTCCGAAGGGAAGCCAAACAAATTATTTTCTGCAAATCAAACCTAGCAATACGTTTTTCGTAATATCCTACAAAATAAAAGCAAACTAAATTTCTCAGCTTTGTACTAATTAAAGCTACTATTTTTTTCCACATGACCACTTCAACTAATAACAACAAACCTTTTGTACAAACAACAAACAAAACGTGTATGTTTTCTACTGTCTACAGCTTTTTTCTTTTTAGATCCTATGAAGCGAGAAGAGACATCAGTGTCAAGTTGTTCTAGAGAGCTATTGATGCTCGGACAAAGAGGGGAAAGTTCGGTTGAATGGCGAAAGATGAAGTTGAGCGGCCTCCGCCCCTCGCTAACCTTCCACCCAATAGTTCTTTCGCCGCCTTTTTCTTTCCCAGCAAAGGTCAGATGTCCCATTTTCAGAGACGGGACAAGGATATCCTCCATCAGCGCAAACGACAATAAGGCTTCTTCCGCTCGGCTCTGCCGCACTCACCACCCACAAGTCACCTCTCGCACCGGCTGACGTTCACTGAATATAATATATAATTATTATATAATAATAATATAATAATAATAATATAATAATCTGGATATATCGTTCTAATTCTGCTCCCGAAAGCCGTCGAAGTCTATTAAAATGTGAATAGCGGGCCCAGAAGGGCCTTCCCCGCACCGCGGCGGATATTAGTTATCTTGTCAAGGGGAATCCACGTAAGACCAGCTTGCGTTTGCAATCCGAATTGCCGACTTTTCTCTGCAGTCAATCTCTTAAATCATTCAGTACCAGACAATCCTGGACCAAGTCTGAAAAGACGTTTAAAAACGTCTTTGGGAGTGAATGAGTTAAGGGAATCAAGTAGAACGGCACCGTAGATCCACCGCTGTTTGTTGAGCCCTGGATTATGACGACGACGACTGAAGGAGGATTTCATGCTGTTGGTTTCTTGTTTGTCAACACATTATTATGATGTCACACTGTGAAGTTATCTGACTCAGTTATCGCCATTTCTGCTTACCAGAGGTTGGGAGGCACGAGTCGGAGTCAAGTCGTATAATTTAGGCCTAATTTTTTGGGGGGGCGGAGCTGTCGTTAGAATGTGTGTCGCGGCTGAGCGAGTGTGTACGACTCGCTTCCTTGACCTTCAGGATATTTGCCGCAGTAGCTCGGGACTAGCTTGAAACTTCAACCGTCAGACTTGAGATGTACTCATGGCTTGCACACACTCGATGTGATTTACTCCCCACATCTGCTGCTGACGCACTCGCAACCAAATCGAGCCGAACTGAACCGTCCCACCCAGTGGAAACAGGATAACGCGCAGTGGCGTCCCCCCTATTCTTGTTTTCGTTGTGTCTGCGGGATGAACGGTTTGAGACTTGGAAGGGAACCGCTTTGCTAATCTGAGTCCCGCTCGACCAAAATTAACCCCAAAGCCAATCAAAGTGACACCGACTGCGTCATCTGCCCCACGCAAGCGTTCAAATACCAAGTCAACAAAAAGAGAAATCCCTCCTTCCCTCCGTCTCTGTAAAGGGCCGCAGGGGCGAGTCATGTCAAATGGTCCAAAGTGGTTTCCTCTCACGAACTTGGACGGAGAGAAATGCATGACCGCATGATCTGATAAGGCTAATAGTACCGTCCCCCGACCGGACCAGCGTTTCCACACTCTCCGTCCTTTTTTTTCTCCTTTTTTTTCCCAGGCTGTGCCATAAAGAATGATGACGCCCAAGAGGTTTCAAGCTCATTCTCACCCAGGAGAATCTCAAGTGTCAGTGAACGCCACTGACCTCATGAGTTGGCTCGTGAAGTCCATGATTTGTAATTCACTGACGCACAGCGGACTTTTGCCAACAAGGGCGACCCACCACTTCGCCCCCCCCCCCCAAACCCCACCCCTGCCTCCGTCCCCCGCCAACTCCCCATGCCTCTACCATCATTTTTTTGTGGTTTGTTTTCAATGCTGCCTCTGGCACTCCCCCTCATCATCATCCACTCCGTCCGGGTCAGCGTGCCTTTCAGAAGGTCATTCGCCCTTTATCCCAACAAAGGAGGTCATGTTTCGTCTCCCTGCAGACGCTAACGGAGAGAAGTGGGGTGCACAAATCCAGATTTGCATCGCTATCAATTTTTTTTAATGGAAGAACCTGAACCAGGAAGCAACAACAGTATCTCCATTCTTGATCTATTAGCTTCTGCAGTTCAAATATTGGGCGGCCCGGTAGTCCAGTGGTTAGTACGTCGGCTTCACAGTGCAGAGGTACCGGGTTCGATTCCAGCTCCGGCCTCCCTGTGTGGAGTTTGCATGTTCTCCCCGGGCCTGCGTGGGTTTTCTCCGGGTGCTCCGGTTTCCTCCAACATTCCAAAAATATGCATGGCAGGCTGATTGAACACTCTAAATTGTCCCTAGGTGCGAGTGCGAATGGTTGTTCGTTTCTGTGTGCCCTGCGATTGGCTGGCAACCGATTCAGGGTGTCCCCCGCCTACTGCCCGGAGACAGCTGGGATAGGCTCCAGCACCCCCCGCGACCCTAGTGAGGATCAAGCGGTTAGGAATATGAATGAATGAATAAATGAGTTCAAATATTCACAAGGATTGTTTTTTCTCATTGGTATGGCATTAAATTCACACAGCCTGGCGGTTTTCATTTCACGGCTTACCAAACGCTTTTTCCAGTACCTTTGAGACATCTCTGATACAACGATAATGCAATGGGAATCCCATTTGCAGCGCTACGTTACCAGCGCGGAAACACGAACCAGATCGTCACTTAGCATTTGAAAGCAAACTGTCCCGCTCAGTGGTCATTTTTCCGAGAAACGGGTTCGGTTTGATGGCGCAAATGACCTCGGCATCTTGATGCGTTCAGATACAAGAGAGTCTTTCATTCAATGTCAAAAGCTCGTTTTCACTTTCGGTCGGCTAGCAAGTTTCCCATGGTGGCCTCGCCCCCGCTAAGCATCGGTTAGCATGTGCGGCGGTGCTCTCGTGGCTCTTAAGCCACTAACCTTCTTTTCCTTCTCAGAATTAGCATGAGAATCCCCCCCGCCACCCCCCACCACCACCTCCAACTCCATCCCCTGGATCTCTCCCGCTCACAGAACCCTACTGAAGAAAACGATTCAACTCGTGATGAGTGTTTACCTAGCGGTACTGGCTTTGCGCTGGGCATTAGCACAACACCCACTGGTGTTTTCACTGCGTTTAAGGTATTAAAGCGCTGCCAAGTTCACTCGGGCATTAAGCTGAACGACTCACATGAATATCCGCAGCAGAATCCTGCCGCTGCCTTTCTCTTCTCATGAGTCAAAATCAAAGCCTGGCCCAAGACCCTGAATGCCACTCCCCCCCCCCCCCTTTCAGGAGGTGCGCCGAGCCCCGCCACTGTCGTGTTTGCGCAGGTGCCCGTCGCATCTGCTGCCCTTTGACACATGCGCCGCCACGTTTCCCTCGAGACGTGATAAACAGTTGACCCCTAAGGCTCGAAAGCTTTAGATGATCACATGGTGCTCGGCAGCAGATGGAATTTACCAACAATCAATGAAATCGACACCATGACCTTATCCAATTGGCGATGTTTTTGGGTTGTTTTTTTTTTTTTAAAGTGGCTTTGAAAATGTGATTGTTTGTCTTGTGTCGTAAAAAAAATATATATATAATTATGGCATGGCAGGGTGCGTAGGTGACCCAGCTGCCCCCCAAAATGTGGGCAGCTGGGTCACGTTTGTTTACGTATCATAATGTTTTTTCCATTGGGAAAATTGTTGTTTTGGCCTAGGTCAGTAGGTCATCTGTAGACGCCGTAAACATTTATTTAATCCTTTCATGCGCCAATAATGCAAACCTGGAATCTGATAACTTGATCGGCTCTCCACTGTATAATCGCCGTCCCCGAAAGGTGTGTTAAATATCAAAAATATTTTGGTCATGAATCATTAAAAGCATATTTCTTACAAAATACCCATCCATCCATTTTCCAATCCGCTTTATCCTCACAAGGTCCGTGGGGGGGGGGGGGGGGCTGGAGCCTATCCCAGCTGTCTTCGGGCAGTAGGCCGGGTAGGGGGGGGCACCCTGAACCGGTTGGCAGCCAATAGCAGGGCACACAGAGACCAACAACCATCCGCACTCACAATTTAGAGTGTTCAATCAACCTGCAATACCCAGAGAAAACCCACCCAGGGTTTTACTTGGTGCTGTACATGGTCTCACTGTCTTCTTCTGTCTGATCAATGCACCTGCCATTGCGTCATTCACATAACAACCCGAGACTACATTTACCAGGGCGCGTTTTGAGCGAAAACCCCCCGCCCCCAAAAAACAACCCAGTCGTACAAACCTCTGAACGCACAAAATACAAGTGGCTTGGTCATTAAGTCAGCGGTCAGTCTGACACCTGAGGCAATGCATTCTTGCCCCAAGTGAGAGCAGATGTCAAAGCCTGCAAAGTGGCTCTGGATCAGATGTGTCCTGAGGTTTTTTCTTTCTTCCTTTTGAGACATGGTTGCTTGTGTGTTTTTGAGGACGGGCCCACCGTAACCCAATCTCTACTCCCGGCCGTCAGCAGTGAGACGAGCGCTGCGGTTCTTAGCTTTATTAGGTGGCAACATGCAAGGCGGAGGGAAACCTAACACTTGGACCCTGATCTCAAAGACACAAAGGCATCGGATGCCAGCAGGGTCTTCGGGACGCCTCGGTGTCTTCATCTCCATCAATTTATGAGTCACTGCAACACTCAACATGCTCTCAAAAATGTTCCACAGTTGGGCGGGCTCGCATTTGGTTGCTTTAATGCGCACGCATTTAAAATTTCCCTCACGTTTGAAGCCAAGGTGTTACATGCCAGGATTTTTGGGGAATTTGTGTTTGGATATGTCTGTTGTGGCATGTGAGGCCTTGATCTTTCCATTTTGTGTAGCACTCTGACGATGGGGGTACACCCTGGTCTAGTTGCGGGTCAATCAGAGGGCGCATATCGACAAACAAGCATTCAAAGTCAAAATTAGACCAACCGTATTTTCCGCACTATATGGCGCATCACAGTACCTTCACCGAATGGCCTATTTTAAAACAGTTTTCATATACAGGGCGCACCGCATTACAAGGCGCATAGAATAGAAGCTTCAATAGTGGCTGCGGTTGCATTATGCATCCACTAGATGGAGCTATGCTAAACGGACTACAATACAATACCTCTTTGTATGTACAGAGTGTTCACAACTGCTGCAGCTGGAACAAAGCGCTTTACAGAACATTTAAAATACTACACCCCGGAAATCAGAATATTGATCCATATATAAACCGCATCGGATTAATTCATTCAGTACCAGCCAATTCTGGACCAAGTCTGAAAAGACGTTTAAAAACATCTTTGGGAGTGAATGAGTTAAAAAGTGCACTATTGGCTTTTGAGAAAATTGAATGGTTTTAGGTGTGCCCGATAGTGCGGAAAATACGGTATTGACAATTTAGAGCCAATTGGTAGTCCAGAGTGTGGTGACCCGGTATCTCCAGGCTGTCAGGCAGACGTGCTAACCACCACTTTACTCCATCAAGTCTATCAGCATCATGTATTTGCGATGTTCTGTTTAGCACTCAAGGAAAAAAAACTAACTGGAATGGCACCCTGGTTCCCTGCAACCCAAAACATTAAATTCCAAGATAAACGGACATGTTTTGTCTTTTTTTGCCCAAAGAGTCCAGTACAGTACAGTTCAGTTTTGTCTGGTATAAAATGATCTGTTTCCACAGTCAAAAGTGTATCCGTGTCAAACCACTTATCACGACCAACTGTAGAAGTAAAACCTTGTGTGGAGTTGGGACACCGCTATCTTTAGATTTGTCGTTTTACCACATGATGACAGCAAAAAAAAAATAATAATAATAATCCCATAAGCATACCAAGCGATTCACCTTAGCTGACAAGTGACCAGAGAACTGAGCTGGACTGAACCGGCTGTGGCTTTTGCGTCCTTTGACTCCGGTAATTGACCTCTCGATCCTTGTGTGTCTATTTGCTCAAACCGGGGTGGTACGGAATTGGGATGGGGTGGGGGTCTCCTGCTCAAAGATAAATAGCTCAGTGTCGCTCTGTCATCAGAGAAGCCAAAATGTGTTTGTTGTGCAAACATCCCTTTTTTTTTTGCTCTCACATATACACACACACACACACACACATGCACGCACACATACACTTGTGGGGTCTTTTTTTAACAGTTTCCTTTCAGGTTACAGGTGAGTTTACATGCCGCAGGTGATGATAACTAATGTGTATGAGTGTGTCATCATCCATCCGACCATCCGTGTGTGTCTGTGTGTGTGTGTGTGTGTGTGTAGCAATGCTGCCCAGCCTTGTTCTGCACCGTACCTCAATTCGGCCCTACCAGAGGGGGTTTCACTGCGGTGACTCCAGCCTGACGTACCCCTACAAGAACAGCACCGTGCCCTCCTCGGTGCTCACTTCTGTTGGGTTGACACTGCCCGTGGTGTCTGTAAGTGGCCCAACCCAGCAAGGAGCGCCCCTGCCCCTGCATTGGGGAATAATGGAAGGCAGAAACAGGGTGTGGGGGGTAGGGAGGGGGTGTTCTTCAATCACATTTGCACACATTTGAAAAGTTTTATTGAAGAACAATTAGTCACAGGCCATTGGATGACATCCTCCGGCCACCCACTTCTGCCATATCCCATGAGCCCCTAGTGCCAGGACGCTCCTTGTGCTTTCTCCTGTTTTTGTTTTTGTTTTTTGTCTGTGTCACTGACCTGGTGCTTTCTCTCTCTCTCTCTCTCTCTCCTTCTTCCTGTCTTGCTCTCCCTCTCTCTGTTTTGTAGCTAGCCTGCCTTTCCTGATCATTGAGACTAGCACCATAAAGCCGTACCAGCGCGGGTTTTACTGTTCGGACGAGTCCATCCGCTACCCCCAAAAAGATGGCGACACCATTAGCGATGCCATGCTTTGCGGTGTTGGCATTCTTATTGCCATCATCTCTGTAAGTCGACCTCAAAACTTTGTTTTCTCCTTTAACTTGAGTCTTTTACCCCCCCCCCCCCCAATTAGCCCGCAAATTACAGCAGCTTCACCTTCGTTTAGTAGACAGAGATGGGAACGAGAGTCATTGCGACTTGGATTCGAGGCAACTTGAGTCACTGTTTTCATGACATGTGACTTGACAAAGACTAAAAGACTTGAGACTCGACTCGGAGAGGGACTTAGCGACTCGGCGCTTGACTTGACTTGAGACGCGAGGTGGTATCGGAAGAACCGTTTTGTCTTTTCTCTGCATGTGAGACTTCATGTTGACGTACAAGACTTGACTTGACCAAGACAAAATGACTTGAGACTTGCTTCTGCGACTTGCTAGCGCAAAGTTTAAGACTCGAGACTTCCACGCGACTTGAAAATGCGTGACTCGATCTCCCATCTCTGCCAGTATGTTACCATGCTATAAATGTGCTTTACATGTCCTCCTCCTTACATACTTCCTCAATCATACTTTCATCCACTTTGAATCATCCAATTGTCCATTTGTTTCTTATTTGTTTCCCCAAGTGAGTCAGCGGTAGTGAGAAAGCCCCCATCCCTGCCTCAAGCGTCACCGAGTGTTTCTGTGTGTGCTTGCCAAACACCAAAGAGTTTGGGTTTTTTAATGAGTTCCTGAACGGGTCTCATAACTCCCGCTCGGACTGTAAGCTGGACCTCGATCGCCGTGCGTGCGACATGACAGGCGAATTCAACCCATTGCCTCCATACTTGAGTTGCTAGTAGCGCACGTTAGCTTGAAGTGGAACTCCTGTTCCACTCCTTTTTTTTTTTTTTTCGGAGAGGGAAGGGAGAAAAGTGAGTGGGGGGAGTGGCAGGGTTAGTGGAAACATGTTATAATGACATGCGGTGGGCTTTGTATGTGTCAATTAGTGGCACGTGGTTAAGCTAGCTCGATGATCTTTACAGCACAGCCTCCCATCCAAAGTTCCCAGACTGAGACACGCACGTAGCGTACAGTATTATCGCCCGAGCTCAGCTCTTCTGCTTTTTAGAACCAGGAGTGCGTTTTTTTAGAATCAGGAGCGCGTTCACGTGTTGGCAAAACTGGCGCGTCTCGCGCCAGCTGCGCTCCATTAAGCGGCGCCTGCCGCCATGCCGCTGGCGCTCCTTGAAGTCGACGCGGCGTATATACTGCGAGGGAATTCCCTTGTGAGCCCGTCGCCGAGCGTCCCAGATAAAACCCTTTTTACACTTGAGAAGACGGAAAGTTAATGTTTACAGTCCAAATAAACGGAATAAAAAGACCGTAGCAGCCTACCGGGATTCTATCATCTCTACCGATTCACAGACAAAAGCACAAACGTCAATAAACGTGCGTGTTTGTTTGCTCTGGCGGTGAGCCTGCCAGCTGACCACCCATCAGGGATAAGTGTGTTTATCGGGCCTAACACACACTGTGCTCGTATAATACACAGCATGTACCTGATAGGACGTCTGAAGCCCGACAAGACGGTCAGGGCAATGCTCTGCAAGTCAGAGACTGAATCCTTGTGCTGGGGGAGGGGGAGGTGGTTGTAAAGATGGAGAGCGGCCAGCCTGTCAGTCGGGCACCCCTGGAGGTTCCGACGTGATTGACAGGCACTGTGGCTCGACGGCTAGTTTGGTCTTAAGGCCTCCTCAAGTACAGACGGGGTCTTTTCATGGAGCCTTAGGCTATGTAAAACCACTTTGGTTGGAATACCACAGCAATCACAAGCGGAGGGGTGGGGGCTGTGGGGGTTGTCCACCCCAGCTTCGACCATTAGTCCCGTTTAAGCACCATCAAAGTCAGACCATTCATGGTAGAGATATTAAGCGCAGACGTGAGGATTTTCGTACAGTAGTCCTTTTAAGTGTACCTAAAACGCTCTTTGTCCGTTTCGGCGAACCACACCTACAAAACACACCGAAGGGGTTTTCCTCCTTCCACCGCCTTGGCTTCCTCCATCTCCATTAAAGCGCCCCCCTCCCTCCCCACGTCATTGTTAAACCTTCGTTAATCATCTCTCATCGTATCCAAACTGCCTGAGGGAAAGGCAGGCCATGCTCATTGTGTTTCTATGTGTGTTGTCGTCACTCTGCTCGCCTTTCTTGCATGAGTCAAACGTCACAGCGCATGGTCATCTGCTTCGAGTAAGGCTTCGGCCAGTCCTTGTAGAGATCAACCCGTCTTCTCTTTGTAGATTGTGATCGGCGAATCCTACAGGGTTCACCAGCTCCACGAAGGGACTAAGTCCTTCGTGGGAAACCCTTACGTGGCGGCCTTCTACAAACAGGTTAGTCCTGGAACCTTAAGCTTTAAGGACGACGACGACGGGTGGTTGTTCCGAGTCAAAATGTTGCGCTTTGCCGTCCCCGTAGATAGGCGTGTTTATCTTCGGTTGCGCCATCAGCCAGTCGTTCACGGACATCGCCAAGGTGTCGGTGGGCCGCATGAGGCCGCACTTCCTGGACGTGTGCAAGCCGGACTTCACCGCCATCAACTGCTCGCTGGGCTACATCACCGAGTACGCCTGCAGCGGCAAGGAGAGTGACGTGCAAGAAGCGAGGTGGGTTGAAACGCAGCGGCTGGGATGGATTGGAACTTTATATTCAAGTACAGGAGTACCTCGACTTATGAAATTTAGTGGTACTGGAAGAAATTTAGTAGAGACGTGTTTTCCATGTAAATGACCTAATCCGTTCCAACCCTCCCTAAAATTCAGACATAAATCTTTTCTAAAGCATGAAAATGCATCAAAATATGTAACAAATACATGTTACAACCAGATTATTACACAATAAATGAGATTTGTGCATAATAAAACAAAGAATAAACTTTTTTGCTCTCTTGAGTTCACGTTCTCTCTCAGAAGTGTTTTTGCCTGGCGTTTTGGAAAGAACTGATCCGAAGATGACTCTTTTGGACATTTTATCACAACAAATTGCACTGTATCGTATCGGATCACATTGATTTGAACTAAATGTGTATCGCGTCGTATCACATCGTGAAGACGGTGAAACGTATCGCATCGTGTCGCCAGAAAATTCCATGTATCGTTTAAGTATCGCATCGCTGGTAGTGCATCGAGATGTGTATCGAATCGTCCTCAGTGCTGAGATTCACATCCCTAGCATAGACGCATATCTATCTATTTATTGATCTACGCGCATTTCGTAACATGAAAATCTCATACGAAGAGACGTTTGTAAGTAGAGGTACCAGTGTATACACAAATAACACGATCTTCTCTTGAATTTTCCTTGATTTCTCGATCGTTGTTGTAGTCCTTTGTCTTCGGTATGCCTTTCTTCGGATTTCTTTGGTTAGGAATCATGCCACCACCTTTTGTTGCCAAAACCCTTCTAATGAACTGCGATATTCCTCTCCACAGGAAGTCTTTCTTCTCTGGACATGCTTCGTTCTCCATGTTCACCATGCTCTACCTGGCAGTAAGTTACCCTCCCGTGTATATAGTTTGAATGATGTCAAAATAAAACAATACTTCATTGATTGTAGCCATCATGTTGGTTGGAAGGCGGGGCCACCGGAATGAAGTGGAGGGCGGGGCGAGGGGGACAAACATTCTCCTCTGAGGGATAGATGGATACACGTCAGCTGTTTTCCTCAGGGCAGCTGCTGGTGCACTCCACACCCCCCCCACCCCCCTCCACTCGCGTCCCTCCACCCACCTGTTAATGGGTGGAGGAATCTCATGCTTCCACAAATCCAAATTATGCGCGCACACACATGCCCTTCACATGTTCCATGTGTTGGAAAGTCCGGAAAAGAATGGAGAAGACACTGCAGGAAACTCAGCTGTTCCGTGTTTAGAGAGGAAGTTTAAAAAAAAAAAAAGGCAGAGCAGGGCATGTGACGACTGACCTGAGATACACTCAGATTGTTCATTCATCTGCCGAGCCGCTTGATCCTCACTAGGGTCGCGAGGGTGCTAGAGCCTATTCCAGCTGACTTCGGGCAGTAGGCGGGGGACACCCTGAATCGGTTGGCAGCCAATCGCAGGGCACACAGAGACGAACAACCATTCGCACTCACACCGAGGGACAAATTTTAGAGTGTTCAATTAGGCTACAATGCAAGGTTTTGGAATGTGGGAGGAAACAGGAGCACCCGGAGAACACCCACGCAGGCCCGGGGAGAGCATGCAAACTCCACACAGGGAGGCCGGAGCTGGAATCGAACCCGGTACCTCTGCACTGTGAAGCCGACGTGCTAACCACTGGACTACCGGGCCGCCACACTCAGATTGTATAATATTCAAATGCAATAGTCTTCTCTTATTTTTGTCACAGAATAAAAATCCCAGAAAAAGACAGCCCGCAGTCTCCTATCAAATAAACGTGTCGCCTTATCGAGTCCAAAAAGAACATTTTGAATATCCTTGTTTTCCCCTTTTATTGTGTTTTGCCAGCGTTTACAAAAACAGAAAATCGCCCGCAAACTGAAGGCAAGTAAGGTTGAGCTTTATACCAAAAGGCCACTTGAAAACTACTCCGCTGAAGTGTGGCCCCGCCCCCAACCGCCCACCCAGGAAACAAGATATAACAACCACGTCTGATGTGGTCGGAGCGGAAATTTGAACATCCTCCAGAGATTTCGCGTTGGCGATTGTCCCTTGTGAGGTTTTATCCAACATGCACACTGTTTATCTCTGTTTCGCATAAAACCTTCAGTAAAAGAGCCAAACGTTTTCTTGGATAAATACAAAACAAACATGCGCGTGATATTTGGGGTCCTGACTACAGCTAGTCCGTTTTCTCTCACCCTGGTGCAAAGACGACGAGGGGGGGGGGGGAACAAACCCACATTCTCATTCTTTCTCCTTTCTTGTGTGTGTTTTCATTGAACACACTCTTTGAAACAAAGCAACGAGAGAGGGGGCGGGGGGAAGATGTGACCGGAATGGCCTGGATGGGCTTTTCGTGACTTTCCTTTGTGTTTTTTTTTTTTTTTGTCTGCCTCTGCTATATGAATCTGGGAGCCTTGATTTTATTTTTTTTCCCCCTCAGAATCATATATCGTGTCGTTACATCCCTTATCTTTAAGCATTGAGTATGTGTAGACATGCCGATACCAGCCACAGATACTTAAACCAAAGACAGTCTGACATCCTGACAAAAAAAGGTATGTGACTGAAACATCCGTCACACTCGGATCATTTTTTTATCAACCCTCGTTTTTGGCCTCACCCTCTCTCACCTCAACAAATGACCCTTTTGAGTCGAGAGATTTAGGACGTCAAGCGCCAGGGCTTGCCAGCTTGCCGCGGCCGGCTCGTCCTCGCTCCGTCTACCTGAGAACCGCCGCACAGGAAGTCTGGAGTCGAAACAATCCCCGACAAGACCGGGAGGGATGGGAGGGATCCCCTTCCTCTGATTCCGAAACGCAGCAAAATTAACAATGATAGAGTGTCCGAAAGGAAACGCGGCAGGAGCTTTTACGGCGGTCCGCGCCTAACCAAGGACTCTCGGCTGGCGTGGAGGCAGCTGCGGCTGTCTGCGGATATTGTTAGCATGACTGATTAGAAGACGCACACACGTCAGGTTTTTTTGGACCGGGCGGACCTCGGCGGAGGCTTTGCCCACTTCTGTGAGAAACAGGAAGTGAAGGGTAAACGAGAGGATGTCTGAGGCACCTCATCTGACCTCAGCACTTAGCGCTTTGCAACCCGCGTGGGAATACGGCGGTAAAAACCGGCACCGATCGTGACCCAGAACCTCCTCGAGAGCCGCATCCGTTTTCCTCAATTCGGGAGAGAAATGGTTGAAAACGGCGTACATCGGCGGGGATGTTTTTGCGGTTCTGTTTTTTTTTTCTTTTCTCTCCCTCTGGCGCCGATGTTTTGACAGCTGGCGCGTACAGCCATGAAACGGGGGCCCGTCCAGGTCACGGGCAGTTGAGAATGTTTGAAGCTCCGCACTTCTCCTCGGCCACGTCCACTTTGATTCGGTCTAGACGGCGCGCGGCCGCAATAAGTTGGGCGGCGCGTGCAGGTGCCGGGTGAGAAAGGCCAGGCGAGAATACGTAATGAGCGGGCGGCCGAGCGACCGCAGTCGCTGCCGCGGGGTCGACGGGGAAAAATTTAAGTTGAAGCGTTCATTTCGCCAATGATGACAGTCTGGTAGAAATTTGCTCTCAAGAAAAGATCAAGTCTTGGATATAGGACGAGTTCTTGAAGTACGCAATTACTTGGACGGTAAAATCCGGTCCCATGGTGGAATCTAGGTATTTCCTAGACCAGCGGTCCTCAAACTTTTCTTTCCCCCTGCGGACCGGTTTCATGTCAGACAATATTTTCAGGGACTGGATAAATAAAACAAAATAATAATATTGTGGTATTTTTGTCATGAACACGTCCGATCTGGCCGCAACACTCTGGTCGCTATGGTAACATTTAAAGGTGCCATCAAAATAAGATACACTGCAAATACAAAGCGCATGAAAAATATCGATTCAATATCGCCGCATATTACGCAGATTGGGAAATGTAGCCTTGTTTTTCTTGAAAGTCGCAGGCTTCTCTTCTGTCTCCTGGCTGGGCCTTTTCCCCTTCCTGAACAAAAACTTTGTTTTTTTATTCATTTTGCTAGCTCCTAGGTTTCATTTTAGTGGTGACCTGTCACGTGACCGAAAAGCGCGCCTTGACTTGCATCAAGAGTGACATGCTGTCGATGGATGTAATGGAGAATCCGGTCATTTAAAAAATAAAATAAAATCTTTCAGATGCTAAAATGTATAAAAACAGAAATAATGTAAGTTATTCATTCTTCATCATTGTGCAGACCGATAACAAATGATCCACGGGCCGGTACTGGTCCGCGGCCCGCGGTTTGGGGACCCCTGTTCTAGACTTTAGTCTATATCAGATGCCAAGTGTAAAAACATCATTTTTTGGGGGGTGGGGGGGGGGGGTAAAAAACTTACAAGACATCACCCTTTAAAAAAAAAATTCTGTCCACGCTGTCCCACGCCTTTTCCCGCCTCCAGCTCACACAGTAATGTTGAGCACAACGTTTGTGTGAAATATACTGTCCAGTATTGTCATATGACGTCATTTAAACCCAGTCTTACTTGTTCCTTTCCAGTTCTATCTCCAGTCTCGGTTCACGTGGAGCGGCGCCCGCCTCCTGCGCCCACTGCTGCAGTTCACCCTGCTGATGATGGCGTTCTACACCGGGCTGTCGCGCGTCTCCGACCACAAGCACCACCCCACCGACGTGCTGGCGGGCTTCGTGCAGGGAGCCCTGGTGGCCTACTTCATCGTGAGTGTGATGATAGCGTAACATTGGGCTTCAGGAATGAATCGAGTCATATATTACTGAATGAAAGCAAAACGATCTGTCAGTTCAAAAGGAAAATTGGACTTCCATCCATCTATCCATATGCAAACTCCACACGGGAAGGCCGCAGCTGGAATCAAACCCGGTATCTCCACACTGTGAGGTCGACGCGATAACCACTTGTTCACCGGGCCGCCTGAATGTTGGACTTAAAAAAAGTAAACAAATGTGCATTTGGACGAAAATTAAATATATTTTTATGAATAAAAAGAATAACTATTTCCTCAATTAGTTGTTCACGCTACAGTAAGATTGATGAGACAAAGCACTTATTATACTATAAGTTAATACTTATTATTACAATATAATAATAATATTATAACAATAATTTTTTCCCCCCAAATCAAGTTTGCACACTAACAAATTGGATCACAACAGAATTTGCATTATTGATGGGTTACGTTGTGAAAATGTAAAGTAAGATGGTTGTCGCCGCTTGAGGCATTTGCATCCATCACAACAACGACAACACACACTTCCACACTCCTTTTTCCTCTCCTTTGCGGCTTCTGCACCCCTCGGCAGCAAATAGGAAAGGAGCGAGCCGGTTAATGAAGAACACATTGTGTGGAGTTTGTTTGCTTATGTGTGTGTGTGTGTGTGTGTGTATTGTACAATTGAACTGCAATCAATGCTCGTGGTTCACTCAGCTCTTTGGACAACATCACCCTTGACATTTGGACATATCAAAAATGGTTGCGCGGATCCCTCGTTATGTATTCAGATCGACCTCACACCACCGGATAATCGCTCAAGATCATCAAAGACATCAGACTATGTGGCTGAAAATGACTATGACACGCAGGGGGGTGGGCGGAGCAACCGTCTACGTGTTTATTTTGGCAGAAGACATGAAATTAAAGTCTGGAAACCCCCAAATAAAAAAAACAATATACTGTATATACACTTCAGATATGTTCTACGTATTGTTGCGAGACACTGTCGGCATTTGCAAACAATGTTTTTGAATATCGTTGCCGCGCATTCACTTCCTGTGTGACGCGGCGTCCTTCATGTGTCTGCCCTGACATTTCAATTGTGGTTCGGATGCACGAGTCGAGGCATGGCCGGCCGCACACACACACACACACACACACACACACACACAAGCACTTACAGTAGGCTATACATGAGGGGCCGCATTGTGCGCACAGGAAATGGTGATAAGTTCATTACCGTGACAGGTTCAGGGGGTGAAAGTTCGTAGGTTTCAGCAACACAGCTGCCTCCGATGGGAAAAGTGTCTCGATGGCTTCTCATGATGTCTCATGGGTTGGGGGTGGAAGGGACACACAAGACCCTCCCCCTCTGAGTCTGAGCACTGCCAGAAATACCGACGTAATTGCCTATATTGATAGTTTCATAGATGTAATGTAGATTTAATAGGTGTAAATTGACGTAAAATATGACCCCCCCCCCACCAAAAATTATTTTTACTTATATTACAGCAATATCCTGAAAAAAATAAAAGGCTTACAGGGTATTTGGTTTAATAAAAGTACTATTCACACCAATTATTTTACTACTTTCCTATTAGCCAGGTCTTTGGTGGCATCTTTAGGCAGTTTCAAAAAAAGTATTACCAAAAAAAAAATAATAATAATACTGCGATTGGCTGGCAACCGATTCAGGGTGTCCCCGCCTACTGCCCGAAGACGGCTGGGATAGGCTATAGCACCCCCCGCGACCCTAGTGAGGATCAAGCAGTTCGGAAAATGGATGGATGGATGGAATAATAATAATAATAATAATAATAATAATAATAATAATAATGGAAATTGGTGCGTTTTTCAAGGAATAATTGTGGATAGGTTGCACAGGAAAAAAAAATTATTTGAGTGGAAAAATACGGTATGTTTACATTATACAAATACGTTATTTCTTTTTTAACCAAGTCATACTGTGATTTTCCAAATTTCTAAAGTTATTTCAAGTAAAAAAGATACTATACGGTTAAAAAAAAAACGTAAAAACATTGAGCCCGATTTGTGTTGAGATCAATTTTCTGCTAATCGGTGGCATTAGCAATACAGGTTGGTGATGCCAACAGTACAGTTTTCTTTTCAAATTCAGAGCAAATGAAGAGGAACACGAAGGACCTTGTGGACTCACATCCATTTTGTTCATTGTGAATTACAACTCGGCTCCAGTTGATTATTTATTATTGCTATATTGTGGTACAGTATCTTTCTTTAGTGAAGTCTCAAACGGATGCCGCGAATAACGCCAATGCCCCCCCCCCAGCTTTGCACGCCATCGATCACACGCATTGTAATGACGCCACTCACCACAAACTCATCCGTGCACACAAAGACGCCCTTGAGCCGCATAAAGGAAGCTGTGTGATTTGTACGCCTGATGTCATCCGCCTGGCGAAGGTCACTCGTGAAGGTCATTACAAGGTCAGCGAATGTCAGGCTGTAATTGGAGGGAATTTTATTGTTCGAGCAGTGACTAAGAAGTGCAGTTTCGTGGGTTTTTGTTGCTATAACTTTCCACACTTCCTGCTCTCCGAGACCTCATTTCCTGTATGATGTCATCCCGATCGCAGGAAGCGATTTCTCCTCCGCCATTCTTTCCTCTTTCGTCATACAGCCAGTTGTGGCCAATGTGGTCGGATGGTGTCGCGTAATTGGGGATTAGCCAGAATATCCATTTCATGTTTGGGCGAGCAGCTCTCAAGTCACTTCCGTCTGGCGGATTAGTCACCTGCTCGTGCTCGAAATGAGAGCTTCGCAATATGTGAGGTCATGCAGATTTTACCTTGATGCTTTGTTAGCAGCACACCCGGCAGACGGCAGGCACCCGGGTATTGGCTCATTAAGCTGCATAAATAACAAGCAAGCAAAAATCGGATCGGTGTCTATATTCTGTTAGCCCTTGGCAAAATGTTCATTGTTGTTTAAATATTATTTTAGTCAATCATTTTTCATTGATTAAAAAAAATTATATATATATATATAAAACATTTAGGAGCCAGCTGAGGTGGCTCGGGCATCAGGTTCGGATGCCTCCTGGACGCCTCTCTGGTGAGGTGTTTCAGGCAGGAGGCCGCAGGGACGACCCAGGACACACTGGAGAGACTGTGTCTCCTAGTTGACCTGGGAACGCCTCGGCATCCCCTGGGAAGAGCTGGACGAAGTGGCTGGGGAGAGGGAGCTCTGGGCTTCCGTGCTAAAGCTGTTTTCCCCGCAACCCGACCGCGGATAAGCGGTAGAAAATGGATGGATGGATGGACAATTTACTCTTGATTAATTGACCTCTTGATGAATTGATCGTGACTACAATATTCGTCCAAATAATTGTGATGATCATTTCTCAGATCTTTATTTTTCCTCATTGTCGCGGTGGCAGGTGTACTACGTGTCTGACCTGTTCAAGCCCAGGCTGAAGGCGGCGCCGTCTCCTCCGTCACCCATCAAGAAGGAGCTACTGCCCTCGTCCGACATCATTGAGAGGAACAACCACCACAACATGGTGTGAGGAAGACCGCCGCGCCTCCTCTTCCTTGTCCTCCCGCGACCAATCACGTCGCCGCTCACCTCCCATCGGACAGTAGAATGTAGCTAAAAGGGCAATTTCAACAACCGCAACTCCAACCTCTGTCATTCTGTGAGGAACCCCACTCCGGGCGGTTGTTCGGCAAGCGTGGGGAGTAAACGACCAGATCCGAGAAAATCAAAATTGGAAGACGACAGGCGGAGCTTGAAAGAGGTAATAAAATGACAAAATAATGAAACCGAAGAGATCAAAACAAACTTCCTGCAAAAGGGAGAGAAGTAATTCTAGCGATGTTTACTCTCTGGAGTCTCTGTGGCCTTGGAGTGGCAGCAACAACTTCCTGAGAGACGGGAAGGATGAAAAATGTAATTTAAAGCACTGTTTGTCCTTTATTATTTTTTTGGTAAAAAAAATTCAATGACCGTGATCACCACTTGCTGCCTGGCGCGTCAAAGCGGAAACCCAACGACGCCGTTTTTGAATGTCACACCGGCCTCGCTCGTCGGGCTTTCTACTGAGCGCGCTCAGTGCAGCCTAAAACTCGGGATGTTGCATTTATTTTAGATTTAGGTCAAATCGGGGAGGGAGGGTTGTGCGTCCCCCACCTTGGCATCTATTCATTCATTCATCTTCCGTACCGCTTGATCCTCACTAGGGTCGCGGGGGGTGCTGGAGCCTATCCCAGCTGTCTTCGGGCAGTAGGCGGGGGACACCCCGAATCGGTTGCCAGCCAATCACAGGGCACACAGAGACGAACAACCATTCACACTCACACTCACACCTAGGGGCAATTTAGAGTGTTCAATCAGCCTGCCACGCATGTTTTTGGAATGTGGGAGGAAACCGGAGCACCCGGAGAAAACCCACGCGGGCCCGGGGAGAACATGCAAACTCCGCACAGGGAGGCCGGAGCTGGAATCGAACCCGGTACCTCTGCACTGTGAAGCCGACGTGCTAACCACTGGACTACCGGGCCGCACCTTGGCATCTACATGACCATAAAAATGTCTGGATGTTTGGCATGATTGATGTTTTGGGTTCAGCCTAAAATGCACTCGATTCCTTACAAGTGAACTGAATCTGACTAGAGCATTTTAGGTTCACCCAGCAATTTCACCCCCCCCCCCCCCCCCCGACCTCCCCCCCCCCAAAAAATCCTCATATTGTCACTAGTGTTAAGCGAGAAGTGTGGCTGTCCCTTCTGCCCTCCTCAAAGCTGGGGGGGGGGGGGTTCTAATTGGCTTCCGCAGCAGGAAGAATTGGTAGTGGGCGGGGTCAGGGTGATTGACAGCCAATCTGGCACATCATTTTGGGATGGTTGGGGCCCATTCTGCTGGCAGGAAGGGTCTCTGACACACCCCAGTCACTCATTGGCAATGTACATGTGTGTGTGTGTGTGTGCGCTTCTACATTTTGTGAATACGTGTGTGCCGATGTCTGAGCATTACACGCTGTGAATGAAACCTTTGTACATCACCCTCTCATATTACACTGTCCTAAGCGTGTGTGTGTGTGTGTGTGTGTGTGTGTTTGTGTGTCGTGGTTCTAAAAAAAACTGTGGTATGTTTTGCTGTCCCCTTTTCAGTTCTCGCACACGCGCACCATGCACATCTTCATCACCGTTACAGTCCGTCCGATTGCCTCTCGAAGTTGTTTTCGCTTCCTTTTTTTTTACATATAAAAAAATATATATAAATAATGTATAGATCACTACAAAAAAAGTAACTGTGTACGTGTTTTAGATATATCCACTATGCTTACAGACCTGTGTTCTTTGCAAAATGCTGCTTAAAAAGCAACAGCGGACAGACTTTTTTCTTTTTTGTATCTAGGCAAATCAACCTATTGTAGATTGTAATGTTTTGTAATATGCACCCAGTCAATAAACCCACAGTTTCTATTCAATCCCATAATAGTATTTTTGTATTGTCTCGCGTTTGTCTTTTGTACAAAAAGAAATAGTGACAATGTTGTTGTTTTTCTGCAAAATGTACTTTGCTCTTCTACATGTGCTTTTAAATAAAAAGCTCATTATGAACACGTGTGTGTGTGTGTGTGTGTGTGTGTGTGTGTGTGTGTGTGTGTGTGTGTGTGTGTGTGCATGCGCGTGTGCCTGTGTATGTGTGTGTGGGTAGGCGTGTTTGGGCATTTCTATTATGAACTACTTGACAGGGTAAAGTGATTCTCACTGTGGGATGAGTACCACAGCTACACAAGCGCCCTCTAGTGGTACTTGAAAGTATCACTGAATTTGAATGCTCTGCCTATGATACAATGGCTACAGCTTCATTGTTTTCCAACTTTAATACATTCATTCATTCATTCATTCATCTTCCAAGCCGCTTGATCCTCACTAGGGTCGCGGGGGTTGCTGGAGCCTATCCCAGCTGTCTTCGGGCAGTAGGCATCCAATCATTTTGAATTTCTGATTTTACAAGACAAAAATGTACATATTTTCAAAAATGTACAAATATTCAGATCCTCAGATGAACACATTGTCATTTGGAATGCCAATTTGGCAACAGACAACAGAGAAAAAAAATAGCCAACGTGACTCGTCCAATTAAAAATATTTAAAAGCTGGCACTTGAATTTGTTGGCCCCACAAATAAGAAACGGTCCCAAGAAAATGTGCAACTAAGATGAAAAAAATTCAAAAGAAAAAAAAAAGTAAATCAATGGGGCGGAAAAAAAAGCAAAGCAAACCACTTCACAGTCTGTGACTGTGACCGAAACCAACAGTGTCATTTTGTCCACCGCAGAGCAAAAAAAAAAAAAAGATGGACTGGCATGCTTTCTTACCACAATTCATCAAGTAAGTGCATCGATAGCAAACGTTTCAATATTTTCTCCACCTCGTCGATGGTCAAGTTTGACGAGATCATGTTTCCCCTTCAGCGCAGCCTTTTCATCGACGGCGACACTACAGCTGCTTTGAGGTCAGCTTGAAAGCGCAGAGTCAGAACCAGTGTGCTGCCTGTTGAACAGCTGGCGGGCCTGACTGGACTCAGCCATGCGTGGCTGTAATAGCTCAGGCCCCGCGCCAAGCCAGTGAGAGGCCCGTGTTGTGGTCGTGTTTTTTGGCAGGAACCGAGCGGGCGCTCAGCTAACCCGCTCAGGCCCCAATTGGACCTCTCAGCACTCTCAGCACACCGTGTGTGTGTGTGTGTGTGTTTGCATATATTTACAATGCTAACGATGCTAGTTAGCTTTAAGTTGGACAGACTCTTGATTGGGAAACGGTAGCTTTGGATAAATTAGTTAATAACGAGAGCATGGTTTCCAATTAGGGATTTCGACTCGGGGTAAGGTTTCAAATTCAGATTTTCAACTAGGGTTGGGTTTTCGAATTAGGGGTTTGAATGGGATTAGTTATTTTCATGAGGGTTTTAAATTAGAGGTGGGATTTAAAAACGAGGGTTCGGATTAGAAACTAAAAACAAATGCGTCCAATTATTGTGGGACCTTAGTTATTTATTTTTGCCGTCCAGCCCAAACAAAATATGCTACACCCCAAAAACTGGACTTTGCATTGCGCCATTGTGTTTGTCTGACCTTCCTCAAGGTCAAAGACAAGCCCTGTTTTGGGCGGTGGCATTATCGCCTCTTGTGCCGAGTGAGAATTTCGGCCATTTCCGACACGTAAAAGAAAAAGTAAAAAGTGTGACTCTTTTGCCACGCAAACAAATAAAATGATAACGAGAGTGACAGCAGACAATAGACAGGCATGATGAGGAGGAAGAAGAAGAGGAGCAGGGTCACAGCAGGAAGCCGAGCTGTGCGACTCCTCATCCTTCTCCCTCCTCTTTGTCGTCCACCGTCCTGCTCCTCCTCTCCTTCTTCTCCCTGCTCATGACCGTCGACGGACTCATCCCCTTCTCCTCCGCCATAAATAAGCCTTTGGCTTTCATCTCTCGACAATCGAGCGCTTTACCTTATAACCCTCTGACCTCCGAGCACATGAGCTCCTGCATCCTGACCCCTGAACTCTAACCCGACCAGTGTCCTGTCAGTCCCAAAAAACGACCATAGTAGTAAGGCGTTTTTAAAGGAAAAAAACAACCATGTATAGTAAGCCGTTTTTAAAGGAAAAAAACAACCATGTATAGTAAGCCGTTTTTAGCCCCCCAAAAAACGAACATGTATTAGTAAGGCATTTTTAGCCCCCCAAAAATGACCATGTATAGTAAGGCGTTTTTAACCCAAAAAAACACCATGTATAGCACAGCGTTTTTAGCCGAAAAAAACCCGACCATGTATAGTAAGGCGTTTTTAGCCGAAAAAAACCGACCATGTACAGTAAGGCATTTTTAGCCCCCCAAAAATGACCACGTATAGTAAACTGTTTTTCACCCAAAAAAACAACCATGTATTGAAAGGCATTTTTAGCCCCAAAAAACGACCATGTATAGTAAGGCGTTTTTAGCCGGAAAAAAAAAACGACCATGTATATTAAGGCGTTTTTAGCCGATAAAAACGACCATGTATAGTAAGGCATTTTTGGCCGAAAAAAACCGACCATGTATAGTAAGGCGTTTTTAGCCGGAAAAAAAGACCATGTATGGTAAGGCAATTTTGGCCGGAAAAAAAAGACCATGTATGGTAAGGCATTTTTGGCCGGAAAAAAAAACCGACCAGGTATAGTAAGGCGTTTTTCACTAAAAAAAAACAACCATGTATTGCAAGGCATTTTTAGCCCCAAAAAACGACCATGTATAGTAAGGCGTTTTTAGCCTGAAAAAAAGACCATGTGTAGTAAGGCATTTTTGGCCGAAAAAAAAAACGACCATGTATGGTAAGGCATTTTTGGCCGAAAAAAACCGACCATGTATAGTAAGGCGTTTTTAGCTGGAAAAAAACGACCATGTGTGGTAAGGCATTTTTGGCCGGGAAAAAAAAAACGACCATGTATAGTAAGGCGTTTTTAGCCGAAAAAAAACCGACCATGTATAGTAAGGCGTTTTTAGCCGGAAAAAAAAACGACCATGTATATTAAGGCGTTTTTAGCCACAAAAAAAAAAACGACCATGAATATTAAGGCGTTTTTAGCCGGAAAAAACGACCATTTATAGTAAGGTTATTTTGGCCTGACAAAAAACGACCATGTATAGGAAGGCATTTTTAGCCGAAAAAAACCCGACCATGTATAGTAAGGCATTTTTAGCCGAAAAAAACGGCATTTTTGGCCGATTAAAAAAAAAGACCATGTATAGTAAGGCGTTTTTAGCCGAAAAAAAAAAACGACCATGTATATTAAGGCGTTTTTAGCCGAAAAAAAACGACCATGTATGGTAAGGGATTTTTGGCCGGAAAAAAAAACCGACTAGGTATAGTAAGGCGTTTTTCACTCCAAAAAAAAAACCATGTATTGCAAGGCATTTTTAGCCCCAAAAAACGACCATGTATAGTAAGGCGTTTCTAGCCGAAAAAAAACCCGACCATGTATGGTAAGGCATTTTTGGCCGGAAAAAAAAAAATGACCAGGTATAGTAAGGCGTTTTTCACAAAAAAAAAAAACAACCATGTATTGCAAGGCATTTTTAGCCCCAAAAAACGACCATGTATAGTAAGGCGTTTTTAGCCGAAAAAAAAAAACGACCATGTATGGTAAGGCATTTTTGGCCGGAAAAAAAAACGACCATGTATAGTAAGGCGTTTTTCACAAAAAAAAACAACCATGTATTGCAAGGCATTTTTAGCCCCAAAAAACGACCATGTATAGTAAGGCGTTTTTAGCCGAAAAAAAAGACCATGTATATTAAGGCGTTTTTAGCCGGAAAAAAAACGACCATGTATAGTAAGGCATTTTTAACCCAAAAAAACACCATGTATAGCACAGCGTTTTTAGCCGAAAAAAAACGACCATGTACAGTAAGGCATTTTTAGCCCCCCAAAAATGACCACGTATAGTAAACTGTTTTTCATCCAAAAAAACAACCATGTATAGTAAGGCATTTTTAGCACCCAAAAATACAAAAAAATAGTGATACATGGTCGTTTGTTTTTTTCGGCCAAAAATGCCTTACTATATACATGGTCGTTTTTTTGGGGCTAAAAATGCCTAACTGTAAAGGGTTGTTTTCTTTGGCCCAAAACAAAGCTTGCTAAATTCTGAACCAAAATTTCAAATTGTCATATGTAATCCACATTGACAGTCATTATTCTTGACTTGTGTTTTTAAAGCTAGTTTTTCATGTGAAATCAGTGAAGGGAAAAATAAATTTTCAAAGACTATCGAAGCCTTCTGTCGTAAAATGTGCTGTCCAGTGTCAGCAACACCAAAGCATTCAACTCAATATGGTCAAAGACAGACAAGAATTCCACCTGAAAGCCTCTTGCCTTTCTGTACATGTGTTACGTTTGGAGCTGATAAGGCGGATGGCTTCTCCAGGGGGATTCATCAGAGGACGACAGCTCAGTTGGGTCACAACGGCAATCCGTAATCAACATAAACAAGTTGTACCAGGTCGAAGCCGATGAAAAGTGAGCTTTGAGAGTTCCTGCCAAAAATTTCACGACTTACAGTTTATCTTGGCCTGCAAAAAATGTCATCACCCGCCACTCTCACTGATAGCACACTTGAATGATGCTTAACATTAAGCAGTCATTCTACTTTGCGGTCATGTTTCAAGCCTCCGGTATGCATACTCCACCAGATTTCTGCGTGGAGTCATCACAGCGTGATGAGAATTACGGTCGATGGCGAATGCTGCGAGCGGCTCGTCAACACCATGCGCGATCGATGACTGTCCAACCCACACGCACGCACGTGCAATGCCGGGATTCCAGAAAGCTGTTTGTGGACGGAAGCCAGAGACTCAGCTAATAGTCAGTCCATGACTTAGCGTTTACGGCAGTTATTGGCTGCAGTTATTGCCTTGGGGCAATTATTGGACGGGGCGGGGGTTTCTCTCTAGATCTGCCCTCACAGTTTGCAAAGTGTAACTGGAGTGTTCACAATTGTTTGTGTGTGTGTCACAATTACAACCAGCAGTAATTAAACATTGATGTGGAAAATAAATCAATTCATTCATTCATTCATCTTCCGAACCGCTTCATCCCCATTAGGGTCGCGGGGGGTGCTGGAGCCTATCCCAGCTGTCTTCGGGCAGCAGGCAGGGGTCATCCTGAATCGGTTGCCAGCCAATCGCAGGGCACACAGAAACAAACAACTATTCACACTCACACTCACACCTAGGGACAATTTAGAGCGGCCAATCGGCCTGCCATGCATGTTTTTGGAATATGGGAGGAAACCGGAGCACCCGGAGAAAACCCACGCAGGCCCAGGGAGAACATGCAAACTCCACACAGGGAGGCCAGAGCTGGAATCGAACCCAGAATACCTCTGCAATGTGAAGGTGACGTGCTAGCCACTGGACTACCGGGCCGCCTGGAAAATAAATCAATAAATAAATTAGTTCAATCAAATTGGCACAATACAAAAATACTAATAATAACAATGATAATAATAATAATTTACTATATTGAAAAATTAAGAAATTATGTGAGAAAAGATAGATCAATAAAAAAACAAAAAAAGAAAATTATACAACTAATTGGACATTAATTTCCCTATAAAATGAAAACAAGATAATAGTATACAATTTTAAAAAAGAAAAAATATTTATGTGTTTTGTTAGTTAGCTATTTTAGGTATGCGCTGTTGTTACCAAATTAATGACATAAATTAAATTGACATAAATTAACATGAGGAATTTTTTAAAACAAATTTACTGCAATACTTTAATCAACTCATTTTTGTTCCATTTTATATATACAGTACATGCATTGAATAAATACATATCAATTATTTTTTTTTAAATGACATGACTAAAATCAAAATCCTCCACATTCAACATTCAAATGATTATTGCATCGGTTACGTCACACGTACTGTTGGCCGGCGAATAAAAATTAAACTGAAGGCACTTAATACACTCAATTGAAGGTCTGCTACATTTCCCCCCCTCGCGGCCCCTTAAAATGGGAACACAGGAATGAGGTTAATCCATCCTTCCTGTGCGCCACAATTAACACAAGCCTCTCGTCTGAGCACATTTAACGCCCCCGCTGGATTGAGCGTTTTCATTTCCACTACCAAAAAAAAAAAAGTACCATAAGATCCTCCCGTGCCAGACAAAGACTGGCTGTTCTCATGTCGGATCATCATAAAAACAGCGCTTTAATCCGGGATATTAATCCCGCTGCTGCCGCCTACACCGACAAGCTTATTGACTGATTTCATTCCTGTGAGAGCATCCGGCACCCCATTGTGTCCTCCTTTTCATGCCACCCCCCCCCCAAAAAAAAATAGGGCAATACTTGACAAAAATCCTCTTTTTCTCTAATTTTGTGCAGTGTTCGTCTCTATGCGAGCCCTTTGACTGATTGACAAGCAATTCAGGCTTGCCTAAACACGAATATCTGAATTATATTTCAACATTCGTGTTGAGGATTTTCTGTGTGGAACCGTGTGTGTATTCACGATACCTGAACTCATTCTAATAGAAAAGATTTTTGTGAAAGTACTTCCGAATTGCTCCAAATTGGTCATGAGGCGAGTGATGAGTCCCCAGTCGGGATGTGGAGGAGCAACCATCCATAGAACGTCAGGCACCCCCTGGCCCCCCCAACACCCACTCCACCGCTGCATTGTATAAGGAAAGGGCCCACGAAGGAGTAAGAGAGGCTCAGTGACAGGGGCGTATTCATGCACTGACACGGGGAAAGATGTAGTGTGTACCCAGGTTAGGGCTGAGCTCCAGCGGGGTCAACGCTCCGCTTCCCTCGCCTCCTGTGGCTGCCGTCCCACAATCCTTCATTCACACACTGATTCTATATGCAGAACACCTTTCCAGCTCAATGTGAGAGGAGGAAGGAGGTAAGGGGGGGGGGGGGGCAGAGAAAGACACACTGAGGGGGTCTTGAATTTTTTTGGGGTATAATGTAGCCAAGTTCCCTGAGAGAGAGAGAGAGTGAGTTTGTTTTTTCGTATTTCACATTTACAGAAGCGCCATTTATACGGCGTGACTGAGGATGTGGAATATGAAGGTGATCTGTAAGCGGGCCTTCGGGGTGATTTATTCGCATGGCACTGTCACTTCCTGTCCAACGCCAGACACTAAAATGGAGAGTCAGTGGGATGCTGTGTTATTGCGGGCTGCGGGCGGCCTCAGGCGAGACTTTTTTCAAAAATTTTCAATCAAGAGATGTATTTCTTCTAATGGTGGCCTCCGCTGTAAGAGAGGCCGTACGGCAAAATGAAGGCAAAATGGACGTCAACTTTTTTTTTTTTCCAATCAGGCTAGAAGATTGGGTTCTTGCAGAAAGCACAAGGGCAAAAGTATGGAAAGTTGTCCGGGTCAAAATTAAATACAATACACCCATAATTTAACACAGATAATTGAATGAAAAAGTGAAAGGCAATTAATCAACTCATCAGACTTATAACAAAAGGGATGACATCACTGCTACGATTGGTACACAGTTGTGCCAAGAAGTTGCCGGGAACAGATTTGGGTACCCTTCAGAAGTTGTTGTTGCTTGAACTTATTGAACTGTGTCTTGCGTGCCATTTTCTGCGGCTGGCCGACGGCAGAGCAGCCAAGAAGTCGGGTTGGCGGGGACTGAAGTTTACTCTTAACAGGTTGTGCTAATCCTTCTCTTTATGACCTTATTAGAAAACGAGCAAATTGTGAGTGAGTAAACGACGTGTGCGTGTGCGTGTGTGTGTGTGTATGTGTGGTATAAATAAGGCATTAGGAGGTTACTTGGTGGTTCCTGCTGATATATACAAACAGGAAAACACAAATCTGTCACGCCGCAGTGCGTCAAAAAGACGAAAAGATGATAAATGAAGCTATCCAAATACAGTTGTGTGTGCGTGTCAAAGTATTACAATGCGCATGGAAAAAAAAGTGGTCAGATCTCTTGATTTGGTACCATTCAGATGTTTTTGACATGGTTCAATGATTTTCTGCACCAACTGTACAAAATGTCATCGTATTGTATTCCACCATACAGTTTGCGTGTGGTGAACTGTCACGATGTGTCCAAAAATGTGGAATGATGTTTGCTTTTCGGATTGAAAGGCTGAGAAAGCCACAGTTCTCCTCTCTGGATGCATTTAGTGGACGTCTTTGTGGTGTGTGTGTGTGTGTGTGTGTGTGTGTGTGTGTGTGTGTGTGTGCGCTCGTTTCACAGCTTGTGCAATGTTCAATTGGAGCTGGCACAAACATGCGTTCCCATCATTGTGCCTCGCACACCCATAACCCCCCCACCCCCCACAGGCCCAATCCTGTTCCCCCACCCCCTCCTCCTCTCTGGTGTCTGTTGTTATGAATGATGAAAAGAAGATGGCCTCCGCTGAGAGCTCGCAGGAGGTCAGAAGCAAAAAGAAAAGGCGGTTCTGGTGCGGCGCCAACATCCACAAAAGTCATACGCACATTCCTCTTTGGGCTGAAGCCAAAGCCAAGTCATAAAAAAAAAAATACAGGCCAACACCAGTGCATCTTAATAAAGAGCCCCGGAGAGCATTCGGAAGAGCAATAAGAGCTTTGCTAGTGCTAATGCTAATGCTACATTTGTAACACTCCACATTTTCACCAGTTCACCAACCGTTGACAGTTTGCGGCATAAAAGTGCAAAAAAATTGCTCATCCCGAGTCTCGTGCTTCTACCGCGATTATTATAATGTATAAGAAATAATTAAATATAATTATTTCTATAAACTGTATTCCGTCTGGTGGACAACAAGTTAGCACGACTGCCTCACAGTAATGTAACACTCTAAATCAGGCGTGGTATGTTAATGTAACAAAGGGGTTTGGAAATGAGAAAATGCTTGCAATAGCTCCACGTTATTATGGATGACATATGACAATTTTGCTTAAGACTTTAGCAAGCATCCTGGAACTTGACATGCTTGATTTGCTTTCGCGAGCCACATAAAATGATGTGGTGGGCCAGATCTGGGCCCCGGGCCTTGACTTTGACACCTGTGCTCTAAATCGTCCCGAGGTGTGAGTGTGGATGATTTTGGATGCTCCAAAAAATGGCAATAATACAGCCTGAAAAAATAATTTCATGTTATCAGTCTATTTTTGGTATAGCTCAAGACCTCGGAGTTGGAAGTGATATCATCAGGCTAAAACAACAAATCGGAATGGTCCGACAGTTCAACTTCCCAAAAGTTCCTTTTCTAAATCTTTCCAATTACATTGGTGAAGCGTCTGCTTCCCGAGAACGCTGAGCAGATCCTGACGGGATAAGACGACAAGTCGGCATCCCTTGTAAGCGAGCGTCACGACTTCTTGCGCAAGCGCTTCCGAGCTTTTGCTCGCATACGCGGCTTCAAAAGCAGAAGAATTCCTGACGCGTGACTGGTACGGTCGGCTCGGGACCGAGTGGGGGGGGAAGCGGCCCCGCTCTCGTGTTGTTTGCTTTAGTCGCTCCGCAACTACGGATGAGCGAGCGTTACTTTGTTGACAGTTTAAATACACAGCAGGCAGGCAGACGCGTAATCTGACTCATGTTTTGTTCTTAAACACGCGTTTCGGTGACTGAACTCCCTTCACTGGACTCGAGAAACATTACATCCTCACTGCAGGGAAAACAATCAGACAAACTTGCTGGGGCAAAATATTGATGCAGTGATATTCGATTTATTGTTTCCCTTACATGGTCAATAAGGGAAATGGATTCAAGTTAGGGGTAGGGTTTCAAATGAGGGTTTTAAGACAAGGCTCAAGCTTCAGATGAGTGATTCAAGCCTGGGGTAGGGTTTAAAACAAGGATTATGGCTTCAAATTGGGATTTGGAGTCTTGGTTCGAGTGGGCTTGGAAGCAAGGGTTAGGATTCAACTTAGGGTTTCAAATCACAGTTATGGTTTCAAGACGGGTTTGTGTTTGGAGCACATGTTAGGGGTTTTAATTAGGGTTTCAAGCCAGGGTTGGGGTTTTAAAATAGGGCTTCAAGTCAAGGTTATGGTTTCAAAATAGGGTTTCATGCCTGCAGTATGGTTTCACATGAGGGTTATGTTTTAATGTTTGGATTTAGAGTTTCCAAAGCCGGTTGAAAGAAAAGATTAGGGTTCAAATTAAGGTTCTAAACGTGGTTTAGGGGTTGAAGCAGTTGTTGGGGTTTAAAGTAAGGGTTCCAATAAGGGTTTCGAAGTGGGGTTTCAAGCCAGAGTTAGCGTTTCAAACTAGAGTGTCAAGACAAGTGTTGGGTTTGAATGAGGGTTTAAAGGCTAGGTTTGGGTCAAAAACAAGGGTTAGGGTTTCAAATTAGAATTTTTGAGTTTGAGTCAAGGTTTCAAAGTTGGGTTGTAAATAATGGATCGAGTTTGAAGCAACTGTTAGGGGTTGAAATGAAAGTATTAAGCCTTGGGTTTCCAATTCCGGTTTTAATATAAGGCTTCAAAATAGTGTTTCAGGATTTGAAACCCTTGTTTCAAGCAAAGGGTTTAAAAAAGTGGTTGCAGTTTGAAATTAGGGATTTAAAACAGGGCTGGTCTTTTAAATTCGGATTTCAACCCCAGGTTGGGGGTTCAAGCTAAGGATACAATTTTGGTTCAAACGCGGTTAGTATTTCAAAGTAAAGTTTCAAGCCAGGGTTCAGCTTTTCAAATTGGGGTTTAAAAACTGGTTTGAGTGTGAAGGTAGGGTTTCAAGCCAGGGTTACGTTTTCAAATGAGGGTTTTTAAAAAATGACAGGGCTAGTCATTCCATTTACGGCTGCCGTTTGAAAGTTGTTTTTTCAAGAAAGAAATTTGGGTTCCAAGCAAAAGCAGCTGTCATATTCTGGTGACATCTCACACCCTTGACGCCATCTGCTTAACGCCTTACTGCCCCCTCAATCTTGGATTTCCACCTGCGCTTTTCACCACGCTGACGATTGATGACTTCTGAGGCTTCCTCAAAGAAACGCGACCTCGGGGTTGTTTCAAAGACCAGATGTTGATTGTTTTCATCAAATCTGGGGATGAGTGCGATTTCATGTTGTGCAACGGGGGATGAACAAAAAAGAATATCACATCTTTTATTGTGGTCATCACAAAGTCAAGGCTTGCTCGGCTGCTCGCAGCGCAATGTTACATAAGCGTTCAGGCTTTCAACTAGGAATAGCTTTTCAAAGTCGGGTTTCGAAAGAGGGTAGGGATTCCAGAGTAGGATTTCAATTCGAGGTATCATGTCTGGGTTAGGGTTTCAATTTAAGGATTCAATCAGATTTAAGATTTTCATCCTTCTCGACTGGGGGCCATTTTTGTCCTGCATCGCCCGATTCTGTTGACTGAAATTTATGAAAATGAGGAAGACATGTCGGCCGTCCGTTATCTTCTCTCCCCATGTATGTTTGCTTTGTGCGTTGGATTTCGGTGAAGGTTAATCAACGTGAACCCATCTCGATTACGACCGTTCCCAGTATGAGCTGATTTATGGTCTTTGGGCTGTCTTGTGTGCGCACCATTCCCCAGTTGTGTTTCTGGGACGGCAAGATCCTCACGCGAAAATCCCTCTCAGGACCATTTTGATCTGAGTGTTTCTTTTGGACTCTCCCCACCATCGTGGTGACGTAACAACCTCCAGTGTCTTTTCTTGTTTGCGCAAACATAAATCAGAATCAATATCAGGGAAGAAAGAAAACAACTCCCCTGAGGTTCGTCCGGAGGATTTATCTGTCCAAGGGAAGAAAAAAAATGTAGTGCAGTGTTTGTTGGTCAGGGGGGGGATGAGGTTTCATTTTGCCGTCGAGATAAAGAAAGATGTGAGAGTACAGAGGTCAAAGGTCCTTAGATAGCCTTCAAGTTTGGGGTGGGAGGCGATGATGGATGAGGCTCGGTTGTCTTTTGCGCTCCCCATACATGTCGGAAATACAAAACAGGCCAAAGTTTGGACGCACTTGCATCTGCGATATGAATGAGAACGTGTCTGAAATTTTTGGACCGATGAGAACAAGCCTCTAGGGTTTCAAAAGTAGGGTGCCTAGGATGGCTTGAGATTCCTATTTAGGGTTTTGAGACAGTTTTAGTGTTGAAAAAGTCTGAAGTGGGGTTTAAAACAAGGGTTATAATTTCAGATTTGGGTTTGAACCTGCAATTGGGGTTTCAAAACAGGGCTGGATGCGGGTACGAAAGCAGGATTAGTGTTTGAAAATGGTGTGAGAGGTTCAAGTCTGGATTAGGGTTTTAAACGAGGATTAGTATTGGGGTAGGTTCGGGTTTAATTCAGTTTCAAACCTGGGCTAGGGTTCAAACTAAGACGAAAGACAGCGTTTCTAAGTCGGGTTTGAAGCCTGAGGTAAAGTTTCAAAATGTGTTTTTAAACCAGGTTTAGGCTTTCAAATTAAGGTTTCGAGTAGGATTGGTGCTTCAAAGTAGGGAATTAGATTGGGGTTTGAATTTTAAATTAGGGTTTCAAGAAAAGGATAAGCATTTCAAATTAGGGTTTCAAGCAATGTTAGTGTTTCAAAGTAGCGCTAGGTTTTCCAAGTAGGGTTTCAAGGCATGTTAGGGTTTTAATTCAGCATTGCATTCAAGGTTAGTTTCTTCAAATGATAGTTTCAAGACAGAGATTCAATTTGGGGTTTCACGGTCAGGGTTATACTAGTGTTAGGGTTTTTAATTATGGTTTCCAACAGGGTTAGGGTTTCAAGATTTGGTTTCAAATTGGGGTCTCAAGAAAAATTAGGTTTTTAAGACAGGTTAGGGTTTTTAAATAAGGGTTTCAAGCAAGATTGAGATTTCAAAGAGTTTCAAAAGACAGGGTTAGGGTTTTCAAGTCAAGATAAGGGTTTTAAGCCTGGGTCACAATTTCAAATTTGGGTTTGCAACTAAGTCAAGATGTAAAAGCAGATAAGCTCCCGAATGCGGTGTGCATCCTGCCGAGAAGCTTTCCAACATTATGATGACAACTCCCATCAAATGAATGTCAAAACACCCCTTGAAGGTCAGGTTGAAATTGACGCCCTGTCGGGAATGTGAATAACGAGGGCGGGTGGGCAACCTCCTGAAATGTCACCAATCCACCAAATCCAATGATGTTGTCAGGCTATCCTTTTTAATTAGAAGGTGTGACGCCAGACGTGTCAAAGTTCAGGCCCCACACCTCGGCCCGTGCTACCGTTTCACGCCTGTTTGATGGAACATTCCAGTCGCTCATCATTATTAGGTAGGGTGGGGGGGGGGCGGAATTGGGCACGGGGGGAATTGGCCGCGGTGAACTTCCTGGAAAAAAACTGAGAAATGGAAAAGCTGAGATAATAGCGCGGAAGGCAGTGCCAATACTTTAGTTAGGGTTTCAATCAGGGAATCTTCCATCAATCCATCCATTTTCCGAACCGCTTAATCCTCGCCAGAGTCGCGGGGGTTGCTGGAGCCGATCCCAGCCGTCTTCGGGCAGTAGGCGGGGGCCACCCTGAACCGGTTGCCAGCCAAACACAGGGCACACGGAGACGAACAACCGTGTGCACTCACACTCACACCTGGGGACAAATTTTAGAGTGTTCAATCAGCCTGCCATGCATATTTTTGGAATGTGGGAGGAAACCGGAGCACCCGGAGAAAACCCACGCAATGAGGGAATCTTAAAACATGGATTTAAGACAGGATGTGGATTTCTAATTAAGGTTTCAAGATATCCATCCATCCATCCATTTTCCAAACTGCTTTATCCTCACTAGGGTCATGGGGGTGTTGGAGCGTATTCCAGCCGTCTTTGGGAAGAAGGCGGGGGACACCCTGAACCTGTTGCCAGCTAATCGCAGGGCACACAGAGACGAACAACCATCCGCGCTCACACTCACACCGAGGGACAAATTTTAGAGTGTTCAATCAGGCTACAATGCATGGTTTTGGAATGTGGGAGGAAACCGGAGTACCCGGAGAAAACCCACGCAGGCACGGGGAGAACATACAAACTCCCCACAGGAAGGCCGGAGCCGGGATCAAACCCGGTACCTCCTCACTGTGAGGTCGACGCACTGACCACTCGAACACCGGTAGGTCGGTTTCAAGAAATTTTTAATTAGGGTTTCAAGACAAGGTTCGGGATTCAAAGCAAGATTTCAAGCAGTGTTGGGGTTCTAGTTTGGAGCTCCAAGTTAAGGTATCAAGGCAGCGTGTGGTTTCAGTTAGGGTTTGAAGAAGGATTAAGGTTTTACATCTGGTTTCAAAACAGGATTAGGTTTTTAAATTTAGGGTTCCAAGCCGAAGTTTTGGTGGCAAAGTAGGGCTTGTAGCAGTGGCAGGGTTTTATTAGGTTGCAGGGTGCATGAAAGGGTTCAAGTCGGAATTTCATAATTGAAGACAATGACGTACGAACATGACGGTGATTCATACGGGACCAAAAATGCAAATGGTTTATTGAGCAGTGACGCTCGTCACTTTGACAATCAACGTTAGTTGTGAGAAAGAAACGGGAAAGTAGAAAGGGGAAGTCACGTTCACTTTTTCCCGTCTCTAACTCGGCATTTCCTTTGTTGTGGGAGATGAAAAGCACATGTTTGAACAATTTCAGTAATGAGAATGAGTATGATTGCGGTGCGCTCTTTGAACACGGCCAACATTGGCTGGAACGCCTGGCTCACTGGGGAACGAATGAATGTGCTCCTGACTCAACCAGGAAATGAATGAAACACACGCTACCAAGGTCATGTTGATTAACACATGGAAGAATTCGCACGAGTAGCCGGCATCCTTGCAAAAACAAAATTAGTTCTTTCATTTTTTAAAATGTCCTTTTAAATTAATTTGCATTTGTCTTTTTTTTAATGGATACTCTATTATCTAACCCCAAAACACATTTCACCATTTACCCGTAGAGCCGTCCTTGATTATTGCTGAAGCTACTGCTTTAAAAGTGCACGCAGGTATATATTTTTTTTCCATAGGTTCAAATGTTTATACATACATAATTTATAATCGTCAAATAATAACAATGACAAGAAAGACCGAGAACAAAGTTGGCCTCAGGTCGCTACATTAAAAAAAAAAACAACAACAACAACAACAACAATGGTAAAATGTCCGTGGGATTCGATAACTTACCTTGACTCCTTAAATAAATAAATTAATTGATAAATAATTAAAATAAAAAGAGCTGATTCTGATACTTGGCATCTGCTACCTTTGGTAACTTCAGGGTAATATTCTAAAATAAATAAATAAATAAATAAAATATTGGCGTAATCATGAAAAACTCAATGACGATGACTTGCTTTGATTCTAAAATTTGAAAAAGACCGGTTCAGAAAATGGATGGCTGACAATGTGCCTGACCACAAAGAAACACGCCAAAATTTGACATCTGCGAGCTCTGGTGTTTTTATGGATGCTGTGCTTAAAAAACAATAATAATAAAAAATGTCAGCGGGTTTCTCGGCTCATGGACGAATGGTAACAAAAGCGGCAAATGACCAATGCGAAAGACGTATGGATATTTGGAATCTTCCACCTTATGTCAGACCTGGTTAAAAAAAAAATTGGCATGGATTAGTCATCAAAACAGCAATGACAACCATCTGACGTTTACGACAAGCCCAAGGACATATTTTTATCTGCTCTCCTCATTTTATGAGCTCTATAAATATTCCATTTCGGAACATCCCTGCACTGAGGTAATTGAAAGCACTTGGGATGCATTTTTGGCAAAAGGTTTTTTTTTTCCCCCACTGCAATTTTGACGGCATCAAGTCTACAGAAGAAGACGCGGCGGACTGGGATAAGACGCGCTCACTCCGTCGTGCGCTATGATCCCGTTTGATAGACTGTGCTGCTGTCACTTTAAAAATTGATTCATCGCTAGGCAAACGACTGTGCGACACAAACAAAACAAAAATCCCAGAAAATTAGCGCCCGGGGAAAGCCCGCACACTTTGAACCAAAGCCACGAGCCCCGGAGAGCACGTTCGTCCTGCTGAACACCACATCACACAAATCGTTGACAGGCCCAAAGCTCTGGAGAATGTTTGAACGTGGGGTGAGGGGGGTGGCGTTGTGTGTGCATGTGCGTCGCATGAAACACAACAACAGTGGAAACAAAAACGGCAGATGGCATAAGACTGCGTTTAGTTGCGGCTATTTGGTGATGAAAGACACAAGGACCGCTTTAAAAGGAACGTAACGGTCATGTAGAGCAGGGTTTCTTAAATTTTGGGCCCAGGGATGCTTTACAGCGAAGAGATTTTGCACATTGACCAGAGGGTCACAACTCCACAGCAAGCTGCAGTAACAGTTATTTTCAGAGAGGACAAAGAATATGTTCTGGTGAGTATTGTTATGTTTTCTGTTTACATCTTTAAGGCTGATAATAACGTGATACCGGGAGTTGTCACTAGCCCATCTATGGTGTTTTGCATTGTTTGCTAGCATTATACACGGCGGCCTTTCCTTAGGCAAAGCTATGTGTGTTCTTCTTTGAGAAAGTGTAATTCTTTGTTCCGTTTACTTTTATCGTAAATACTCAAGCGGCACTTTTTTTTATCAAACTTGAATGGATGCCATGTTTTCTTTGGTTCCGCCATTAGTATGCCAACATTAGCTTTGGTAAACTAAATGGTGGACTCCGATACTTGCTGGCTAGCCTGTCTTTGGCATTTTGCGTCGTTTGCTAGCATCAAACACAGCAACTTTTCCAAAGACAACACTTTGTGTTTTCTGCTTTTTGAGTGTGTAATTCTCTGTTCTGTTTACTTTGATCGTAAACACCCAAGCGGTACTTTTTCATAAACCTTGAATGGATGGATGCCTTGTTTTCTTTAGTTCCGCCATTAGTTTGCCACCATTAGCTTAGGTAAGCTAATGGCGGACTCCGATGGTTGTCGCTAGCCCGTCTTTAGTGTTTTACATTGTTTGCTAGCATTAAACACGGCGGCCTTTCCTAAGGCAAAGCTATGTGTGTTCTACTTTTCGAGTGTGGAATTCTTTGTTCTGTTTACTTTCATCGTAAACATCCAAGCAGCGCTTTTTCGTAAACTTTTCATGGATGACTTGTTTTCTTTGGTTCAGCAATATCTTTGAATTGCGCAAACAAATGAAAGATTGCTTTGTTTTTGACAAGTCATTCAGACCGCAACAACGGTCACGAGGGGAAGACTCCACCCGACCTAAATCACGGTGAAAGCGAAGAGTCTACGCACTTCCTGCCTCACCCCCCCAAAATGAGGTGAAAGTATGCGAGCCTGAGGAGGAGGGGAGGCAGGAACGAGCAATGCCAGAAACAATAGACTCATAAGGTGATTATTTTGAGCCCGAGCGGTGATGAGACGACCTACGGAGGCTATCGGGGACGGCGCTTCCTGGCACTGCAACGCCGTTTGATGGCCGGGTAACTGGCAGCTTCCTCTTCCTCCGCCCTTCCTCCTTCCTCCTCCTGACGGCTGACGGCTTCCTTCTCGTGTCTGCTCAGGTTTTTCCAGATTTTCCTGTGGTGGGAAGCAAAGCAGTGAATAAATACTTTGCCCGTGCTTTTGAGTAGATGTTTCCCCTCTTCTTGAATTCAGAAGACGCAATGCATGACAAAGGGGGGGAGCGCTTGAAACAAGCATTTTTATATGCGCTTCAATGTGTGTGCGTGGGTGAGTGTATTTAGCGTGTATAATTAAGACGACAACAATAATGGCTTTAAATGTAATATAAAAACATAACCATTTTTTATGAGACTTTTTCTGGGGGGGGAGTAAGATTGTAAAAATCCACTGCCTTATTTAAGACAATTGTTTGTTTTCATCCAATACAAGAATGATTTGTGGAAAATGCGCCGTGTGTTGTGCTATCTTAAAAAAAATTATATATATATATAAAACGTTACTCAATCAACATAAAAATAGTAAATATATTAGGATGTTTGTTTTTAGTCAGTTTTGCTAGCTAAACTATTCTTTTGACATCATGAAAGCCTGGGGCCAACACTTGTTGTTAACAAAGTTATCATACATGCATTGTACATTTGCATATAACTGACAGGGTTTTTTTGGTACATATTTCATTTTATTTTTATTTGAGGATTTATTTTTTTATTTGCTACATATTCGTCTTTTTTTTAAACACATGCAATTTGTCTGTACTTCTCCAAAAAGGTCTCTGAAAAGCGAAAATAGATCCTTCTAAATTTGACACACCACCGAGGTACTGTTCCCAACCCTGCCAAATTTGAATGATTCAAAATTCTAATTTAAAAAAAATATATACCAGTACATGAGGTTCACTGTGGGTTTGTCGTCTGAGGAACCGAGACCACGGCCCCATCAAACGTCAGTCAAATATCACCACTATGACCTGGAAAAATGGATGCTACTTCGTCTAGCAAGCATGCTTCGTAAATCAATGAATTCACTTTACGGGGTCTTTTAGTGAAAAATGTGAGTACTTTTTTTCTTATCTGGAATGCAACCATCCAGCTGTCCACCCATTTTCTGTCCTGCTTATCCTGTGGCATGTGCACATATAAAGACAGACACGCATTCACACCGTCGCTGGGGGGGAAACCGAACCCACACTGCCTCCACAGACCTCAGGCCAATGTACCACAACGCCATGAGTGACTATCTGGAATGCATCGACTGTATTCCCATTGGGTACTTTGAGGTAAGTCAAATGTGTGTTGTAAATGTTTACAATGGCCTGAAGAGAGATTGATGAGCACATTAACGGGTAGTGTGGTAGTAAATCCTGCATCAGGACGATTCAAGTGCTCGCTGACAACCCACGGACTGCAACTTCCACTAAAAACCTTTGCCAAAGAGTTTGGTTTGGAATCCAGCTGAACGCTAAAAGAGGCAGCAATGTCTTTCCCGTATGTATTTTCGGCTTCTTTTATTGCAACTTTCACCATATTTGGCCCAATAGGTTCCATTTCTGGCTCTTTGGTTTTTATCACTGATACTCACAAAAATTTAAAAAAGAAAAAATGTTACACACAAAATCTTTTTCTCGATCTGTTTCGACAGTCTTTATGCGTACATTAGTGACACCCGCAGGACTTAAGCAGAATGGCAAAAAATACCCAAGACACCCTCACTCCTCATGGAAGTGAGGTGCTAAGCGTCAGTCATCTTTCACTGAGCATGCTGCAAAATCCTGGCGACAGCAATCTGGGTCAGCCAAAAGACGGGGAAACTGTCCCCATAATGGTCGGTGGTCACCTTTGGGGGTGCGGGCCCATCGGGGGCTTGGCGAGAAGGGGGGAGTCCATGTTCATCTTTACTTACTACTGCCACTGTGATGGAGATAATGTGCATGTCCAACTAACTCCCCCTCTCCACCGCCCCCCCCCCCAAAAAACACACACATGCACACCAAACCACCCCCCGAGCTCCAACCACAGAACTCCACAAACATTCCAGCCGATGTATTCACTACAGACCACAATACATATGACATCTAATCCGATGTTGCAATGTGGCTATTGTGAAATGTACAGTGGGAACTCCATAAACACACAGAGACTTCTATGCGAGTAAAAATAAACATTAAAAAAAAATTAAAAAGCATTCAACGCTTTTAACCCTTTCAGGCACCTTGTAACCTGATAACATGAGAAGCTATTTTCATGGGTTTTAGAAGCTGCTAGCCACCTTTCAACAAGCGAAGGATAATTCACTGGTGGCTGAAGTGCTGCATCCGCAAGTGAAAATACAATGCATGCTTTTAATGTCTTAAAGGGGTTTTCTTTTTTTTTCCTTCACATTCCCGGTTAGTTGTTGAAGTCTAGCTTCATCGCAATCCCTCCATAACAAAAGCTGAAAGGGGTATATGTCTGTGTATTTTTTTAAATAACACACTAGCTTGTACAGTGTACGTATTTATATATTTTCAATGCATTTATAATGGCCGTCAATTACGGACCTGCAACTACTCTGGAGGTCCGCTGTATTTGTTTCTTACCCTTCATGTTCCCAAGTAGCTCATATTTTGGTTTTGCAACAGAAAGCAAAACTAAAACCGACCGAGGGATCAGTCGTAATTTGAAAATTTAGCAAGTTGGGGCGCTCACAACTCAAGGTACCGCTGTGGCGACCACTAATATGCGGTTAATCATGCCTGGGAACTTTTCTGTGGGGTCGGAGGTGTGGGGGGCTGTCCACCCCTCTCACCTCCAAGAGTCAAAGATCAAGTCCTGTGAGAGACGAGACGGGGCTGGAAGATGAGATGAAATAAACAGAGGTGACGATGTAGTCGTAATCCCTCAGGTGCACACGCGCCGGGCGAGGTGGCCGCTTATTAAGGTTACCGGCACTTCATTGGTGAGGATGAGCAGTTTGACAAAAACCTCCTGCTTCGGCGCAGCTTGCCTGGATTAATGTCGAGCGATTGCTTTGAAACGTGGTGATGGATCGCTTTGTAGACAAGAACTCGACTGTAAACTTTTGCCCGTGCCAGACTTTTCCCTGTAAAGCCATGTCATGAATTTGTCAAGCTGGCCCACATTTTATCACCATAAAGACGCACAGGTTGTCTCCATGTCGTATCTATTTCCAACCGCTCTGCTAGAAGGAGCTGTCAATCATGCTTTGGGGGGAGGATTTCGTTTAAGTCAAACAAGATGGCAAGGGTGATAAAATCAGTACTGCTTCTTGTTCAGCGCTATCTCAACCACACTTGCCGGCGAATCTGGCTAGCAAAATAATCCATCCGTGATCTGAACCGTTTATTCTCACGAGGGTCGCTGGTGTGCTGGAGCTGATCCAAGCCGGCTGGTCGTCAGCCAATGGCAGGGCACACAAAGACAAACAACCATACGCGCTCACAATCACACTTATGGAAAATTTGGAGTGTCCGATCAATCTGCCGTGCATGTTTTTGGAATGCGGGAGGAAATCAGAGTACCCGGAGAAAAGCCACGCAGGCACGTGGAGAACGTGAAAACTCCACACAGAAAAGCCAGAACCCGGAATCGAACCCTCGCCAACCAGGCGTCCACCGTCCTGCCTATTATAATCATCATCGTATTCTAAATACCATTTTTCATAAAAATAAATCACCACAAAATCGGTTCAAATTGAATCACACTCGAATAAGTTCAAAGAGGATTTTTTTGAACGGCACTTTTGAACATGAAACATCTTCAAATTAAAAAAATCCATGTCGGTTTTTGCCATGACTAATTACTCTTCATTCTTATCAACTTTACAAAGCACTTTAAAAAATAAAAGCAAATAAGGTTAAAAAAAAAAGAAGTAAAATTCACCGACTACATAGCGCATTTGTTGAAAAAGGCCTAATTAAATATTGTGTTAATATCCTTGAATCATACTTTTTAATTGATTTAAGTAGACTGAAAATAAAATAAATAATTGTTTAGCTTTTCGTAGAAGTAGTAGTAGTAATGTTACCCCGATTAAATTGCACTTCTCTGAACACATTTAAGTGCTTTAGAAGACAAGTTTTTTATTTTTTTTATAGTGGCCTACTAATGAGCAAATATTTACATTTACTGCAGTCAAATGAAATTAAATTAAATTGACTTCACTAAGTCACAATCCTGTTTCGACAATGTGGCCAAAACATTTCACTCACCAAAACACAGAGCGAGGTGGAAGTCCGTCACGATAATATTTTTGATTCCCACGTTTCAATAAGTTCAACGTGTTTCCCTAAATGACGAACCGTGTCAGAAATGGCTGAGTAACATCTTTGGCTTTCGCTTACCGCAACTTAGCTCAACCTACGTGCAAAGATTTTTCGTACATGACTAAAATAACGACACCAGCGACAATGGTCAAACTGGGGAACTTTGTGCGCGGTGGCTTTGTAAAAACGACGAGTTCCAGTGCAGCCTTCCTGCTTTGTTCTTTTGCGGGTTGAACGACGTTTAAGTGCAATCAGCTGTCGGGTATGAAAGAATGAAAAAAATAAAAATCAAGCACCAGTGTGATTTCGCAGACCGCGTCACTTCAAAACATTCTGGGAAGTCTTTCGTGGGAGCAAGAAACCACACAGGGAGACACACACTTTACAGCAAAATGTCATCACTAAAGAGGACAAGATGTATACATTATTGGCCACTGACTCACTCGGCTTGACACTCTTCTACTTTTTTTTCGGTTTTGTTTGTTCTACAGAACACATGACTCACTCTGTTGTTGTTCGAAAAGATGGCCAGAGGAGAAAAGACCTCTCGGCTGCTCAGATATGCACATCCAGGATAGGGTGCCTGACCTACAGTTTCCTCGAATGAATACAGAAGAGGACGGTCACAAATCCCGAGTAAACACAGTAAGAGTTTCTTTTTTTCACAGAAGATAAAGAATATGTGCATTTAATTAATTATGCTTATATTGTCAGCATTGTGTCAGAATATCCAAGTGTTATTAAGACTGCAACGTTGTTGCTCGTTTTTCTTTTATTAATCGGTCTATGACGTTTTGCATTGTGTGTTAGCATCAAGCTAGCAGACTTGAAATGATCTGGTTATTCGGTTCAATGCACAATGTGTAATTCATTAGTTTTACGCTTTGTTTTTTTTTTTCAGTTGCATATCACACATCGTTGAAAATCACGACAGTTGCAATCCGGTCCCAAGAGGGGCCTCGTTGACCGCATTGTTGCTTTGAAAACACAGAGGCTAACGACACACACTTACGTAAGACTTGTTTCTCATGGCTCACCCAACACATAAAAAAAAAAAAGTCTCTAAGACACATTTTGACATGTTGAGGTCAAAACATAACAATAAGCACTGGATCATTGGGGTAATTCTTTACACGTGGATTTTGGAGCGCATCTGTGGGAATTTTATTCAGAATAACATTTTTTCGGGATTCGAGAGCACTTATGTTGGACCTGCTGGCTCACCATCTCGATGACAGGGCGTGCTCTACCCCGAGCAAACACACCCAAACCATGCTGGACCACAAGAGGGTCTTCCCCAAAATGCTACTGCGCGGATATAAAATTGTCTTAAACGGCACAAACGGTCCATCCGAAAAGTTTTCGCTGTGCTTCCCTTTTACCAAATTGTGTTATTTTGTACCAAAATGTATTTGATTGACTTTCACGCAACAGGGTAAGTGGTGGCTCTCTGAACAGGTTCATTGTTGAAAATGTACTGTAATTCTTGATCCTTGGGGTATTTTGACAAAAGCACGTCACAGACAAGTTATAGACAGAACTCGAAAAGGGCCCGAGGGGCGAATGACGAGGACGCTGCATAGACATAAATCTCTATCGACACAAACAGACACAAACGGAAGAGGTCCCTCTTAGCCAATGGAATGCTAGGATGATGCTCGGGAATAGCCAATGGTAGAGCAGATAGAAGTATGTTGGGTTCAGGAAACTCGGAGCTGCGAGTAGCAGCCCTTACTGTATTTTTTCCTTTCGTATCTTGAAATTTCTTTCGGAACAAGAGTAAATATTTTCCTGTTGAGGTGTTACGTGACTAGGAAATTTCGTATGAAGAAACGTTTGTAAGTAGAGGTACTAATGTAAGAATTTTTGTGGCTTCACTGTCAAATTGGGCCGCAACTAAAATGAGTTAGACAACCCTGGGTTAGAGGGTGCATGAAAGGATTAAGATCCAATGGCTTTAATCCACAGTTTGATTCATTAATACAATTAAAACTCGTTCACCCCCAAAGACATATTTTAAATGTCTTTTCAGATTCCACACATTCAATCCCAGGTGACGGTAACCGGTAAAGAAAATAGTTTTTAACGAAGGCAATTTCAGGGGGAAAATGCCGTAATTCATCAAATCAACATTTCGGTTCATTTGTTGAATTAAAAATCTGAGCGGGGGCTAGCTATAGTATGTAGCACTTTGCCTCTATGATGTCAGCAGTGAAAAATGGCCGACGGATTATAAGGAGGGTGATGACGGACGGATGAGGTGAAGAGACGCACACAGTGGTACGTCACGGTCAAGCAAGAATGTGTCGCAACGGTCACGTCGCCCAGAGAAACGCGTTGGAATGATGCCTCGATGCGTAACAGATGCCGGCGATCTCCGCAGAACGAAGCGGTCCGGGCATGCGCAATGGCACGGAGCCTGTCTTTCATCCCCGACTGAACTTGTTTTTGGAAGGGACTGCAAGGGTTAGATGAGCTGAGCTGCAGAAAATATTTGCGCGGTGTAAATCATGCGGCGTGGGAGCGGCGCTATTCCTGATGTGCTTTACCTAATCTACAAAAAAATACCATGAATTACGAATTAACTCATCTCTGCGTGAGCTAAAGTGCTTCCAAGGTGGACCCGCCCTACATTGCTCAGCCAAGGCGGTCTTCAAGCTGTCACGTTAGCGGGCACAGGCTGCGTGTGTAGCTCATTAGCTGACGTCATGCACTACAATGAAGACAGAATGTGTTCAAGCGCGTAAAGGCATTTTTTTCAAACGTCAGAGACAAGGACGCATTCGCCGACTCATTTTGGTGCATCGACTCATGACGGAAATGTCGACCAAATTTTATGTTGCAAAGTCAAACTGGCAGCAGAGGCTGAATTTTTCAAAAGTGACGTGTTTTATGGTGAGTCATCAACCTCGGCCCACATGCAATGACCAAAACAGAAATCTTTTGGCATCTAGCGACTATCAAGGATTTGCTGCTCAAATTTGGAATCAATCAAAAAAAAAATGTATGAGTGGTAGTCTACATATTGTGAAAATGGCCATGTGTATACAAAATGGCGGAATTCCTGTTAGGACTTGTGATTCAATTCATTTTAGACAAAAATGAAACGTTTTCTGGGCGGCCCGGTGGACGAGTGGTTAGCGCGTCGACCTCACAGTGCAGCGGTGCCGCGGTTCGTTTCTGGCACTGGCCTTCCTGTGTGGAGTTTGCATGTTCTCCCAGTGCCTCCGTGGGTTTTCTCCAGGTACTCCTTGTGAGGATAAAGCGGATCAGAAAATGGATGGATGGATGAAAAGTATTCTAGGGCTGAATTTTCCAAAGACTCCAGGAGGTGATACCAAGCCAATTTTGGAGAAAGAAGTCTGCCATCCCTACTCGACATAAATTTTTAGCCAGATAAACACTTGCGCCAAATTTGGTTTGATTTGTATGGCCTAAAGATTATTTAGCCCCTGATCGTGACAGCACTAAGTGTCTTTTTCACTGTAAATCTCTGAGCAGCGGTTGATTTATCAGAGAACTACTTAACTGCTCAGTTCAGGAGGAGGCTACACTTTCACGCTGCTGGAACCAGAAAATATTCATCATGGCCCATTTGTTTTTAGGCCTTGGATCTGGACTCGGCTTAGCATGAAGATAACTGGAAGCTGGAGGGAGAGGGGCCGGGAGTGTGGGGGTTGGGGGTCAGCTCGCCCACTTGAAAGTCTTCCAGCTCCTGACATATAAAAGTGACTTTTGGATAAACCTAAGGAGGAAAATTGTCTGGTTATGTTTCCTTGAAAAGATTGTTTACCTCTCAGCTCGGAAAAGGCCAGACGACAGGAGCGAGTGTTGACGCCATCTTGGTGGAATGCGTGAGCCTGGATGCTCTGACACACTAAAGCGCGCACCATCTCACTGGAATGACGTCTGGCAAATCACGGCCAGGCCGTTTCACAACATTTACTGGAATTCGTGTCGACGCGCCCCCCCATCTCCCCACTTGCCCCCCAATACGCCAGAGGAGGGTCTCATCACTTCAGCTGTGATGTAAAGTTATCAAGGAAAAATTACCTTGTTCCTCAAGTTACCCACTGGGGTCCGCTTCACACTCATTTGAGGCAAGTGGCTGGGAGGGAGTGTGAGGCTTCTAATATCCAGCCAACAACCTGCAAAATAGCAAAATACCTCATTCTGAGTGCTGAATATGGCGGCAGCGACCTTCACAACAAGCAACAGTTTGTAAAATTGTGAATAATTCTTTCAACAAGCAACAGTTTGTAAAATTGTGAATAATTCTTTCAACAAAAAAAAAGAAACTAAGGTATTGATTCAAATTATTGTCACTTACCTTCAAACTAAATATAAATCAAAGACCCCGTTGTGTATTTCGCCAAAGTGCATCAACCTTGTCTTATGAACGTCTGCTAGCTTAAAGCTAAAATAGCATGTAAAACGGCATAGACTGGCTAATGAAACTAGCATCAATCCTGCAGTCATGATTAGCCTTAAAACCACAAATAACGGTGCTAGCAATCCACGCAGACAAAAACACTCTCAGGGATTTATTTTCTTTGACGACTCCATTATTGCAGTTTAGTTCAGATCGTTTTCTTCTCCGCTTCATCGTCAAATTTCTGTGAAACATGTCTGTTTGTATTATACTGCTCCCTGGTGGCCGAGGCACACGCCGTCGAATAAACAGCAGTACGCCTGTTGAATTATCACGATCACATAAACGGTTACATTTTTTCGCATTCTGACGAATTATGTTATTACGTTATGTTTTCAAAAAGTACAATATGTTAGAGTCTCCTCTTTAGCCTTAAAACCTGTCACAAATGTGTGTGTGTGTGTGAGGGGTAGGGGGGTTTCCTGGTGTTTTTGTTGTACTGTATTGGTTTACATAATTAAAGTAGAGAAGTTAAATCAGTTCTTCTATTTTTACAAGTCATTCTTTTTCTCTCCTATTTAAGTAAAGCGTGCGAGTACTTTTACCGCCACGGTATCCGACCTCATCCAGAGTGTTCTTTCCGCTCTCAGACACGTAGATGAGATTGGATCCGGCGATTCTTGTGAACGCGAGATGACAAGTAGGCTCATAAATAAACGCACGTAAGAGCTTAACCGGTTGCGCAACAAAGACAAAGCGATGTAAGCGATGTCGGTATTAAAAGTGATCCACAAGCTGGAGGGAGCGAGGGCCGTATTTCAGGTTTCACTTCACAGATGGAAATGTGATTTTACTGGAAAATTATCCACAGTAATACGCGACAAATGCTTATAATTGACTTAACATGGATATAGATAAGCTGAGGGCTGAGCAGGTGCATCGAGGGCATTTGGACCGTCCAGGGGAAAAAAACGGTCTGGATTCTTGCAACAAAATATTTTCCGTGTATCCAGCAGCTAAATCGAGAGTCATGAAATAAAAGGAAGGATTGTTTAGCAAAGTTAAACAGAGTTTAGTCGAAGGTCATGTCCAAAGCTTTCGCCCTCTGCATTATAGCTAACCCAATTGTTTCATTTTATATCATTCCATATTTATTTACTTCTTATGACTCGCGCACGCAAAAGTTGCTGGATCTACCTGGCCGGTGCCAAGGGCGGGGAGGAATCCGGGGTGGGACATCCTCCTCATGATTTCTAGCAGCTGCTGTGGCCGATCAAAGCATAGCGAGCGTGATTGCAAGTGTAAGCAGAGAAGGCTGCGCCCATGTCGGGATCGATCCACCTCGGGATGAAATAGCACGCCTGCCACTTGGCATTTGGAGGCCCCGGCTTGGATCTGCCCGTGTGCTGCTACAGCAAAATTCCTTTTAGAATATTTGGGTTGTTTTTTTTTTATTTATTGGGCCTCACATTCAAAACAGAGAAGGAAGTGTCCGACTGACCTAATTATAAACAGGCTGACCTCATGGGCGAGGTAGTCATGGTGACCCACTTCTACCAGTGTGGGTGTTCGTGGAGTGGAGAACTTGGGAGGCTGAGAATATCTGCAACAGCTGAATTCCCCAGTATGCTAAAAATGTGTGTGTGTGCGCGCGTGTGTGTGTGTGTGTGTGTGTGGAGGGGCACACTGAAAAATCATTGGCGTAGAACAGATTATGTATCCATCTACAGTCTTGGGAGAGTGACTAAAGTCTCATAGGATTTATTCAAGTAATATTTACGGAATTCTCGTGCAATTTACTGACATCTGGTAAGATTTACTGAAGCTTTGCCAGATTTACAGAAGTCTGTCTAGATTGAAATCTCATGAGATGACAAAAAAAAATGTTGTCCCGCTAGAGTACATATTTACTGAAGTCTTGCCAGGTTTGCTAAAGTCTTCCAAGATTGAAATCTTACAAAATTAGAGAAAGCTTTTCAGATTTACTGAAGTTGCTAATATTTATCAAAGTTTGCCAAAATTTAAAGACAATTTTGCGAGATTTTCGGAAGTCGGCCGAGCCGGGAAACTCGCAAAATTGTCTTTCAAGATTTGCTCGTCTTGCCAAATTTACTGAACAAGAATGACTGTAGTCCCATAAAATTTGGTGAAGTCTCGGGAAAGACGACAATCCCACAGAATTAGGAAGATTTAGTAAAAATTTGCAAAATCGGATAAGACTCAAGATTTTGTGAAGCCCCATCAGATTTACTGAAGTCAAAAGAGTCACTGGACCTAAAAGATATAGGACCAGATTTCGTGAAAGTCACCCGATTTACTAAAAGAATTAGTGAACGCTCACAAAATTTACAGACAGATTTTGTGATGACTTTCTGCAGTTTCACCAGATTTTTGGTAGTCTTGTTGGATTTACTGCCAGATGTAGAGAAGTCTCACAAAGATTTCATAAAATCTCACGAAATTTTATGAAGTCATGTCAAAAAAAAATTACTGCCGTCTGACCAAATTTTTTTTTGAAGGCACAAGATTTTGCGAGGTTTACTGAAATCTCACAAAATCTCACGCCATATTTACTGAAATCTTGCAAGATTAACTAAAGTCTCATAAAATCGAAATCTGCAGTGGATTTCCTGCCAGATTTAGAAAAGTTTTACCTGATTTATTGGTCTCAAAAGATTTTCGGTGAGACGAAACAAAGTCTCACAAGATTTCCCGGTTTCACCAGATTTTCTGCCAGACTTAATGACGTCTTACCCGAATTTGTCAAATCTCACCAAATTTATTGACTTTTCGCCAGACTGACTGAGGCCTCCCTCGCCTTTGAACCTTTCTCCTTTCTAGGCAGACAAACTCACGTCTGAACAGGAAGTTCAACTCCCACCACGGTAGGCCATGCGACCTCATGAGATTTCACCTCTGGCCTCAACACGCCCATTCGAACGGCCGGGTGTCAAAGAGCAAAGGCCGCTGACGTAAACAAAAACGCCGTCCTTAATCTTATGTCTGTCAACTCCTCTTGTGTGTTTTGTTAAGGGACAGAAAGGAAGTGAACTGAGCTTTTGGGTATTAAACGGAGCAGCTCAGCATCCAACGTGCTGCCAAAAAAGCGGTGGAGAGCACCAGGCTGGCACACCTTCAGAGACCCTTAGCGACTAGTTTTTTTTTTTTTTTTTTTTCATTGAACGCAGCTTTTGTCACAGCTCATAAAGCTCCTACTGTGTCACCGTCCACACTGGCTTCATGAGTGCACACATTTCCGAGCTTTATACAAGTATGTGAAGAGAAATTAAACAATTTCAGGATATCGCGAGGGAAAAAAAAAATGTAGTATTAGACTAAAAAATACAGAAAATTTAATGACTAGCAAAAAAACCCAAAACAAAACAACCCCCCCCAAAAAAACGATAACGTGATACAGTTGACCTCAATTCCCGAGTTTAATCTCTTCATTGCATCTCAAATTATGAATGGATTGTTGGATGGAGGGAGAGTCAATTTTGCATAAAATTTAAATATGACATTAACTTCCTGTTGATCCCAAGGGATACATTACTGACCAAGCAATAGCACAAAAAAAATCGGTATGTCATTGACGCAATTTTAAATTATTGCTACAATTTTTTTAAAAATTCAAATAGTTATTGAAAAAATGGGAATAAACCTCCAATAGTGTTTTTTGCAAAATAAATAAATAAAATTTAAATTTAAAAAACGACCCTAAAAAACATAAATATTTAAATATTTTTTTATTGAATAAAAATCAGCTCAGCATCCAACAGGCTCCCAACAAACGAACGCTGGCAAACCTCCAGAAACATTTAGAAACTTCATTTAAAATTTAACTGAGCTTTTATTGCAGCGTTACAAAGCTCCAACTGTGTTACCCCCACAATGGCTTAATGAGCACGCACAAATTGGAGCTTTTAGCGAGTAATATGAAGAGGAAACCTCTTTTCCCAGGCGCCTCTGATATTTCCTTTTCATTTTACATTTACATAGCAGCGGCTCATTATGCAACGCTGGTGAGAAAAAAAACAACAAAAACACAGGCTGCATCAAAGGCTTGTTATCCTTTCCTATTAGCCAAACTGACAAAACCTTCCCTCCCTGTCTCTGAGCACAGACACACACACACACACACTCACACACACGCACACACACACACACATTCACGTACACACACACACACGTTGGCCCACGCCTAAGCTGCTTCCTGAACATCACTCATAAGCGAGGGTCAGGATGAGAGAGTGGGACTGGTGTTTGAGAAAATAACTGCTGAGTAAGGGCTTTTCCGTCACTACCGCTGCAGCTATGGCCCTCTTGACTATGTTTATGCATACGCACACACTCACGCAGATAGAAACGCAGTCAGTCGTCTGCAAAAGTGGTGCCTGCTAATGAACTGCCAAATCGCACCTTAATCTACATTTGTGTGTTTGTGCGCATACATGTGCATATGTGCACTTTTGTACTGTATGTGCCAATACTACGAATAAAGTTTGATTAACGTGAGAAAATGTGCAATTGGGTAATGTTGCTGTGGAATTTTTTTTTAAAAACCTATATTACATTCATCCGTCCATTTTCAGATTCGCTTTATCCACAAAGCGTCACGGGGGTGGGGGTGGGGTCGGGTTGGGGGTGTGCTGGAGCCTATCCTAGCCATCTTCGGGTAGTAGGCGCGGGACACCCTGAAGCGGTTGCCAGAATGTTGTAAAGTTGTAAAAAAAAAATTTTTTTAAATACATAAAATTATGAAACATTTTATGAAAAATTATATTTTCGATAACATTGAAATTGAGCAATAAAATAAAATTGAGCATAATGTATAAGAACAAAAAAAATCTTATGAGAAAAAGTCATATTGTCAAGCAAAGTTGTAAAAGTCTCAAAATAAATGATAATAATTTTGAAAATGTCATTATAGCCCCCCAAAAATTTGACATTTTGCAAAAACAAAAGTCAATTTTGGGTAAGGATGTGTCAATAGCGATATTGGTATCCGAGCCGTTACGATGGCTTTGTTTAGCCTCAAGAATTTATCACCTGAATTGGACGTTGGGTTTGCGTCTGGGGATAAAAAGATTGAGTACCTTTTCAGATCCCAATGAAATGATGGCTTTACCATGTCGCAGCAAACGCATTCAACACACACACACACACACACACACATGTGTTTGCCTGCGTGGACGTGCACCAGAGATTTGTGGAAAGAATGTGAGAGACTTTGATCCAACTACGCACACACATACACACAAATACTTCTTAGACCAGGTGACCGAAACTTTTTTCTTTTTTTCTTTTTTTTTTTTGAATTTATAAAGCTCCATCTTCCCCCCGGAGAGCTGCGGGAAGGGAGGAAGTGAGAAGCCTGCATGAAATCATACGAGGTGAGAATGTTGTTTATTCAAGAAACAGAGGTGGAAAGTAACAGACGACTGAAGTTTTTTTTTTATGCACCCTGTAACACGACGACATGATATGACGTCCTCTGTAGTAACCGCTGTCCCTGTTGATGACTGTATGAATTTGTGCCATCTAAGGTCCTCAAGATGTTTAAATTCAGCACGAACATTCATGCGCGCTGTCAACATGACGACGTGGACCACGAGACCTGAACTCAAACACGACTGGGAACACCAGCAAGAACCCCCATGGAAGGTGGTCATCATCATTATCATCATCATCATCGGTTGACGTTGTACGTTTACCCCACATGGAGAACAGCTTGTGTTGCTTACTTAACCAACCACAATAATAATAATTTTAAAAAAAGACCACCACAGCCCCTTCCCCTGTCAGTTAAAAAACAAACAAACCCCCCCACACCCCTGAAAAAAAAAAGTTTGGACCCCTATGAATGTAACTAGGGGTTAACTGTTAACTAGTGACGTCATCTGGCAAGAAGGACAAGCGGGAAAAAAAAACGGGCTCCACTCTTAGCATACATGCTAATTGCTATCAACGTTAGCGGAGGCTTGCGTTTGAATAATGAAGAAAACGTCAAATAAAATATGTTGAAATTATTTTTCTCACAGTTTAACACTTAGTGTGATTGGCCCATGTTTGGTATATTAATGAAACAAATATAACAGAAAGGAAAGACTTTTTGGAGTACTGTGCGCAATGACACCTTGGCGATGACAATCATATAAACGTGCTGCTTGCTGTAGCGGCCGCATAACTTTAGCGGGCTGCTGTGTGAGTGTGCTGCCCGCAGGAAGTTCCCACTGTGGTGCCTATCGGGGCGGAAAATGACTTAAGTCCTCCCTCTCTCTAACACACACACACACACACACACACACACATATGTACACAACCCAACATCCCTTTTCCCACAGCAGCAACGTAGCAGGGATGTGTCAGTCCATGGATTTTTTTTTTTTGGTTTGTTTGTTTTGTGTGTGCATGGATAAAAGTAGCGAGCTATGCCACTTCCTGTTGGTTTAATGGGAGTGTGGGCCAATCCTAGAGGTTTTGAGGAAGTCACATGTGCGAACCATACGTAAATTTCAAGTTTTACCTTTCAAGTTTCAAGTTTATGTCAAGTCAAATCAAGGCATTCCAGTGGAATGTCACTGATTGGATTTCATCTGTTTTATGACTCAGTTCACAAACCAAAATAGTGTGTCGGATCGAAGTGAACTCAAAATGCAATTAAACCGTTCCATTTCCAAAGTTATACTTACCTAATGTCACATCTACACAAATGGACGGGGAGAGCGTAATCAAATTTTATTTTAGGCTCAAGATGAGTTACAGTTGAAAACCTTTTGTCATAATCTCACGTTTTACTTTTGGTATAAAACAAAAAACGTCAGATAGAATCATTTGTGGGTTTTTGAAGGCACTAATGAAGTCAGTTCGCTCGTTTTGTTTACCCTCTTGATCCGCGCTACTTCGTGTGAATGTTGTATCTGTTTTCTGCGCACTTTTGTCAATTTAGCTTCAGTGATACATCAAATTCTACTTTCATTTCATCAAATAAGGCCAAAAACTTTTTTTCCCTAACCGTAAAGAAATTACTGTACAAACGCATGTATAATGCAAGTACAAAGCCATCTTAAGGAAGACCAACTAAATATCAGCACAATCATTTCCAGCTGTGTTGATGTGATGGCGTGTTGGTTTTCAAACAATCTCGTCGGCGTCTCGCACCAAAAACATGCCAGCCGCTTGGCTCGCAAGACCGATGGCTGCTAAAACGTCGCTCTGTGACTAATCCAAGAAAAATTAGCCAATTCCAGCGAAAATAGTGATTTACACCAGTAATAATGCCCAAACCTGATTTTTACGATGAAGTAAATGTTTGTTTTAATTGAATATAATTGTGTTTTTCTTCCAAGGATACGGAAATTTGAAATCGCTTCCAAGGGATCTTTAATGCCTTGTATTGGTTCCAAACATCCAGAGAGGAGCCAAAAAAATTTTTAGCGGAACAATACGTGCTAATTGTGTGAATGCTGGTTGAATTCAAATATATATTTTTTCTATATATTATACTAGCTGGTTCGCCGCCCTCTGGGTGGCTCATCAGCTAGTTCCTGCGGAAGGCTGGTAAGGTGGTGGTTCGCCGCCCTCCGGGCGGCTCATCAGCGAATTCCTGCTGAAGGCTGGTAAGGTGGGCCTTCGGCCCACAAAAGTGTTGTTACTTGGTTCAACTTTTTGTTCATCTTCATTGCTTATCGCGAAAATAAAGAGATGTTTAGCTCTACTAAATAACTAACAATTTTATTGCAATGCTTGTGGGTAGACAACATTTTTTCGCTAAGATGCCCGCGCGATCGTAGTGAGCCACTGCCTGAGCGGCGCAGTGGCGGCGCGCAGCGGCGCGGTGAAGTAGGTACGTGTTGAAAAGGGACAGACGAAAGGACAGACCGCGTGCGGGACGACGCGCAATATACATATATATATATTGAAAATATATATTTTCATATATATTCAAATACAAAATATTCTCCACCATTTAAATTTCTTATATTTTATTCTCTTCATTTTAAGATAAGATAAGATATCCTTTATTCGTCCCACACTGGGGAAATTTACAGCCTCCAGCAGCAAGAATGTATGTAGAAAGAAGAAAGGAGACAGAGGAAAAAAAACAACAAACATCTTTCAATTAAATACAATATGAACACAAATGGATAAATCGCAGTACTATTTACAATTTTCCTTCACATCATTTAATTATTATTATTAATATGATTGTTATTTTTTATTCATCAGCCTGACAGCAGTCGGTAGGAACGAGCGTCGGTAGCTCTCCTTCTTGCAGCGCGGGTGTAACAGTCTCTGGCTGAAGGAGCTACCAAGTGCTGTCAGCGCGGGCTGGAGGGGGTGGGAGGGACTGGCCATCATAGCTTTTAGCTTAGTTAGCATCCTTCTGTTGCCCACCTCCTCCAGAGTGTCAAGGGAGCAACCCAGGACAGAACTGACGTTTTTTTTTTTACGTGCTTCTACTTCCGCTTTTTTTTCTGAGCAATTCTCACCATTCATACTCCAAAATTTTCCCAAAATTTACGTCATGCCAAAAATTCAGTTTTCCCACAATCTTCCAACATCTTTCAGCCAAAAAATCCCACTTCGCTCCCAATGACGCATTCTCCATAACAGATTCACACCATTCTCCATTCGAAATTCAACGTGTTCACCTCATTTGATCCAACTTGGAAACGATATTCAACATTTAAGAAATAATAAAGATCAGGAGGTGGGAAAAGATCAATCGGTCACACTGAAGATTATTTGCAAGCCAGAAAAGCGCCATGGAAACACAAAATACTTATGTCATAGTTTGTATTACCTCTTTCCATAAATCTGAGTTGACCTGGCGTGATATTTGTGTGATGAAGGTCATGCACGTCCAAATACTGTACTGGACAAATTAAAAAAAAAAATGGATATTGCTGCAGCCCATGAAAAAAAAAGGGTGCGCTCAGTGCACACACGTAATAAAATGAATGAGCCTCGACCATGTAAACATTTTCACACCGGTTTCTCAATTCATGGGAGAATGAGAGCGGGATTCTTTCCAATGTGATCAGAAGACTAATAAAGTCGTCGTTTGGGAAGAATCACCTCTGCTTAGTACTGAGTTGTGGAATGTGCACACAGTTTCAGTCAAAAGTTTTTGTTGTTGTTTTTTTGGGGGCGGAGAGGACAATCGTTGACATTAGAGTTGTAGAAAATGGTTGTGTACCATCAAGTGTGAAACGATATCAAATACATCTTTTGTCATCCCAGATCTGACATTGTGAGCCCTTCGTCACTTCCTCCACCTCACTATGAAGTGAGATGGGGTCACCAACCTCATCCTTCTACATTTGCGACTGTGACTTTTGACTTTGGATGGCTTTAAACGGTGAATGACGTGGGTGCCGGAGTGTACGAATTGGCTGGCTGTTAACTGGCTAGCCTGTTAGCCAGTCTGCGTGTTGAGTGACTCACTTTGGGTATTATTAGAATGTGTGGATTTTAATAGAGCCATTAAATCTGGACTGTCAATAAAGTTTTTATAATTGCCAGAATTAGACAGTTTATTTGTTTAAAATAATGACAGGATGCAAGCCCTGCCATGAATTGTGAAAATCTGACAGTTAGTGAGTTCTTATTTTCCTACAGAGCCACAGGATGGCAGCAAAGTGCTACTTTTTAATTAGACAGTGCTATGGCCTGACTCAATGAAGCACCTCAACATGGACACCTACAATATACTGTAGTTCTTGACACCAAGATACAACGGCTTGGTTATTTCCAATCGCACCTCAACCTTGGAGGTTCCGTTACGTGACATCCGCCAATTGTAAGGCTAATTTATTTTACAGTTATTTCTTTAAGTACTTAATAGAAAGACAGGACACATGTCACTCTCCCATCTTGCACCTGGCATGACTGCAGGCTGCAGGCAAAGTGCTGACTTAATGAAGACCCCCGCGCTGCCTTTAAATTTCATTTAGCCTTGAACCTTTGCCAAGATGATAGATTACCAACTCACTCGGCCTCGGGGGCTAAATGTGATCCTTATTTCTTGTTCCCTGAGGATTCACTCCCTCTCTCTCCACATGACACGCTTTATTGTGGACTGGACGTTTATTATTAGAGGCAGAGGAAAGAAGGAATGACCTAGTTCGGTCTTTGAGACATCAAACAACATCATCGACGATTTTTCTGTCCAAGTGTGTTAACTTCTTTCAGGACATTTTAGGACTCCCACAATGACAATGACTCGCAGTATCCAATATTTTTGTTACAATTTAACCCTTCCCTTGCCATATTTTGCCTGGCCGATGGCAAATCGGATGGGCGGGGGGGCACTCAGAAAGATAAAAGTATTTTCACTGATGCAGGTAGTACTTCATAGACTACAGTGTGTTGCTTTGAAGGGATAGCATTTCAAGATCATTGTTTTTGTGCATGCTAGGGTTTCAGACAGTGTAGTTGTTTGAAAGTGCCTCTGGATATACTCGCTGAACATGTCATGAGAAATCCAGGGTGCTGATTATGCAAAGGAGCCCCACTGTTAAGTATCAGTGGGCGGATAGCAAAATTGGCATCGCTTTCTCGCTCGCGTCCTTGTATAAATATATGGTCATGTCAGAAATGACAAGCTGATGCCTTCACAGAGCAAACAGGCAAGGGAGGCTGGGAAGGGACTTTCTGTTCGAACACAATGTTCCATTCAAAACGTTATTGTATCGGCAGAACATTATTAACACGCCAACAACAGTATGAAACACAAACCAGAAGGAGAAGAAAAGCACTGAAAAGTCTGTGGAACAGCCATAAAGAAGAAAAGAGAGACAACTGACTGTTGTGACAAACAAAGGGATGCAAAAAAAACATTTTTTAAAAAAAGCAAACACTCACAAGGAGATAGGACAAAACTCAAGCTGAGATACTCATATGCCAAAATCTTGACGTCACGCACGACGAAGCAAAATGGCTTTGTTGAGTTTCATGGGGAAATTTGATTTCATCTACCGGTAGTCTATACCAGCGGTAGTCTATCCCCAACCTTTTCTGCCCCACGGACCGGTTGAATTTCAGACAATATGGCCGGATAAATACAACAAAATAATATGACATGACCTGAATGAAAACTGTGGTATTTTCATAACATAATAATAAACAGGAATCATGACACAAGGAACGTCCGATCTGGCCGCATTATTCTCTGGTAACGTTTAAAGGTGCCTTCAAAATAAGATACACCGCAAAAGTGCATGAAAAAAGCGACTCACTATCGCCGCATATTATGCCAAGTGGGCTTGGTGCGTGGGAATGAATCTCCTGTTGAGATAAATCCGTACCTTAAGTAGGACTCCCGATTCTGTCTTATTAAATGTAGCCTTGTTTTTCTTGTAAGTCGTAGGCTCCTCTTCCGTCTCCTGGCTGGGCCTTTTCCCCTTCCCAAAGAAACTTTCCAAAGGCATATTTTTTATTTTATTTTATTTTTTTACACATTTTGCTAGCTCCTGGGTTTCATTTTAGCGGTAACCTATCACGTGACCGAGAAGCACCACCTTCACCTTTCAAATCTATCGACGGATGTCAAAGAGAATCCTGTAATTTTTCAAAATAAAACATATTTCTGATTTCGAAATGAATCAAACTGAAGTAATGTAAGTTATGTTATTACTCTTTCTGTGGGCCTCGGCACCAAATGACCCGCAGACCGGTACCGGTCCGTGGCCCGGGCGTTGTGGGCCGCTGCTCTATATCGCACTATTAAGCAAGAATGGAAGAAGTGGACACCTATACAGTACACGTTCATGGCTCCAAGACAACACTGGTCAGCCCCGAAGAGGTAGCTGAACATGAATGCACGTATATTCATGCGGTCAAGTTACAGGAAAAGCGCTTTCACAAGCGTCAGCATCTAGGGAACGTCGCAGATGCTTTGCAGATGTTCCGTTGCCTTTGTCTAGAGATTTGTCTAGAGAAATTAGATGCAGGTCCACTCTGCAGCCAATCACAATCCTGTTTATTTGTTCATCCAGAGAAGGAAAAATGACAATTTCTTTTTAATAGACAGTGTGTTTCCAAACAAGGAGAGAATTTCTCTCACCGTTTGTGTGCATGTGACTGCGTGTTTATTGACGTGCCTAGTATTGCTTTACAAAACAGCATTTTCAGTAGGTGTTTTTATTAAGTTGTCATTTTATATTACTGGAAAAGGGAAGTCGACTCAAAAACATTCTTGAAAATAATATGTTCTATACGGCCCCACTTGCCTAAACAGGGCATTATGATTAATGTTGTATTGGTGGAATACAAGTTAAGCAACAAAATCCACTCGTTTTTAGCCATCTCAAGGGGCGGCCATTTTGACACTTGCTGTCGACTGAAAATGACATCAGTTGCTGAGGGCTCGGGTAACGACCAATAATGAGTTCAGTCACGTGACATTCGCAAGCTGGGCTATCAATCGCACAGAGACTCATAATAAAAAGAACAATTTCCTGTGTATTAAATATAAAACACATATTGAGACAAATAGGGCCATCTGCTGGATTTTACAGCGGTATTGCCCCCTTGCACTTTGTAGCACTAATAGAGCGTCACCAAAGAATGTATTTTCTTTTTGAGTCTAAACTATCTCGACAACAACATAGCTGAAAAGAATTGCTTCAATCAAATTTTCGGTTCATATCACTTGTTATTTGGCGGATTTAGTGGGGGCATGATAATTGACATCCAAACTTGCATATAGCCCAAGTGTGTTACTCAATTTACGTGACATTGTACAATATGGTGGGCCATGAAGTGCTAATGTTAGCCTCTAACATTTAAGTAAAGGCTACATTTAAGTTGTTACTGATTTAATGTATGACATTGCACAATGTGATCAACAACTAACATGCTAATCTGGCTAATTAGCTGGTATTGTTACTTGTTATCGAAAGTCGAGCGTGGCATCGGCTCTACGCTTAGCATGGCACCTTATGGTCAACTGCTACCTTTAGCGGCTAACGGCTAAGTTGTCGCCCTTGTCACGTATTCTCTACTGAATGCATAGCATCACACAATGTGGTGAACTGCTAACATTACTCACCAAAGGGTCAGTAGCAGCTACTGTCACGTATCGACTGAACATCTGTGGCTTTCATAGCTGCAATTGTAACTTGTTATTGTGGTATTGACAACAAGTGGCACGGTACACTATGGTTGAATGCTAACGTTAGTTGCTAACGGCGAAGTTATGGCTACTGTCAAGCGTTTCGGGTTTAAAGTCTGATCTTGCGCAACAATTGCTAAACCCCCCTTCACCCTACATCCATTTTGTTTGTGCTCCTCATTCTCTTGTAAGATTATGACTCCTCACTACAAATTCAACACAGATTGAGCAACATGTCATACTTCTATTAGTGTGTGCGTATTCCAAAGCCAGAGGCTATTGGACTTGCCTCTATCATGTCCCTGACCTCAAATATAATCACGGCACCACACACACACACACACACACACACACACACAAAATGTGGCTCCAATGAAGCTAATTCTAAAATCCCCAGGGTGGAGGTCGAGTCGGAGCTATTGTGTGTCGACATACCCACGCTTCTGCCAGATTCTTTTAACACCATCAACTTATGTCCATTGCAACAAGCTTATCTGACTGCACAGCATCATAGTTTGGAAGTCATTACTGTCACGTTTTCGACTCCTGCTGATGAGTTTAAGTGACAAACTCGATAGCGTGAAATCAATGGCGGTCGGCCATCGATTTGCCGACAGGAAGTTAGCCAAAAATTAGCTCATGTGATGGTTTCACACGATGTACTATTTTTAACAGCCTTGCGCACGTGGACGTTTGGAAGGAGGAAAAAAAAAATCTGACAACCCAACCAAGATTTTGGAGGAAAGATGGACACGGAAGTCAATCTGCCAATTTTCCACCAAAATTCGGAGGCCTTCTCTGCTGGCCTAAGCACGAAGAGAAGCAATGAACTAAATTACCAACTGATATTGGAATGTTTGTTTCTTGAAATGTTATTGATTTATTCCCAACACTCTATTCTCCGCCGTATTTCTCATCTCTTATTTTCCAGTAGTTTTATGTGGATAGAAGACTCACAGGGCCAGAGCGCTGGCCCTCGGTTTTTCCGTCCTCGGATCGGTTGTTCATAGAAAAAAATTGTGACCACCACCAAAACACGTCTGTAGCTATTTGCATATGTTAAAATTTCCCAATTTGCCATTTCATGACTTACAGTACATCAGACCAGAGTGTGACACAGGTATAAAAATGATAACTTTTAATCGGAACAGAGTGTCAAAAACCTCCCAGTCATGATCAAGTTTGAGGTTTAACGCTTGACAGTCACTATCCGGGCCCTCTTTGTGTTGAAAGCACTAGTCACTGACGTCACCACAGATCGACTTCACTGAAAATGGGATTGCATCAAAACGTTAGTCAAATATTGCGAAGAAATATTAGACCAGTGGTAGCCAACCCGCGGCTCGCGGGCCGCATTCGGCTCCTTGGCCGGCTCAATGCGGCTCCCGAGCTTTCAAACGACAAGCGTCGGAAACGCCTCAACGGTGGCGCTGCCATTCATACAAAGGGGTTAAATACACAGAACTTACTCCATTAGCCTATCATCAAAACCGTTACTTGATTGACATACACGGCAACCAATCAGATGACAAGTGAATCATTGCGCATGCACAAAAATTGTCGCTCTACGCTAAGCGCTACGCTAGTCGGCAAATTACTATGTGTGTGTGTGTGTGTGTGTGTGTGTGTGTGTGTGTGTGTGTGTGTGTGTGTGTGTGTGTGTGTGAGATATAGCTCTTCACAGTAGCACAGTAAAGAAATTGGCTCTGAATCTCCGACTGGTTGGCCACCCCTGCACTAGAACCTTCTGTACAAAGCCTCTTTCCCTCTGCCAATCTTCTACGGCTTTTTCCCCAGCTCGCCGTCCTGTGTGCAAGGTCCCGGAAATTTGCCATCTTCTAACATATATCACGCTGACAGCCGTGACCAGATGGCGACATTTAATGACCCATGGCCCTTTGTGTCGAAAGCAGTTAACGCTGACGTTGCTTCGCAATTCATTCTCCAAAAGCGGGATTCCGTCTTTACCAATTTCCCACATTGTGAGGCAGTGAACAAAGCTGCGATGATGGCTGCGGACATGGTGAATGTTCAGTTTGGGAAATTTCACACGCCTCCGACCTTATTATGTCCAAAGTAATAGCTGAGAGCAAGGGCTTGTGTTTACACGGTTGTGGGATAAAAGAAAGAGGAGGAGAAGGTTAAAAAAAAAAAGCAAAGAAAACTTCGGTGGAGCGAGCAGGCCACAGCGCTACCGCAAAGCGACTGGAGGTTGACCGCGTCGTGAAACTGGAGAAGTTTGAGTTGACAAGAAGTTTGAGTTGACAAGACTCCCAGCGGCTAATAGAGCATTAAACAAGACGGGCAGCAAACACACACAACAAAATGACATCACAGTGCAGAGGTCGTGGATTCGATTCCAGCTCCGGCCTTCCTTTGTTGAGTTTGCATGTTCTCCCTGGGCCTGCGTGGGTTTTCTCCGGGTGCTCCGGTTTCCTCCCACGTTCCAAAAACATGCATGGCAGGCTGATTGAACACTCGAAATTGTCTCTCGGTGTGAGTGTGATTGCGAATGGTTGTTCGTCTCTGTGTGCCCTGCGATTGGCTGGCAACCGGTTCAGGGTGTCCCCCGTCTACTGCCCGAAGATGGCTGGGATGGGCTCCAGCACGCCCTGCGACCCTAGTGAGGGTAAGCGGATCAGAAAATGGATGGATGGATGATATTTGTGTTGTTACAAGTATTTGAAATTATTTCAATAGTTTAAAAAAAAATAACTAAAGAGCAAGATGGTTTTTTTTCATTTTGTTAACATTCTGAAAAATATTTAACCATTCATCAAATAAAAAGCTAATTATATGGAGAGAAGAAAAGCGGGTGGTCGGGAGAAGGTTTGATGGAGAAAGTGGAGAGACAATTTCAAGCTGATGATGATGATGAGCAGGAGGAGGATGAGCACAAATGTGGAATTAAAACCACATGCAGGCAGAATCTCCAGTATTGTTCCAAAGTGAAAACAGCTGGCCGCCGATGGCTTACCCGTCAAAATAAACATCTTCTCCGTAGCTGCAAGCTATAATGTATACGCTAAAAAACATGGCAACGACACATCGTTACTTCGGAATATGCGTTTATGTCTTTCTGGGTGTTCAAAAGTCTTTTTTTCCCCCCCACAAACGTGTTGCAGCTTTTTGCGACGTGACACACATTTGCTGCACGCAAGTTTGTTTGGGCCTTCTCGCTGGCTCGAAGTCAAAGCATTCTGAACACGTTCGAGCAAGATTAATCACACACGTCATGCTCTTTGTCGGCTTCATTAAAAGTCTCGTGATTCAACAGATTGGGGGACGGGTTTGGTATACGACCGCCCCCCCGCCAATGCCAGCGAACACGTCAACGCATTGAGTAAGTGTGCCGATGTGCGGCTCCGAGTCTCCCGGGAGAGATAAGGACGAAGAGCAGCAGGCTGAACTTTCTCTGTGGCACAGTATTCATAATATTGCCGCAATTCATCATGTGAGCACCATACACTTGCGTAGGCAGAAAATAACTGAAAACATATGTGCATTTACAGACCCTTTTTTAATATAAATAAAGACGTACCTGTGATTTAATGACTGGATTCTTTAAAAAAAAACTTGGCATTGAAGAGTTTTAATCAGGCCCAAACAGACTTCCTGTTTTATTTTGAAAGAATCACTCTCTTCTCGCTTCAGGTCACTTGCTCTTCCTCCTGTGCCAATCTGATTTGTCAGCCTCACCATGATTGTTTCCACCTGTTGTCCTTTGTCCAAGCCTGGTTCTGATTTTTTTTTTCTAGGCCGATATTTGGCGGACAAAAAATTCCGATAACCGATTAATGGGCAGATTATTTTAAAAAGTATATATATTATTCCTCCAATCCTTCAAATCATCCCTACAAACTCACCTGTTCCGCTATGCCTTTAATACCTTTTAATCTCTTTTACCCATTTTTTTGTTCATCTAAATGTGCTTTTTTTCCTGTGTTTTATGCTCTTGTAAAGTGTCTTTGAGTGTGATGAAAAGCGCTTTCAAATAAAATGTATTATTATTTATTATTATTATTACAAATATAAAACCTTCTCATTTGGTCTATTAGCACTTACAACATTTCACTTACGATACATTGTCCATTAGTGTTTATTTAATTTGACAACAGAGAGGAATTTTCTGTTTCAGTACCATCAAAAGTGAAATAATTGTTCCTTTGTACTGTTCATCGAGCGTCCCATAAACTTTCACCCAAATGTGTTTACTAGTTTTGACGGAAGCCTGCCAAAACAGATAAAAAAACCAAAAAGAGTCGCCCGGAATTACAGTAGGACTTTTAATGGGGTTTTTTTTTTCGTTATGAAACTTTAGGGTTTATTTTCACTACTGCCCATTGTCCTTCTGTCCATGTGTTTCCTACCGTCGAGCGGCTATCTGCCACAGCCAATGAGACCACTGTCAACCCTCGGCCAAAGGACGCGGAGAAGCGACCCGGCTTCCTCTTCGTACGTCTTGATTCTATTTTGGCATTCCACCTGCGAAAAACTTGGGACTTCAGCAGTTTGGCCTGCCTTGCATCACCCAGCAGGTTTTGCAGCGCTGGACGCCAACAACAACAGCACAGAGTTTAAATGTGGAGAGAGGCCATATCCTGTGTGTGTGTGTGTGTGTGTGTGCGCGTTACTAGAGGAAGCCATTGAATCAACTTCTACGTGGATGTCTTCGGGTAAACGCGTGTGTGTGTGTGGGGTGTGTGTGTGTGTGTGGGGTGTGTGTGTGTGTGTGTGTGTGTGTGTGTATATATATATATATATATATATATATATATATATATATATACAGTATATATATATAACTTTGTCTTCTTCAAATATATACAACTGAAGTGATTCTTGGATCGTGGCCTAAAGTACGTGCAAGTGTCGTGTTAGATGGAAGGGCCCCGTTTTCGAGTCACACAAACGAATTAATTAGGTGTAGCCTTCTCCACCCAGAGAACCGGCCAGCAGTCTCGGTCTGTGCTGATAACACTCTGATCTCATATGTTGTTCTATCCTCTTTGCGCTCGTTTTCTATCTCCAGGTCACCACACACACACACACACACATGAACAAAGACATCAATCTTTTGCAAGAGGCTCCAACTGGACAAGTCCAGTGGGGGTCTTTGCAAACTCTCCGATGGCAAAGTACACGCTGCCTCATAACGTAAACACACCTGCGTCCTGCAACGATGTCAGCGTCGCTCACCGCCTTCCTTATCTCTTTTCAACGTGAACTCATTTTGCCTCCCCTCTAATTGACTCCAATTTTTCATGTTAGCATCTGTCTTGTTTTCATCCCCTATTAACTCTCACGCAAACGTCTTTTGTTGTATTTTGACCAGGCTAATCAACTAGAATACGTGCGGGGATAAATATGAAGAATAGCACAATTTTAATCTTGATAATATACAAGTTTTTGTAAAAAAAACAAACAAACAAACATATATATATATAAATAATAAAAGTAATAATAAAGGACAAGCAAGGACAATACAGAACATAATGGCCACACCCCAAGACTACTGAAAAAGGATGGCTTCATCTGCTGAATTCCTCTCAGAAATTCTATATTAATCATAATGCAGTGTTTGGAAACACCCAAAAAAATATATTTTTAAAAATGAGCATACGCATGTGAACCAAATGGGACCATAACGAAATATTTAGATTCTTCTCCATTAAATGAACAAATGCTTTACTCTTAAATGTTGTCCATGACTTATTTTTCTCTGAGCTGTCTGATTTATTTTATTTCTCGAAAATGTAGGGGAAAATCTGCAGGTTTTAATCTTGAAAATATAAAAAAATTATTTAGATGGATGGAAATGACATTCACGATTGGAAGCTTTGGGATATAATGTGACTTTCTCTAAGGATGTCAGACTTTTTTTCCTAAATCTTTTCCTTTTTTTCCACCAAATGTGAATTATTACCTCGTCTAATTTTTTCCTCTCAAAAATGCAGAAAAAATATGCATCTTTTATCTTGAAAACTTAATTCTCCCAAAATGCAACTATACATTTTTCTTCTCTTGACTTTTTCACAAACATACAAACTACTTGCTCCTTACTATATTATCCATCCATCCATCCATCCATTTTTCAATCCGCGTATCCTCACAAGGGTTGCGGGGGGTGCTCTGAGCCTATCCCAGCTGTCTTCGGACAATACGTGGGGGGCACCCTGAACTGGTTGCCAGCAATTCGCAGGGCACACAAAGATGAACAACCATTTCACAATCACACCCAGGGACAATTCAGAGTGTCCCATTGACCCGCCATGCATGTTTTTGGAATGTGGGAGGTAACCAGAATACCCGGAGAAAACCCACGCAGGCACGGGGAGAACATGCAAACTCGGGCACAGGAAGGCCGCAGCCGGAATCGAACCCGGCACCTCCATTACTATATGACTTGCTCAAAAGAAAAGCATCCTTTTTTTTCCTCAAATAATATCTAACTCTTCTTGAAACAATTACATTTTGTAGATGTACAATTTGTGCAAACAAGACCATTATGAGCACATACTCTATAAATGTCCATCTTGGATGTGTGTACGTGATGGCTACATCGTCTATTACGCAAGTAATGAACAGCAGATGTATACTCTGCAACACACACACACACACACACGTAACACAATCCAGCACTGCAACAGTAACACCTGGAGGTAAATGATAGCGTGAAAAGAAAAACAGCAGATACAAGATTCTGATGATCGAAACTTCAGGTTGGCGAGTTATTGCGCCAGAACTTGTATGTTTTATCTTTGACACGCACAACGCATGACTACAGTCACAGTGGGCTTAGCGAACGAACGCACATAAACGCACATAAACGGTTGCATGTGATGCTGGCCGTCGGTTTGACTCAGTATTGGACTGAAGCGAGTGTTTCATCACGTCCGAGTTTTCGTTTGAGGTTACCACGTCGAGTCGACGTCTCTGAACAGATTTGGCGGATGGGCGGCTCATGGAATGGGTTGAATTTCTTTCAGGGGCGAAATCACAATAGCAGGAATGTCGGTGTGACACATCCAACAACTTCTGGAACTTTTCAACAAAAATTAAAATTGAATGTCTTTGTTACATCATTTTTTTCCTCAAAAATATGTTTTTCCCTCTCTTAAAAAAATATTTTTTTTCCCTAAAGATGTACTTTAAGAAAAAAAATTACACATGTTAAAAAACGTACTAGGTACAGGAAAATTGAATTTTTCCATGCCATATTTTTTGTATATATATATATATATATATATATATATATATACTGTATATATATTTCCTTCCACAAAACATACTACTCTATGTGCCAGAATCTGTTTTATTAATACATTAATATCCAATGATCATTTAAACAAACAGTTGTATGTGTTGCTAGTCTTTTTTTTTTTAACTCAACATGGACTTACTGTATTTTATTATTTCCAAGCTGCCCCCCCCCCATCACCACCACAGAACTTGCAAGAAGCCAACATCTCCAAACGCATTCTGTGGCTAATTGGGCAAACTCCCCAGAGGGGCTTCATCGCACCACCAAGTTACCGCAGGAATCCGTTGTCAGAAAAGTTGGTTTGACGCGCATCCAACAATTTCTGGAACTCGTTGGCTACCTCTTGCTCCACGCCGACAGAGTATGATTTGAGGAGAAGATTTCATAAGTATAACCACAGCTTTGTATGAGACCACCTTTTTTTTGTGCCAAAGCGTTGACAAACCCTCCGGCTCATCTGGAAGACATTTTGCGATGAGGATCAATGAATGGATGTGAGCTATATAGTAAAAATTTGCAACAAGGTTTAAGATTGTAAAAGTGCAAGTAGTGGGGAAAACATTGCCATCCTGAATTGTGTCCTGTGCCCTAATGACAGCATTCAAGCGGGTAATTGTTATTTCACAAGAGCTGACTAATTGTCACGTTTGTAAGTCATCTCATCAGTCAAGGTCTATTTCCTTTGCTTGTTTCACATTTTTTTTTGCATTAGTCCTCGTTGTTGTGTTGACTTTGCTTTAATTAATGATACAACAAATATTATGTGACACCCACGTCACTCACCAACCCTCATCTCCCCCTTAGTTATGTGCACTAAAGTGACATTTTTCGTAAATTATTTGCAAGGCACAATTGCATTACTTGTCTATGTTGCATGCATTTGCCTGTGACGTGCTTTTTTGGGAGAGGTTATTTGTTCTTTTTTAAGATAAGATAAGATATCCTTTATTCGTCCCACACTGGGGAAATTTACAGCCTCCAGCAGCAAGAATGTATGTAGAAAGAAGAAAGAAATTGTTTGTTTTTGTTTTACTGTGAATTAATTAATTTTTGATTGGGAGGAATGTCGGCGCCATTGACTGTCGGTGCTGGACAGACCTGGGGCGCTTGTGTTTTTTGCGCCAGTTGTGGGCAGCATTTTTCACAACCCCGATTTGTTCAGTGGCTATGTCAGCGCTGTTGGACAGTTGGCGTTGGTGCGGCTGGATGGATGGCCGCTGGAGTTGAGGATGAGGAGAGAGGAGCGTTGGCGAAGAGCGCCGATGCGGATTTGGAACCGTGAGTCGCAGCTTGGAATTGAAATGGATTTCCATGGGACAGGAGAAGTGAACCAATCTCTTTTTTCGTCAATGAATGCTACAGCTTCTTGTTGACTTTGAAACTTAGCTTGTAGCCGACGTGTGCGCATTTTGAGCATGACGTCTCTGATCCACTGGTTAAAGGACACTTTGATTCTCTCCTCTTTCATCTCAAACCGCTTCAAACAACAAAGCGTGTGACGGAAAAGTGGTTTTATGTTATGTGTTGTTTATTATTTTACTTTATGTTAACCGTTTTGTAAAGCGCTTTGTTACAGCAGCCGCTGTTGTGAACGCGCTATATAAATCAGCATGTATTGTATTGTATTGTATTGTATTGTATTGTATTGTATTGTATTGTATTGTAATTATTTGTAGTTGTGTTCATTTCTAATGGGCAAATATGAGTACGCTGTCAGTCTTTCCCGAATGATGGAAGTGACATTGACTCATTCATTCCGTGTTTTTCTCCTGGTGCTTTATGTTGCAAGACAAACACCATCCCACTGCCGAGTGGTCGCCAGGGGGGTGGGGCCAAGGCTCACAGATAAATGTCCCGCAACGCACTCCCTGGAACCGACAGCCGCCTCACACGGAGATCCGTTATCAGCCCAGATCGATGAGACGATAAACACACGCTGAGGCCGGGGGGCGGGGGGGGGGGGGGGGGGGGGCGAACCAGGGTTGTCAATAAGACATTGTTGTCAGATCAGTGGGATTGATCTCCCTGTGTGCGCGTGTCTCGTGGCTGACCCGCGATCGCCATTCATCCACGCCTCACCTCTGAACCCGGCAAAACGAAAACAGGTGTGAGCTTAGAGCGACGGGCTTGGATGTGTGTTTTTGCGTCAGCGCACTATGGGACCCCCTGCTGATGTTGAGTGACGGTTCTGAACTGTTGGTGGTACCGAGGGGATGTTGTTAGGGCCTAAAGGGAGGAGAAAGGATACCACTGATGGCCTCGTGTTGACCTGATAGTTACGGGGAGATTGGCGGATGTCGGAAGCGATGACCAAAGGAATCACGCATCCTCCCGAGGGTCCGACCACGCCCCTGAAGACCACAATGCCAAACCCCCCCACCCCCACCCCGGCCACCCCACCACCCTGAGCACCAAAGGTAAACAACCTGCTGACAGGAAATCCTGTCTGTTAAACAAGCAGTGAGATTGTGACGTTAAATGACTGGTTCCACCAATAAGCAGCACACCTGAGTACCCCCCCCGCCCCTCCCACCCCCCCAACAACACCACCATCAAGTGGCAAGTGCAAAGAGAAAGACTTTTTACTCTGTGGATTTTGGTCATCGTAAAAATGAGTGAATATAGATAATAATAATAATACATTTTATTTGTGGGCGCCTTTCTAGAAACTCAAGGACACCTTACAACAAGCAGTTAAAATCATGAGTACAATGTTAAAAACAACATCAAATAAGATAAGAAAAAATACAACAAAAATAAATAAATAAATAAAATAATGGCTTTATGGTCCGAGTGAATAGATCTCTTTGTGGTGACTTTTTAAAAGCGCCTGGGCATAGATGTTAATGTTTTGAGCGAGCCACAGTTTGCAAAGTCAATCACATATTTGGGTCATTAAAAAAAAAAAAAAAAAAAAAAGTTAACAGCATCAATGTGTGAGATTGTTTGCCCGTTCTCAAACATGTCCGCCGATTGTGTGGCTGCATCGAAACAGCATAATGTCTCACGCAACCTGGCAAGCATTACGCAAGTGAAAGAAGACATGAACCGCATGTTTTTGTTGTTAAATTGAATCCCACACTGGTGGAAGCGGGTAAAGTACCCGTCTGCGTTTCAACTCACCTTTTTGTTGCGGGTCACGTGGACCCATTTGAAAGTTATAATAACATTTCAAATCATATTTTTTTGCAGAATCACACAATGACGAGTAACAGAACTTACAATGAGAAAAAAAAAAAAAAAGAATTACCATGGGTGTTTCTGAGGCTGGGTAATTAAACATGTGCTGGGTCAAAATGACGCAAGTTCAAACTTAAAAAGGGGGGTTAAAAAGTGAGCGTGTTGAGCAACAACAACTGATCATTTTTCATCGAATTAACACGAGTAGATTTATTTTCACACTTTGAATGACCACTCAAAATCATTTCGATAACGATGGCCACAGTTTGACCCTGGAACAGATGACTACCATGATTTCCTACGGGAAACAGTGCTTGTGTGTCTGTTTGTGTCTCTCTGTGTTGTTGCACTGCTGTGGAGGGATGGATCCCGACTCGCACAGGACGCTGCCAAAAGTTTGGATTAGAACTGCATCAGTGATGTCCTCTGTTCCACGGCCAAATACAGAACAGGCAACATGGGAAGTGCACAAACACACACACACACACACACACACACACACACACACATTCCTGCACTTGCTGCACAGTGAGGACCGAGTAAAAAGGCCTACAAAGCGAGGACCACCCTTTCTGCTTGAAAAAGAAATGAAAAAGACACATTTCTAGACACAGGAGGGCGCCCTTAGGCAATACATTCCTTTAGATTAAATAAAACACCAAAGGTTAAGAAAAAGTTTTTAACTAGATAAGTGAGGACCGGGCACTGGCCATGCGTTCTTAATGATTTTGAAGTAGATTAGGTGCCGTTCACCTTACTAAACATTTAATGATGTAAATTTATAATCAGATATATTATTTTTAAACAGTTTATCACCATTAACAGGGTACTGTCATTTATTTAGTTTTATTTAGTTCTGATATTTGTGTGTTCAATACGCCACATGTTTGCACTGTGGCTGAGAGAGGAAAGTATTTTAATCTGTGCTGTACATTACACAGAGAGCATATTTGACAATAAAAGCTGACTTGACTTTATGATTTATTTTTGACAAACAAAAGTACTCTTATTCAAAACTTACAAGAACACCTGAAAAACTTCAACCTTCAAAACGCACACTAAAAAAACTTGCTGCGCCACAACCTGACACATGAACCCACATATACCCTACCAAATAACTGTGCTTTCAAACTCTATTCCTTTTCTCCCCTCTCTCTCATCCCATTCCCTCTCTCCCTTCATCTATCTCCCCCCTATGTCTCTCCCTCTCTCTATCTTTCATCTTCAAGCTTTTTTCCCAATTACATATCTTTTAATAATTTCATTGTGGAATATCTCTCCATGTGCGGTCTTCAAGGTCTGGCGATGCTTGACTACGACACTTAACGCAGTCATCTTTCCTTGGAACTTTCTTTAATGCTACAAATTTTGAAAGGTGTCGATCAATTGCTGCTCTTTCCTTTGGAGTCCGGGTCTCTTCCTTTTTTTAGTTTCCAATTCTGGAGGGGAAAAAAAGAGGGTTATTAGTGGTTTATTTGAATATAAACAGATCTGAACACTGCCTTGACTGATAACAGGACCCGAATAAAAACTATCAAAAATGCATTGATTCAAAACATGTTTTAGGCATCTAGTTTAAAGCAACTTTGTTGACTTAAAAACACCTCAGCAGCAATTTCCCTCAAGGCATGATTCATGAGTGTTATGCTCTTTACATTATTTAATATTTTTCAATATCCTTAAAATTAATGTGGGGTTTTTTGCCTAGTCTCCGCCTTTAATGTCTTGTTTATCTATGTGGGCCCCCCAATTGGGTGGCAACCACTAAAGGGTGTACTCTGACTACAGCCCAATGACGGCTAGGATAGGCTCGAGCATGCCCCAAACTTTTGTTTTCTATTTCTGAAGCCTTCTATTGTGAAGAACATACAGAAAAAACAGTCTTTGCAAGTACAGTGATCCCTCGTTTATCGGGGTTAATGGGGACCAAAACCACCCGCGATAAACGAAAATCCGCTAAGTAGCAAAACCCCCCCACCCTCCATATAGGTATATGAATATGTGTATGAGTATAAATATTTATAAGGCCAAATGTACTGGTATACATGCATGTTTGTAGTAATTAACAGTACTTAATGCCATATACTAATATATTTAAACATGTATAAGTTAGGTTAGGTTAGTGTATAAATAACGAAATACAGTAAACACAGTCCTGTATATGTTGCTCTATGTGACTCGCTGTTGATTTGATTATTTTCACTGCCTCTTGAGGACCTTTTGCAGCATTTTCACTTTTTTTTAATGAATATGTTTGAAAAAATCCATGACACACAGAGGCCGCGATAAATGGTAATCCAGCGGCACTGTTGACATTCATGTTTCGAAGCTACAATCAAAGCCTGAACCACTGTGCCGATTTCAGAGCAACATATGTGGTGAATATTATCTAATACGGTATGCATTACCAGTTTTCCTTGTTTGCAGTGAAATGCATTATTTTACAATCCATTCAAATGTCAGATACCAAATATGTAACTTCTGGTTGCTGATGGTGTATTGCAGGAGTGACCAACTCATTTTTGGCACAGGCCACATTGTAGTCATGGTTTCCCTTGGAGGGCCATAATGAATTTTGGGAGACCATATACATATTTAATCACCTCCACATTACATACACCACTCATAACATATTGATGGATAACTACTTTTAAAATCAGAAGTAAAACATAATGATTGTTCTTGTGGACTTCATATGACATTTTGAGATTTTGGTTCAGACTTTAGCAAGCCTCATGGAATTCGACATGCTTTATTTGCTTTTGCAGGCCACATAAAATGATGTGGCAGGCCAAATCCGGCCCCTGGGCCTTGACTTTGACACCTGTGGTGTAGTGGTATACTCGCATGACTTGTGTGGGATCAGTTCCTGCTCAGTGATGGTGTGAATGTGAATATTTCTGGCTGCAAACATGATTTCGTTGTTGAGAGGTTCGACTGTATCTCTCTTTGGTCAGATTTTTTTTTAATTGGATTCAATTACAATCAGTGTGTTACTGTAACCAAATTATATCATAACCCTGTAAGAGAAATTGCTATACAATAGAAATTGAAGACAATTTTACAACTGAGTAGACCACTTCAACGACTCGTCTTTACATCTGCAAGTCACAGTGACTTATGCTGTTTGAGTTTCTTAAATTGTTATACGGATCTATCCAACAGAAATTCATCTTACCAACTTCACTATGTTCTTTTCGAACTGCTGTCTTCTTCTTCCCAAGAGATCTGTGTCCAGTCTTTTTGTCCTCTTCATCTAAGAAAGTTGGCATGTTAGTATAATGGTAATGAAACTTTGAGTTGTGTTGACGATGCACTGACTCACCGCTGTCTTCAACATCATCGTCGTCATGTGTAAGTGTTGCAATCCTCTTTCGTTTGGTGGCGCTCCCTGATGTTGATGGTTGTTCTTGGCCATGTGTGAAAGATGCGTCATAGACTGTAAATAATAATAATAATATACTTTGGGTGAATATGCTTTGATGATACACATTTGTAATTCCTGATATATTGGAATGTACAAAAAACAATCAGGACTTGGAGCGGGGGTGTCAAACATACGGCCGGCGGGCCGTTACCGTCCGACAAGCAGGTTTGATCAGGCCCGCAGGTTCATTTAAAAGTGAAAAAAATGCAGAAAAGACATGGAACGAAAATTTTGAATAACATGCAATTCATGGAGTATCCGCTAAGGGACACACCGTTTTGATCAGAGTAGAAAGACACATTGTTTTGAGAAGAAGACAACAGCAGTCTAAGTCTGTCACTGAGACGGACGGACCCAAAACAGCAGATGCTATCAAGGACATTTTAATTCATTATTCTTTACACATTTAATGGCACTCTCTTTAGTTTGTAAGGTATAGGCGGGGATTAAATTTATAATTTATATGCACAAGGCTTAAAAATTCCTTTCTTCACAAATCTCCTTTAATCTAAAAGCGCATCACTGTATTTTTCAACACCAATTACTTGTTTAGTGCCCTTGTACAATCAGTTGCGATGCATATATGTGAATGATAAAAGTCAATCGTACATTTTGTCTAAGGAAATCTAAGGTGCTTCATGAAATGTTTTGTAAAAAGATATGTTCATTAAATTTCTACATTTCCGAATGTTCTTGTGCTTCTTTATAGCAGAGTACGGTATAATTTTAATGGCTCGGCCCACTTAACATCTACCGAGGCCAATGTGGCCTGAGTTTGACAGAGTGAAATGAGTTTGACACCCCTGACTTAGAGTAAGAAAAAAAATCTTACTAATGCCAGGTCTGTAACATGTCACTTGTGCTAATGTTAGAGACTCACCCAATCCATGTCTTCCCAACATTGTCTTTTTTTTCTTGACAGTCTTCTTAACTGTCTTATGGCACACCCCTCCATCTATAAAATAATGTTTTGATAGAATCAAAGTTCTTTCCACATGCATCTCAGAAATATGCCAATAATACAGCAAAAGAGGATTCAAGTCGGACAAAAAAACATTACCGCCATATTCACTGCCAGAAACATCACTCATGTCGTCATCAGCGTCATCAGCATAATTTCTTTCTTTAATTGACTGCATCTTCGGTGGCCTTTTGTAGGTGCCTTGGAGCAAGATGATGTACTCAAATGAAATTCCTTACATCTCAGAAACATAGCAATGGTGCAGTGACAGATGGTCCAAGTCAAACTGAAAGCATTACCTGTGTTTTCAGTGTCCAAGTTGGTACTGTTACCGCCTCCATCATCTTCATCATCAGATCTCGTTGCTACAGCTGAATGTGGCACTTCTCATTCTGTGAAAGATGACATTTACACCATGTAAATATGGATGGAAGACATTCACTCTTGCTCCGAGAATGAAAGGGTTTTCTCATTTATGCAAATGGTCTGGACACAGAGAAAATGAGAGCTGTCAAGGTGAAGGAATTACTAAACATCCATCCATTTTCCAATCCGCTTTATCTTCACAAGAGTCGCAGGGCATGCTGGAGCCTATCCCAGCTGTCTTTGGGAGGTCAGCGGGGGACACCCTGAACAAGTTGCCAGCCAATTGCAGGGCACACAGAGACAACCATCTCAAACTCACACCTGGGGACAATTTGGAGTGTTCAATCAGCCATGCATGTTATGGGAATGTGGGAGGAAACCGAAGTACTTGGAGTAAGCCCACGCAGGTATGTGGTGGGAAAAATAAGCAAACGCCACATAGGAAGACTAGGACCGGAATTGAACCCTGCACCTTTGCACTGTGAGGTCGACAGGCTAACCAGCTTTAATCAGTAGTAGTTTAACGGTATTAGAACGGTATCGATCGCATGTTATCACTAACTCCCTGTTTGATTAAAAGTTCTGTCTTTGATCATTGTTCGTTACTTTTAATCCACAGGACAGATGTGTGTCAGAACAGCACACGTGTGAGGATAGTGAGAGGCAGCTGCCTGTCAAGTTGCTGCAACATCCCCCCAAATAACTCGACATACATATGTGCATGCTTTTGTTTGCTTATTGTTATCATTGAAAAAAAGGTTCTGGTTAAAGGTGCCAGAGGCAGAGGCAACTGGGATCAATTGGTGTCTAACTAAAAATTGTTGTAACTTAGAAGTAGGTCATTTGGTCAACATTAGGGCTAACGTTTGAATGTGATTAATTTGAAATGATTCAAGGTTTCTATATTAATTCCAAGCATGAACTCTAGAGCATATATTGGCATCCCTCTTACTGCTATGACTACTAATGTTATTTTTATTACATACCATCTTGAGCTTCCTGTCGTCTCCCTGGATCTGGTCTTCTCTTTTTGCCACCTTTCAGACCTTTGGTTGAGGTGGCTGCATGTGCTCTTCCTTTTGAAATATTCACAGTCAGAAATCAGAAAACATAATTTTACACTAAAATATGAAGGTAAAAGAAAATATGCCGATAAAGACATGCACACTGTCGTGGAAACAAAGACAGAGGGAGAAAAGAATAAATGGAAGGGGATGACTTTAAAAATATATTAATTTACATACCAGTGATAACACAGTCCAGGGTTTGCAGACTCTTTCCCTTCAGCGACTCTGTCCCACGTTCCATCGCAAACAGTAGTTTGGCAATCTTGGCCACTTGGAAAGTTTTATCGGTCTGCCGATAAAACTCACAATGGACTCTAATGTCGTGTCCCATAAAACGAGCAACTTGCTCGAGTTCCTGATTGTTCAGGTCGAGAAGCTGACATAAGGTAGCAACATGCTTCCTTAATTTTGTTGACCTCAACAGTTCTGGGTTTTTGGCCTTGCTCTCTTGTGCATATTTTCTGAGGCACGTGTCACATCCACGAAGATTGGTGGTAGTTCCTTTTTTGGCCATCATTTAACTTCTCTGTTCCTTTCGATTTCATACCTTTTTGTTTTTATTTACATTTTGCCTTGAGGGCCTTAGCTTCATGCAAATCAATGTGGTCCTTTTCTGATCCACTGCTGTTGGACGACCGGGACCCCATCCCTTCACTGAATGCTGGTTTGTGGTCATCTCCACTTTGGGCGGATGACACAGACTCCTCTGATGATGATGATGGTGTTGACCTTGTGGAGAAGGCTCCGGAATGAGTCTCAGCACCAGGCCTCTCTTTGAGAAGAGGTGTATGTTGCCCTGATGGTTGGGCTTTACGCATTTGAGCCTACACATCAGGGCAGAAGAGGGAAAAACAGGGAAAATTGTTAATTTTGTAGACAACTGAGATGGTGAAAAAGAGTTTTATGCTAGATCTCGGCAATTCTGTACAAAGTTTATCTGTCTTTGCCAATGTTTTCAACACTTGTCTTCCAACTTGCATTCATGAAAATACGACAATGTTTTGTCGTCACACATTTTCACAGGATGGAAAGTAGACCAGATGGAACTAAAACCTCCATTAATAAAACAAAGTATGAGTTAATCAGCATGCATTTTCTAGTCTCATGGAAAAGAGACAAATAATATAATTTATTAAATTAAAAACTGGGCAAAAATCGATGGACATTTTAGTTGACAGGCAGAAAAAAAGAGTAAAATGAATATGATTATGTAAATTAACTCAAAATACGATAGTAATAAATAAAATGGTACAGAGTAGTATTTGAACCTGTGATGATAAAACTCATGTTGGATACACGCTTCGGATGCTCTGTGAAATTAAGCAACTGGCATTTAAAAACACAGTAAAGCAGCTCGCGTTGGCCTGCAATCCGCCTCATTCATTCGGTATTTAATTTAAAAAATACATTTTTCTCGAGAAAAAATGGTTTCTGGCTAGACTAAACATGTCTAGTTTAATATAATACAGCGAGCCAGAGCACTGGTTCATTTGTCTACTTATTTCAATTCGGTATGAGTACAGAAACTAACAATTTCTGTCTCATTTTTGCCGAAATATAAACCACATAAATTCAACGCGACGCGGCCTTGCCGTAACCGCCTGAGCGCAAGCCATGTGCGTTGTTCTTAAATTGCTGTGTTCGTAGTTTGCCATTGTTTCTTCGTGTAGAAAAAAAACTACATAAAGCAGCTTTAAATTAAAACCAATTGACGGCCTAGAGTTTACAGTACGCCGGGAGTAACAAGTCCTTCGGTGCTCAGTACGCAGATTGTTACGACGACACTCGTATTCGCGGGTACCCGTCTCTCGACAAAGAAAGGATGATTACTTACCTGAGCATTCTCATTTTGACGGTGGTGCTCCCGGTTAGGGGCGAGTCTTCTCCGTGTTTTCTCCATGTCGTTAAAAAGCCAAATGGTGTTGGTTGTCCCGGTATAGAAATATAAATGGCTGGAGTGCGCCGAAAAGTATCGCGCGAAGACAACGCTCCTCCAGCCTTTGAAGCCAACCGCTTCTTAATTGATGCGAGGGGGAGAGTGGGGGGATGGGCAGAGTGGGGGGATGGGCAGAGCAGCAACTTCGGAGCGAAAACTCTACTTAAACATGATTAACCCTTTCATGGTCTTCTCACTTTAACGTTTCATATAACATAATCAGAAATTCACACAAATTCTTAAACTACATAAAGTATTGTAACAACAGTCTTCTCAGTGTTTTCTCCATGTTGTCAAAAAGCCAAATGGTGTTGGTTGTCCCGGTATAGAAATATAAATGGCTTGAGTGCGCCGAAAAGTATCGTGTGAAGACTACGCTCCTCCAGCCTTTGAAGCCAACCGCTCTTAATTGATGCGAGGGGGAAAGCGGGGGATGGGCAGAGCAGCAACTTCGGAGCGAAAATTCTACTTAAACACGATTAACCCTTTCATGGTCTTCTCACTTTAACGTTTCATATAACATAATCAGAAATTCACACAAATTCCTAAACTACATAAAGTATTGTAACAACATTTCAAAACACTTTAGTTATTAATTTATCAATCAAATACATTAAAACAAATAAAACACCTACACTGTGTATGCAATGCTCTGCTTCGGTTATTACAGTTTGGGATATTGTTAAAGCTGTTCCATATTTATGTTTGTCCATTTTTCCTACTTCCAAGACTACAACTTCACTTTAACAAGGTGACCGGCTCCCTTCCGCATCCAGCATTTAACAGTGCTGCCATTGAAACCAATATACCACAAAACTGTCAGAAGGGCTCAAGTTGTAGTTTATCAATGTAGTCATCCAATAATACTGAAATAACAACCTATATTTCCAACCTGCCTTTCCAAAAAGATGTGAAATGTTTCTTAATTTAATACAGGGGTCTCACACTCACGGGCTACAAGACGCTAATTTCAGGCCCCTCACCTTGATGTGAAACTTTGCGTCAACGAAGCGAGTCTCCACTTTGTCCCCCCCCCCCCGCCCCCCCCAGAAACCAAATATGTGTCACACCCTAATTACTGTCCATTGCATTCTTAAGTACTCATCAACGAGTGGGTACTTAGCCACTGACAAAGACGCAGTTGTCCTGCACAATCTCTAATGTAGACATCTTTTTTTTTCAAACCAAAAGTTCATTTTTACAGTGTAGCCATGTGAAAAGCTGTTCTAAAAGGACATGCATGGATGAACAACCATCCATACTGACACTCACACCTCAGGACAATTTAGAGCAGGTGTCACCAACATTTTTGAGGGTGAGAGCAACTTCATGTGTACCGATTGTGTGAAGGGCTACCAAATTGATACACGTCTGAAATAACATATTTGTCCAAAATACCTTCAATAATATGAGGATGTGTTATTTTTAATACTTGATGATTTAAATTGTCAGACTTTGATCGTGTTTCGAAATGTCTCACAGTACTGCCAATGTTTGCATTTTTAAATCATAATTTCTACTAGCAAATCACAATGTCCAGGCACTGGCGGGCTACTCAAGTGGTCTTCACGGGCTACCTGGTGCCCGCGGGCACCATGTTGGTGACCACTGATTTAGAGTGTTCTATTATTCTTTCATGCATGTTTTTGGAATGTGGGAGGAAACCAGAGTACCTGGAGAAAACCCACACAGGCCCGGGGAGAACATGCAAACTCCATACAGGGAGGCTGGAGCCAAGATTGAAGGTTATCAGAACCTAGCAAGGGGCCGGTTGCGATTTGCTGTTGTAGGAACTGATTGACTAAAGGGCCGTTCACACGGCACACATTTGCTCCGGCGCTGCAACGATATATTTTGTTGCGATATATTTTGCACCGCAGCAACGTTCACACGTACAAAGCCGCTTCACACGGCAGTTTCTGCAGCGGAGCAAAACGACAGAAAACAAACGAGCTGTCGTGTTGGTTCTTTTTAAAACGTACTGTATATACACAACTCAAGCGACTACTAGACCGGCACGTCCTTCTCCTTCCCGGTTTCCATGCCTTCTGCTCGAGAGTGACCACCCAAGAAAACGTAAATGAACGATGACTTCAATGACACTCAGAAAAGCAAACACTAATGCACCAAACTGAAAATCAAGAGAGGAAATCACAAAATAAATTCTATGGGGGTGGGGGGTTGTGAACAAACAACAAAGGAACAAACAACTCCGAGACAGGGGGTTCGGTACTCCATACCCACGAAGCACACCCCACAGAACTCCCCGGTCTGCCAATCCAGAGGCACTCTCCCTGTTGACCACGCGATGTTGCAGAGGCGTGTCAACCAGGACAGCCCCACAACATCCAGAGCCTTGAGGAACTCCGGGCGGATCTCATCCACCCCTGGGGCCTTGCCACCGAGGAGCTTTTTAACCACATCGGTGACTTCAACCACAGAGATAGGAGAACCCACCTCAGAGTCCCCAGGCTCTGCTTCCTCCAAGGAAGGCGTGTTGGTGGAGTTGAGGTCTTCGAAGTATTCTGCCCACTGGTTCACAACGTCCCGAGTTGAAGTCAGCAGCGCCCCATCCCCACTGTACACAGTGTTAGTGGTGCACTGCTTCCCCCTCCTGAGACGTCGGATGGTGGACCAGAATTTCCTCGAAGCCGTTCGGAAGTCGGCTTCCATGGCCTCACCGAACTCTTCCCATGCTCTGGTTTTTGCCTCGGCGACCACCAAAGCTGCGTTCCGCTTGGCCAGTCGATACCCGTCAGCTGCCTCTGGGGTCCCACAGGCCATAAAGGCTCGATAGGACTCCTTCTTCAGCTTGACGGCATCCCTTACTGCTGGTGTCCACCAGCGAGTACGAGGGTTGCCGCCACGACAGGCACCAACCACCTTACGGCCACAACTCAGATTGGCCGCCTCAACAATAGAGGCACGGAACATGGTCCACTCGGACTCAATGTCCCCCGTTTCCCCCGGAACATGGGAAAAGCTCTGTCGGAGGTGGGGGTTGAAACTCCTTCTGACAGGGGATTCTGCCAGACGCTCCCAACAGACCCTCACAATACGTTTGGGTCTGCCAGGACGGACCGGCATCTTCCCCACCATCGGAGCCTCCTCACCACCAGGTGGTGATCAGTTGACAGCTCCGCCCCTCTCTTCACCCGAGTGTCCAGAACATGCGGCCGCAAATCCGATGACACGACCACAAGGTCGATCATGGAACTACGGCCTAGGGTGTCCTGGTGCCAAGTGCACATGTGGACACCCTTATGTTTGAACAAGGTGTTCGTAATGGACAGTCCGTGACGAGCACAGAAGTCCAATAACAAAACACCACTCGAGTTCTGATCGGGGGGGCCGTTCCTCCCAATCACGCCCCTCCAGGTCTCACTGTCATTGCCCACGTGAGCATTGAAGTCCCCCAGCAGAACAAGGGAGTCCCCAGCAGGAGTACTCTCCAGCACGCCCTCCAAGGACTCCAAAAAGGGTGGGTATGCTGAGCTGCTGTTTGGTGCATATGCACAAACAACAGTCAGGACCCGTCCCCCCACCCGCAGGCGAAGGGATGCAACCCTCTCGTCCACCGGTGTGAACCCCAATTTACAGGCACTGAGCCAGGGGGCAACGAGCATGCCCACACCTGCTCTGCGCCTCTCACCGTGAGCAACTCCAGAGTGAAAGAGAGTCCAACCCCTCTCGAGAGAACTGGTACCAGAACCCAGGCTGTGTGTGGAGGCAAGTCCGACTATATCCAGTCGGCAGGGACGTGCGGTCAGGGGAGGCAGGTGAGGCAGTGCCGCACCTCTGAACGCGCATTGCATTGCGCAATCATCACAAACTGGGTTGATACATGCAACTGGCACGTCCTGCTTGCCGTACATCTGCACATCAGCAATATAACATTTGCAGATACATTTATTTGAACTGCTTTTCCTGAGTCTGGCTAATGTTTTTAAACCATTAAAGTTTAATGTTTTTTTGTGACATATTTAGATTTGCTGATGGGAAATAAAACCGCAGTGAAAAGGCATAGGTTGCGGCAGATCGTTCTCTGCCGCAATTAAGAGGGCGTACGTGAGCAAACAGGTACGTTGCGCTCTTCTTCTGTGCAGAGGCGCCAGGCGAGTCAAGTGCGATCCTTTTTTAAATTTGCTACGTCGGACAGCCAAAATGGAAGAAAAGGATTATATATCGAAGCTTAAAAACTTCTCAAAACTGGACTTTCAGTCAAAAGTGGACGTGATTAACACAGGTAGACCAACGCCGGAGTGAAAACTACGGGACAGCCCGGACAACTTTTCAAACGGAGTGGTAAAGCCGAAAAGAACGGTGATGTGGCTGTCCTTCGAAAACCCGTCTTTACTGTTTTCCCTGCCTTTTGTTCTCAATTTGTCTGGATATTGTGATATAAAAAGCGCAAGGATCGATTTGGCATTGAACGAACAGTGGAGGTTCAACGTTAGCATCCGCAATGCCAAGGTAAGGGAAAAGCGAGAGATTGTGAAAGACCTCATTCATGCAACCTGCTTTTTCGCTAAACGGGAGTTGGCATTTCGTGGTCACGACGAGAGGGCAAGCTAATCGTGGCGATTATGTAGAACTATCACATGCTTTTGATGAGAAAGATGAGAGGTTAGCTAGACATTTGGACTCATCCAGTGTGCTTTCTGGCTTGTCCAATAGAATACAGAACGATATAATTGAAGCTTTCGGTGATGTGATAATAAATGATCTAAAAAGGGAGATCAATGCTGCCCCATTTGTTTCCATAGAGTTGGACGAGACTACGGATATCACAAACAAAGCACAGATCTGTTATTTTGCGCTATGTTGCCAAAAGTGAAGTAGACTGTGGTGGTGGAAGCATTTTTAGGATTTGATGAGTGATGATAGGCGAGCCCCTGCTGTAGCTGCGTATGTCTTGGAAGTGTTGGAGAAAACAGCTGTGTTAAAAAACTAGTAGCGCAAACTTATGATCCCGATCGCTGGGACAATGATACTCAAATGATGGTCACTGGATATGATCGATGGCTGTCAGAAGCATCGACATGCTTTTTTATGAGGGCATTTTCAGTGAAACTGATGCACTTTTTAGAGTGCTGCAAAACAAAGTCATGGACATTGGATATTGTTGTGCGCGAACCCACGACACCATCGGAGTTGTTGAACGCATGAGACGGGACTTTAACACACTGTATGAGCGATTTGAGCAGAAATGCAGCACACTTGGCCGAAACAACAGTGGAAGAAATCAGTCGGTCAGAGACGAGAGAAAACAAATGTTCGACAAGATTATGGTCAACATCAGTGTTCAGATGAAAGCTAGGTTTGATCATTTTGTGAGCTAGCTTTCCTCGGTTTGGTCGACTGTACAAAATTTAATGAGATGTCACAACATTTTGATGACACCAAACAGCAGAGCCTGTCAAAATCTTATAACATAATAAATTAGGCTAAGAAAAATACAATAGAATGTTGTATTTTTACCCATGGGGTCAAATTTTGGATATGAAATAACCAGTAGCCAATTGAATAAGCTACTGTTTTTGGTTGATACATTTGTAAATCTGACACTAAAGGAGTCGGTGCCTCACCAACCATGAACCTCACCGCACGCCACTGCCAGTCGGAAATTCTCTGCCTCACACACCAGCTCGGGCTCCTTCCCTGCCAGAGAGGTGACATTCCATGTCCCAAGAGCTAGCTTCTGCAGCCGAGGATCGGACCGCCAGGGTCCCCGCCTTTGGCTGCCGCCCAGCTCACATTGCACCCGACCCCTTTGGCCCCTCTCATGGGTGGTGAGCCCATGGGAAGGGGGACCCACATTGCCTCTTCGGGCTGTGCCCGGCCGGGCCCCATGGGTGTAGGCCCGGCCACCAGGCGCCTGCCAACGAGCCCCACCTCCGGGCTTGGCTCCAGAGGGGGGCCCCGGTGACCCGCGTCCGGGCAAGGGAAACCTAGATCCATTTATTGTATTCATCATTGGGGTCTTTGAGCCGTGCTTTGTCTGGCCCCTCACCTAGAACCTGTTTGCCATGGGTGACCCTGCCAGGGGCATAAAGCCCCAGACAACTTAGCTTCTAGGATCATTGGGACACACAAACCCCTCCACCACGGTAAGGTGACGACTCACGGAGGGCCCCAGAAAATCCAATTCATTTTATTCTGCTTTGGACATTGAAACTGGAAAATATGACTTGCATTCAATAAGTAAAGAATTCCAATTCCAAGAAACCAAGAAACGATTAAATTCCATATTAGAGTTTGGAATTATGTTGCTTTAAAAACAATTGTAAATTTTTAACTCAGTTTAAATATACTGTGTGTGCGGTTGTGTTTGTGAACATATATATAATTTTATTTGCTGTAATTATTTTAGGAGTATGTGACATTGGTGATCCTCGTTACTCAAATACTGTATGTAGATGTTGCTCAAAATTTATCATGCTCGCCTTCACAGCAGACCTCAAAGTTCAAAAAGGCTGTGGCAATTTTGATAATTGACTTAGTCATTGGCCATGAAGAGGAGCGGCTGTTACCTGCTCCAAAACGAAGTTTTTGCAGCACCCCTCCCCCCAGACATGAGTTTGTTTACATTTCAATTAGCAGAGCTGCGCAGAAGCCAGCCACAACGCTTTGCAAGAAAAAAATGAGTTAGGTACTGTATTGCAGAAGTGTCCCCAGAATATCCAATTTATTTCATTCAGCTTTGGACATTGAAACTGGAAAATATGACTTGCATTCAATAAGTAAATAATTGTTTCATCTAAATTCCATATTAGAGTTTGGAATTATGTTGCTTTAAAAACAATTGTAAAATTGTAAGTCAGTTTAAATATACTGTGTGTGCGCGGAGTATGTGACATTGGTGAGCCTAGTTACTCAAATACTGTATGTAGATGTTGCTCAAAATTTATCATGCTCGCCTTCACAGCAGACCTCAAAGTTCAAAAAGGCTGTGGCAATTTTGATAATTGACTTAGTCATTGGCCATGAAGAGGAGCGGCTGTTACCTGCTCCAAAACTAAGTTTTTGCAGCACCCCTCCCCCCAGACATGAGTTTGTTTACATTTCAATTAGCAGAGCTGCGCAGAAGCCAGCCACAACGCTTTGCAAGGAAAAATGAGTTAGGTACTGTATTGCAGAAGTGTTCCCAGCATATCCAATTTGTTTCATTCTGATTTGGACATTTCAACTGGATCATTATGATTTGCATCCAGTAAGTAACAACAGTAAGTATTCTTTAGTAGAAATCATGGTTGCGTTGCTCAATCAATCTTGATAACAGAATTTCCTTATGTGGGACATGACTATGGTACACGTCCTTTATGAACATGCAAGTATGTTAACAAAATACATGTGTAAGAACACATGCAGTCAAATGCAAAAATATATGCCCCAACAAAACAAATAACACAAAAACGGCAGTATACAGTACAGGTATATGAACAAAATACATTATAACAAGAGTAGTCACAAAATGAGGACTCTTTGCGACCTTTGAGACCTGTAACAGCTGGTGGCTTTTCTTTCCAATCACTCACTATCTCGAACTTGACCTCCCCTCGATCACCACCCAAGACAGCGTTGCTCAGCTGTCCAGAACCTAGGCTGTGTGTGGAGGCAAGTCCGACTATATCCAGTCGGAAATTCTCTGCCTCACACACCAGTTCGGGCTCCTTCCCTGCCAGAGAGGTGACATTCCATGTCCCAAGAGCTAGCTTCTGCAGCCGAGGATCGGACCGCCAGGGTCCCCGCCTTTGGCTGCCGCCCAGCTCGCATTGCACCCGACCCCTTTCACCCCTCCCACGGGTGGTGAGACCATGAGAAGAGCTTTAAGCTAGCATTTTCAAATTCTGATTAGAGTCGGCATACTTGAAACATGCAATATTCCAAAGTATTTAAGTTTGAGTCATTCATGTGGACATGCAGCAAGGTCATGAGCAATATTTCTTCTAATTTTCCATTTGTAATAGCATTCACACAAACTGCCTGAGTATTACTTGGACCACGGTGAGCAAAATCAAACAAGCGTTACACCTGTCTAAAACCTGAGATCACAAGTTACATGAAGCAGATATGTTACAAAACAAGCAAAAATCAAACCACTGAATAGAGAGTTGTAACATATATACCAGCCCTCATTCGTTACTTTTATTTTAGCATGGGTCTTTTCAAGAATAATCAAGTCTCAATACAACCTGTAGCAATATGGTCCCACACTGCCTACTCATTAATCATGGAAAGCACGTCATTTAGTTAAACACAAACATTTCTAGTCTCCTGTCCACCGAAAAGTGTGAAAGAGGTTTAAACAAAGAGGCTCATTTAAGGGGCTCGTAAACTATGTCCACATATGGTTTTCGTGAATTAAGCGGTCTCAAGGGGTGTTCACACGGCAAAATTTGGTCTGGTGCTACACCGGGGCTGCCCCAGTAGAGCGTTCACGCGTGCAAATTAGCTCCGGCGTAGCCCCGGAAAACAGCTTACACCGGACCAAATTTGATCCACCACAGGGAGGTGGTTTAAAAATTTGCTCCGGAGCAAAAGCTCGTTTGCGCAGCAGCACCGATGTAAATTTGCACGTGTGAACGCAACTGGGTTAAATTTGCTCCAGAGCAAATGCTTGTGAAGAGTTTACGTACGGCGAGAATGCGTTGCTTTCACGCTCTGTCGGACTGCATGCGTTTGTTTAATAACGACACAAGACTTAGCTGGTAACATCTTTCCTTTTGTAGGAGACTGGACTGTCTCGGAGTTGTTTGTGTAGTTTGTTCCTTTGTTGTGTGCTCACAACCCCCCACCCCCATATAATTTATTTTGTGATTTCCTCTCTGATTTTCTGTTTGGCGCATTACGTGTTTGCTTTTCTGAGTGTCATTGAAGTCATCGTTGATTTGCGTTTTTCGGGGGCGGTCACTCTCGAGCAGAAGGCACGGAGACCGAGAAGGAGAAGGACGTGCCTGTCCAGTAGTCCTTGAGTTGTGTATACGTTTAAAAAAAAACAACAACACGACAGCTCATTTGTTTTCTGTCGTTTTGCTCCGCTGCAGAAACTGCCGTGTGAACGCAAGTGGGGCTGCACGACGCTGTGCCGGTGCTGACATGCTCAGCGGCTTTGTTCGTGTGAACGCTCCACACATTTTGCTGCGGTGCAAAATATATCGCAACAAAATACATCGGTGCAGGGCCGGAGCAAATGTGTGCCGTGTGAACACCCCTTCAATGTTGCCTGCAGCTGCGCGTTGTGTGCGCCAGCATCACCGTGTGCGGCTGGGAGCACGAGAGCTACGCAAAATTGCTCACGAGCACAATTTAGAGGGAACATTGGTCATGCGGACATTTGGCGACTGATTCACAGCCTCTTCTAAGGAAAACCATGCCTGCAAGCTGAATTCTCGCAGTATTTGTGAATTCACACCAACTCCAGAATCCATCCAATAAAATAGAAATATGTGCCATCCTATTGTCAATCCCCATGATAAGTTATTTTATGATAAGATATTTGATTAATTCGGCTTGATGCACTCAGCAGGAGTTGGTCACCATGTGCAAACACGATGCCGTCTCTCAACGGCTTTCAATTCTCACACACATTTTATTCATAAACTCCTGTATGTAATTGTTCTGCCTACAGTAAAGGTTTCGGGCCATTTCATTAATAGAAATCGTGTTTAGAATATTCATTTAGTTATCGCGGTGCATTGTGGGTAGCAGACGCCGTGTTGGTAGCAGACTAATCGTTCCAGAAAGCCCGATTGTGGTCGTTGCAACTGGTCCTCCTGAGTTATATTCCTTTCGTTTCACCTTCGAAAGCAATGGCTGTAAGTCTGCTTGTGCTTAGAATTATTTAGAAATGTGTTTCGGAGATCGTTTTTCTTCAATTGTTGTCATTGAAACTCGCTAGCTCAGAGTACTGCTAACGACATAGCGATGATGCTAAATGAATGCTAACAACATAGCGACGATGCTAGGTCGGTGCTAGCGAGCTAATTAGCATGCGAAAGAATCGCGAAAACGCCTTGTTTATCGTTGTTTGTCACACTTCGAGCTGCATTTATGTCTTTGTTTAGTACCAGATGATTTGTGTTGTGTTTATGTACACGAGGTTAGTGTTTAAATCTGTTCATTTCAGTTTCACTCTACATTTCATTGAGCTGATGTCACAGTTGTTCACTGTATGTGTACACATTGAAGAGATACAAATGTCAGATCGTTTTAAGGTGCTATTTTCTTTGTCCAATTGTAATGGTCAGACAGTTTAAAATTATGCTAAATGCAACGTTTATTTGTGACTCAACAAAAACAACTGATGAAAAGTGGCTTTAACGAGCCTCGAACCTCTCTTTTGTAATGTAATACATTTTTCTACTTGTTTAACTACAGTACTTTTGGATCTAGACAATGTAAAATGTAATGTAGACAAGAAAAAAATGCTATGTCCCTTCATTGCGCTCTATTGAATACAATTAAAGTTTTGCAAAAATGATGGTGGATTTTGGGTAGGACTGAGGCTTTACTTAATTTGGGTACTGTTATTATTAATTGCATTTCCAATTTTAATCGGATACATTTAACCAAATCACATGGAAATAATAGGAGTCCAACACAAACTCAGAACAAACACATTCAATAAAATACATTCCTCACAAAAAAAATTAATTCACATAACTTGTAAAGGTCTTTGAAAAACAAACAAAAAAAGCTATGATGGCCAGTCCCTCCCACCCCCTCCAGCCCGCCCTGACAGCACTTGGTAGCTCCTTCAGCCAGAGACTGTTACACCCGCGCTGCAAGAAGGAGAGATACCGACGCTCGTTCCTACCGACTGCTGTCAGGCTGATGAATAAAAAATAACAATCATAATAATAATAATAATTAAATTATGTGAAGGAAAATTGTAAATAGTACTGCGATTTATCCATTTTGTGTTCATATTGCATTTAATTGAAAGATGTTTGTTGTTTTTTTCTCTTTCTTCTTTCTACATACATTCTTGTTGCTGGAGGCTATAAATTTCCCCAGTGTGGGACAAATAAAGGATATCTTATCTTAAATAACTATTTCTCAAGGTGGCTCTTCAAAGAGCAGCAAGGGGATTTGTCATTTATAATTTTGGTCCAGTACCAAATTTCGACACTAGTTGAAGTAGAGAGCAAAAAATGTGAAATTGTTGCAGTACCAAATTTTGACACGAGCTGCAGTAGAGAGCAAAAAGTGTGAAGTTGGTGCAGTACTGAATTTCGACAGAAGCTGCAGTAGAGAGCAAAAAGGGTGTGAATTCCCGGCGAAAAATTCTCAACATGGACCCATTCTGGGGACCTTTGGGGAAAAGCACAGGGTACCCGTTTTGGACACTTTGGAGTTGATTTAGAGGGTGTCAAAGTGAGGACCGGCCAAAATGTCCTCACTTCGTCAAAATGTCCTCACTCCGTTGGTTAAAAACTCACGCCGGTCCTCAGAATGTAATGAGTACAAGAACACAAGGCACAAGTGAGTGTATGTGCAGTCTCCTGCTTTTGAAAGAAGTTTCTTTTGGACAAAAGGCAAAGTAGCCGTTTGCCTCATGACAACGCAATCTGGCTCCGAAGTTGCTGTGTGGTGGGTCTCTAATAGCTGATCACAACGAATGATCTGAACGCCCAGTAAACTGAAAACAAATATCTTATAAATTTGACACAGACAATAGTACTGGTAACAACCCTGCTAATTTTGAATGATAAAAAAAATAAATCATTAAGTGTACACGGTAAAATGAGGCTTCAAAATCGCTTTCCAAGTCTGTGACAAGAGGTGCTAGCCACCAGCTAGCTAGCTGTTGAGCTAACAGCTTTCCTAGGTTCCACTTAGCCGTTGGTCCTACGGCGGGCTCATTTGCGGAGTCGCGTCATCGCTTGGGAATTTAAATAACAACACAAAGCTGTTTGGTAAATTGTGGCAATCAGGAAATGTGCTTTTCTGGGATCTAGCCACAGCTAGCCAGCTAACTGTATGCAAAGGTTTTATTTAGCCTTAAATTCAGGACTACAAGTTTATACATGACTAGGTTGTTCGCCGCCCTCTGGGCGGCTCATCAGCTAGTTCCTGCGGAAGGCTGGTAAGGTGGGCCTTCGGCCCACAAAAGTGTTGTTGCTTGGTTCAACTTTTTGTTCATCTTCATTGCTTATCGCGAAAATAAAGAGATGTTTAGCTCTACTAAATAACTAACAATTTCATTGCAATGCTTGTGGGTAGACAACATTTTTTCGCTAAGATGCCCGCGCGATCGTAGTGAGCCACTGCCTGAGCGGCGCAGTGGCGGCGCGCAGCGGCGCGGTGAAGTAGGTACGTTTTGAAAAGGGACAGACGGAAGGACAGACCGCGTGCGGGACGACGTGCAATATATATATAGATAGGTTCCCCAATATTCCGAGGACATGACAATGTCTCATCACTGCTAATTTGTATTTAGAAGAAGCCCTTGGGCTACTCATGTGGTCCTTGGGAGCTACCTGGTGCTTGCGAGCACCACGTTGCGACCCCCCTGGTCAATAACAGTTTCATGTTTAATTCAGTAAAGGTGTTGACGACTCCACATGCAGGATGGCAGTCTGCGGGCATGCTTTCTCTTTGGCCAGAGCTATTTACGAGTGGCGATACCGGAAAAACGCATAAACAACGCCCACACGGGGTCCGAAAATAGAACACAAGCACGGCGGTGGCCTTTAACAAGCCAGGGGAAGGGACCGCAAAGTCCGCATAGAATTTCGCTGTCAGGATCCCCTGTCGAGTGGCTGGAAATGACAAGATGAAGAGGAAAGGTAGTGAGGATGCATGTACATGTGTGCGGAGGATGTAAAATGTTTGCGGGTGGATGATTCAAGACAATTTATGGTCTTCAATGAATCATACCGGTAAAGGTTTTTGTCGAAAAAAAAAAAAAGAAGAATTTGGAGTCAATCCGACGACCTTCATGAACTGAACTGTTGCTTTTGGTCATGGGAGGAATTGGCAACATTTTTTTGATATTGTTTTGAATGTGAATTTGACCTTTTGTGCCTCCATAAAAATTTAACAACGGTCAGGTGTTGTTGTAAATTTCCCTGACTTTACAGGAGGTGTGTGTGTCGCCAGAGATGGGCTTATCAGCTCTCCTCAACTGTGTATCCTACTGTATACCTTCTCATTGTTGTCCGATTCCCATAAAGGAAAATGTTTTGGAAGCGCTGGAGTGAAGCCCACTTTTCCACTGAGAGAAAAAGCAGGTGTGCTTTTCTTGGACTTCCACTTATCAAATGTCATTTAAGGATTCGTTTGCAGCCATTGTAGACTTTTCTTGACTTGGTGAAATGTTGCAACGCCACCATGTAGCCATTTTCTACAGCTGTTGCTCCATCCCAGCTGATTTAGCAAACATCAACCCAGCTAGGGTGTGCGGTCTCCGAATTGCGGGTTATCGTGTACAGAGGTGATGGATGCGAGGTGGGCCTACAGTGCTTGAGGATCACGTGGTCCGCACTTCAAACCCAATGCTGGACTGTACGACGATAAGTGGGGAAACGCACACGCCCTTTGCCGCATCCTCATCTACATCTCGAGACTTCCTGTTTTTAGCAGCCGCTGTATAGGGTATCGCGGAACACATGCGCATACACTCGTACAACTCTCTCACACACACCAATGCTCACATGCATACACACAACGGCACACACGAAAACACAAAACGCTTATGCGCACATACAATGCTCGCTGCTGCACGCAGGCGCGCGCACACACACACACACACACACACACACACACACACACACACACTTCAGTCCTCTGAGGAAGAAGGGCTGTTGAGGGCCATTAAACAAGGAGGCATTTTTAGAATGAGGGAAACAAAGGGGGGAAGTGACATGACGTCGCGCAGGAGGGAATTGGGACACACCTTGAGGAACACTTGTATACTATTCTCATTTCTCACACACACACACAAACACACACAGACACACACACACACACAAGTTTACTAATCACACCCAAGGTCCTCTCAAAATAGCTCCCAAATCAAAATCATAAGGATGTATAGCATCCAGTTTGTTTTCCCCCCCAGAGAGGCCCCAGCCAACCACAACCCCACAACCTCCACACCCCCAAACCAAGATGTCGGCCTCTTTTGAACCCCTAAGTCAGGGGTGCCCAAACTTTTTGGACCGAAGATCTACTTTTCGATCAACTAACCTCCCGGGATCTACCCTTAGCGGCACGCACGCGCACGCGCACGCACACGCACGCATGAACGCCATGATGAGAAACAGCCTGAAACTGAGGCATGCGATGCACTTTTGCAGCCTGTTAACTATCGTAGCTCACACGTACCGTTTTAAAGTGCTTCCCTGGGCCCTCCGAGATTCCTATTCTTTGCCCGTGCCCTCGGTGAATTGTACACGAAGCAAACTCTGAATGATAATAATGATGATAAGAGACAGAGCGCTACAGACTGCTGAGTGCAAACAACTTCCGGTGACGTACTCACGCGGCACCATAAATTCAAGATTTACCTGCTTTATTTTAATTTTTAATTTTTATTTTTTTTGTGAAAATGAGACTGATAGGATGATTATGGTGCAGCGTACATTAACACAAAAAATATATAGTACTAACATGTACAAAAACACACAAATGTTTTTTTTTCTCCTCGGATCTACTTGGGACCTGTCTTAGATCTACCGGTAGATCAGGATCTACCTAATGGGCACCCCTGCCCTAAGTGATTGAAATGTGGTGTAACGGGAACTATTATGTAAGTTAACTAGAACGACTGGGTTAAAAATTGATTGACGACTGCTGGCAAAAAAAGGCATTATTTTGACCACAGTTAGCAAGATTATGCAAATACGACGACACAGTCAATTTACCCAAAACTCACTGTTAGGGATTTAGAATTTTGGTGTGAATCCAGATAAACGAAGCATTTGCACTTTTAGATTTAAGTTATTATTTGAGGTGGGTTCTCAACGGGGTGGTGTGGTTTAAACGCTTCATTCAGCCATGAAGACAAATGCTAGGCTAGTAGCCTGCTAGCAAACAAGCAAACGACGCACGGCCATTTTGTTGCTTTTGTTAGAGGAACAAATCTTCGTTTGCGTTACGATGGAGCCATCCATTCATCAATTTTCTGTCGTGGATAGGAGACTGACAGCTAGAGCCTGTCCCAGTAGATTTTGACTGAGTGGAAATACTTTGTTCACTCACATTCACACACGGACAACTTAGCGCATTCACTGAACCTAACATGTTGCCTGTTGTTCTGGAATGCGGGAGGAAGACAGAATGGGTGGATTATGTATTAATACATAAGACTCCTGCACATCTGTTGAAGGTTAGAGTTGCTACAGACCGCTCTCGGATCTCCGAACGTGGGGGGGGGGGGGGGTCAGGCCATCAATCATGCACTCCCCGCTCTCTTTGGCTGAAGCAGGTGGGGCAGGAGCATATTATATACACGTGCGTGTTTACTGTTACATTATAGCTGAAGTCAGGGCGTCTTCCTGTTTTCTCTCAAAATAGAAATAACATACTGGTTAGTCACACACTGAGGGGGGGGGGGGGGGGGTATAGGCACATCCACATGCACACGCTTAGTCGCACGCGTGAACACGCACTGGCACACGTACTCATACACAATCAGAAATACAAACACACGCTCGCACAACACTTGTACACGCACACTCTCGGCACGGTCGCATGATTTAATATTTGGATAAGTCCTCGGAGTAACAGTGCATTGATAGGATAATTGTGGAGTTGGGGGTCGGGGGTGGAATAGGAGTTCACACCCTTCGGAGAGGGTGGTTCTCGAATTTTGGAATGTATGTGGATCACGCACATGGTGAGCGGTCATCACGTCGTCTATTCGCAGCATTAAAGCATGCCTTTAAAGCCAATGACGTCGTGTAAAGTCATAGCAGGGGGGTTCATGCATACCAACTGAACCGAGCAGGCTTCAAAGTCAGTTTGATGGACATCCTGCAGCACACTAAACATCCGGTTGAAAACCAAAGTGTCTGACCGTGTCATCACCCAAATGTGAGGCCACTCGCCGCAAATATACGCCAGTGGCCCGGTGGCGACTGCTGACTCAGATGTTTATGCTCCCTTGGGGGAAAATATTATTACAAGCAGGGTATGGAACTCGCACTATCAAGAGAGCAACCGGTTAACGCATCTGGCAGCTATGACATCGCTTTTTTGAAAATTTTAAGAATAGATTTAGCATGTCGAGTTGATTCGATTTATTAAATCAACGCAAGAAGAAGACATGAAGCTGATCCAGAAAGTTTTTTTTTTTTTTTTGCTGTGTGCATGTGTTTTGGCTTGCTTCTCAAATAGCATCAATCGTGTACATGGCAGGGATAAAAGCTGGTTTAATTCAATGTTCTCTTTGGATGTCACACACACACATACATACACACACACACACACACACGCACACACACACACACACTCACGCACACACATTTTCCGCTTCCTCATGAGTGTGACAATAATGTTCCTAAAAGAGAAAAAGTCAGAACAAGACTGTAGCATTCACTTCTTTAAAATGTCGCCAAAATTATTTTTGGTATTTTTTTTTAACTGTTATTCTTCTTCTTTTTTTTTTTTAAATCATCGAGCACAGCCTTTTTTTTTTCTTTACAAGAATACGTTCTCTCCCTGTCCATTCTCTGAAGGTTATGGCAGTGGGGTTGTTGCTATAGAAACATCATATTGAGTCTGAATGACGACTCAACCGCAAATATATTCCGTTTTTTTTTACTTTTCAAGTACAAAAGTAAGAGTACACATGTCATTGCTTTGGGACCGCCTATATTTTAGATATAAGAGCACCAAACAAGTTACATTCGCTCAGTTTGGACATCATCCGAGACAGTGGTTCTTTCCAGCGTGACCTCCCTGCAATCATCAGTGTAATACTTTGTACATCCTGGCCAAAGCGTTTGCGCTAAATTGTTTTGTCTGATGGGAGTTGTGCCCCGAAGGGGACTGGAGCAGACAGAGATAATTGTTCAACTTTCAACTATTTACTGTGGAATTGCAATGAAAGAGGTCGGAGGTTGGCCAGTTCCACTTTTGAAATGGCTCCATCTTGCCTAATGGTTGCATCTTGTGTGTTCTTTTGCACTTAAAACTATGGTGGGGCTTGTGAGAGGGGTTTATGCTGTTTGGAACAAAGAACTTGCCGGTGCAATTAACATGCGCACAATCTCACACACACCAAAAAAATAAATAAAAAATCTTCCATATTAAAGTTATATTAAATCTCATACTGTTAGCATCCGTCTTTAGTCTTCAAAGGCACATATGGGCTGTAAATCGTCGCTCATCTATTTGTTGCCGTCCCGTTGTACAAAATACGCTTGCAGATGCTTCTGGGGCCAGAGAAGATGAGTGCATTTAGACACAGTCCCAGAAACATACCAAGGCATCAAACTTGCAACACAAAACAATAGCACAGAATATGCCGTGGACTGTTTGAAGTCCCGCGGGTTGTGACATATCTAAGATTGGATCGACACTGTAGCTCCTCAAAGTGCCCAATTTTGATTTTGCATCCATATTTGCGTAATTCCATGTAAGGTGGATTCAAAACATGCATATTGTAAATCATCATTGCACATTGAAATGATTGAAAATGTCATTTATCCATCCCAAGTACGTCCCCTAAAAAAAAATACCAACAAATATTTTTTGTGACATGCTTTCAAATAAGAAAAATTGCATAGTTTATTAAAAATATGCGGTAATGAGATCATTAAATAGAATCTAAAGAATTATTTGGGGGAGTTCCATTTTTTGCTTCAATTCATTGGACTATGTGCTGCTCTTTATGGTATGTGCATCTTGGCCACATGAGGGCACTATACTACAGAAAGCATACGGAGACAGTTACTGCTCCTCAGTAAGTAGCGGTTATAATCGTCATTCTTCACAGAGGATAAAGAATGTGGCAGTCAGTTTTCTTATATTGTGTCAACCTATCTTGCTGCTTCTTTGTTTTATATTTAGTTTTACAATAAACTTTAACTGGCGTGGCAATAAACAACTTGAAGTTTTTTTTTTTAATCATTCTGTCTAGCAAACTGCTGCTACCATTCAGCGCTTGTATCTCAAATTTTTGCCGAATGTCCAGTCATTTATATGTCAAGGCACCACCGTATGATTAAACTTTGTTTTTCTTTTTTACGTGTAAAACAAGTACAAAATAATATGACATGTGTTTGCAATGCAAATCAGGATTAAATTATGATGATCTTATTTTTGCACTTGCGTGAGTGTAAGGATTTCACTTAGAATTGCCAGTATATTTATTTTAAGTTTTATAGTCGTGACAGTCATTTCTGTCCTTTCCGTTCTTTGGATAAAACCGCTTCCAAATCCAAACAAATTGTAGGTCGATGTCGATTGCGTGGTGGATTTCGGAGGCTCAACTGCAGTTTTGGGCCTGACTTTTTCAGCTCCACGCCTTCCCATCTGTTCCTCTTTTAGATTTGCAATAATGGAGGAATGGTGTTCAGATTTTGCCGCAATCAAAATAGATTGCGTTGGTTGTCACACTCCAAGATCAACACACCTGCAGGCGCCGGCTGTTGGAATAGAATTTCAAAAGGCTCATACGTGGCCGATTGTAAAGTCTCGCATCCTTACAATTTGCGCGCGTGCGCGCGTCGTGCATGAAGGTGTGAGTGATTGCAATGCCAAATGTTGACCTCATGTGGCTTGTCGTGCCCCTTCCTCGTTGAGGCTTTTTGAAGTCGGTACTTTCAGATCTCCACATGTGGCTCATATTTGCACTCAAATACCTCCCCGGATCTATTGGCTGCTTTGATATGGGATGTAAACACAAAGCTCATTGACATGGATTTTTGTCTTTCTGGTGTCACTGATTCACTGGTTTTAATCGAGTTGAGGGCACGGTTACGACGGCTCTGTAGTCCATTGCTCTGTGCATGCAAGTAAAGGCATGAGAAGACACTGCGGGGAAATTGATTTTTTTTTTATTGGTTTAAAGGCACCCACAAGACAGAATAAGAGCCGATACATAGTCTGAACTGAAAATTCTATTTTAAAATGGACGCAATATTGAATCGAAACGACAAGAAGTATTTTTTGGTGTGAATTGCAGTTATGATGGGCAGCCCGGTAGTCCAGTGGTTAGCACGTCGGCTTCACAGTGCAGAGGTACCGGGTTCGATTCCAGCTCCGGCCTCCCTGTGTGGAGTTTGCATGTTCTCCCCGGGCCTGCGTGGGTTTTCTCCGGGTGCTCCGGTTTCCTCCCACATTCCAAAAACATGCGTGGCAGGCTGATTGAACGCTCTAAATTGTCCCTAGGTGTGAGTGTGAATGGTTGTTCGTTTCTGTGTGCCCTGCGATTGGCTGGCAACCGATTCAGGTTACTGCCCGAAGACAGCTGGGATGGGCTCCAGCACCCCCCGCGACCCTAGTGAGGATCAAGCGGCTCAGAAGATGAATGAATGAATGCAGTTATGATGGCAGCAGCACGTCATGTCTTTTCATCATGTCTACCGTTGTCACCAAAATGGCATTTTCCAATTTGCCCGATGAATTCTTACATCAAGGATTGACTTTCGCAAACGCGCCAGGGGCGAGCCCGTACACAGAAATCTTCTCTGATGGTTTCTCGCAAGTCAGGTTCATCCATCACCGCTACACAACGGATAACAGATACTATGGATAAGTCAATAAATAAGCAAATCCCTTCTGGCACTTAAATGCAGAAAAAGGGAAGCCTCCATAGTTAAAATAGACTTCAGGAAGTATTTTTTTGCCTTCTTTCGATTTCTATTGTGTTTATACTCGAGATGCCAACCTGCCAATAAACTACAGATGGGAACTAACCTATGGCTATGAACTGACATATTTACAGAGAAATGTTCATTAAAATTGACTCATTTTTTTAAATCAAGATTTTCAGTGTATCTTTCAAGCATTCAATTTATTCATTCATTCATTCATCTTCCGAGCCGTTTGATCCTCACTAGGGTCGCGGGGGGTGCTGGAGCCAATGCCAGCTGTCTCCGGGCAGTAGGCGGGGGACACCCTGAATCGGTTGCCAGCCAATCACAGGGCACACGGAGACGAACAACCATCCACGCTCACACTCACACCCAGGGACAATTTAGAGTGTTCAATCAGCCTGCCACGCATGTTTTTGGAATGTGGGAGGTAACCAGAATACCCGGAGAAAACCCACGCAGGCACGGGGAGAACATGCAAACTCGGGCACAGGAAGGCCGCAGCCGGAATCGAACCCGGCACCTCCATTACTATATGATTTGCTCAAAAGAAAAGCATCCTTTTTTTTCCTCAAATAATATCTAACTCTTCTTGAAACAATTAAATTTTGTAGATGTACAATTCAATTTATTTCCCCTATTATACATAAATACAAAACTGCATAGTCAACACACCATAACAGCTGCACATTTGGACTTTAATGCAAAAAATATTCATAAAGTTATGATTTCATGCTACAATATTTTCCCCGGTTGCTTCTTAAGGACTTTTGGAAAGTCTATGCAGATAAAGACCAGCGTTTTGCAACAGTCTGATTTGTTTGGGACATTGCTGGAAAAACACCAATCTAACGCGACCACTGAAATAACTTTCTAAGTGACCGTTGTGTCCGCTTGCATTGGCAAGAAGGCTTTCACAATCTTTCTACTCACTGGTTTGTTCTGTCACACAACTCTGCGGCGTAGCGACGTGCCTTGTTGTTGTTCGCCAGGCTCGTTCGCCAGATTTATGGAGTGAGGAGCTTGAGCACCAATTTCATTTGCTCAAGATGCTTTTTTTTTTCCCTGGGAAACTCCCGGTGGAGCTGAATGTCAAAAGGACCCAAACTGGAGATCATTATTTTGTAGTGTCAGTTGAAACTACAGAGGACACCTCAGGACATTTCACCCGCACATTACCATACAAAAGCTACTATGATGATGCTCCGTTTTCATTTGAAGACCGTAGCATACTAAGGGAACGTTTTATTTATTTATTTGTTTACTTTTGAATAGCTTGAAAATAAGTGTTTCAGATAATGGATAGATTTATTGAAATAGTTGCGTTTTTGGATTGCATGTGCATCCACATAATAACCACCACAGGCACAAAGGTTCTCTTTTCATGATGATCGGGGAGGCTGGGAGAACATTTGGAGCCACTTTCATGAGAACTGTTACGACTCCGCTGTTTGAATCATTATCATGCCTTAGCATTGAAATGCAGAAACAGACACATTCCACGTGGGTTTTAGGCCCCTGCTATCAAGTTAAAGCCCAGGTAAGCAGAGCTGCATTGAATTTTGTGGGAGGGGCAGATTTGCATTCGGTGTTGACGCCTGGGACTGTTTTTAAATTGTAGAAAACAAATTAGTTAGAGCAGGGATGGGCAACTTAAACAACGGTGGGGGCCACAATTTTATACACACACACACACACACGCACAATTTTGTAGATCCTCATCTTCAAATGAAGTACTTTTGCAATCAGTGTTCTTGTGGCGGCTGAGGTTGAAATCTTTCATGGCCGGTGGCGTCTTGGACCAAACTAGTCCGATAAGATTTCCGTTTTAAATTCAGTCATGTAATCTGCTTCCAATTTTACCTGAATACACCTGAATAAACACATTTCGTAACCAAATTTCATTGCAGCTTCTTGCCAGGACCCGCCTTCCTTTCCTGGTAGAAAAATGCAGTCTTGAGGTTGGAGTTGCTCCGAAGTGATATCTGCCATCTAGTGCTGAATGCGGTTATTACAACTTAAAACTGCTCATCCACAGTAAATGTTTTCATTTTTAAAAATTACTACCACCAGTTGCCCATCACAGGCTTGGATGGCGGTACGCTGGGTTCTCCGTTTACAATGACAGATTTTTTGTTATTGTATATTGTATATGAATAAAAAATAACAATCATAATAATAATAATAATTAAATGATGTGAAGGTAAATTGTAAATAGTACTGCGATTTATCCATTTGTGTTCATATTGTATTTAATTGAAAGATGTTTTTTTTTTCTCTTTCTCCTTTCTTCTTTCTACATACATTCTTGCTGCTGGAGGCTGTAAATTTCCCCGTTGTGGGACGAATAAAGGATATCTTATCTTATCTTAAAGTGTCCTTGGGTGTCTTGAAAGGCGCTTATAAATAAAATGTATTATTATTATTATTTCCGTTTCGATAGCAATGACAAGCCAAATTCATGTGAATATATATTTAGCAAAACATTTAGCTATTTTTGTACATAGTCCATCACTAACATGTAAACAACAGTAAAATATTAGTACGAAAAGCACTTGCAGGCCTTAGATATCAAACAATCAAAAGAAAATCTGCAAAAACAGGAGTAAATGAGCGTGTCTTTTTGTGCCGTCTGACCACATATTGTTAAGCAAACTCGTTCATTTTGACTCTTTAGTAACCTCAAAAGCCACGTACGTCAGCACTGCCACGAACCGAGCGGCCTCTGTTCATGCTTTTCATTAGCTTACGACGAATTTCTTGTTCCGTTCTGTGAAAAGCAATCTGCGATGGTGCTGCAGTTGCCATTGTATTTCCTAATGAGCATTTAGTAAAGCAAACAGAGTCCATTTCCACGCCCCCAAAATGTTTTGTTACGATAATGGCCTTATTTGTATGTTTTTTCACACGTACTGAGTAATCCAAGAGCACATTTCCCGAGAATTACTTTCCCTGTGGCTCGACTGACTGTTGGCATCTCGTGGACATGGAAGGATCACAATGCAACAGTAAATAATGTTACAGTATGAATAATGAGCTCCCTCCGTGCGCTGGGGCCCCAGCTGGACTAATGACAGAGACCTGGTTTAGATTAGGCCTTACACAAACACAAGCGCGCGCGTGCGCACACACAAATGCAAGACCTATCAAGTATCCCCTGGTGGGAAACTGCGGATGAGTCAACCTGAGTTAACCGAGTGCCGTTTGTTGCACCGCGTGACCATGTATTCCTGAGCAATATTTGAGAGAAATAGTCCGTGACCTGTGAGGTCAGCTCATAAAATAAATGGCAGCAAAGACAAGTGTTGCGTTGATATTTTGGACCAGTTATATAAATAAAGACAAGGGAGGCAGTTTCCTCCACAGTCATGAGTTTGTTTGTTTTCTTTAAGTGCTGATCTTACATTGATGAAGTATGATTAATATACAGACACCGAATAGGATGAAGACAAGAGTTGTCAAAAAACAGACTATTTCCTTCTATTGTGGTGAAACAATAGCAGCAGCGCTTAGTGCGACAATCATATTAAGAAACATATTGGACATTGTCAATCAAAATGGAGCATTATTTTTTTTGTGTGGAGGTAAATGTCTACTTTGTGTTGTAAAGTCAACAGTATTTATAGAGCACTTTCAAACAGCCATCGCTGCATACAAAGTGTTGTACATGGAGCATGGTTGTGGTAAGTAAAGGTAAAAGTCGGCGCAATCAAGTACACATTGTGGTTTATTTTAAAAAAACAACAATATTAAGAAGAATAATGTTAAGTATTAGTAAATATATTACACCATAGAACAATTCACTCATATTAAATACATGTCAGGCTACAATTGAAGAAGGGGAGGTTTGCCTTCAGCCGTTCTCTGAACATGCTTCATCGAAATTAGATTGGTGACATGAATCAAGTATAGATCACAAGCTACCATTCAATCAGGATGAGGCTATTGCGCTTTCAATAAAGTGCACACTCACGGTTGTACAACCTCTGCTGTGTCACTTTGCGATCTGCGTGTTCAAATTTAAGCCCAAACACTACAGCCTTGAGGTGCTCCCACCTCATGAACCCGTTTTTTTTTTTAAGAGTCAAAGTGGCCTCGAATGTCTGTTTGTGTGTCCTCCCGCCTTGCTGTGCACGCACTGGACATCAAGTCGGGATTAGACCAGGTGACGGACGGAAAGCTACATGTGCCTGGTGTCTTGCCTTCATCGCTTCTCCAGTTTTTTGAATCTGGCCTCTGCAGAGAGAAGCACAAGTTGATTTGTCGGGCGATGCCGCCACCTGCTGGAGAACTAGAGGTCCAACACAAACTGATGCGAGAAGCTTCGGTCGTAGTTACTAGAATCCGTTACTCCATTCAAAGCAGAGTTGCACTGAGTTTTTCTTGAAGCGGAAATTACCCAGTAGTGTTAACAAACAGCGCTGGCTTTCAATAATCAGGTCTGCTTGCTTGCATGGGGAAGTTGTCGACACAGAGGCAGCACATACAACCAAGTGTAGCTTACTAAGTGCTGCCTCCATGAGTAAAGATGATTTTACGGCCTTTATTGAGTGTGTAATAAGTGTATGCGTTTCTCACCTAGTTTTTTGGAATACGCGTCCAGTTTATATGCAGCTTGTTCCAGCGAAGACACTTGCTCCTCAATCTGATTGATTTGATCTAGGTAGGGCTGAAGGCTAGCATCTGAGAAAACACACAAAGGTGAACAATACAAAGGCGCTGGTCATTCCTCGGTTGAGGTTGATGCTAGTTTTATGTATGACTCACATTTATTGTTGAGATCCTGCAAGTTTCGACTGATGTTGATGCTGATGTCTTTCATTTCCATGTATTTCAGACTCGTCAGCTTGTTCATGTTCTCTAACAGACGATAATCTTCGCAAGTGGCTGGAAAAAGGACCATAGGAATGTGGTCAAACACACCAAAAACAAAAAAAGAATGGGTGCATTCTGGATGTTGAAACAAAACGTGGAATAAATGCACTAATACAAATATACACACACCTGTGAGTTCTCCTTGAAGAAAGATGGCCATCTTTTCAAACATGTCAGTACACAACACGTTGATGTCAGGCTCAGCAGGCTCCACAGCTTCTTCTGCCGTTTCCACACCGCCATCGTCTCGAGTAAGCAAAGGGAATAAATCACAATTATTATGGTGTCAAACTCAAGTCCCGGGGGCCAGATCCAGCCCACCACATCATTTTACGTGGCCCGCAAAAGCAAATCATGCATGTCAACTTACACGACCCTTGCTAAAAATGTCTAATTTCCATGTGTAATAAGTAATATGGAAATTTTGAAAATAATGTTGTTAACTTGTTTACACTCATTTGAACAATAATTGAACAAACAACAAACAAATGATTGACTGTTTTTTTTAAACTAGTATTTTAACCAGCACACGTCACTGGAAGAAATAGCGAATAGGTTGTTGTGATGCATTAGCATTAGCACGCTACGGAAGCTGCAACGGTGGTCGCTCACTGTTCGTGTTGAGTTTTTTAACCACGGGCACCGGTGCTTCCGTCACGTTCTCGTCGTTTTCCCCGTGACTCATTGAATCCGCAGCGGCGTTCGAAGGCGCGGGGTGGGCCCCGGGCGCCCTGGAAATGCTGTCCATAGCAGCAGCGTCGTCTCCAACGGCAGCCATTTTGTGTCTGTTTTGACTACCAGCGCCCTTCTCTCACGGACGTCTATATCAAAGGTCTCAGAATGCCGCTTTCTCGTCGCCGGGAGAAGTGAAGCCACCGGAAACACCCTGGCGGCCATCTTACGTTGCTACTTGCTCAGTGCTCGAAACATCAACATGTAACTTTCACCGCGGTATTTTCAGTTTATTTCTGTCTTCACGGCAAACATGGCAGGTATGATTGTACCAATAAGTACGGGAGAAGCTCTACAGGCACATTTCATCGGTAGGAATTCAATCACAAATGCTTCTTTTTAAGACGAAAGTTCCACATCTCTGCCAGGGATTGTCTGTATTTTGTCAATGTCGATTTTATTTGCATAATACATTTCATATGTCAAGCATAAACCCAATATGATTCAAGAAGCAACCACTGCAAATACATTTTAAAACAAACACAATGCAATAGAATAAGCAAATAAACAGCAAGGGACGTTTTAAGATTATGTTCAAAGGAAGAGAGAGAGAGATTAATGTTTATGTACTGAAATAGTTGTTTTAATAGAGGCATATATATCAGGCTATATAAATCAGCATGTATTATATTGTTTTTGGAGATTTTGGGGGTGCTGATGGAAGTTATTGTTTTTCTTTTATAAATTACAATATTCTTTCACATTTCCCTGTGTTTTTTTGTTCATTTAGACTGTGGTCCATCGACAAATATACTGTATTGTTATAACATCTGTATGACATATCTGTAGTAAACTGAATGGTTGATGCAGACAGTTAAGTTTGTTCTTTCAGGGGCTCTTATTACTCCTTCTATAGATCCTGGCGCAAATCACGTAATGATAACAGTGTTTGCTTTCGAAAACCTAACACACACACACAAAAAAGAAGATAACAGAGGCAACGTAAGAAGGCTGCCCTTTGGCCTCATGAGGGGCCTTTTGTTCGTCGGACATATGCACATGTCCGTGCTTTCTCTTTCTCACGTGAGTTGAAGACACGTGACTTCCGCCCGCCACCTCTAACAACTTCCGCTATTCTCACGTACTGCCACGCCCTTACAATAATGAGCCTGTAATTTTTTCCGGGAATTAACCCACTAAGCGCTTAATCGGTTTCGTTTTGAGGAAAGTGACACCAAATTAACATATTTCAAAGAGGAACAAAAATCGAATGAAATTTTAGTCACGCAAACACATTGGATTAAAATTTAAACATTCGAAAATGGGAGGGGAGAGGGGGCGTGATGTTTCATTCAGCGCGACAAATTTGTCAACACGTGCCCCTAGCAATATTCAAACATTACAATATGTAACAGATTACAAATATTTTAAACAGAATTTGTAACATCAAAACAATTTCATCCCTAAAATACAAATTCATCGTGAGACAACTGGAAATTATATGACAAAGAATGGGGAATTTACTCTCATTTGGGAAAACACAAAACAACTGCGACAATCGCTAATAATAAATAATCCATATTATTTGGTGCACATCCGACCATTTTTCCTACGATTTTTTTTCTACTGTAGTCTCAAAAACATGTGTGATAAATGTAATATGACTCGGAATATCTATATTTGAAGCTTTTTGCTGTGGTATGGGCACTCTCCAACGGGGGAGATGCCGTTTCCGAGTCTCATGAAGTGCGCCTAACACCTGTGTGGGCGCTGTAGTGGGGGAAGCCAGATCTTGACAGTAAGTCAGTCAGCAGCGGGGCTGTAAACATGGCGGTGTGCACAGCTACAGGGCTGTGCCCCAAACCCCGTCGGTCCTAGGCTGTTTTACGCAGAGACACCCCAAACATGGAGACCGAAGAGGAACAGCACATCACCACGCTCCTCTGCATGGGCTTCCCGGATCCCGACGTGATTAGGAAGGCGCTCCGCTTGGCCAAGAACGACATCAACGAGGCGGTCGCCCTTCTGACCAACGAAAGCCCGGGGCTCGGCTACGGATATGAGCCCATGGAGAGCGGGCCTGCCCCCGCCTTGAGTACGAACGGCGACGGGGAGACGAGCGGGAGAACGGGGACGAGCGGCTTCGACCCTCCGCCCGCTTACCACGATGTCGTGGACGGGGAGGTGAGTTCAAACTCGCGTATGCAGCGCGGATTGTATCGGAACTCACGGAGTGAGTGGCTTCGCCCATTTAACGAGCTCCGCGTTTAGCATCGATGCTAGCTACGCAGCCAGCCCGACGTGAGCTGTCAGAGCAGGCGTGGGAAGCTTTGAGTCGCTTCCCCGGTGCTTTGGCGCCAAGGCATGTCAGCAGCTCGTAGTCCTTCAGTTCGAACCTGCACGCGAGAAGACTTTTATTCACGATTTTAAACTTGCTACTTAATCTCGCTACTAGTAGCTGCCCGGCTAGTTGAGAGTTGCCCGCAAAGGAGAGCACGCGCTGCATCGCATCAGTGTGAATGCAGTGGTGAGAAAATAAACAATTAAATACAAAAAATAACTAGTTGCTAATTTGGTTTGGAAGTATCCAGACGGAATGAATGCATCTCTTTTGCAAGTACAGTTTGCATGGGTTTAGGGGACCCCCGGGCCCCTCATGTAATGGGGTTTTGCATTCCACTGCAACTGGACTTTATGTAGTTGTTTCGCAATTCTTGTGTACTACGTGGCAGTTTTTATTGTATGTTTTGTTTTGTGTAACAGCCGTGGGTTTTAGTCACAAATCTACTCGTAAACAAACAGTGCTGCTCTGGCCGGCGGACCGTGGAGGCTTCTGACAGTAGGCCAAATGTGTTAACGTATTGAAATGTGAATGTCAGTACAGCAACAACAAAAAAAATTCAACATTCACAAATACAGTTGGGGTTTTGGAGCATACGACTTTTGCTAAGGGACAGTATCATCAAAATTCACATGCACGCCTCTGCTCATACCCACTCCGAAAATATCAAAACAACTGTGACAGTAATTTGGATTTTATTGGCATCTCCCCTTAGACCGTCACAATGAAAGCTTAAAGTCCATAAAATCCAAAACGTTGGTACAATTGTTTTTATGTTTTCCGAGACTGATGCGGGCAGAGATGTGCACATGAATTTTCCTGACTACCGGCCGTAGTTATCTAACACTAAACGATGTGATGCTTTTTCTCCATAGTGAACGTCTGTATAGGGAGAAAAAGGCCGAATGTCTGTAAAATCCCAAATACGCTGGCACTTGTGCTGATATTGTCAGAGGCTGATGCAAGGATGAGTAGAGATGCGCATGTGAGTTTTCTGACATTAAGCAACCAAAGACTTTCTACATAAAGTGCCCTAGCTCTTGTATATGACCATTTTGGTGTTGTATTTATTTATTTTTTGTCAAGTTCTTGCAGTTCTGTAACCTGTTACATCAATTTTCAACAGTTTATTCCCATTAGGACTGCAAGTGAAATGGAGTTTATCCCATCTGAACTCGGGGCAAGAGGCAGGCTCCATCCGGGACCGTAACCCAGTCAATCACAGGGCACGTAATAGATAAACGTATACAAATAAAAATTCACAATCATACGTAATTCTAATCAGTGACCCCGCTTGTAATTGTTGGACACCCAACAGCCTCTCTCTTCCAAATGTGTCCTCGATGCGTTCAAACAATCTGCGCTCTGATTTCACTTCCACATTGAAGTGAGACTCAGAGTTGTGAATAGCAGCGCGCGTGTAAACAACATGTTGACCACTTCCCGCTGGTCCATCTCTGTCTGGCTCCTCATCACTGCTGTCACACTGATGCAAGCTGTTAAATATAAACGACAGTTGTCACTTTGCTTCATGCACAAATAGTTGCACAACAGACAGAGAGAGAGTCTTGTATTTGCTGTTGAACATCTCAGATTAAATTAATTGAAAGAGCGCAACATGAGGTACGCCTGTGCAGTCAATCGAGAGCCAATGCAATGGAAAGAGGGGAAAAAAAATCCCTTTTGATTGACAGTGTGAGGGGAGCTTCGATTTACAGTCATCTGCACCCCTGATAGATCACAGAATTTTTTTTTTGGGGGGGGTTCTTTTTTAACCTATACTTGCTACAGAAATTCCATCTTTTCTCAGGAAATCTGCGGTTTATATATTTTTTATTTTTTTAATTTTTTAAAAAATGTTATTGTCAAATAAACTACTTACCGTCTTGCCGTCTCATGTTGGAAAGAAAGGACAGCCACCATCGCCAATGCGCTTTTCAACCGTTTGAGTGTGGAACATTGGTTCAAACCATGTAAAACATTTAAATCCTTTATTTTTTCCACTTCCATTTTTCAAGTATTGAATTAGCTGTGTAAACCGCAGCTCCATCCTTTCCGTCACGCAAAATCTGGATTTGCACACACACCGCCAGTCGCAGCTGCCCCGTCTCCGCTTTCCACATCAAAATATTTCCGAACTCTGGACGTTGTCAATGTTACACGACGCGAGCTTCACATTAGCTTTCCACGACAAATCACCCTACCGTTTTCTTACCTTTAAATTGATGCATTTCGTTCTGAAATCTACAACCTCGCCGTTCAAACATCTTAGCCTCCTCTTGCGTCAAGGCACTTGTGGGACACTTAATAAAAATGACATTGCAGTGTGATATTTGTGCAACACTGGAACATGAAGAAGTTCTAAAATGTTCCTTTCATATTTTTTTTTCTCCTTCCGTGTCCACTTAGTTTGTGACTCTTGCAGGTCGCCTGCCTCGTGTCATCCTCCTAAATATAGCCTCACGGTGTCTCTGACAAGCAAAAGGGGTCCCGGGGGGGGGGCGGGGAGGATTCACTGAGTGCATAGTAACCGCTCCGCTACCTTGGAGACTTCCATCTCCTCGACGCGTCACTCTTCATTTTTTTTTCTTTCCATCTTGTCATCAATCTATGCATGTGTCATTTTAAATCTCCTCTCCAGAGGAAGGCGTGAAATGCGCGACCTCTCTCACGTACCTTCTCCACTCCTCCCCATTTTTACCGTCACCGAAATGGTTTCGCCACATAGCGCAGGAACTCACACACACACACACGGGACCATTGTTTACTGCTGCTAAGTGGAGATGTGCTCAGACTGATTAAGAAATGACTAGGCAAAAGGGCAACACTGTTGAGTTCATCCGGAGTCAGCTACTCGTATTTTGCTGATGCATTAAAAACAAAAAAAACCCAAATTCGTCTTCCCAAATATTTGACGCACATGTCCTAGGTGAGCGAAATGAAATGCGCTTCATGTTGGAAAAATAAGATTTATTGAACCTATTTGAGCGATAACCGAGCGTTTCAGTCCATGCAATTGTGCACTGCCTGTGACGTGACATGTTTGTCTTCAAATCTGCTTTCCAACTGGCAAATTTCTATTTGGTTTTCTTCTATTTCAGCGCAGTGTGCAAAATGTACCTAACGTTACTATAGCGTACATCTATCCAATAATGAAATAAACAAAAGGCGTCTTTTTTCTTTTCTCAACACTTGATAGATAAAAGCAAATCCATAGATAAACGTAAAACATAAAGTTTAGTTCATGTTGATCATTCAAATTTGGCAGGCTTCACTGTTCTCTGTTCAAGATATTTTCACATTACAGGGAATTTAAGTACTTCCCACCATTGATTCTGTGTGTGTGCGTGTTTTTTTTCATATTCATTTCAAAAAGGCAAGAGGAAGTGTGTTGTTTCCATTTCTACTGTATAAGAGTCTATGAACTGCACCTTTTGCAATTTCCAGCGGTCGTCCACCGAGGGGACATCTCGTCACACGTTTTCATTCATGTTAATGTTTTTTTTTTTTTTTTTTGGCAGAGGAGCAATGATGAGAACGGAAACCTCTCCGGCGGCAGCATGGAGTTCCCCACCACCAACCTGTACGAGCTGGAGAGCCGAGTGTTCACCGACCACTGGTCCATTCCGTACAAGAGGGAGGAGTCACTGGGCAAATGCCTCATCGCCTCGACGTGCCTCGCCCGGCACGGTAAAACTCATTCCGTGTAAAAGTCGAAAAAATGTCAAGCAAAGAGCAACAGTAAAATTCCGGGTGTCGTTTGTGTTACCGATTATTCATGACCAAAAGAGGAAGAGTTAAACGGGGTTTGAATGGCCCGTGCCGTTGTAGATGTTTTCTTTTTCCGATGTGAAATCCAACCTCTCCATCTCCGTCAGGCCTCGCAGACGCCGACGAGAACTGCAAGAGGTTCGTGGAGCGCTGCATGCCGGAGGCCTTTAAAAAGGTGAACGGTCGGAGTCTCCCGACAGACTTTGAAGATCTCACCAAAGACTTTCTCTCATTTAGTTATTTATTTATTTATTTTTGCATTCTTCTTCATCTCGCTGTCTCCAGTTGCTGACCAGCAACGCCGTACATAAGTGGGGCACCGAGATCCACGAGGGAATCTACAACATGCTGATGCTGCTGGTGGAACTGGTGGCCGAGCGAGTCAAGCAGGACCCGGTTCCCGTCAACCTCATGGGTGTCTTGGCGATGGTGTGTATTATTTGACTCGTTCTCCATTTCGACTCTCTTTTCATCTGTAAAACAGCCCACATTCCGATCACATGAGTCAAATACTTCCTGCAGTACCTGACAGGTGTGTCACTTCCGGTTATGTCCAGGCCTTCAACCCCGACAACGAGTACCATTTTAAGAACCGGATGAAGGCGTGTCAGAGGAACTGGGCTGAAGTGTTTGGAGATGAGGCCAACATGTTTGCTGTTTCTCCAAGCAACACCTATCAGAAAGTAAGGCTGAACTCACCCGACGCTCGAGGTGATCTAACGATTCGTAGATTACAATTCAGACCCACAGGATTGTAAAGCGCGATTCATTTTCGAAAGGTTCGCTCCGTTAGATTACGATATCGATCTGGCGGAAATTTTGTTTGGCTCCGTGGACCTGGAAAGTGGGTCAGCTAAAACCGTTCTGCAGTAACCGCCCATAAAAACCCGATGGTGCGAACATGTAGAACAAAACTGCATTTTAAAAAGCCTTTAGGGTGCTGTTAAATATTTAATTTAGTTTGATCGCGGCTATTCAGCGGGGTAAGGGCAGCGGGATGAATGTCTTGAAGATTGCTTCGACGTTCCGCCAGTAGCCCTCCACAGAGGCATTATTTACTTTTGCTTGAAGTTACTCTTTACACACGTTGGTTTCCAATAACTAATCAAATCGTGCTAGTGAGGGAGGGGGAGGCGGGGCAACTTCATCTCCAGTGTTGTGTGACAGAGCCACAGACATCAATGTATGACTGATGTCTGTGTCCGTATGTCCGTGTGTGAAATAAACCCACTCAAAGCACAATGATCTGTTTCAGGAGCCTCACGGTTGGCTGGTGGATTTAGTCAATCAAGTAAGTCATCTCAACTCCATTGTAGGCTGTGCACCACATCGCACATCACGCCCCAAAAGTTTTCTTTGCAATATCTGCCCTTTGTACACTCTAAGCCCACTTGACAATTCCGATTTCATACCCGCATCTGACGTTCAATTGTTTCCACGTCCATCTCAGGTGACACATGTGACAGTTTTGCACTGAAGCAACACGCGTGCGCAAGCGTCTAAATTGCAATGTGCTGTAAATGATCGCACAATGTCAACATCAGGCCGAGACAACACGGGAGTAAACCGTAATCTATGAATCATACCAATTTTAAACCTCGCATACCGTTTTATTGGCCCTGGCGATAGAAGTTATGTGGTGGGTTTCGTATAGGTCAGCAATATGCATGACGTGAATCGCATGTGTCCGATCTGCAGCTATGCGACGGCATTGGCAAACATCCCAAGTGTATCAGGTTTTCACCTTCTTTTGGATGTGGCCTGTATGAAAATATCCTGTCATTTTTTTAAATGCTGCCGTATCGAATATCCCACTTGAGAATTCAAAAAAAAAAAAAAACACCCCGAATCGTGCCTCTTGAACCATGCAATCCAGTCTCACGTAAGAAATATATTTTTTTCTGAAGCTCCTTGTCCAGAACTGACTTTACTCCGGGTCGTCATTGGCTCACATGGCGGTTTGGAGTTATAGCACCACCTGTTGCTTTGTCACGTTCTTGACAACCTGCCAACACTCTCAATGGACAGCGATGTATATATTTTTTATGCAAACATATTGTTTTAATTGACATTTGGGTATGGTACATTTGAACATATGCCTTATCTTTGCTTTTGTCTCTGCCTCTTTCGTCTAGTTCGGTGAGTTGGGAGGATTCACCGCCATCCAGTCGAAGCTCAACGCGGAGGAGATTGAAATCGCCGTAAGACTAACACATAAAACATTCATTCATTTATTTCGGCCCTCTGATATAAGATGAAATGATAAATGGCGGCCGGGCTCATGTGTTTGAAGATCTATTTCTGCTCCCGCCGCCTCATTCCTGCATTCATACTCCAGTGAAATCGGAGTGTATCAAATCGCATGTTTATATTTATTCGTTTTGTGACGCAAATATAATTTACATTGTACTATTCCTGTTACGGATATAAGAAGCATGAAGCCCATTTCAGCTCCCCAGTCAGCAATATCAGTTTATATTCACTGAGGATAAAGAATATATGATTGTTAGAATTGTTATGTTATCTCAGGACACATAATGATGTTAGGAGGTGCACCAAATATCTTGTGTCGCTCCATTGTTTCAAATGGTAGCGCTTAGTCGGGTCACTAGGTATCTCAAGGCACCACTGTACGCGACAACAGGCTTTAATTCATTTGGTTTCATGCATTGGAATTTTTTAGCGAACTAAACAGCTAACCTTGTCATGTTGTTTTTTTTATTTTTATTTTTTATTTTATTTTATTTTTTTGTTTTTTTTTTTTGGTGTCCCACAGTGTGTCTCCGCATTAGTGCAGCCTCTCGGCGTTTGTGCTGAATACCTCAACTCCAGCCTTGTCCAGGTAGGTTGTCATGTCATGTCACGGGTGCATCTCGATAAATTGTAATGTTGCCACATTGCTAAGATTAACAAAACTCTTTTGTAAATATGTGCTCCAGCCCATGCTTGATCCAGTCATCCATAAGATGATCAAATATGTACAGAACCTGGAGGAAAAGGACCTCAAAGACAAGGTAGTATTTTACAAAGCAGCCCCCCACTCTCCCTCCCATGTATTTCTGATTTCCAGGAGGGCGAGGCCAATACACAAAAGTCTGTTTTTAATTTCTGCCCTGCCCCAACCTTTAGAATTTACACAGCGTGGCGTTTTTCTGTTCAACCGGAATGAAGAGTGTCCATTCTGTTGTTTTTGTCTTGTAACAATAGCGGCTGGTGAGCATCCCCGACCTGCTGTCGGCCATCAAGCTTTTGTGTATGAAGTTCCAGAGAGAGATGGTCACGGTGGTGGATGACCTGCGGCTTGACACGTTGCTACGCATGCTCAAAACCCCCCATTTCTCCACCAAGATGAACTCCCTCAAAGAGGTGAGCCGCGGCAAATACCACGCGTGTCTCGTAGTGCCACCCTATGACACCCTCCCCCCGCACCCCCCGGTCGTTGTCTTGCAGGTGACAAAATTAATAGAGGACAGCACGGTGGCAAAGACTGTGAAGAATGCCATCGATACCGATAAACTGCTCGATTGGCTTGTGGAGAACTCCGTGCTGTCAATAGCGCTCGAGGGTAAGAAATGCAATCAAAAGGAATTGGCCCCACGATCACGTAGAGTTAGATGTAATCCAGGTGTGGAATGATCCGAGTCTGTCACTAACCCGCATTAACAGTTTTATACACTTCAAATTAAGTTCACATGTCAAGGTTGCATTTAATAATGTTGTGATTTTAATTGTCCCCCCCCTGTTATTATGAAAGGCAATATTGACCAAGCTCAGTACTGTGAGAGAATAAAAGGAATCATTGAGCTGCTGGGAAGTAAACTCTCCCTGGATGAACTGTCCAAGATCTGGAGGATACAGGTTAATATCAGCGTTACAGATCTGCTGGTGTTTTATACAAAAAAAAAAAAAAAAAGAAAAACGGAGAAATAAATCTTTTTGTGTGCTTGCATTTCAGGCCGGCCAATCTTCAACCGTGATCGAAAACATTCACACAATCATCGCCGCCGCCGCGGTCAAGTTCAGCTTCGATCAGCTCACGCACCTTTTCGTGCTCATCCAGAAGGTCGCCGACAAGGGATTTTGAGTGGCGTTCCAGTAAAAAGCTTCGCCTTTTAACGAAAATGCGTGTGACTCATTCAGAGCTGGGAGGTGGAGAGCGATCGCGTCAGGCAGAAGCTGCTCAGTCTGATCGGGAGGATTGGCAGGGAGGCGCGCTCTGAAACCACCACCGGCAAGGTGAGTCGCATGTCTTTGCATTTGTGAAGCAGCTGGCGGTCTGAACTGTGTGTTTAAGGCTGGATTCGCACAGTAGGTCCAGAATTCTCGCTTGAAGCATGCAAGGTGTAAATCTAGACCAACATCCTAATTGTGTGCATGCACGTTGCGTTCAGGTGCTGGAGTTGCTTTGGGAGTTGGCACACCTCCCCACGCTGCCCACCAGTCTGGTTCAGCAGGCGCTGGAGGAGCACCTGGGGATCTTGAGCGACGCCTACGCCGTCAAGGAGACCGTCAAACGCAGCTACATCATTAAATGCATCGAGGACATTAAGAAGGTGGGCGAGGAGCTGCCCCGTACTCTTTCCTGCTCGCCGATGTTTATTTGGTCCTTGAGCATACACTTTTATCGTGTGTTTTCTTCTTTCTTTCTTTCTTTTTATTTTTTTTGTTGTTATAAAGTTGAGGCTGCGAAGGTTCAGCGGTATTAAAGCAAGCGCTTCGCTTCTTCACTTGCTTGTGACCGCTTTCATCTGAGGTTGACACGTCCCTGTTAATTGCACTTGGGTTCTTTATGGGGTGATTTATGAGAAGCTCAAGCGCACATACTGTTGTGATTTTTTTTTTTTTTTTAAACACTAATTGGATTCTTGGACTCAGCTGTTAGAATGGGGCAAAATGGCCGCCCTCTGAGATGTCTGGAAAAAAAGTACAATTGGATTCTGGGACTTTTCCTCAAATCAAAGAAGAGATTATGACCAGAAACGAAATGATTGATCATCACCTGAGCCCTGAGCAACTGTGAGGTTTTTTTCAGCTGATGGGACGCGGCAAGGCGGCCCGGTAGTCCAGTGGTTAGCACGGCGGCTTCACAGTGCAGAGGTACCGGGTTCGATTCCAGCTGCGGCCTCCCTGTGTGGAGTTTGCATGTTCTCCCCGGGCCTGCGTGGGTTTTCTCCGGGTGCTCCGGTTTCCTCCCACATTCCAAAAACATGCATGGCAGGCTGATTGGACGCTCTAAATTGTCCCACGGTGTGAGTGTGGGCGTGGATGGTTGTTCGTCTCTGTGTGCCCTGCGATTGGCTGGCAACTGATTCAGGGTGTCCCCCGCCTACTGCCCGAAGACGTCTGGGATAGGCTCCAGCACCCCCCACGACCCTAGTGAGGATCAAGCGGTTCGGAAAATGGATGGATGGATGGATGGGACGCGGCAAAATGGCCGCCCCTGAGATGGCCGCCCCCTGAGATGGCTGGAGGAAAAAAAAAGTGGATTTTGCTGCCTAGCTCGTATTCCACAAACACAATATGGTGGTGCTGTGTAGAATATATTGTACAGAAATTTTTGGGGGGGGGTTGACTTTCCCTTTCATTGTCAAATAATTGAATGTTTCGCCTGTCTTGTGGTGCGGCGTTGTCATGCCGGCAAAAATTCGGTGAAGCCTCCGCGAGCATCTTGTGGACCGCGATGATGTCATCATTGTGTGACCCAGCTCAAATGAAATGTGTACTGTCCAGACTCAAGAGGACCCAAAAGGCAGCGACACTCAAAGTTCATTTCTGTCTGGTTCTTGGGGAAAGAGGAAATCTCTGTCGCTGAAAGTAAGAGAAGACGCCTGATTTTCTTTTCTTTCCCACTTTTTAAATTCCACCGACTTCTCTGGCCTTCAATCTCGCTGCTTCACGCCTGCCAACCAGTTGTCGCGGAGGGTCGTCGGGAGCGGGCTTTCGTTGGTCACAGGTCGATAATTTCACTCTTGATTGTAACCCGAGCGGATTTAACCAGGTGTATATTAATCTTGGGTATGGCATTTGGAATGATTACACAGCGGTGTTGAGATTTGGCCCTGTGCGAAGAGGCTGCCGGACTGGATGAAGGTACTCAACTGCTTGATGATTGGTCAGCTTTTGGTGGGGGTGCTCGCTCAGCTGTAAAGGAAGCCAATCAGAGCCGTGAATGGACGACAGAGTTTAAGTAGTTGAAGTGGAAATCCATGGCACTGATTCTCTTTCTCGCACGGGTCTCACTGCAAAAAAAATGCCAGGTCAACAATGGCAAACCAAGCATGATCGGAAGTAAGATGCAATGATTCAAGGCAATCACCGTCCTGTGTTTTTCGTAGTTGCTGCTCCTTCACTCACGTTTTATATTGTCCTTGTCTGATCATCTACTCTGTGTTTGGATCTGCGCATGGACATGACAGGCTTCTCAACCGAGCAGCCCTCAGGCGGTTTGGGTGGTGCCTGCCCTGCGTCAGTTGCATGAGATCACTCGCTCCTTCATCAAGCAGACCTACCAAAAGCAAGACAAGGTAACATTTTGAAAAAAATATATACAGTATATACATATTGGTAATTCTCTACCGCTGTACTTCAGTGCATTCGGGTGTTGTGAGATATCATCAGGTTGCCAGTTTCACTTCGGCGATCAAAAAAGTTATTTGTTCCCCTATCTATGCCAGCGACATATCGTGACAGGCAAAACTATTAAACGCTCTTCCGTTCCCACCGCACAACATCATTTCAATCAACAATGCATAGGCGCCGTGATTAATCGATCGTCAAATTGATACCGAATTATTTTTGAGAATCGATGACTTGTTTCGATACCGTTTTATCGTTGAAAATCGCCTTACCACAGAGCATCATCCAGGACCTGAAGAAGAACTTTGAGATTGTCAAGCTGATCACGGGTTCCCTCGTTTGCTGCCATCGGCTCGCGGCGACGGCGGCGGGAAACGGTTGCCTCTCCGGCTCCACCATGGTGGACGGAAGATACACCTATCAGGAGGTGCGTTTCTTTTTTTTGTCTCCCCCCAGCGTGATTACTACTTACTTATTATGGACCCGCTTTCTCTCTCTCTCCCCTCAGTATCTGGATGGCCACCTGCGCTTTCTGGCCTTCTTCCTCCAGGAGGCCAGCCTCTACCTGGTCTGGAACAGGGCCAAGGAGATCTGGGAGTGCCTGGTGTCCGGCCCGGATGTTTGTGAGCTGGACCGTGAGGTATGCATTTGCAGCCTTTGTGAACGTCTCTTTCTCATTCTCTCTGCAACCGTGGCTTTAAGCACATTCTCAACTTATTCACCAAACTGAATTGGCGGCTTATTTAATGGTATTCCTGGTCTTGATCGCATTGTTTCCATATTGTATGACAGATGTGTTTCGAGTGGTTCACCAAAGGCCAGCATGATCTCGAGAGCGACGTTCAGCAGCAGCTCTTCAAGGAGAAGATACTGAAACTGGAGCCGTATGAGATTACAATGAACGGTCAGGCGGGCTTTTATTGACCTCGTCCTTGAGTGTTTGATGCACCTCCTAACATCGTTATGCGTCCCTCAAGGTTTCAACCTGTTTAAGACCTTCTTTGAGAACGTCAATCTGTGTGATCATCGACTGAAACGCCAAGGAACTCAGCTGGTCTGTCTCCACTCGTGTTATCTATCGGTTATGTGATCTTCCATGAGTAAGCGAGGAGAACTGTCCTCATTGTGGGGAAAAAAAAACCGTGTGGTTTCAGTGTGTGGAACGTCTCGACCTGGCAGGGATGGACTTTATCTGGCGCATCGCCATGGAAACCCCTGATGAGGAGATAGCCAATGAAGCAATTCAGCTCATTATTACATACAGCTACACCAACCTTAACCCCAAGATGAAGAAGGTCAGTCTAAAGGTCTTTCTTCTGACGGGCTGAAAAATAAAGCAAGAATCAGAATTTATTCAATCTTTGCTGACCAATTAAAACATCGGTGAAGGTCTTTTAATTGACGCTCTCTCTCTCGCTCTCTCTCTCTCTCTCTCTCTCTCTCGCACACAGGATTCAGTATCTTTGCACAAAAAATTCATCGCCGATTGTTATAAGAGACTAGAGGTGAGTGTTGCGCTATGCTCTCATGACAACCAACCTTTTTTTTCTTTTCAAACACTCCCCAGAAACCCTTTTTTTCTTTCTTCTTAATATATATATATACATTGCATTGTTATCAGGCAGCCAGTTCGGCTTTGGGCGGCCCTACTTTGACGCACGCTGTTACTCGAGCGACCAAGATGCTAACCGCCACCGCCATGCCCACGGTGGCCACATCTGTCCAATCACCTTCCAGGTACCGTTTAGGAAATGCGTGGTTATAATCAGGATGATTCGATCGCACCGCCCATTTCACAATCTCCTCTCGTCTTCTCCAGATCCACTAAATTGGTCATCATCGAAAGGCTGCTGTTATTGGCTGAGCGCTATGTTATCACTATAGAGGTAGGCCGCTGCATCTTCAGTGGAATAAGATTTCAAGCTGCATTTTGAGCTGACAAAAATTTAAGTCTACAACTCTTTTTTTTTTCCTTTTTTCTTTTTTGAAGAGTTGCAAGAACTATGGCAAAATTGTGTCGCATACACCTTTCCACACAGCGCACAGCACGACACATTACACGCAATAATGTATTAATGACAAATAAAATGTAAATGACTAATACCATTTGAAATGATCTCACGGTTCATCTGTGAACTGTTTCGTCGCTATTTGCAGGATATGTACTCGGTTCCTCGCACTATACTACCTCACGGGGCTTCGTTCAACGGACACCCCGTCACTCTTCACATCACCTATGAGTCAACCAAAGACACGTTCAGCTTAGAGGTACTGTAACTGCTTCCTCTTGTGCCCTCCAATATGCGTTTATTGATGAGCATCTCCAGAGCAAATCTCATTCTCACTCTCTCTTTGGCTTGTTTGTCCCTGCAGACCCACAGTAATGAGACGATAGGAAGCATCCGGTGGAAGATATCAGAGCACTTGAGCTGCCCGGTGGATAATGTCCAGATCTTTGCCAATGATAGTGTGGTACGTGTGAGTGATTGTCAATAATAGGAGCTCCGTGTTCCTCCCTTTTTTTCTGTTTTTTTTAGGGGTTTAAAAATACTATTTTTATCTGTCACTCCCTCATTAAAGTATTGTGCTCCTCTCCCAGTCACGTCTTTCCCCTGAAGCCAATGTCAATTCTAAGTTGTCTTATCCATTTGGCTTAAAGCGCCTACAGAGTGGCAGGGGGAAACACCACCTTTAGCAACATTCCTGTTTTTTTTTCTCTCTCTCTCATACGATCCCTCCGCTGTCCCTTCAACACGTGTTAGTTGACCATGAATCGGGACCAAAAACTGCTGTCCCAGCTCGGCTTTAGCGACGAGCAGAGCCTTACTGTGAAGAGCTCGGGCACAGGGACGCCGTCGGGCAGCTCCGAGTCGTCTGCCTCAGCGTCCAGCAGTTCCAGCTCGGCCGTCTTCAACTCCGCTTACGCCCTCGAGCAGGTAGCGTCTGCATGTCCAGTAGAGAGGCTTTTACTTTCTCGGTTCTGATTTGTGTGTGTGTGTATGTCTCTTACCAGGAGAAGTCTCTGCCTGGTGTTGTTATGGCGCTGGTGTGCAATGTATTTGAGATGCTTTACCAGCTGGCTAACTTGGATGAAAGCAGGTAGAAAACTCTCTACAGTTATAAAATTATGAATAATTTTCACTATTCCAAAATGTCCCCAAATTCAAATTTCTCCCAAAATTACAAATGTCTCATTACTCATGTTTTTGTGGAGGGGCTTAGTCCCTATCGTCGGCAAGTAGTGGGGGGTTGACGGTACAATACATAAGTTCGTCTTTTGAATTGAACTACTGAAATAAATTTCACACAATCCAATTTGTTGAAATATCCTTACAGGTAAATCTTGGCAAGACGTAGTGTCAACTGACAACAATGTTTTCTCTTCTCCCAGAATCACACTGCGTGTAAGAAAGCTGCTCCTCCTGATCCCAACAGATCCCGAGGTGCAGGACGCTCTTGACAATTTTGTCCCCAAAGAATCCAGCGTATGGAGCCATCAGGTATAGGTTGACAGTTATTGAAATGGTGTGCATGCACATTTTTTTAAATGGACACACCACCATAAATGACAAAGGAATTTCATTTGTGTGTGGTTTACTCGAGAAAGCATGACAACAGTTACAGACAATCTTTGTTTTAGTACCAATACTGACCTATGAGAGGCAGCATGGTGCCACAATGCATCCAGACTCCTTCTGTTTATTCTTCTTGTAGAAGACGTTGTTCACCCTTGGCCAGGGGAGCGGCACTCGCTCACCATCTATGGCGTCCAAAAATCAACACCAGCCCAGCGCCGCTTCCATCCTGGAGTCCTTGTTTCGGTCCTCCGCCCCCGGCATGTCCACCTTTAGAGTGCTCTACAACCTGGAGGTAGGCTACATAGACACACAGAATATAAGCGTCAACCTCAGGTGCCCTTGCACAATGTAACGATGCAAGAGATGCAAAAAGAAAGACTTGTAAGAGGAACTAGCAACACCTCTCGATATGATGCAATGTAATGCTTCAAAGCAGCAAACTAAAATCAGGACATATTGTTCAAATAGCAGCAGCTCTTGAATTGGATGTTATCATATTGTGCAAGTGTACCTCATGTTTTATGTATGTTTAACCAAATAAGATGCTCACTGTTTTTTTTTTTTTTTATGTATGCCTCAGGTGCTAAGTTCCAAACTTATGCCCACATCTGATGATGAGATGGCTAAAACCAGCAGCAAGTCCTTCTGTGACAACTTCCTCAAAGCAGGAGGCCTCAGGTAGGACACATACACCACATGAAAATACTTAATACTGTTCTGTTTCTACAGTGATGACCGAATGGTCACGCACCGTAATGTCACTAACCAACAGTCGTAATTACAGTACAGTGAAATCTCCTTCGTGAGACAATCTGAAATATAGACAGACCATTCAAAAGCATTTTTCAAATAGTTTTACCCCTCTGACACACTTAACACATTTAAACACATTCAAGCACACGTTGTACACAGATTGTAAACATGTTTGAACAGTAATGTAGATATTGTAACGTGTGATTGCATGTGCTCATTGTGCTTTTTCTCAACGTTCAATAAACAGCCGGAATGTGCATTGGCAACAGTGGCTCTCCTTTCCCATTTGAGAGGTTATTACAAGTATCCAGTCAGGTTAAAAAAGTAAAATTAAACTGGTCTCTGTAAACTGCAGATTTCTGTATAGCAGCAGGACAATTTCAATGACACAGACAATCACCTTTATTTGTTTCACAATGGAGAACTTCCCAATTTACAGCAGCAAAATTATGAAAGGGAGAAGTGGAAGAACACAAAGTATATACATAAAAATGATAAAATATACCGGTAGATATAAGCATATGGAAAACGGGTGAGTGAGGGTGAGTCCAGGTTTTCAGGTCTGTATATTTTGTTCTTTTAAGATAAGATAAGATAAGAAGATAAGATAAGATATCCTTTATTCGTCCCACACTGGGGAAATTTACAGCCTCCAGCAGCAAGAATGTATGTAGAAAGAAGAAAGGAGAAAGAGAAAAAAAACAACATCTTTCAATTAAATACAATATGAACACAAATTGATAAATCGCAGTACTATTTACAATTTTCCTTCACATCATTTAATTATTATTATTATTATGATTGTTATTTTTAATTCATCAGCCTGACAGCAGTCGGTAGGAACGAGCGTCGGTATCTCTCCTTCTTGCAGCGCGGGTGTAACAGTCTCTGGCTGAAGGAGCTACCAAGTGCTGTCAGGGCGGGCTGGAGGGGGTGGGAGGGACTGGCCATCATAGCTTTTAGCTTAGTTAGCATCCTTCTGTTGCCCACCTCCTCCAGAGTATCAAGGGAGCAACCCAGGACAGAACTGTTTAAATGTAGTCTCTGTTCACTTGCAGTCTGGTGGTAAATGTTATGCAGAGAGACTCCATCCCATCAGAGGTGGACTATGAGACCCGACAAGGCGTCTACTCCATCTGTCTTCAGTTGGCCAGGTGCAGCGCACTGTCAAATGCATCACAGATCACAGAGAATCGAATCTCTAGTGCTCAACTGTTTGTTGTTTTTGTGGGGGGTGTGGGGGTTGTTTTTATTTTATTTTTTTTAAACAAATCACAGATTCCTTCTGGTTGGCCAAAGCATGCCCATGGCACTGGATGAGGACGTCATCCGTGACGGCGAGGCGCTGTCGTCCCGCCCGTTCCGCAACGCGGGCCGCACTGGCCGCCAGCTCTCTCTTTGTGCGACGCCGGAGAAGTCCTCCTACAGGCAGATGTCGCTGTCTGAACGCTCGTCCATCAGAGTGGAGGAGATCATACCCGCTGCTCGTGTGGCTATTCAGGTAAAGCAGGGTTCTGTGCAAAATGAATTTTGAAATATGTATGCTTATTGCTCTTAAGAGTGTACGGTGTACTCAAAATGGCCAACACGGCACACCACGCGCTTTGGTTGTCGACGGCGGTCGTAGCTTTGATTGACTGATCATCAGTTTGTGTGTCGGCCCTTTTTTAGGAATACAATGCAATCAAACAGGACTGTTTTTGGAGTGCATTTGTAGCGTCGAAATCTGTGCTCTGTCGTAGACCATGGAGGTCGGCGACTTCACCTCCACTGTGGCCTGTTTCATGCGACTGACCTGGGCGGCGGCGGCGGGGCGACTGGATCTTGTCGGCAGCCCGCAGCCCATCAGAGAGACCCATTGCTCGCTTCTATCTCAGGGAGTGCGCACGAGAGTCAGCAGCACAGGTGAGAGATTGTATTGTATTTAGAGGCGGGACACACGCATACAACGCCCATGGACGTTACATGCTAATTATTCTTTGTGGGTTTTGACAGAAAAATGTCAAGGAGCGTTTATTAAGGCACCTGGGAACTCCTTTTAAATGGGAGAAAAAAACGGTAGAATGCATCTTCTATGACTACTGCATTCTTCGAGAGGGATTTAAAGAGAAAATGTTGACAAATGCTGCAAGTCACACGAGTGACAAAAGTTTTTGGTCTTCGCAGGAAGCAATTGCAGCTCCAGCAGCGAGGGAGAGACGACGCCAACCGCTCTGCACGCAGGCATTTGCGTCCGGCAGCAGAGCGTCTCCATAAAAGATGCCATTATTGCTCGCGAGGCTCTGTCGCTCCTGGTCACCTGCCTGCAGCTGCGCTGTCAACAGCTGTGTAAGACTCGAGCCACAAGTGACGTTCGCAGTCACCACTTGTGATTTAAATCCAATCCGTCGTTTTTGTACTTGATGTCGCAATGGCGATTTCTCTCCGCAGCCTCTTTTTACAACCTCCCCTGTGTCAACGACTTCATTATTGATGTGCTGCTGGGATCTCCCAGCGGAGAGGTAAAACTGCCTTTCGAGGAGACGTACAGTATGTTTTGTTTTTTTTCTGTCACACAATAGTGGGAAAGGTGCGCTGGCTCTCTGACAAAAATGGGCAGATAACAAAATATGTTCTTAATTGGTTAATTTAACACTTGCTGGGTGGGTATGCTCAATTTTCTATATGTCGCCTTTAAGGACTTCTTTCCACCCCCTGTAACTGTGATTTTCAACCACTTGGAGCATCGGGTGTGCTCTGGGAGATGATCCCATTTCAATTCATCGTATTATCTTTGTTCATCTATTTATCGACACGTCGTGCCAAGAGAGCAATTAAACACCCTTCCACTAAATGCAGAAAGTGCAATTAAAAGCCGTCTGTCCACCCGTTGCAAGTCACACAGCAGATGATGATAAGATAAGCTTTACTGATTCCCAGAGAATTCAACTCTTAGAACATTCATTCATCTTCCGTACCGCTTGATCCTCACTAGGGTCGCGGGGGGTGCTGGAGCCCATCCCAGCCGTCTCCGGGCAGTAGGTGGGGGACACCCTGAATCGTTTGCCAGCCAATCGCAGGGCACACAGAAACAAACAACCATTCGCACTCACACTCACACCTAGGGACAATTTAGAGTGTTCAATCAGCCTGCCACGCATGTTTTTGGAATGTGGGAGGAAACCGGAGCACCCGGAGAAAACCCACGCAGGCCCGGGGAGAACATGCAAACTCCACACAGGGAGGCCGGAGCTGGAATCGAACCCGGTACCTCTGCACTGTGAAACCGACGTGCTAACCACTTGGCTACCGGGCCGCCCACTCTTAGAACAGTCAAATTAAAATCATAATACTCCTCTTTAATAAAAATGTTCTTTGTTAAAGCACTCCTGCAGCGCCCCCTCTGTCTGGAGGCCACACTAAATAATACTTAATCGTATCAAATAATAATTATTACAAAAATAGCAATAGCTCTGGTGTTCAACTAACCTGTGAGTAAATTGAGGTGAGATCATCATTTTTTTGTTCAATGCACTGTGTGTGTTTTAAAAAAATGTTTTCCTTGGTGAAATGATGGTTTTGAAACGCTACCCTAAAACTGTTTACGAAATCATCTAACTGCTTCTCTTTTAGATCCGCCGTGTGGCCTGTGACCAGCTGTACACTCTTAGCCAGTCGGACACATCAGGCTTTGCTGACGTGCAGAAACCCAACTTGTTCCTGCTCTCGGTCATCCTCACTGCTCAGCTGCCCCTGTGGAGTCCCACGTCGGTGATGAGGGGAGTCAACCAGAGGTAAATCCCAGGAAACAAAAGAAGGCCGAAAGTGACAAATACAGTACAAGGTACAAGTACACTCATGCTCTTGGTTCCATTTAATCGGCAGATTGTTGTCCCAGTGCACGGAATACTTTGACCTGAGATGTCAGTTACTGGATGATCTAACAAGTAAGTATTAAAAATCATGGCTGGATATTCTAACAAGCAATATTGGCACCGACTCCCCAAAAGTGGATGCAATGTTCCCTGTTGTATCCAGATTCCTCAATTGGACTCTTTTGATAGTACAGTGAACCCCGATATTCTAGGGAGAAAGTGACCCCGAGCCCTTCCGCAAAAACCTGTCTTTACGCCCGTACAAAAAAATTGTAATTGTCTATACTTGCCACAAGATGGTAGCAAATTTACTTTATTTAAAAACTTGTGAAATTGTATTTTGTGGATTTTCCACATAGTGTGGATGAGTCTAGAATGCATCCCGCAATAAAAGTTTGCGCATTAAGGCTGCTCCGATACTTTATCGTTGTCTCTCGCCACCCTTCCGCTTACCCCATGCAGCTTCAGAGATGGAGGCGTCGCAAGTTATCACCGCCACCATGCTGGAGGACGAAATCTCTTGGCTGGACAACTTCGAGCCCAGCTGGAGCTCGGAGATGGAGACCAGCGAGGCGGACAACATCCTCCTGGCAGGACACCTGCGACTCATCAAGACCTTGCTGTCGCTTTGCGGCAAGGAAAAAGAACATCTCGGTAAGTCCATATAGACAAAAGTATTGGAACGCGAACCGTATCATGAGCAACAAGTGAAAATTGGGGGGGCAATATGGGGATTGGTCCAATTGTTATTATGATAATTCTTTTTCTCTTTTTTTAATCCTACCTTTATGTGTCACAAGAGCCATTTCTAAATGGAAACATAAAAACCAAGTAAATCTTTAATCTGCCTACCCATGAGATGAAGTCGAGCAAAAGTCTCATAGCGTTAATCAAACAACATATGATGGTAATACTATAAGCATTGCAAACATTGGGCGACATGGGAAAAAAAAGTCCTGATATTCTATGGCTTCTATGATATAATTTATCTACCTCTGATGGAATGTATGACAGAATTTTGTATCCGCCATCTTGAGTTCAGACAATCGAATATGCACAGTTGCCCTTGTGCGTCACATGACCCCGCCTCACTCTCTCCGCAGGCCCATCGCTGATCCAGCAGCTGTTGGATGACTTCCTGTTCCGAGCATCGCGCATCATTATCAACACCTCCAACTCCACCGCGTCCCCGGCCCCCAGCCACGATTTCCACCCCAAGTGAGGCGCTTTACGCAAACGCACCACAGGATAATCACCGGTCTGGATTTTTTTTTGGGGGGGGGGGGGGGGGGAGGAAATAAGAAACTTGCATCAGAAGCAACCAAAAAAAAAAAAAGTTTACATTAAGAGTGGTTTATATGGGCGCAGGGTTAAACTGTCACCATAATAAAATATTTTAAATAGACTGACAATGTTACCTTAACACGCAGCCTACATTGGCAAACTTTGTGAACCAGTGTTAGGTATAAAAACAAGAAAAGACTTTGAGGTTAGGCACGTCTCACAATTTTATGAGTTGTAGAATAAGTTTGCCCACTCTTACCCCTTTTGACAAACCAGGGTCCATTGTACTCTGCTCAAGGTTTTTTTTTTTTCCCCTCTCCTGTCCCATTTCACTCAGGTGCAGCACAGCCAGCAGCCGTTTGGCGGCCTACGAAGTCCTGGTGATGCTCGCCGACAGCTCCCTTTCCAACTTGCGACTGATCACCCGAGAGTTGCTCTCCATGCACCACCAGTCTGACCCGTCGCTCTGTAAAGAGTTTGATGTGAGGCACCAATATTGGACACTGACTGATAATTGAGCTGTGAAGTTGAACTCTTATCTCGCCTATGTCAGTACCTTCCCCCTGTAGAGAGCCGCTCGGTTTCGGGTTTTGTGGGCCTGAAGAACGGTGGAGCCACGTGTTACATGAATGCTGTTTTCCAGCAGCTATACATGCAGCCGGGCTTACCAGAGGTACACGTAGTGTTTTTTTTTGTTGTTGTTTTTTTTTTTTGGTATTTATTTAATAATAATTTATGTATTTGATCTGTATTGTTTGGTTCCGAAGGCGTTCCTGTCCATTGAGGATGACACGGACCAGCCCGATGAGAGCGTCTTCTACCAAGTTCAGTCTTTGTTTGGTCACCTGATGGAGAGCAAACTGCAGTACTATGTCCCGGAGAACTTCTGGAAGGTATTTGGAGACTTTTTTTTTTTAATAGTTTTGCATTTTAGTGAGTAGCTCCAGTGATGCCTAAAAATCTGAGTTCAATTTTACATTTCAAATCATTTTTTCTTATTGAAAAGAATGGAAATTATTGTATTCCGGCCTTCTAAAAACAAAATGCACACAATTTTTGTCTTTTTATGTAAATTTAGCCCCAATGGTACTTGACAGTCTGACAAAAATGGGAAGGGCTGCCTTGCAGGCACATTTTCAGAAAATAGACAACTCACAAAGGAGCCAAGGATTGTCCAAACTATTTAAGATTAAGATATCCTTTATTTGTCCCACACTGGGGAAATTTACAGCCTACAGCAGCAAGAATGTGGGTAGAAAGAAGAAAACGGGGATATGCGCTGCTTGTATACAAACTTTTAGTGAAGTCCATTTTAATTGGCATGTTTTAGATCTTCAAGATGTGGAACAAAGAGTTGTACGTACGAGAGCAGCAGGACGCGTATGAATTCTTCACCAGCTTGGTGGACCAGCTTGATGAACACCTCAAGGTATGATATTCATCATATATAAGCTGCTTGTGTTTGTTACCATGCATTAAATATGATTCTTGCCCCCCTCACCCGCTCTGCCAGAAAATGGGCCGAGAGCAAATCTTCAAAAACACATTTCAGGGCATCTTTTCCGACCAAAAAATCTGCAAAGACTGTCCTCATCGGTGAGTCGCGAATAACGATTGTGCTCTCTTTCTACCCACATCTCATAAGATCCGATACAAGAGCAGCATTTTTTTTAAACTTCATATTCAGGTGCATCTCAATACATTCTAATATTGCGGGAAAACTATTTGAGTACAGTCATACTTACTTGATCACTCTCCCATGTGATCAAACCAGAGCTGCTGAAGACAAGTATTTTCCCACAATTATAAGGAAACTGCATTGCAGGTACGAGCGTGAAGAGACGTTCATGGCGCTCAACCTCGGCGTGACGTCCTGCCAGAGTCTCGAGATCTCACTGGACCAGTTCGTCCGAGGGGAAGTTCTGGAGGGTAGCAACGCTTACTACTGTGAGAAATGCAAGGAAAAGGTACGTAAGCCACCGCTTATGTTGTTGAATTTTTTTTTTTTTTAATCAAACGTTCCAACAATCTCTCTCGTATTCACATGTACAGAGGACCACTGTAAAGAGGACGTGCATCAAATCGCTTCCCAGCGTTCTCTGCATTCATCTCATGCGCTTCGGCTTCGACTGGGAAAGCGGACGCTCCATCAAATACGACGAACAGATTAGGGTGCGTCTCGAAGGAGGATATTCTTTATCCTCGTCAAGATAAATGAGGTGGAAAAACCTTCTGCGTTTGCAGTTCCCCTGGGTGCTGAACATGGAGCCGTACACCGTGTCCGGCATGGCGCGTCAGGACTGCAGCGGGGAGGGCGGCGAGGGGCGAGGCGATGGCACGTCCGGAGGCTCGCCCAGGAAGAAGGTCACCATTTCGGAGAACTACGAACTAGTTGGCGTGGTGGTCCACAGCGGGCAGGCGCACGCCGGCCACTACTACTCCTTTATTAAAGATAGACGGTAAGAGGCCCTTTTCGTATTCTTCATGTACAGCAGGGGGTCGGGAACCGTGCTACGCTCGCATCAAAATACCGTGCGGGAGAAAGCTACCGAGCAGCGTGCAAGCTAGCCAACAGCAACTGCGCGTATGGAAGCTAACTATAATTCCGCTCGTTTTGGTGGACCTTTAGCAATCGTGAGGAACGGAAAACCATTCACATTAAAGAGAGAATACATGTCCAAATATTTTGATTTCATGGCTCTCTTAGTCAAAAAGGTTCCCGACCCCTGATGTACAACTTACATTGACAAGTGTGTTAAGTAAGCAAATTTTTTTGTATGAGCATATGTTGGTAAATAATAGGCTCCAGGATGCTTTGCGCCACAAAAAAAAGCATGCACATGTTTTCATCGTGTTTGTGTCTACTTGTGTATAGCGGCAGCTCACGTGGACGTTGGTACAAGTTCAACGACAACGTGGTCGAGGAGTTTGACATGAACGACGAAACCCTGGAGTACGAGTGCTTCGGAGGAGAGTACCGGCCCAAAGTTTACGATCAATGTGAGCCAAAACCGTTTTGATCTCTGTGAAGGGCATCAGCCAAGTCGTGACCCCTTGCGCGTGTGTCTTTGTTTGCAGCAAACCCCTACCCTGACGTGAGGAGGAGATACTGGAATGCCTACATGTTGTTTTATCAGAAAATCAGCGATCAAAACTCACCCGTCCTGCCCAAAAAAAGTAGAGTCAGCATCATGAGGCAGGAAGCAGAGGATCTCACCCTGTGAGTGAACACATACTACATCTCCAAATGTCCAATTGTAACAAAAAAATAATTGAGAAGCACTGCATTAATGGCATCTTCGTTTTCTAGGTCTGCGCCCTCCTCACCCGACGTCTCGCCGCAGTCGTCCCCTCGCCCGCCCAGGGCCAACAACGACCGCCTCACCCTGCTCACCCGCCTGGTCCGCAAGGGCGAGAAGAAGGGCCTGTTTGTGGAGAAGATGCCCGCCAGCATCTACCAGGTGGGCGTCGAGCTTCCCATCCCCGATTTTGTTGACATGGTTGCGTCACCTCTGGGTTTCGTCTTCTTGAGTAGATGGTGAGGGACGAGAATCTCAAGTTCATGAGGAACAGAGACGTCTACAACAGCGACTACTTCAACTTCACGCTCTCGCTGGCCTCTGTCAATGCAGTACGTCTTTCGTGTTCTGGACTTTGTGCACTTCTGTGGATGCAATACGCTCGTGCAAAAAGTTTCTTGGGTTGAATGTGACATCCTTAGCCCTAATTTTCCCTGTTGCGTAAAAAAAATTCAAAAGAGTTGTCATTCAAAAAGAGTATCCAGTTTCCTGTAACTCACATTACCAATGGGTATTAACTATAATAATTAGCAATTGGCTATATATGATTCTCATAATATGAAAATATATTTGGAATATTTGGCACCTTTGTTACTGTATTAGCAAAAGAAAATGACTTCTGTGTCATTACTTTTTCCACAAAAATGTTGATTTCGTCGTGCTATGCTAACTTGGCTATGCGCTGGCATTTCATTTACTCCAATGTAGCAATGACAACAATTATTGGGGGACGGGCTTCATTTCACCACCGCATTTGTTGTTCTAGACCAAGCTGAAGCACGCCGATTACCAAGCCATGGCTAAAGAAAGTCTCCAACTGGCCGTCCATTTCCTCTTCCACACCTACCTCCACACCAAAAAGAAGCTGCGGTATGAACAAACACAAAGAGTATCTACACGAGCGGCCGCATTTATGTCACAATCTCTAACCTCCCGCACCCGACACAAACACGCAGTGTGGACACGGAGGAGTGGATGGCTACGGTGGAAGTCTTGCTGTCAAAAAGCAGCACCGCCTGCCAGTGGATGATTCAGTACCTGGTTGGACCAGAGGGGCGGGAGATGACCAGGTGCGACTTATGGCTCATTCTTATGTAATTATATGAATAACTGTAAAGACACTTGTTGGGGGGAAAGCATTTTTTTATGCCACCTTGTTTTTCTTTGGCTCAATGACACATTTTCTGACGTGAGCCTTATTTCCTTCCTGTAGGATTTGCCTGTTGGAGTGTAGCATGAGGGAAGTTCGGGTGGTGGTGGCCTCCATCCTGGAGAAGACCTTGGAGAGCGCGCTGCACTTTGCTGACCCGGGTCTAGACGGCCTGACCGACGGCCTGCTCTCGCTGCTGGACAAAGATGTTCCGGAAAACGTGAAGAATTGCTCACAGTACTTCAGCCTCTTCAGTAATTTCTCTCAAAAGGTAACGGAGGCAACGTAAGGCTGATTCGCACCATCCTGGTTTAAATACATGAATGAATGTGGATTTTTTAAATGTATTTCGTAATGCTTTGATACCATCCAAGTGCCAAGAACTATGTTAAGGTGAGGAGAGGACCTTCATTTAGACAAGCTACCACCCTGTCTCATAGAAAAGCAGTGCAATGCCGCCCTCTTGTGGCATCTGTAAGCAATTCTCAACCTTTTTCGGAGGCACAATGACTTACTGCTATGCATTTTCGCTCTTTGTGGCAGGGCACGCTTCTCTATAATCCCCAGAAAGATTGACAGGTTTTAACGGTACTTTACGAGTCACTTGGTCCAGTTCTCATTTTGAACGAATCAACTCTGGTCCTTGACCAGAAAGTTTTGCCCATCCTTGCTCCGTATCTCCTCTTCCATGTACAAAAAAAACAAAATGATGTTTTCTCACTCAGGGTGGTGACGCTTGTCAACTGTTGTTGAAACACTCGGCCTATCACCGGATGCTCCTTTTCCTTCTGGGACCCAATCGCCAAAACAACCAGGTAGACCTTTTTATTGTCATGAATTGCGGCTGCTAGCTTTCTACCTTTTTATATCCACTATTTTTTTTTCTCCACTTTGATCTGGTCCGCTTTGTGTCTCTGTAGAACCGGCGGTGGAGTCCGGCCCAGGCTCGGGAGTTTCTCCACCTTCATAGCACTCTGGCGCTCATCACAATGCACTCGGACCTCGATTCCCAGCGGACGCACGGTCAGGCACTGCCTCGCTCCGAACAGTCGTATTTACACCGCTTGCCCAATCCAGCTCATTTTGTTCCGTGTCCTCGTCCCCGGTGCAGCTCCAGACGGGTTCAGCCTGCGTGTCGGCAGCATCCCGTCCTCCGCGTCACTCCTGCCCCTCCATTCAGACATCCTGACAACCGTCTTCACCCCAGAGGGACAACCCTACCTTCTCGAGGTAATTTAAGGGGCTCATCCTTGGTCCGTGTGTTCACATCGCTAAAAACAAAGACATTCCGAAACAAAATTCAAGCGATTTGTCATCCTCCGTGTAGTTTCCTGGCAACTGAATTTTATATTCCCATATGTAATAAACCCCTCAGCATTTTTTTTCACAAATATATCAAATGTCTGTTTTGTGTCACTCCCTCGTGTTGCCCCCCCCACCTCCCACAAATATTTAACCCTTGTGTGCTCCAAATTAAAAAGGCCTTAAGTTACGCATTTTACAATTTTTGTAATGATGTATTTTGTGTTATAAAAACATTCTTTTTTTTTTTCAAACACTCAATGTTCAGAGGCATCTGTGCTATCCATACATATATAGTTTTTATTAGTTCTTTGGGATTTTTTATTCTTTATTTTTTGCAAAAGGAAAAAAGAAATTGTGTCTGGAGGTCCCATACCAGCCCTACTAACAATCCCGACCGGACGTGTTCATGTAAAATGCATTGGTTTGAAGCCTCCTGCAAAAAGGCAAACTCATTTGCGATCCTCTGGCGCCACCTAAAAGTTGCACAATTGGAATGACCTCAACCCAACAATGTGGCATGCATACGTCTGTCCAAGCGAAAACAAAGCGATTGACGTTAAAACCGCATGAAATGCATGTTTACACATTAGGTTTACGATGCATTCAAAAATATGAATTATAATGGGTCTCTATGGTGCAAAATGTGTAAATTGTAAAGATTAAGGTATCAAAACGTTTTTTTATTATTGCTGCAATGCCTGAGAATTATCAGCCGGTGACGTCATGAAATTTAGCCCATTTTAGAACCCCTCCCTAAGTTTCAGCTCTCTCGTGTTTTTCTGAATGCCTTTGCCTTCTATTCAAAGACATCATTTTACATTTATCGCAAGCGGTGCACTACGAGGGTTAAAGGGTTCTTCTTCGGCCCACATCTCAGCGGTTCTGGATTGTTTTGGCCAATGGGTCAACAGTGTAGTTTGTTTTTATGTTGTTGTTGTTTTGTTAACCAACATTTACTTTCTTGGCCTGGTGCCAATCTTTGTGCATTTATTTATTTGTTCATTTATTTAATAACCCAAATTACTCTCATAGCAAATGTGTCAAACCTTGCTGATTAAAAAAAATACTCCAAATATCAAAGGGTGGCCCATGTGTCAATTTTGGGGTCAAATTATTATTATTTTTTTATGTACAGGTATATATTTTTTTCAAATCATTATTATTTTTATTTTTTTTGGGGGGGGGGGCAAAATTCAAACTCCTTGGTCAACCTATTGTGTCCAAAATTCAATTCTTCTTTACCCATGTGTTTGACGCTTCGGGTAGTGTTTTTGTCCAATCCCACTAACTAACCAGCCAAGCAGATGCTACCTCTGTGTCCTTGTGAGAATTGAATGCCCTTGCGGACCTTCCAGGTGATGTTCGCCATGAGAGAGTTGTCGGGTCCCTTGACGCCGCTCATCGACATGGTGACCTACTGCTCCTACTGCAACGAGCCTTTCTCCTTGGGGATACTGCAGCTCCTCAAGGTAAACCGCCGCACAACCTTCCCATGTCGCCTGTCTTGATTTTAACCCATTGTGGACGGTTTGCGTCCCGGCAGACGCAGCTGGAGACGGCGCCGCCTCACGAGTTGAAGAACATCTTTCACATGCTGCAGGAGCTTCTGGTGAGTCGTCGGGCAACCTCGCGTGACACACGTGCGTGTCACTAACATGCTGATGAGCGTCAGTTGCTCTGGTTCAGGTCGTGGAGGATCCTCTGCAGTCCCAGAGGCTCAAGTATGCCTTTGAGTCGGAGAAAGGCCTGCTGGGTAAGTCACTGATCATCTCACCCCAAAGTGCTCACTATTAAAATTTAAAAAAAAATAGATTGATCCTATTTTGCCAACCTGCTTTGTTACCCTTCCTAGTTTATGGAGCTACATACATATAAAAACCTACTCTGATTTTTTTTTTTTAAAGCTGTCTGAAGCTCTGTCCCTTGCGTCCGCAGCTTTGATGCACCAGAGCAACAACGTGGACAGCAGACGTTGCTACCAGTGTGTGAAGTTCTTGGTCACGTTGGCCCAGAAGTTCGTAACAACCACAGTGATCCATTCATATCGATTCTATAAAGTACTGTATGTACAAGTAAGACAAAGCCCCCTTTTTTGCCACCAGGTGTGCTCCAGCCAAGGATTATTTCAAGGACCTGTCTGGTCACTGGAGCTGGGCAGTGCAGTGGCTCCAGAAGAAGGCACGTTGAGATGCATTTATATCTCATATATGGATATTAATTGTTTTACAATATTGCGATAATCATATTTGTTCCTCAGATGACCGAACATTATTGGACGCCGCAGAGTAACGTGTCCAATGAGACGTCCACCAATAAGAGCTTCCAGCGCACCATTTCGGCGCAGGTATGCACACGCTTGAATCCAAAGTTCTTGTGCAATTCAAAAGATAAGCAGCCACGACTGTACATTAAAGTGACGTGAAGGCAAACATTTAAAGATGCTCGACAACCTTGATGGCATGTATCTTGTTCAAGGCCAACTGTGAGGTTTCAGAATTTTCCAAAAGCACACTTCATATACCGTATTGGCCCGAATATGAGACGGCCCTGATTATAAGACGACCCCCCTCTTTTTCAAGACTCAAGTTTGAAAAAATACTTTTTGAACAGCAAATACATTTTTATACAGAAAATAATCACAGTACATCTGAAACAAATGATTATAACAATATATTTGAGAGTAAAAGCATGTAATTTTGCCTCACTCAAATCTTAATATCTGAACATTTAAATATGTAAATGTGCAATCACATTCGTAAATGAATGGGTTTTGGTTTTTGAAATGTAAATGACATCATAACTTCTCCTCAGCTGCCGGTTAACCTGGCCGATCTTCGATCCACTTTTCTCCAGATTGTCGCTAGGTTTCTCCATTTTGTGTTATCTCTTCTATTATTTCCTTCTCTTTTCTTTCTTACCGCTATTTTTTATTTTTCTTCTTCGTGCTACCGCTATTTTTATTTTTATTCTTCGTGGCAGGGGTTCACTTTGGCCTGTGGAGTCAAGTTCAGCATTCGCTTCATTGATATCTGGCGCCATCTAGCGTCGTGAATGGGTATAATGTCTAGACCCCGAATAGAAGACGACCACCACTTTTTCTTATTATTTTTCTTATTTCAATGCAAAAAACACCGTCTTATATTCGGGCCATTACGGTATTTGTATTTTGGTCTGAGACCAAGGTAGAACTTTTTTTAAAATCCACATTGCATTTACATTACAAAAATCTGGCTTTTCAAATAGGGTGTGTAGAGTTTTTACATGCATGGTAAAAAATGCATGTGTATGTGACACATGCACTGTACAGATGTAGCATATATTTTTCTGCATATGTACACATTCACGTGGCTGTGCGTGTGTGTGTGTATTTTAAAATGTGTTTTGCTGCCACCCTAACTCACGTGTTGGTGCATGTGAACCGTGAAGGACACGCTGGCTTACGCGACGGCCTTGTTGAACGAGAAGGAGCAGTCGGGCAGCAGCAACGGCTCCGACGGAAGCCCCGCCAACGAGAACGCCGAACGCAGCCTAAGACAGGTAAGTGTGTGCCGCTCGACTATGCCGTCACGTGGTCCAATCACACGCGCACAAGTTCGTGGAATGATACGCTTACACACTCACACACTCGGGAGGAAGGCAGCATGTAACTGGCAATTTTCTACCACCCACGACTGCAATTAGACTGACGAGGAGCCGCATTGTTCTTTTTCTGATGCCACATTTGTCACCGCAGCCAACTGAACTATATAAAATCAAAACACTAATGGCAAGATCACAAAACTGTATGAAAATTTGAGTGCAGCTAAAAAAAAAAAAAGCATTGGGAAATGCTTTATGTGCAGCCCGTGTACTTATCGTTTTCTTTTTGTTACCACACTCTCTCCTTGACAGGGCTCCGAATCTCCCATGATGCTCGGCGATTCCAAGAGCGACCTGGAGGATGTGGACCCTTAAGCTCTTTTGGGGTGGGATAAAACCCTGCGGGAAGGCGCGCGGGCCGAGCTCCACGCAGCCCCTCCACCCAATTTGGGGCATTTTTATTGGCCCGAGGACATGCGGGGGCGGGGGGGAAAGAAAAAAAAAAGCACGGCAATCGGAAGAACTTGACACAGAATAGAGGAAAACCATACGAATGACAAAAACTGAGAAAATCGTGAATTACTTCCATGGAGATGATTTAAAGGGCAGTTTGGATTAAAGAGGAAGCCAGCAATCTTCCTCCATCGATCGTCTTTTTACAGCAGGGGAGGGGTGGGCATTTTACCCTTTGTTTGTTGTTTTCCTCACACACACACACACTATCCATCCATCCATCCATTTTCAATACCGCTTATCCTGTCGCGGAGGGGTGCTGGAGCCTATCCCAGCTGACTTTGGGCGGAGCCTGAACTAACCAATCAGTCACAGAGCACATAGAGAGGGCACATATTGCCATTCACATCCACATTCACACCCTCACAGAGTGGGAACTGATCCCACGCTGCCCACACTCAAATCAGGCGCCGTGTACCGGTGCGTACACACACGCACACACACACGTCTGTTCCCATTTGTTGCGTAGATATCCAATGTTTTAAAAGTCCTTGAGAGTAACCTCCACACAATTGCGCATCTACACAAACGCGCGCACACGTACACACACAAGCACTTGCTTGGTATGAGGAGCTGGTATGGGGGGGGTCGTAAATATGCACTTTATTTGCCACGTTCAACACGCGCTTCCTCGAGAGCCTCCTCGCCTTTTTTGGTTTTCTCTGCTCATTTTAACAACACTATTACTACTACTCAGTACTGAGCGTCACTTCAAGTAACACACTTTTATGCGCTCACTTTTTTTTTTTTTTTTAACTCTCTCCACCACCTTTTCAGACTCGGATGCGAGCTTTATGCAAAAATCGCTCAAGAGAACAGAGGTGGGTGGGGGTTATTTGCAGATGCCAATGTCCCACGCACACACATACATACTCATAAATCACACAGTTACCTCTGCCATACTTTTATTTGCCTTTTTGTGTCTCTTGTGCCATCTAATATACACACACACACACACACGACGGAACGTGTAGCTTTGACTTGACTCAAATACACACACACACACATCATCTGCTATTTAATGCTAATATTACCTCTGCCAAGTTTTTATTTGCCTTTTTGTGTGTGTGTGTCTTTCATGCCGTCTTTAACACACACATCCACACAGGAAGGCAGATGTAAAAAAGCTGACTGTACAGTAACTCATCCAAGCGCCTGCTCGTAAACACACATTCATGTGACCTCGGCCATGCTTTTATTTGCCTTTTTGTCTTTGGTGCAGTCTTGAACACGCACACTGACACACACATACACACAAAGAAAAAACATGTAGCTTTCATTCGATCATACACACACGCGTGTAGCCCAGTTATCGGGAGTTCCGAAGTGCCTTAATCTCCCGATAACACTCCCCGCCCGCTGCCCAATATGTGTTTCTGTGCGTGTGTGTTTGGGGAAAGGCTTGACGGGTCGATGTTTACACGGCGAGGACCTAGGAAACAATTTGAATGGTCATGTGATCACAGACTTCCTAATGTGATGTGTGTGTGTTGGAGGGTGACTTAGAAAAAAAAAAAAAAAAAAAGTCCCCCCGCCCACCCCCCACTGTGTTGTTTTGTGAGCACTTCCTCTCACACGTTCAAAGGAAGAAAAAAAAACACGAGTCAATCTTTATTTTTAATGACAAGGAAGGGAGCGGGGTGATGTTGATAGGGGGGAGGCATCCATGATACATGCGTGTTTTACCGTCAGGTTTTTTTTTTGGGGGGGGGGGACGATCCACGATCTGCCATCACACGGTTTTTTTTGTGTGATCGTGTCTGTATCAAGCATGTTAAAACACTCGTTTTAATTTGTACGACAGTTTGATTACGGGGGGGTGGGGGGAGGGGCAGGGGGAGATTTGATATAAAATAAACTGGAATGCACAAGCTTTGTGTCAACTTTAGCTTTTTATTTGCAATTGTTCGTACGGCACTTTGATAACTAAATGTATGGTCCTTTATATTTGCCACATGTGTCGTCCTTATATGTGACGATTCTGCTGATCATTTTTGGTGCTCTCAAACTTAAACCATGTTTTTCGTTATATCTTAGCCTGATAGAGTATAATTGTCATTTTTGAACATTATCGGAAAACGAGATGTTTTTTTTTTAAAGAACTTCACGGTAGTCTAATAATTAATAATAAAGCACATGGCATGACTCGGAATTAGAAAACATTTTTTAACAACAAATCGTCCCAACAATAAATAAAACAATTATGTTTGAACTAAATAACAGAATAGTGAGGATCAAGCGGCTCGGATGATGAATGAATGAATGAATAAATAACAGAATTACCTCCATGAACTTGTTTAGTGTTAAAAAGCCACATGCTTAAAATCTTAAATGTTAATCAGGCCGACTCCAATCAAGTTGATTATGTTCCGCCTCCTCCAGGCCTCATCAAGCTTTCCATTTGATTGCATGCTGCTTGCTGCTGATTGGCACCATCTTTAGGTCCACATTTTTACACTCTTCTGTGGCGACAGCAGACGGTGTCACCCCACCTCTCCGGACTCAGTGGAGTCCGGGTCCAGCCCGGAGGACAGGAGCTGAGGAGCTGCGGTTCTGACACTCGGCACTCAAAGCCTAGAAGCAGGAAGGAAAATCATTTTTAAGCACATGCCTCCATACGTGTTCTATTGCACTTAATGATGCTACAATATAGAACAGTTTTTCAGGAAAATGATACACATTACTCCCAAACTTTTGGGGATAGTGGACTTTTGGGCAAAATTGCAGGATGAATATAAAATTCACTGTAACCTTTTACGGGTTGGTTGGTTCCGCTCTCTTCATTATGGGAAAAGTAATACAACCTCAAGTCAACCACTTTAAAGGTTATACAGTCATGAATTTTTTAGCTTCATCTTGAAATTCCTCCCAAAAGCACAACAAAACATTTTGTGAGTACAGTAATGTGTTTAACAAAGTAGTGATTAAAGTCTTGTTTACTTGTCATGTTGTTGACAGTATGCGGCACGGTGGCCATCGCATTTGGAGTGTTGAGACGATGTCGTCCCATAAGCGCACGAACGTCAATTATCCTGCTGGTGGAGTAGCGTAGCATCGCTTGAAGGACTTGCAGTGGCGATGCTTTCCGATTGGATGACAGGATCAAAGCTGCGATGCCTAATAATAATAATATTAAATATATATAATACAATAAAATAAACAGTAGAATGCAAAGCTAGGTTTTGATATTTGTTGTGTTGAGTTGGTTAGCTAGGTAATGAGTACATTTGTTTTTGACTTTAACTAATTGTAAATTTCCCCAGTGTGGGACAAATAAAGGATATCTTATATTAATAATTCAACTTGTTCTTTTCATGATTGTTTCACAATTTAATTAATTACAGTTATTGGTTGGTTAAGTAAGGAACCAATTTCCACAAAATATAGTTTACAGCCAGTTCAATTACAAGGTGCCTGACTGTAGCAGTGTCCCACCAGTGTTTGTCAGCTGACACCCACTTAGTAATGCTCATTGCGGCCACCTGCAGGATTGGAGTGGAACTTTGCGTAATGGTCAAACTGATGACGTCACAAACCAGCCACGTGCGCTGCCGCCTGCGACGTTCCGCTGTGGGCCGTGAAACAGGTGTCGCATTCACTGCTCGCGCTGATGATGTCATCACCAGGCGCAAACAGGTTGACGCACCGCCCAAAGTTAGTGCCGCCAGATCCTAGCGCCACACGCCGGTTCGAAACGTCGACCGCTCCCACCGTGATCACCTACGCAAAGAAGATGTGAAACGGACAAGATTTACCCCCCTAGGCCTCTTGAGGCCACCTCGCCCGTTGGTGTCCCGACTTGGCGTCACCTCAGGTTCGGACGCCGGTGAGTAGAAGCAAGCGTCATCTTTGTAGTTCCCGGCTGCAGCGACGACCACGGCGCCGCTGGCCACCAGCTTCCGACTGGCCAGGTTCAGCGAGCGGCTGAAGGCACCGACAAAAGGCAGCAACACGACGACTGGACTCCCGTTTGCGGTGGCCCGGATGTACTCCAAGCCTGACCACAAATAAAAAAAGAGGAGCAAGTGGCACCCTCCATCCATCTATGTTACTTTACTATGAATAATGCGCATGCATGTATGTATTATTTACTTTTTAAAATGTATTTTGCAAAAAACAACAACAAAATCTAACATCCAGGGGGAATGTTGTACAAGTCTATATATTTTAAACAATTGTTTGTTTAAAAAAAAATCTTTATTCATTCATATTATTTCCCCTAATAAAAGGATACCAGCAAATCGGGGAAATGCATTATAGTTAGTACAGAGAATAATTTGCATATTTTTCAGGTGATTTTAGGGTGTGTATATATTCAGGGGTGTCTTATACTGTACTGGGCAAATGACGTCATCGTATTTTCTCCATCGTGCAGCGGCGTGTGACGCATTGCTATGAATTTATTTCAAAGAAGCCTCACCCGCCAGAGCACCTGATACGGACCCCTTTCCGTGACAATTGAGCACTCGCACCAAGTGGATGCCCGCACCTCGGGCCACGCCCGAGTCCGCCCCGCTTACCACACTTGCAACATGTGTGCTGTGAGCGCTACACCGGCTAACCTGGAGAAACGCAAAAAAAAAGTTTTAATTGTGTATGGATTAAGAATAATTACACACTGTTACCTCATTTACCTACTGATGTCTCAGCATGCGATATATGACCAGAGAAATGCATTACGTGTGCGTGTGTGTGTGCGCCTGTATTATACTTTGACTCCATCTTCTTCCGGAATTTCATTGAAGTCTGTAGCGACCACTCGTCCTTTCAGCTCTCTGTGAGAAGCCCTAATGCTGCCATCCATCAGATAAACTTCCATCTTGCCTCCATCATCTGCAAGTACAAATTCTTCAGTGTGCGCGTGTGTGTGTGTGCGTGTGCGTGTGTCAGAGATGTGTTCCTCGAGCCGATCCTTGGGCTCGAGGACCGAGGGGCGGTCCTTGGTCCTCGGCCTTGGCCTCGGAGTCAAGTCCTTGGTCCTTGGCCTTGGCCTCGGCCTCGGAAAATTTCTCAAGTCCTTGGCCTTGGCCTTGGCCTCGGGTTGCCGGTCCTTGGACACAACACTGGCGTGTGTGTGTGTGCGTGTGTGTGACAAAGGGGACAACACACTGGGCGGAGTGTACGTTGTGTTTTCCCTGGTGCCGCCATGTAAGTCATTGTTGAGGCTCCAGGGGGCGCTCTGGGCAAAGACGAACGAGTCCTCCTCCACGTACTGGACATGAGGGAGCTTCAGTGCCTGAACACACACAAACAAAGTATGTCGAGTAGAACGGTTTTTTTTTCGCCGCAAGAAACGAATCACGTCGCTGTATGTGAATTATACGCTAACACTGTTCAAAGATGAATTTGTCTGCTTCAAACCAAAATTGACAACTCCAGGTATGAGCCTTTTGTGATTTTTTTTGTGAGGCCTGTCGTGATGACAAATTTTGCATCAATCTGTGAAAGTGGTGTTAAAGGCTGCTTTTTTCTTACTTTCAAGCCCTGAAATTTGTCCAAAATGGCTGCTTCGAACCAAAATGTCCAAATTCCCGTTCATTTTTATGAATGGGTCCTCGAGAAATTTGTTTTGATAGACATGTCCATCCAAATTCATGCCGATCGATGAAACGAATGTTGCAATCGAACTTTTAAAAAAATACATTTTGAGCACTGAAATTCTCTCCAAAATGATCGGTTCAAACAAAATGTCCAACTTCTTGTTCAATTTTGGGCATAGGTCCTTAAGACTTTTTCGTGTGCCATGTTATGACAGACTTGTCCACCAAATACTATGTTAATCTGGGGCTAATTATTATGATTGTATTTGGGGGGGCGGTGGAAATTTTTGAGACCCATAAACGCAACACTTTTCTAGTTTTCCTACTAAATTCAACCAAATATCACTATTCTAATATTTGGATCCATTTTTTTCCATCTCTCTGACATCCGTCTTTTTTCCCCAACACTGCAGTGTGCGTGCTGTTCCTGCCATTGTCACATTGTCAAATGGACGAGAAGTCCTTTGGGGGAACTGGAATATACTTGCTATGCAACACACTTGCAAGCGAGGTCCTAACATAGAGTCAGCCCAGCAATAGTGACCAAAATGTTTCCAATTGTTTGCGCCTCGACAAAAAGTCTGCACGACTCGAATCGCGATCCCAAATTAAGGCGTTACCAGTTGGATGACATCACTGCTCATTTTGACCAGGAAGCCTCGCAGAGCCCCCGAGAAGAAGAAGAAGGTGCGAAGGACCTCGACTTGGTGGCCCCTCCTGGCCGCGGTGCTCCTCAGCTTCCTGATGTTCCTGTGCACATCGCCCTCGCCATGCAGGATCACCATGTAACGACCCGGCACCCGCCACGCCACCTTGGAGGAGGTAACAGTCAAGGTCCATTTAGGACTTTTGATTTCGTACAAAAACATGCAGTAGAGTTTTACAATTAATATAATCGTCATTATAAACATTTTACTCCTGCTAATAATAATAATGAGAGATGTTCAATACCACATATTTGCCATACAGAGAGTGGTATTTACCCTTTGAGTACTCACCAATATGGTGTACCGATCGATACCTGAGGTACTTTTGATATACTGTATAAAATTTCATCGAACATGAGGCTGATGATGTGACAAACTGCCGGAGTAAAGCGGCAACTGCTGCCTTGGACGACTGACATGATGTCAGATTTTTATTTTTATTTTTTTTTACCTGAAGTACCCATAAGTACACGATACCTTTAAATACGGCCGGTATTGGCCCGATACAGTTACCTGTTCCACCATCCCCAACAATCATAATAGTTTAAATATTAGTATATAACACTAATAATAATGAAGAAAAATAGTAAATTAACATTTTTATATTTTTAAACATCCATGATCCAAACATCCAAAAATAATCAAATGGAGAGAAATAAATCAGAATAATTAATAATCATAATAACTGCAGGAAAATATAACACTATTTAAAATAATGATATTAACTTGAAAAATAAAAAATGTAAAAATAACGCTCAAATCAAAAAGTGATCTTTTGAATTCTGAAATGTAATAAATATTAAATAAATAATAAAATCGATGGGCAGGTAAAAGTGGATCGAAAAGAATACTGCTAAAATGGAGTTATAAAAATAATTGTTGATAAAAAATGAAGACGTAATGATGAATTGTTTTAATAATTGTTGCCCTTTAGGAGTTATTAGTTTAATTTTTATATACCAATACAAGAGCTAATATGTCCCCAAATATATTAGTAACACCATTTAAAAAAATAAACATTCAACAAAAACAATTAAGATTGAAAGTGTAAAAAAGAAAGAAATAGTTACCCTGACGATGAGTATTAATAAACAAAAGATATAGAAAAGAACAATTACAGATCCAATAATGAGAATAAATACATCTACTTTTTTGAAGTTAAAGCACTTATTAAAGGTGAAGCTTAATATGCAAATGATTTGGATGCACGTTTGAGCGGCTTACCTTGTTGCATAGTAGAAATTCGGCGGCGGGTTCGGTTCTGGTCCCGTTTATCCCCTGGATCACAGGTGCCGAGACTTGGAGAGTCCGGCCGTGCGCGCTCACCACCCAACACGCGCAAAAACACAGCCAGCCAACCGTGGCTTCCATTCCACCGTCGCACGACTCAACTGTAGTCTAGTCGCTTTTGCTTTCTTGTGCGACCCCAAATCCCCCCCACCACCACACACACACACACACACCCGCTCCAACACCCCCCCCCCCGCCCCCAAATTGGAGGTCGGTACCAGTGACGTCGGCTGTCATTCAAATTATCTCTCTTGATCTATCACAGTACAGTAATCCACTGATACAAGTATGCCCCCTCGTGGTCGGGAGTAGCATGGTAGCTGAAATAAGACCAATAAATGGAGTACTGGAAACGATTACAAAATATATATTTCATACAAATTATTGCCACGTGACACTCTTTGAGTAACAAAAAAATATCACTTTCCCAAAACGATAATGGTCAGTTTGGGTGTGCTTAATGTTATGGCCGGTGGATCAAGGCCAGCTCCAATGACGTCACAGCATGGGGAGCGCGGGGCAGCTGTTGTGCCGCTTAATGGGTGCATTTGCTTCCCTTTCATCAAAATAAAAAGAGACACAGATGACAACTTCATCGAGATTTGAAAAATAAAAACACAGCCTACAATACGACTGAATCTATTTGAAATATATAAACTATATATATAAAATATGCATTAATAAGTATATGATATATTAACATGCCGTATATCATCATGTAAAATGTTCGCATGCATCGGAGAGAACGCACACCTTTGTGAGCGTGTGTGTGTGTGCGTGTGTGTATACCTCTCATGTTGTCGAATGCATGCTACATCCTCCAGGTTCTTATCCCACATCCCAGGAGCGAGAACAACCTAATACACGCACACACGCCACTGTCAACAAAATCACCCTCGCAGTTGCCGCTGAACCAACCTTGGGGTAACACTGGCACACGCTCCACACGGTCCCGACTAGAACCATGGCACCACCCAGGGCACACATGGTGGCGTAGACGTGAGGCCTCTCCTTGATCATGATGAAGAGGCCCATGGTCACCACGCACCAGCCGGCCACGATTAGCCCGTATCGGTACGGTTTTCCTTCCACCATGGCCCCGTGACACTCGAGCTTGAGAGGTATGTGTGTGTGTGTGTGTGTGTGTGTGTCGAGGAGGAGGAGGAAGGTGGTTGACGTTCCACTCTGCTGCTTATTAAAGCCCAAAGACAAGCAAGGCCAGGAGGGTTGGGTTTTGATCGGTCACCTTGGTCCCAGAGTCATAATCGTGTGGGATATTTCATTCGTACGTTCTTATTTATTGACATGTGTTTTCAGCAGGTCTGTTAGTTTTCATTTTATTTTGGGAAACTGCTCCATTTTGTTGTTTATTAGTTGGAGTATTTTATTACATATTATATCAAAAGAGTGTTTGTAGGATGCAAGACAACAGTTGCAAACGAACACACTTCAAACGAACTGCAAACGTAAACGGTAAAAAAAAATATGATTTTTTTTTAAAGCGGTTTGGGGACTTTTGAGTGTAGTTGTTGACCGAGGTAGAAATCTAAAATTACGTGCTGTCTTCTTTAAAAATGTCAAATAAACCAAGAAATGACATCAGCACGAACAAATGTGTGGCGAAGGTTTTATAGAACGCAATTGTGCGAAACAGCCAAGACGACAACAACAACAAATCGAGGATAACAGTCAATCGAGCAATCTCCAGATACCGTGAAACAATGCCCCCTAGCGGCCGTCAGTAACATGAGAGATAACATGAGAGCCATCTGATCGAATACCTTGAGGTGACGTCACGGCGATAAAATTGGTCAAAGCATCACACGTATTATATCAATCTCCGGGTACAATTTAAAATACGCCCGTAAGCAGTGTCAGTGCATTCCGATTGGACTCTGACTCTTATTTTTCATGGTGTGGAGGCCATTGAATAATTTGATTGCCGATGCCTCATCACAAATAGTAGTCTTGCCGTCTAATAATCCGAAAAATGGAATGGTGCATTGTTTGCTTCAACAAATAAACACCTGACCTCTAATACAACCCTCCAGTTGTTTCAGATCTTACACAAAAAAACATTCCATTCCCTCGATTCGTAATCTTCAGATGCCTCGCCTCCAATAAACACCTCCTTTCCACTTTCACTCAGACTACACGGGAAAATATTGTAATTCCGAGATGAATAGCATTTTGTCGAACAGACCGCTCACCTCAATTTAGCCCCTCCTATCTTGGCGCTGATGTCATCTAATGATCTGATTGGGGCAGCATCCCCCTCTTGCAGGGTCCTGCATGAAAGGCAAACGTGAATCATTTTGGATGTTTTTCTGTTTGTTTTTTTTTGCTATGACTCTGATGTGCTAATTTTTACAGGGTCTCCGTGTTAAAAGAGACTCAACATGAAGGCACTTAGTGCTCAGGGAATGCTTTGTTAAATCCAAGAAGTGCCGTGCGGCCACAGTAGTTGGTCACGTAATTCAAGCAAGCCAATCAAGTTGACGCTTTTTTCCTTTTGAAGAAAGTCCTCGGCCCCACTTAAAAGGCACCGCGATAAAAAGTGAGACGGCTTGCGCACACGGCGATAAAAGTCCAAACATCAGAGCTGCTCGCCGCCACCGTTTTCTTGGATCTTCATCACTGCGTCGTAGGACGGGGGTGGTTCCATGGTCCAGGGGGGCGGAGTTGACGGGAGCACCGGTTCCAGGGCCGTTTCTGGACCCGCTTCGCGCTCCGGTGCGCCACCGACGGAGTCTGTCGACATCTCCCGACGGATTCGGTCCAACCTCCTGAAACGGGCGACAAGATGGACGGGAGGTGAGGCGTCTGTTCGATGTTGTCCAGGACAGCACATTTTCATTGTATTATTATTATTATTATTTTGGATCCAATAAAGCTCTGCATGGTGAAAAACAGCGTCATTGTGTAAATGGTGCCTCGGGTAAAACATCTGGGAGATTTAACGCAGAGCACAGCACAGATTGTTTGAAGTGTTTGACCACAGACCACGTCCATGGAGAGCGTCAAGCTTCGCGCGCGACGTGGTCCGATAATCAAGCCATAAAACTGCCGCCTTCTTATTTTCACTGTCATCTTCCGAAGGCCACGAAGCACGTCGCTACCGCGTGACGAACTACACACACACACACACACACACACACGCCCCGTAATGACAATTACAAAATAAAGTACACTTCAGCATCAGATCCCCAAAAATTATACTCTTGCTGCAAGGGTCGCGGGCGGTTTGGGGGGGGGGGGCGTTGGTTCTGGAGCCTATCCCGGCAGTAGGCGGGGGACACCCTGAACCGGTTTTCCAGCCAATCGCAGGGCACACAAAGACCAACAACCATCCGCGCTCACACTCACACCGAGGGACAATTTAGAGTGTTGCATTCGCCTCTAAAACTAAAATACAACCCCCCCCCCCAAATGCAGATAGTAGCCAGCGGTCTATTTGAACGCCTCCTATTTATCTCCTCAGGATTTCAGCTCCCTATAGGAAAACAGGGTAAATAATGGATGAGGTCTGCTTTGTGTTTGCTTACAGGAGCTCTGGCAGAGGTATTTGTGCTGGAGAGCGCCCTTTAAGTTATTATTAGAAGACTGATGCTAACGTGTCAATGTCTTTGCAGCACACACACACACACACACACACACACACTCACTCTCTCGCTCTCTCACCCTCTCAATGCAGGGACACCAGGTCAATGTAATCAATGAATATGATTATCGCCGTAAAAGCAGAATTGACAATCAGTGGTTAGTCACTCCTGTCATTTTACATGATTTATTCTTTTTAATATGTATTTCCCGTCTTTATGATGAATAAAACTATTTTTTACCAATGTCTTGACTCAATAGTACCAATTTTAGCGTCGGTGGAGCAACACACGTAGACACATTAGACATGTATTCTTTATCCTCTATAAAAAAACGGCATTGTTTGGAGAATTACTTTTTACCCTTATCTGAGTCATATAACTTAAACTGATTCGACCAGATACTTTTACCGTGGTGCAATTTTCGACATGCAGTATTCGAAAGTACACGTGACGCCATGCCTAATTTTCCTATCAAAGCTGTCTGTCTTTTTACCTTTGGATGGCCAGCGACTGCTGCGGGCTGAAACGCGTGCCCGTGCGCGGGTGCAGTAGGAAATGTCCCGGCACCGCCGCCTGCAGGTTCTTCATGGCCATGCACAGCCCGCTCACCAGCAGGCCCACGCCCCCCATGCCCAGGGAGAGCCCCATGACGGGCGCATAAAAGCTGGGCAGGGGCGCGCACAGGGCCACCAACCCGCCGGCCCCCATCAGCAGCACGCCCAGGAGGAGCAGCGCGCCGTAGGGCAGCGGCATCGCCTCCGTCCCGCTCCTCCTCGCCTTCCTCCGGGAGTCCTCAGCCAGTCTGCTGCGGAGACGCGTGCGCTTCTTCAAGCATCTCGTCGAGGGTAAAACACTCCCATGCCGCCGCCGCCGCCTCCTCCTCCTGGTTTAGGGGGAGAAGATCCCGCGTGTCGTCGCCTGGAGGGTGAACATTTCCGCCTTTGCGTCGAGGGTTGGCGGCGTGGGAGAGACACGGTAGCCGGGGAACTCTGGTCTGCTTTGTGGTTGCAGCGGAGAGGAAGTGTTTTTTTTTTTTTTTTTTTTTTTACACGAGGAGGGCTTTTCTGTGACGAGCTCCGGGTGGGCTGGACATTGTCACCGTGCGTGTTTGTTGAACCTTTTAGACTGTCCTCAACGATGTTAACACTTCCCAAAACGGAATGAAAATAGTAGACGTTGTGTTGACTTGTTGGGTTATCTCGTCGTAACGTGAAGCTGAAGTTAATATGTGACAATTAGACGTGATAGCAAGATATTGTTGCCCCCCCCCCCCCCCCCCCGGCCCCCTTCTCCCGATTTGTCACAAATACAACAACTTCCCGCTTTGGACACAAGGGGGCAGTATACGACAGAAAGTCTCACACTCATACGCACACCATACTTGGAAATGTGTACTGTGAATACGGCTCGGCTCATCGCAGAGGATAAAGAATAGATGACCGAGTATTTATATCGCATGCGTTGCAGTCTTATCTGCGTTTCGTTTTCCCATTACGTTTTTAAGAACAAAACTATGTGATTGATTTAAACGCACAATGTGTAATTCTTGTTATGGTATATGTTTACGTGGACGGTAATTTTCAGTGTGTGTGTGTGTGTGTGCGTACACACTCATGTACATATTCACACACACATTTATGCACTTTGTTTGGACAGGTTTGCCTTTTTCAGAGGCTACATTTATGCAGACGTGAGGCGGCGGCGTTCGTCACGACTTTGTTTGGACTGATTGTCAGAATGAGTCTTCATGCTTGGTGGATATGCCCCATAAACTTTATGTAAATAGCCGAAATCAACCTGCACGTTTTCAACACCGCAATGTTAACCATGTCATGTGTGATATTTCAATCTTATTTGTAACCATAACAGAAGAGCATGTGGAATTTCATTCCACATACCGTAGTTATATATTACATTTTCATATCAACATGACTGTCTTGTGTGGTCTTCAGTATTCATGGTCAATGGAGAAGCACAAATATAATTATGCTCAAAATATTACAAAGCAATATCTAAAAATACAAAGGTATTACAACAACAACAAAATGGGGGCCGGGGGGACTAATTTGAAAAAGTACTGGAATATTGCAGCAAAAATAACCATACGCTGGACTAAAACGTATAAATAATAACATTCATTCATTCATTCATTCATCTTCCTAACCGCTTGATCCTCACTAGGGTCGCGGGGGGTGCTGGAGCCTATCCCAGCTGTCTCCGGGCAGTAGGCAGGGGACACCCTGAATCGGTTGCCAGCCAATCGCAGGGCACACAGAGACGAACAACCATTCGCACTCACACTCACACCTAGGGATAAATAATAACATTGATCTAAAAATATTTATTTCATAAGATATAAAAGAAAAAAATTAAAAAAAATATCAGAAAAATATAGGCAATAATACAATTTGTAAGAAAAAAAATCAATTTAAAAAACAGTCAGAAATAAGCCATGTCTCGTCACAATGCGTTGAAGCAGTGGGGTTGTCCTTAACTGTACTACTCGGTAGCAACCAGCAGAGGGAGCAATCAAGTCAGTTCCCAAACTACTGTCGTCGGGTGACAGAAATTTTGGAGCGTGACCATTTTGAACTGAAAAAAACATCTCCTAAGAATAGATTTTGCTGTAATATAATTTGAATGTTTCAAAAGAGCAATGTATTCGATTTTCTGTATTTTGTTGTTGTTGAAATAAAAACTAGCATGACATAATATACTATCACGTCGCATAATATAGTGTAAAAATAAGACAGCCCGCAGTTGCGCCCTAAATCACCAATTTATTCACGCGATATGAATACAATCACACACTTACTCTCTCTCACCTCACACACACACACACACACACGCACGCATACACCATATTGAAAGTCTGTTGCATGAGTCTTTTATCTGTTGTCTTGCATTATGAACCCTTAAAAGCATGCATATGCAGGGATACTCCTATCCAAATAAACGAAATGCATCATATATAGTCATCATCATCAATGTCACCGTCAGACATCAAACATACAAATGTCATTCAAATACAACCGACAAGAAAATGTAGGAAATGAATAGAATCACTAAGTACTAACAACCAAAAAAAAAAAAAAAAAAAAAACAGAAATCCAAAATACAGAAAAAGTGATACATGGTGTGCATGATAAGCGCCTGAAATCTGATGGTCATTTTTATTCCTTTGCAATAAAAATAGTCTAAATAAATAGAAATATATGAATACAAATACACAAATGGCACAAACATATCGTTTTTCAAATTAAAAAAATACACTCAAATATGTATAGCAATCAGTCTAAAAGAATAAAATCTGAAATGATTATTATTAAATAAAACATATAACTAGCTATCTATCGATCGATCTCTCGCTCTCTCTCTCTGTCTCTCTCTCTCTCTATATATATATATGTAAATATATATATACCATGTATACATTAATAACATTCTATTAATATTTAATTGTAATCATTTAATAATATGTTCGAAACGGAAAACAATATGCATGGTGTTCAGTGTTTTGAAAAACTCCACATGTGACTTTGTTATGGTCCAATAAAAGCTGAAATTGTAGTTGGGGTCAAGTTGAGGCACTTAAAGTAGTGGCAGAGTTGACACAAGTTCGAATGTGATTGCCTTTTTCTGAATACTGCCAAATCCCAGTTATGAGTCCGTGCAAGTCAATTACCTTCTTGAAAAGAGGAGGAGAAAAAAAATCAATTCCGTTGTACAGGTTATACAGACGGTATCCGTAATGGTGGAAAAGGTTTTGAAATAATTTATCCAGGTCTCGTTTCTGACACCACAATAACCTGCCATTTGAACTTGGTGGGAGCGGGGTGGTGGTGGTGGGGGGGGGGGGGGGGTAGACTTTCTGTATTCACTGTATGCCTCCGAAAACATGCAAATTGTGTTCGTCGAAGACTCTTGAATTGTGCATAGGTTTGAGTGGGAGTAGTTTTTGTCTATATGCTCCCTGCGATTGACTGGCGAACTGTTCAAGGGGGTCCCTGCCTCTCTCCACCCAAAGTGATCCGGGCAAGGCTCCATCTTACCCATGATGTCACCCCTAATGAAGATACAGTAAGTGCAGTCGAAAATGGATGTGTGGATGTCTCTCTTTTTTTTTTAAACCTCAAAGCTGATCTCTCTGGAGCGTCCGAACAGCGGCTCGGTGGCCAGGTGCGTGTCGGAGTAGGCGCGGCGCAGGTGCGTGGAGCTACATGTGGTTTTGATGGCCACCTCGTAGGGAGGCGGTGGTCCCAGCCAGGGCGGGGGGTGCGGCGGTGGGCTGAAGCCGCCGGGTTCCATGGGGGGATAATCGAAGTCCTCGCTGCGAGCGCCTTGTCTTTGGCAATCCAGAGTCCTATATGGGAACAGAACAAATGCACTATTATCTCCTGTGCCTCATCGTTCTGAGGTTCGGGGTGTTCAGGTTTTCCTGGTGATCAGTACGGTATAGCATGTTTGAGAGACTTGTATCAGACTAGCATCCAAACAAACCACAGCCTCAAATGAATAAATAGATACGATATGCTACTTATGAGCTGTGCTGAGCGAATGGCCATGCTTTCCATTACCACGCGCCATGTAGGGATGTCTGTTAGACAGTTTTCGTCTACTAAATATCCGCAGCACAACCCGGAAATGCGTGGACCAGTCTGTGTCTGCTGATCGCGCCACAGGGCCGGTTAATAAGAGCAACTAACAGACTGTGACAACCGGTGAGTGGACTAATTTCTGGTCTTTAAATCCGAAAGCTGCTAAATCCAGGTCCATTGAATCAAAGTTCCTCCGTATGTGCCCTGACATTGCCTGGCCAGGGTGTATCAAAGTCAGCTAATGGCGGTTCCAGCCAGGGTCCAACATTAACAGTGGCCCGATGGCCCTGGGCCAATATGGCAAAGTTGGCCACCTTACAGACACTGACCTGATCAGGCAGTACACATTTCATAAACAGATACGATGAAATCAACACATTCTTGGTTTTTACTCCAAATACAGTATTTTGTGTTGTACCCCCCTCGAACTAACAGTCCCACACCATGTAAAATGATTCAGAAACATTTTAACGTTGTACCGTTTGACAAATACATTATTCTACCGGTACTATTAAATTTGTGTTGTCCCTTTTAACCGCTGTACTCAAAGAAGCACTTCAAGATAGTTCCTTGGCGCCAAGATACCACAAGATTGCACCACGGCTAGACTTTGTCTTGGCCTGAGCACAAAATCTTTTGTTCACAACAGAAGTCAAAGATTATTTGCGGCAAAAATTCGTGGGCCGCATAAAATGGCGTGAAGGGCCAAATCTTGCCCACGGGCCTTGAATTTGACACCATTGCTCAACAACTAAAGCCACTTCCTTAATGGTTAAAAAAAATCGGTTTCCAAACTCACCCTGGCAGAAACACCGACTGGGACTCTGGGAAGCGATTGCCGTCATGCGCAAAGAGGGCATGGCTGCTGTAGCCGGCGTATTCATTGTAAGGGTAGTGAGGGCAGTCGGGGTCAAACTCCTGCTGGTTGTAGTTGGAGGTGCTCTTGCTGTTCATGGCCCAGAAGAGCCCCAGGATGAGCATGACCACCCCCAGCACCACGCAGCACAGGGAGAAGGGCTGCAAGCGGCTCTGTGACGAGGCCAGGAAGGCGGTGGAGCCGCCAGTCACGATGAGGAAGGCGCCGATGAAAATGGCACCGTGGTGCAGGGACGGCATCCTCCCGACTGTGAGGTCAGCGCAGAGGCCGAACGAACGGTGTCACTCGGGTCCAGATGGGATGGGGCTCCCCATGTGCTTGGAAGGTGATCAGACATCCACGTATTCCTTCAAGAAATCCAGAAAAATAAAACCCTCTCACTTTTTCATCCTCGTGAGTGGAAAAAGTGGAAGAAGAGGTGAAGCTCCAGGTTTGGGAAAGGTGCTCGAAGTGAGCTTTTTGATGTGAAATGGAGGACTTGTTTGCAGAGCGGGCTGCTGTGGACAAGCTGCGTGTTTGTCATCGCAGCAGATGGACAAGAAGACCAAAGAGCCCATTAAGAAATCTTTACTGGCGCCCCACCCTCCTCTGTCTAATGTGTCTGAAGCGTACCACTTTAGTGTACGTGTGTGTGAGTGTGTGTGTGTGTGTATTCAGGAAAATGATGACATGGAAACTGGGTTTCTGCGTGTGACATCAATTACAGAAACGACAGCATGTGTGGTAACAATTCCAATAACATGATGATGGCCACAAACAATACATACAGGGTGTTCACAAAGTCTATTAAAAAAGTGGTGGCATATGTGAATCAGATTTATTCACAGATTCCACCGATTTTTAAAAAATGTGCTTTTAATGAATGTGTTCAATTGTAAAGAGATTTTATGAGTACCCTTTACATTGTTCGCCTACTGTATATGCTCACTAGATAATGACAACATAATGGACATTTTAGGATTGCTTTAACTTAATAAGTATGGAACTGTACTTGGAATTGACGTCGTGATTAGATTGATAGATAAGCAATTACAAAAATTAAAAACAGACGTTGTATGTTGGTAAGTTAAGTAATATCAAATGACGTTGAATTATGCTACAGTAGCATTTTCACTATGAGTGTAAAGGTGTAGTATTAACAATGTATTGATTAATTGTAATACAGTAGGCCTGTATCCAATATGTACATTGTATACATGCATGTGATGCATGTATACAATAGGTACCGTATATTGCACATGGAAACTTGAGAAACAGTAAAATACAAAAAAAAATCTAGTACCAAACATTGAGTGCAGTGAGAGCTAAGAATACGGTAAAAATATACATGTACGTATGTTAATATTCACAAAATTAATCGTATATATTATACGCATAGAAACGTTGTAGTGTCCAATATATTTATCACAATAAGAGGAGAATCAACATATGAAAAAAAAGGGATGCTATTAAAATGCAGTACAATAATAACACCACCCCCCCCAAAAAAAAAACATTTATATTAGTTCTTGAATTTACGTTCAGTACGTACATTCCACGATTGAAAATAGACACAAGAAACCGGTTTTATTTGGACACACTGACAAGTTGAGGGTGGGATGGTGTGACCGATTTCTTGCGCTGCCATTGGTCGAAGCCCGGCGAGACTGCCAAGAATAATTGCCCACGCTCGGGTGTTTGACCAATCCCAGTGAGGCATTTACGCTTCGTCCCGCCTTTATAGCGGAATACCCCAATGAGGGTCTTCTAGTAGTCGTGGCTTCGAGTCCAGCGACCTATCACTGGGGTAGGGTGACCATTGCCATTATTTGGCACATTAACAAACCAATCTCAGTGGAAAGTTTGAACTTTTGTATGATAAGATTAACTTGATGTATCAAACGGCGCCTTTCCTGCCCCGTGTGCGTGAACGATGGAGACGGTGCTCGGCCTCGTTTTTTTCGCGCTTTTTTTGCTCCTTCTGTGGATCCAAGTGAAAGGTGTCGACTACGTGCTGGTTCACCAGCGTTGGATATTCGTGTGCTTGTTCCTGCTGCCTCTGTCGGTCATTTTCGATGTATACTTCTACGTACGAGCCTGGATCATCTTCAAGATGTGCTCTGCGCCGAAACTGCACAAACAGCGTGTGTGTGAGATCCAGAGACAGGTAGGCAAACCTGGCGCATGCGCAGAAGACGAAGTCGGAATTGGTCCTCGCCTAGCTAAACTCTGAACATCCAACCTTGTGCATAAATGCCATGGGGATATTTAAAGCAATTCGGTCTGAAAATTTATGACTTGTTTAATATGAATAAAGATATTTTACACAAAAAGTATATTTTAAAAAATATCGAACAGACCACCAGGGGCGGAGCTACCTTTAGGCTCACCCTTTACCATTCTCTGGCCTCCCACAAATAGAAAATTCTGATATCTGTCATTTTCCCGACATTTTCACATGGATGGAGTATTCTTAGACAACTTGATACTCTGCCACAAGTTATTTATATTAACTGCATATTTAAAGCATGCATGAAATAAAATGCACACATATAACAATCTTGTACACTCACTCATAATACAAAGAGGTGCACAATTGAGTGATTTTTTTGCTTTTAGATATGAGTGTTATGAAGGTAAGTGTCGGCTGTCGGTGACCACTGATCACGTTGAATGGCTGCTTGCAACTCCGTGCATGAGGTAGAAGTACACGATGAAAAAGCAAAGCAACGAGAAATGCAAATGAAACTCAGCAAAATATTGTTTTTTAAATGAGATTTGTTCCTGACCGATTATGAATGTGATGGGCATTGTTCTGGATATGTTTACATTTTATTTTATGACTTATTCACACACTATCCCTAAACTCTGTTTAATATGATTAAATGGTGTCTGGATGAGTACAATTGACCAGGCCCAGATTTCAAACTGGGCATTTGTGAAGGAAGGGGCAAAAAAAAAAAAAATAAAGTCAAACCCTACACAGGCATTTTCAACTGCCAACCAAGTGGAAAAAGTACTAGACCAAACCTCAGGTACTCTGATCTGTTTCCAGGTGCGCAAGTGGCGGGAGGAGGGCTGCAAGGGCTTCATGTGCACGGGCCGACCCGGCTGGCTTTCAGTGTCCCTGCGGGTGGGCAAGTACAAGAAGACCCACAGGAACATCCCCATCAACATGATGGATATCCTGGAGGTGGACACCCAAAAGCAGGTGGGGGAGAACACACGGCCACAAGATGATCCTTAAGAGGATTGAAGAAGTTTGTTTGCAAATTCCAGTCATGTTGGATAATTTTTTTTGGAGGGGTCAGGGGTCATTCCCAAGTAGGTAGGTGGGTTCGGTAGACTCGTCTCAAATGGGAGTCTGCACGTCTGCCACCATTTCAAATTGAGATGTCAGAATTAATTGATGAATCAACAGCTAATGGATTATCAAATTAATCCACAAGTGTAATAAGTGAATACTCATTGTTTAACTTAAAATAGTTAATTTCTTATGATTTCATTCATTCATTATTCCTAAAAACGACAATGCGTTGTAAGATCTGTATTGCGCACGCTTTTATTGGTCAGAAGTGCTTAAAAAAAAAAAAAGTAAAAATCAGCATCAAAAATACATTTAGCGACACATAAAATGATCTTTGAAATTCGATTTTAAAAAAACTTTCATTGTTGCGGTTGGCTTTTTCTGATGTGCAATGTGTTTTGGCTTTGTCTCAGAAGGTTGAATGCATTGAAGCTTATTTTTATGTCCCTTCTTGAAAATATATTTTTGTTCGAGATTTATCGGTTATTTATTTATTTATTTATTTATTTTTAATGTCATAAAAACCTCGCATTTGTACATATTGTAGGTGTCGTATAGATCAAATCTCACAAGATTTAAGGAAGTGACGTCACACACGTGTTTATTTGGTGTTCAGGTGGTGCGGGTGGAGCCCCTGGCCAACATGGGTCAGGTGACGGCACTCCTCAGCTCCATCGGCTGGACTCTGCCTGTGCTCCCCGAGCTGGATGACCTCACCGTGGGTACGTCGCATTCGTGTCTCGGGGGGGATCATCGCAGACTAGGAGGGGGTGTGATGACGGGTGGGCGCTTCAGTCCTCAATCCATCACTGCTTCCTGTTTGGCCTCGTCCTTAATACTATTAGAGGAGCGACGCTGGTAGCTGAACAGATAAAACCCAGGGCGGAAATGGTTGCCGAGTTGGAGGCGCCCCGGGATCGGGTTTCATAATGGATTTCCTGATGCCATAAACTGCACATCAACGCGGCCTAATGTTTTCCCATCAGGCCCGCCGCGCATTCGTTTACCGTGGACGTCCGTGCGCGCGTCCACGGCGGGCGACATCTGTTGTTTTGCTGCCAGAAATTAAATCACGCCACGTTCTCAACCTCCCTCTTGTCTTGTCTCAGGTGGTTTAGTGATGGGCACCGGCATCGAGTCGTCCTCTCATATTCACGGCCTCTTCCAGCACATCTGCGTGGCCTACGAGCTGGTGCTGGCTGACGGCAGCTTCGTGCGCTGCAGTGAGGTAAGACACGCGGAGGAAAACGTGATCATTCATTCATTCATCTTCCGAGCCACTTGATCCTCACTAGGGTCGCGGGGGGTGCTGGAGCCTATCCCAGCTGTCTCCGGGCAGTAGGCGGGGGACACTCTGAATCGGTTGCCAGCCAATCGCAAGGCACAGAGAAACGAACAACCATTCGCACTCACACTCGCACCTAGGGACAATTCAGAGTGTTCAATCAGCCTGCCACGCATGTTTTTGGAATGTGGGAGGAAACCGGAGCACCCGGAGAAAACCCACGCGGGGAGAACATGCAAACTCCACACAGGGAGGCCGGAGCTGGAATCGAACCCGGTACCTCAGCACTGTGAAGCCGACGTGCTAACCACTGGACTACCGGGCCGCCCGAAAACGTGATCATAAAGCGTAATTTTGTTGATGTGACCCTTTGTAACAAAACAGTCTCAGAGGGCTTCACTGGCCCATGGTTTACAAAAATCAACAACATCCTTCACCATCCTGGCAAGGAACCCCCAGGGCGAGTTTTTTTATTTACAATTATTTACAAAACCTCGGTTTTCAACCAGAATGCTGTTCGAAAACCGATTGGTTCGAAAAACGAAACCACGCTCTATTAAAAAAATAATCATTCTTTATCGAACACGTCTGCTCAATAATGGAATGCTACACGAGGAAGCGTCATTTTCTCATCCAAGGAAGGCGAGAGGAGTCAAGTGGTGCATTCGAGTGCACCCAGTTTGTTCGAGAATTGAATTTCGGTCGTCATCCGAGGCATAAAAAAAACGTGCAAATTTTGGTCGAAAACCGATTTGATCGAGAACGGAGACGTTCAAAAAGCGAGGTTTGACTCGACTTGCTTTCCTTTACTTGCGCAATAGGTCAAATTCAGATCAAACTGGTTTGTTATCGAACTGTGCACTCAAAAAAAAAAAAAACCTTTGGAAAGTAAGTGAAGCGATGAAAATCAATCATTTTCTTTGCCCCCTCCCCCGAGATATCGGTCAAGCCCCTCCGGAGAAAAAAAAATCCTGGTGCCGTCCCCGAATGCTGAACATTCATTCATCTTCCTAACCGCTTGATCCTCACTAGGGTCGCGGGGGGTGCTGGAGCCCATCCCAGCCGTCTCCGGGCAGTAGGCGGGGGACACCCTGAATCGGTTGCCAGCCAATCGCAGGGCACACAGAAACGAACAACCATTCGCACTCACACTCACACCTAGGGACAATTTAGAGTGTTCAATCAGCCTGCCACGCATGTTTTTGGAATGTGGGAGGAAACCGGAGCACCCGGGGAAAACCCACGCAGGCCCGGGGAGAACATGCAAACTCCACACAGGGAGGCCGGAGCTGGAATCGAACCCGGTACCTCTGCACTGTGAGGCCGACGTGCTAACCACTGGACTACCGGGCCGCCCCCTATCTATCCCCCCCCTTTTTAAATTAAAAAAACTGTAACTATAAAATATTGTTTTGACCACCAGGAAGAGAACTCGGACCTCTACCACGCCGTGCCGTGGTCCTGCGGCACTCTGGGCTTCCTTGTGGCAGCCGAGATCAAAATTGTGCCCGCCAAGCCGTGGGTGAAGCTGCACTACGAGCCGGTGCGAGGTCTGGACAACATCTGCCGCCGCTTCGCCGAGGCTTCCCGGGACAAGAGCAACACTTTCGTGGAGGGCATCCAGTTCGCGCTGGACTCTGCCGTCATCATGACGGGCAGCATGAGCGAGCGCGCCGAGCCTGACAAGGTAGGCCGGTGAGAAATCAAATCGGGATGAAAATGTTTTCCTGAGTTTCGTGGCCCAAATATAAATTGGCAAAAAATACAGCCCACCCATGATGTCATTTTTTTTTTTCATGCCTACACTTGGACCTTCAAACCAAATAAAGAATGTGACGATACCCTTTGTCACCATGACATGTTTGGTTTGACCTTCAGATCAACAGAATCGGCCTGCACTTCAAACCGTGGTTCTTCAAACACGTGGAGGGCTACCTGACGGGTGGCAAGCGCGGAGTGGAGTACATCCCGCTCAGACACTACTACCACAGACACACACGCAGCATCTTCTGGGAACTGCAGGTACGAGGGTCGAATGATTTTCAAAAATCATGGAATGACTTTTTTTTTTCAGTCCTCAATATTTCGATTTAATAGGTGACTATTTTGGGCGGCCCGGTAGTCCAGTGGTTAGCACGTCGGCTTCACAGTGCAGAGGTACCGGGTTCGATTCCAGCTCCGGCCTCCCTGTGTGGAGTTTGCATGTTCTCCCCGGGCCTGCGTGGGTTTTCTCCGGGTGCTCCGGTTTCCTCCCACATTCCAAAAACATGCGTGGCAGGCTGATTGAACACTCTAAATTGTCCCTAGGTGTGAGTGTGAGTGCGAATGGTTGTTCGTTTCTGTGTGCCCTGCGATTGGCTGGCAACCGATTCAGGGTGTCCCCCGCCTACTGCCCGAAGACAGCTGGGATAGGCTCCAGCACCCCCCGCGACCCTAGTGAGGATCAAGCGGCTCGGAAGATGAATGAATGAATGAATAGGTGACTATTTTTTTTCAAAAGCCGGAATTCCGTTTTTGTTTTTTTTCTTCAAAATTGCAGTCTTCCCCATTTGACAGCTGCATCCGAAATTGCAATGTCAATCCGAATTTGTTTCATTGATTAGCCTTGCCAGGTACACACACACACACACGCACACACACACATATATTTATTGCCTCGTCATCCTTCACTTCCAGCTGTGCATGTCCGCCTCTTCTTTGTTACTCGTGCGGCCCACTAGCCCATTAGTTTGTGCGCGTGGTCTGCTGCAGCCCCACTTAACGGCGTGTTTAATTATGCATCGGGCTGCTCTGACGCGTGGCCATCTGCTGGCCTCGACGGACGCCGTCTGCCGGGTTTGAAAGCCACGTCGCCGGCGGGCTGACTCGGCTAAATCTCGACATTTATCTGCTGGGATGCATCGAAACCTTCCCCTCACGTCTTTTGATGTCCGTGTAGTTGGCGTGCAGCTCGTGGTGCTCACAATCGCGGGAGGATACGGTGTGTCTTTCCTCTGCGGCCACCGGTAATTCGAGATTCTTTGTCTGAATGTACTTTAAATGCGAGTACCGTATTTTCCGCACTAAAAGGCCCACCTAAAAGTCTCCCGTTTTCTTAAAAGCTCACAGCTCGTCTTAAAATCCGGTGCGCCTTGTGTATGGTCATTACGGTAATATGTCGACCCCAAAATGGCTCCTTGCTGGAGACGTGCTTACAATGTTATAACTTGCTGTTGGTTCAGCGAACTGTGTCGGCTGCTTCATGAAATATGTCTTTGTTGTAGCTCTGAAAAAAGGAGAGCTGTGGTGTTTGTTTGTTTTTTTTTTTAAGCGCACACTTTATTCATGGTTTTCACAGTCTCAACAAATACAGGTACGTCTTTGTCTGTCTCCATGTCTTCTCTTCTTCCGTGGGTTCATGACCGCCTTACGAAAAACGTAAATGAACGATGACTTCAATGAAACTATGAAAATTGCAAAAACAGAAAATCAAGCGAGGGAAATCACAAAATCAATTCTAGAATTTAGTTTGTGAATACACAATAACAAACACTTCTGAGAGCCTTCGGGCCCTTGAGCATAGCTCCATCTAGTGGTTGCATTGTAGATTGCGTTTTATGAGCCGGTGCATCCAATATATGGAAAAAAATGACAAAATAGGCCATTCATTGAAGGTGCGCCTCATAATCCAGTGCGCCTTTTAGTGTGGAAAATACGGTATTTGGATTTTTATGTGCGGCGATTGAAATTGGAATTGGATTGGAAATACCATTATTCCATCAGCCCAGTTATGTAGAATGAATCTGATATTGTTTATTATTAAATGGAAAGTGTCCCAAAATTCTGACGTTTGTTCCTAAAAGTTGAGCCATGGGCTAAAATGGTCGCAACTGTCTCCCCACTAGGATATCATTCCCTTCGGCAACCACCCAGCGTTCCGCTGGCTCTTCGGGTGGATGGTGCCCCCCAAGATCTCCCTGCTGAAACTCACGCAAGGAGAAACCATCCGCCGTCTGTACGAGCAGCACCACGTGGTCCAGGACATGCTGGTTCCCATGAAGCACCTGGAGGCCGCCATCACACGCTTTCACCAGGACGTCGAGGTAAGGGATGCAATGTATACACGGACCTTGGTGCTAGGCCAGTCATCCATTTTAGTGATTTTTTTGGGGGGGGTGGAGGGGGGGGAGGGTGACTTTAATTCCCACTACAAGCCCGGTAGAAGGCAATCCCATTTGTGATACTAAACATTTCCAAAGATGTAAAATAATAAAGCAGTAATGTATGATGTCCTTCCAAGCGCTAATATTTTTCCTAGGAGCCAAAAAACCTTTTTTCCAAAAGCCGTGAAAGCTGAAGATGGACAAAATATTTTGGGAACAACTCAGCCATGCAGTTTTATGGCTCTTTTGATGTGACATTTTTGAACATTAAAAAAAAAAAACGTTAAATTAATGATAGCAGCGGCGGCCCGGTAGTCCAGTGGTTAGCACGTCGGCTTCACAGTGCAGAGGTACCGGGTTCGATTCCAGGTCCGGCCTCCCTGTGTGGAGTTTGCATGTTCTCCCCGGGCCTGCGTGGGTTTTCTCCGGGTGCTCCGGTTTCCTCCCACATTCCAAAAATATGCGTGGCAGGCTGATTGAACACTCTAAATTGTCCCAAGGTGTGAGTGTGAGCGTGGATGGTTGTTCGTCTCAATGTGTGCCCTGCGATTGGCTGGCAACCGATTCAGGGTGTCCCCCGCCTACTGCCCGGAGACAGCTGGGATAGGCTCCAGCACCCCCCGCGACCCTAGTGAGGATCAAGCGGTTAGGAAGATGAAATGAATAATGATAGGAGCAAAAATGAGCAATTAATGGACCCCCCCACCCCCCCAAAAAAGTTTATAATTGCCTCAAGATGCCACAAGGGTGTGGCAAAGTGCTATTGTTGTCCAAAAGAATCTCACCTGCCCACTTCATAGTTGCTGGCATGGAAATGCTAGAAGAAGGCTTGGATTCACTAATTCAGTGGAAATAAAAAAATATCCAGAAAAAAAGCTTTTTAGGTAGTAGAAAAATCAAATACCGGAAAAAAAAGGTTGGGGGTTCAAAACTTGTTTTGAATCATGTCATTGTGACATGCTTTTGGGTCTTTTGGGGTTCAGGGGTCACTCCTTAAGACGTTCTATAGCTCGGTGGTGGCCTCGGCCATCCATTATGGCATTGTCTGCTGGTCAGGCAGCATCTCAGCCCGGGACAGAAAGAGACTGGAGCGACTGGTCAGGAAGGCCAGTTCTGTCCTGGGTTGCTCCCTTGACACTCTGGAGGAGGTGGGCAACAGAAGGATGCTAACTAAGCTAAAAGCTATGATGGCCAGTCCCTCCCACCCCCTCCAGCCCGCCCTGACAGCACTTGGTAGCTCCTTCAGCCAGAGACTGTTACACCCGCGCTGCAAGAAGGAGAGATACCGACGCTCGTTCCTACCGACTGCTGTCAGGCTGATGAATAAAAAATAACAATCATAATAATAATAATAATTAAATTATGTGAAGGAAAATTGTAGATAGTACTGCGATTTATCCATTGTGTTCATATTGTATTTAATTGAAAGATGTTTGTTGTTTTTTTTTCTCTTTCTCCTTTCTACATACATTCTTGCTGCTGGAGGCTGTAAATTTCCCCAGTGTGGGACGAATAAAGGATATCTTATCTTATCTTTGTAGGCCGTATCCCTCAGGTTGTCACGGTCCTTCCGAAAATGTTTTTTTTTTTTCAGGTTTATCCTCTCTGGCTCTGTCCATTTCTCCTGCCACCCGGAAGGGGCATGGTCCACCCCAAAGGCGAAGAGGAGGAACTATATGTGGACATCGGCGCATATGGCCAGCCCAAAGTCAAACACTTTGAAGCAACGGCGTCGACAAGGCGGCTGGAGAAATTCGTCCGAGACGTCCACGGGTACGCCTGTCGTATTATAAGATAATTGACACTGCATGGCTCTAGCGACTCAATTTAATTTTAAGTTTTTTTTTTTTTTCCTCACGTGGCACCGTTGGAATTTGCGTCACGATATGTAAAGTCAATAAAAAAACGGATTTGTGAAATGCGGGAAAGATGTTCAGACGGGCTGTAATTCTTCTGCCTTGACTTTGCAGCTTCCAGATGCTGTACGCGGACGTCTACATGGACCGCACCGAGTTTTGGGACATGTTCGACGGGCAGCTCTATCACAAATTGAGACAGGAGCTCGGCTGCAAGGATGCTTTCCCTGAAGTTTACGACAAAATTTCAAAGGCCGCCAGACACTGATTTTCTGCGGTCGGAGGTCATATCAGGTCCTTCGACTGTCTTAAGTGATGAAATAGAAGTTATGTTACACCACAAGTCTCTTAAGTCGTTGCTGTCAAATGTGTCATGTGTTAATCATCTTACCTTTAAATCACAAAGTGCCTACCAGTTACTACTTTCCAGATTGGCAAACATTATTTTTTGAGAATAAAAAACAAGATCCTCTTTTTTTTTTTGGTCACACACTGTTTTTAATCAATAATAATAATAATAATAATAATAAATTCTGTACTATCCAAATTTGTGCTTGGTCAAATGTCAGGTAATTTCCCGCAGAATAAAATTCCTAAAATACATTTAAAAAAAAATATTCACAAACCATTCATCGTAATGTACAATTGTAAACATGTAAAAAGAGAACCAACGTATAAAAAGAGAAATAACTCACAGTGCGTAAGTTGTAAAAAGCTTTGACACCAGACTTTCCCATCACCATTAAAGACAAATATTGTGACAACGCTCTATAAAAATCTATTAAAATTACACATGTAAAAATTCTCACTAAAATATTCATAGAAAACAAGCAATTCATCGTAAAAATTTGTCATTAAAAAATGAACTAAACAAAGCAGATGTAACGTTACCTTGACGCCGGAATGCACGTCACACTCCGATACAATTTAGAGTCAATCGACAGTCAAGGAGTTAAGTTATATCAATCAAGAAAAGTCTGTGCATAGATACTGTACATAGTCCCAAGTGCAAACCGGGTTGAGGACACCCGGCACGTTCTCTGCTTTGGCCACGCCTACTCAATGCTGTAGGTGGAGCAAGAGGACCAGGACCAAAAGGAGGCCGAGGACGCATCGGCCGCCTCTGCCGCCTCCAGGGCTTCCAACTCCTTAAAAAGAGTGGAGGTCAGGTCGTCCTCATGCGAGCTGTCGGTGAACGTGGACGAGGATGAAAAGGAGGCTTCGGCCGCCTCCAAGGCTTCCAACTCCTTGAATAGGGCGGAGGTAAGGTCCTCCTCGCCTTCGTGTGGTGTGACGGTACATGTGGACAAGAAGGAGGAGTTGGACGCCTCGTCCCATTGCGACGATTCGACATTTCCCAAGTTATTATTTAAAAGGGTGAGGATCAGGTCCTCCTCAGGCTTAGTCTGTGAGATGCTGGTCAAGGAGGGCGGGGATGCCTTGACCGGTTCCATCGCTGGCAAGGGCAAGGAGGGCGAGGAGACCATGATGGGTTCCGTCGCTGGCGAGGGCAAGGAGGGCGAGGAGACCATGACGGGTACCGTCGCTGGCAAGGTCAAGGAGGACAAGAATGTCGGAATTGAGACCAGGTCCGCCTTGGGGTCCTCGCGCTTCTTGCACGTGCATGTGCATTTGCACGACGCGTGGACCTCTTGTGGAGACGCTGCAAACGCAAACCACAAAAAGACGTGTCACTCATGAGACTCAAGGACTCATTTAAACATGAATACACTCAATGCAAAATTCTACCGACACTAAGAATGTTCAGTTTTGATTGACATGGGTGGTCAGAGGTATAACTTCTAGTTAAGAATTTGAGGAGACTTTTTTCTTTTTTTTATGTGTGCAAATGAGATGTACAAATTCCAGCCTAATTTCTTTATTGGAAATTTTTTGAGGACAGTATTACTTTAATGAGGGCGGCCCGGTAGTCCAGTGGTTAGCACGTTGGCTTCACAGTGCAGAGGTACCGGGTTCGATTCCAGCTCCGGCCTCCCTGTGTAGAGTTTGCATGTTCTCCCCGGGCCTGCGTGGGTTTTCTCCGGGTGCTCCGGTTTCCTCCCACATTCCAAAAACATGCGTGGCAGGCTGATTGAACACTCTAAATTGTCCCTAGGTGTGAGTGTGAGTGCGAATGGTTGTTCGTTTCTGTGTGCCCTGCGATTGGCTGGCAACCGATTCAGGGTGTGCCCCGCCTACTGCCCGGAGACGGCTGGGATGGGCTCCAGCACCCCCCGCGACCCTTGTGGGGATCAAGCGGTACGTAAGATGAATGAATGAATATTACTTTAATGGTGGTTAATACTTGATTTTTATCAGCTCTGGGCGATAATTAGCATTTTTAAAATGCTGCAGTATTTTAACATACAATATTTGCTCTTTAACTGTTAAGGGAACTCAAGGAAAATATTTTCATTGCAATATGTTCTGTGTGTGCCAACTGCTTTTATGCACAGTATTCTGATTACGTTTGCATCTGCAGGACAAGAATTTAGGAGATGAATCTACCAGTTTTCATCCATGTAAGGAGGCTGCGATTTTGTCCCACTCTCAAAACCGTCAACCGAAATTGGCATCATAGTGCCTTCGGGCTCAGAATGTCACGTGACCAAACACAGAAAGCAGGTTAAGCCGTGACGTCCGCAATGTAATGTCAATTTCATCTGCGCATATATTGCAATTTTTTTTTTTTTGCCTTGACCATATTTTCTATATGATCTATAAGAAGTACTTACCGATCGGATAGTTGCAACTTTTGGTTGCATGGCACCACTCTCTCTTTTTCTTTTTGCCCTGCACAAAAAAACACAAAAAGTGTCAAAAGCATGCGAAAAACCCCCAACATGATGTAAATTATTGAGTTTTATTGTTCCACTGTATCATAATTAATTGACTGCGGGACTCACATAGTTATTACGGCAGGACCAGTCAGGGTACATTTTGGAATGTATTTCATTCAGCCGCTCAGATTCGTTGAAGTACTTCTCCTTCTCGTTGGGTGCCAGCGACTTCCACTGTGGACATCATTGGAAAATGTCAGCACACACACGGGGTACAACTTGAGAGGACGTATGTGTATGTGTGTGTGTGTCACACTCACCATCATCCCGAGGATCTTATTTACGGTGGCACTGTCTTTTGGATGTGTGCCTGAATTTATTATTTCGGCTTGGATAAGGGGCCTTTGTTCTTTTAAAAATAGCATAAATGCATTTGGAGGTTTTTTAATATATTGCTTGTCGGAGTTGTGGTCTCCTGTAGTCCTCTTTCTCCTGTTGGGAAACGTACAGTATTAGCAAAATGCATGTCGCCTGTGTGTGGCCATTAGTGGAAATACATTTTGCGGAGGACTTACGATGATTTTTGTGGTGTTGGAGGAGGTCCAGAAGGGAGATAAGTGCCAAAGGGCAAGAATATATAGGACATCTGGCCAACCCTACACACAAGACACACGCGCGTTATAACAGGAATGCTTCCTGTTGTGTGAAGATGCAAACATTTTTGTTACATACCTAAGTGGAACAGGAAGACGCCCAAGCTCCACCGGTGCACGCATGACCTGCAAACAAACAAAGGTTATTGTATACTTTTATGAGTAGGAACATGTATCCATCCATTTTCTAATCTGTTCATCGCCACAAGGATCGCGGGCATTCTAAATTGTCCCAGTGTGTAAATTTTAATGGCTGTCCGTGTGCTGTTATTGGCTGGCAACCAGTTGTGTGTAAATAAAAAATAAACCTATGGTCTCGCTTGACCTGCACCAACAGGTGGTTGTTTAGTCCTTACCGTGTCCCCCTTTAGTAACGTGGAGCTATAATTCCACATTTAAAACATTGTTTTATTTCAAGCCTCGTGTTTCAATGCACGTTTCCCCCAAAATTCTGCGCGTTAACGCGGAGCTATAATTCCACATTTATAACATTGTTTTATTTCAAGCCTCGTGTTTTCATGCACGTTTCCCCCAAATTCTGCGCGTGCGTTTGGGATATTTATGATGTAATCTTTAAAATCGATAAACTATATGCATTTACTTTTAACGATAAAGTAGCGTTTTTTGCCCCCACAAAATAACAAAATGGATACTTCACTTGAAGCCTAAGGTACGCATGCATCACAATATTTTTCTTACCTGTTGATGGCTGGTCATAACGCCTAAATCCGCGTTGGTAAAATCCAAAGGTCTGTGCAACTTTGCGCTGGTCATCCTCAACCGATGTCTCGTCGCTACTAACGGCGTTCCTATTATTGAGGCCTCTAAAAATACATCCCAAAATATTGCGGCCTCCCGAAATTAGCCAATCACGACGAGGATTGGGGTCTCCTTTGTGCGTCACATTGGCGCACGTATTACGCACTTGACGGTTAATCAAAGAGCGGTGTCGCACATGCTAATGAGCACAAGATGGCCAACTAACGGCCGGAAGTCGTCCGCGAGCCGCTTCCAATTTTGAGCAAAAAATGCGTTCTTTTCTGTGTGTTAAACACACTAAAACAAAAACAAAAAAAGTCAAGAAAAAGAATTGCTGTACGTTCCGTGGCCATCACGATGCGGTGAGTCTTCTCGCCGGGATACTCGAACTGGCCGCCATTTTGAGTGCCAAGATGGGTTATACTGTATTTGAAGTGGACCCCAACCCGGGGATGTTAAAACCTGTAACAACGTTTCAGCGACTTTAGATTGATACAATTTAAAATATACATGTGACTCGTAAGCGTCCCATTTTGAATGTCGCCCCAGGTAAATGTCAAATAATCAACAAATTGGAATATGAGGGGGTGGGGGGACTGTTTCGAATCCTTAAATTATAATATGGTAAAAAAAAATTTTGGTCCTCTTTTGTACTAAAATTCATGTCACAAGGATATTTTATTGTTCAGCAAGATCCAGAACTCGTAAGAGTTAGATTTAATCACGTCAGGTCCACATCGTGATGTGTCGGATGTTACCAGTCTTTCTCTTTGAAGTCTACTGAACACTAGACGTTATTTCAGCGCATATTCGACGCCGATTGACTGTTTTGTTAGCCCGCTAGCTAAGGTCGTTAGCTTTAGCTGCCGCGGCTCTTTCGCGCGGGGAAGCGGCCCGTGACGTAATAAAGAGGGGGGGATATAAGGGGTGGGGGGGACGCAAAATGCCGCTCATCACGGTGAACAAGTTGAATAAAAACTTCGCGACCCGATAAGATGGCAAGCGTCGAGTGGGACCTGCTTTTGGAAGTCATCAACGCTGACCTAAATCAACAGGTAGAGGGAAGATTCAATCACAACTTTTATTGGGGAAAAACGACGCAAACGTTTTGAGGCAAGAATATAAATTCACTAAAGTTGTCATAAAATTCACATTACTGCCTGCTTTTTTTCCAATCTAAGGTGGGGGATCTAATGTTATTTTCTGTCTGAATAAAGTGTACTCTTTATTCAGACAGAATAATTTATTTCCGTATTTACAAATACTTTGCTGCAGTAACATCTACATTTCCTCTCTGCGGGATAAGGACTATCCTCTTTTAAATCAGGTCGAATGGTGTTTTCTATGACGAGTAACAGCCAGATGGGAATGAACATTAAATTATGAACGATACACAAACAAAACTTTTAGGAGCACTCGTGCAAACATGAGGCTTGAAATAGTCGAAATGATAGTGTTTTAAAAACATATATACAAGGACTCACAGTTGCATGTTCCTGTTACCACTAAATGTTAATAACAAGCAAGTTATTAAATATTTCTATTTCTATTTTTGCAGGTCAACGTTACACCTGCAGCGGTGAACCAAATGCCTGCTGAAGCTCTGTAAGTCTCACACAAACACACCAACATGATATTTGCATCTTCACACACACTTATTGTTGTCTCATGTGTGTGTGTGTGTGAGTAGTGATGGCCAGCTTGTAGTGTTGGCACAGGACTCCTTATTTCTCCCTCCTCCACCACCACCAACACGACCTCCTCCTCCAAAAGCCACGAACTTTGTTTCCCCCGACAGGATAAAGAGGAAAACAGCAGCTCAGGATTCCACCGGGCCCTACATAAAGAAGCCCCTAAATGCCTTCATGCTCTTCATGAAGGAGCAGCGGCCTGTGGTCAAGGCCCAGTTCCTTCATGAAAACAGCGCTGCGGTCAACAAGATCATGGGGCAAATGGTGATTTTTGTGTTTGCACCACGTTATCGTTTGACACAAATGCATGTGCTGACACAGTGATCGCATCCACAGTGGAAGTCGCTGAGCCTGGAACAGCAGCAGAAATACTACGAGGAATCCGAGCGGCTCAACAGAATCCACGCCAGCACATACCCGGGCTGGTCCTGCAGCGACAATTACGTAAGCCCTCTTTTTTTCCCCTCATTTTCACAAAAGTCAACAAATTTGTCCAATGCCATTTTTGTGCGTAATGCACGATGGTTTCTTCTGGTCCAGGGCAAAAAGAAAAAAAGAGTGTGGGGAAGCGCAGCCACCGGTTTCAACAATCGGAGCAGTAAGTACGCCTTTTCCAATAGTTTTCGTTCTACCTGCAGGCCAGCCACTTAATTTGGTTGCACCTCGAGCTCCAAAATTCTGCCTTGCTACGTTTTGCTCATGCAGGTGCATTTCCGTACATTAGCATTTCACTTCAGTGGTTCCATTCAAAAAGTGAATTTCATAAAATGAAATATGGCATGGTCCCCCCCCCCCCCACACCGCCAAAAATTTAAAAAAAACAGTCACCCCAAAAAACTCCCATCACAAAAGAAACACTCCCAAATAATTTTGAATCGAAACATTAGATTTGATATTGCATTCTAAAAAGTGTTGTCGTGCTAAAATAAACGAAACGATTTAAACTAAATAAATTCAACGTTAATGAAGCCGCACATGTTGTAAGCCAAGGGTGTCATCTTCCCTCAGAGGGCTGTTGAGCGTGAAACCAAAGAAATGTTTATTCATCACATCGTATTACTTTTACACAAAAAAAAAAAACGGTAACTCACTTGTGTTGAAATCAGTCAAGTATTTGTTCTATTATTGCTCGAGTATAAACAGGGTAACAAAATTATTGCACAATGTCACTGACAATTATTTCGGAAGACAATTTGAAATTTTGGTACAGATTTAAGAAAGGACCATGGAAGTTGACAGATGATTTGCTTTCGCGGGCCACATAAAATGATGTCGCAGGCAAGATTTGTCCTCCGGGCCTTGACTTTGACACCTGTGTTGTAAACGATGTCAATGTTACGCCGCTGTCTTTAATCTCCACGAGGTAACCACAATACTCGAAAAATATCTTGATCGTATGATGCGGTGCACCTGTACACGTTGTAAGAGGAGCTGATCACATCTCACCTTTGATCTTTCGGTTCGTCCTTGTCACCAGTGTTAAGACAAAAATATGAATTGTACGACGAGGTTACATTTGACAATAAAGTGTTGTTTTGAAGATGAAAGGCAAATTTGACATCAAAGAGTAACATTGAAGACTTTGAAGATCCAAATATATTGACTTGTGACTTAAATGAGGTATCAAAAAAAGGTTAAAAAAAGACTTGTTTCTTAAATATATATATATAGTATATTGAAAATGCCAATAATTCTCTTCATATTAGGATTTTAAAACGATGGCATTATTTTTGTGGAAATTATGACTAATAAATAATCTGTTTTTTCAATTTTAAAATATATGACCACATTCTCATATGAGCTTGACTCTCATCTATAAAAGATTAAACTTTTTGTCCCAAAGATATATTAATTTAGAAAAAATATTTAAAAACATATGCATTACTTCTTGTAAATATTATTTCTTTAATCTGAAATACAAGTGTATATCAATTTTTGTGTTAATGTTAAAAATTTAATCTAAAAATGGACATCTTTTCATCACAAAAATAGGCAACTTTTTTTTTTATTTTAATTTTTTTCTAAAATAATGACAATTGTTTAATCTTGAAAATATGAAACCTTATTGTCTTATTAGAATATAACTTTTAAACTCTTGTAAATATACAGATTCATTACCCTGGTATTACATTAATCTGAAAGAAAACTTTCTAAAAAATATTATGGTGATTTGCTTCATAACTTGTTTTACAATTTATTCTAGTTAGTAGCGTAACATTATTCGAATTGATCAACGCTACTAATATTCCACTTTCATTTTGTAACATTTGTTTTTTTTTTTGTTGCACATTTCCCTCTAACCTGTAAAGTGAATTGAAATCGACACAATCTTTTGCGTTTGCAGCACCTGCACCTGAGCTCCCTGCGCTGGTACGCGCGCCGTCCGCATCAAGCTGCAACTGGCATGAGGCGCCCCAGGTAGAACCCACTTCTGTCCCGTTTACATTGGGAGCCTCACTGGTGACCTATGTCCCCTTGTCCTCCTCGCCTTCGCCCGCATCCTCCTGCCCCACCTACACTCGGTTGTAGGACACCACGAGGCGGACGCTTGAGCTATGCAATGGAATCCAGTCGAAATCATTTTGAGACGTACCTGTGGGTGTCTCGGACGAACTTTTCCAGGTGCTGGATCCATGTCATTGCCTCAAATTGTTGTACCTCGTGAGGACTCATGTCCACATCCACATCTTCACCCTCTGTGGCAGACCAAAGACAAGGACCACAAAAGCTGTTTTTAAATTTTCCAACAGGATTCTCTTTAAAAAAAAAAAAAAAAGCAAACAATAATAACATCATACACGTTTTGCTTGTGTTTGCTGGATTTGCTTTAGGTCACCTACAAGAAAAGTTTTTTATTTTTTATAGTTTTGAGTGTTCTTTTTTTGTATACTGTACATATTTTTTTCTCTCCATATAATGTACAAATGTGTTCTTCCTAACGGACGTTCTTGGGAGTTTTGGCTTGTTCATACATATAGAAATTGCGTGTTCAGTTTATTTCTGTCAGTCATTTTTTATGAAGTTTTTATTAAAAACGTATTAAAAACAAAAATGTTTGGGTGTGAGGTATTTTTGGCATTTAATTTTATTCCAAATGTATTGAACAACCAACATCTTTTGGGTGCCTATTGAAGTTTTGTGGAAGTTTTGTGGGCGATTGTGAGGAGTTTCTCTTTCCCTGACCCACATTAGGTGGAGGCCCACGGCCATTATTTACATTCCCTTCACTTATGTGGTGTGTTTTAAACTGTACAAGTGCTATTGTATTTGTTTTATTGCAGTGCATATTGTATTTACTTTTTATTCCAATGGGGAAAGATGACGTGATTAGTTTGAACTGGAAGTATTGTCAAAGAACGATTTAAACTTGTAACTTGTCAGTTAGGGTACCACGATTGTAAATGATGCCTTCAGGTACATCTCGGGAAAAATTGACTTGTTTGAAAGGCTGAAAGGTGAATGTGTGCGTGTGAGTGACCGAGTGAGATTGTCGACATCGCAGTGTAGTGAAAATCAATTTTAAAATGGCAAAGGCTGTAATTTGGAGGCTTTGGTTTTATGCATGTGTGTATTTATTTATATACTGTAACGTCTAGATCAGTGCTTAAAAAGGGTTGTCCACATGTTTACATATCAATTGTTTCATGAAACGTGAACGTTATGATTGAGTAACTTGTTCGCGTAGTTTACACATTTGTTTGATATAATTTATTTTTCTGAAGTTGTCTTCGTGACCGCAAGACGAAAGTGTTTCGCAAAAACATCGGTTGAATTACTTAAACTGTCTTTTATTTTAATTTACTTTAATTAAGTTTTAATTTATTTTCATTTGCCTTTGTTTTCAAAAGCATGTACGTGTATATAATAAAGTGGGTATTTATTGTAACAGATTAATTTATTGCTTGTCTCACAAATATTGAAGCAGTTTCAATGGCAAGTCGCAAATTCGTCGTGTGACATTTAAAGTGTTGCGTGCGTTGGCTCCAAGCTTGGTGGAACCAGTTTGTTGTGGTTGAACTTTTCCCTCCGACGCTTCCAATTTTACCGTTCCTCCTTTTAGGTGTTCTCTCAACTTCAGTAACCGCCACACAGGTAGATATTGTCAACTATTTAGGATATTCGCAAGAGCTACGTGGTCGTAAAGGGATTTTAAAAAAGCGTTCTGTCGTTTGCTGTTCTTGTGTGTGTGTGTGTGCTGAAATGTAACCTTGTGCCCTACTTGTGAACTCGTCTGTCAAACTTTTGCTAACTCATTCCGCAAGCGGGACATTTACGAAGCGGCGCTTGCTTTGTTTGCATACGAAGCGGACGGCTTCCATATAAAAGCGTCTTTCGACACGATAGTGTGAGTTTGTGAGTTTAACTCGGCGATAGTCGCTCTCGTTAGCAGCAGTTAGCCGCGCTATGCTAAGCGGTGGGCGTGGCCAAACTCAAGTTTCCTTGACAACAGCGCGGAAGTTTGCGCTCATTTGACCAACCCTAAAAGACAAGTACGACCGCTTGTAATGCGGGTGTGTCACATGCTTGACACTGACATGTGTCACGTCTTCCGAACAGTACTGCGGCACAAGACTTGACCGGGTGGTATTTCCGGAAACTTCTGCCTTTTGTATTTGGAGACACTCAACGGAGGAGAGTGAGGCACAGGAGCGAGCGTTGGCAGCATGGCCACCGACCAGGAACCCCCGTTCAGCGTCAAGCTGGCCCAGCTGCTGCTGCTCTCCACCTACTGGGGAATGCAGATATGGGTCACCTTCATTTCAAGTCAGTGCCACACCCACACCCACACCCACGCGACACACAGCAGGGTTTCGACATAACAGGAGTGCCGATATCCGGACCTCGAAAGCTCTTATGCAGCTTGTATTAGACACTGTCATGTCCCTAAATATTAGCTTTTGTGTTTTTATCGTTCGCATAGGTCGTTTATTTTTCCATTTGCTTTTGACTGGAAATGACATCGCAGTTGCTGAGGTAACGGCCAGGCATGGCTTCAGAAAACAGGTGGAAAACGGTTCGGTCACATGGCATTCGTAAGCAGAGCCGTTATTGGCCGTGACAGGAATGGAATGTCATTTTCAGTCGGCGGCAAGTGGCAACATGGCTGACCTCTCAAGACGGATAAAAATGGCTGGCTTGAAAGCGCATACAGACTGCACGCATTTGGAAAAATTATGAACCAAATTGTAGCTGTCAGAGAAACGTCACATCGCCGACATTATTAAAGAAAAAACGTTGCATTGTCAAAACATTATTTTTCAAGACAATTAAAAAAAAAACGCGACACAGCGATGTAACGATTTTTCACTGACAATGCATAACTTGCTGTTGTACCCTAACAGGTTTTGTGATGGACAACCACCTGAACAGGCACACGTACGGCTTCATTCAGAGCCGCCTGGTCCCCTTCTACCTTCACCTGGGCTCGGCTTGCGCCTTCTTCAACCTCACAATCTTCGCAGTGTACCATCCCAGCGACCTGCTCGACGAGCGAGAGGCCTTCCAAGTGGGTTCTCTGCACAGCCCCCCCCCCAACTCCCCTCGGGTGTCGCACAGTATAACTCAGACACCGCCTTGATTGATGGGACAACTTGCGTGCGCTGGCATCTTTCCCCGTTGAATTGTTTCTAAAACAAAGTCCTCCGTTGTCTTTCAATATGCAATATTTGTAATTCTGACGTCACACGCTTGCTATTGCAAGCAACAAAGGGGCATTCAGGTTGCTTTCACGACGCAGGAACAGGCACACACACATACACTATGCCATTTGGCACGTTAATCTTTTTTTTTGGGGGGGGGGCATTTTTGTAAAGCTTTCTTGATCTTGAGGAGACAAATTTGAAATCAACCCCCACCCCCATACGCTCCCATTGACGAGCATAATTGTCGATGACGTTTTTTTTTCTACACGGGTGTGGGAGGGGCAGCGTTTGCTGCCGCGCCACTGTAAATTCCTAACTTGGAAACAACTTTATTGATGTCCCGCTTTTTGATGAGATCAGCTCAAATGGATCTTGAAAAAGTCAAAATACTCAAAAATTGTATCGTTTACGCCACCTCAACGTATCGCAGCCACCTCGGGTGCATCAATGTCCACAGGAACAAGGACACCATTTTATTTTTTTAAAGCGTCCGTCTTCTCCCCCCTAAACCATGACAGATCTTCATCTTCTTCGTGTCGGTGACGGTGGCGGCGATCAACGCCCAGTGGTTCGGCCAGATGACGTCGGAGATCATGGCCGACATGCACCTGGTGGAGCAGGCGTGCGGCCTGGGCCAGGACATCGGCCTGTCGTCCAACCGCGAGGCCTACGCCAAGCTGTGCCAGACCGACGCCAAGTACCGCCACCTGAGCGGGCGCCTGCGCCTCTACCGGCTGCTTTCGTCCCTCTGCAACGTGTGCTGCGTGGCCTGCAACTTCTACAGCCTCAGCTACATGGCTGAAAACCTCAGCACGCTGTAAGAAGCGGCCCCAAGTTGTCTATTTCATACCTCCTTTTCTCACCGTACCTTTACGTGTTCACGCGCCAGCTCGAGTCTTCGTAGACAAAACGGCGAAACACTCCCCCCCCCCCCCCCCCCCCGAGTGCTGCAATTGGGACCCGAACCAAAAATGTTCCCTGGGAAATTGGCGGCCTTCGCAGAAGCGTACCCGGTGATGGCAAAGTCGAGATTTGGTTGCATAAGTGTGCACACCCGTTAAAAGGAAGTGGCACCGTGTTCAAAATGAACCAATCACATTCAAATTTATGTTCAAGGAGCTTGAGCTCACACCTGCCGCCATTTTCTGTACGAGCTGATTTCGTAAGCTTTTACTGAGATTTTATTTTTATTTTAAGCAATAGCGTTACGCTTTCATGCCAACATTGACTGTTATTTAGACCGGTTCATCCCTCGTCTTACCTTGACTAAGGCCCCAGTTTCAGTTGAAGAAAAACAGCCGTAGTTAACGTTAAAATATTTTCTCCATGAAAATGACTTCATAAAATTACAACTACTTAGAAGTCAAAGACGGAGGGTTTAGCGTACTTTCAAAACTGGAATGTGTCAGTCAGCCGTAAGCTTTGTGAGAAGCAATTTTGCCTTTTGAACAAGAGTGTCGTCGCCGTGAACACATGCTGCTCAGTCCTGCTTCTCCTGTTTGGGCGCAACTGACAACCGACAAGCTGAGCATGTTTTTCTTTCTTTCCTTCGCTGCCGCTTTAGTTTGAAGTTGAGGATAATTTTCCAATTTGAAGTATTAACTTTTTTTTTTTTAAGTAAGTAAAAGTAATTTGCATACTCACCGTTAATTTTGATGACAGGTGTGCCATGGCATCAAATCTCTTCACTGCTTATTTTTTTTTTTCCCGTTTGTATTCCGTTCTCTGATGCGGATTTATTGCCGCTCTAGCCATGTTGCACTTAGCAGCGAGGGAGCAGATAAAAGCATTGCTCAAACCACCGAGTCCAATATACGGTTCCGTCATCACGATTACTCTTCTGTGAAAGCGACATTCAAGAAAATAGAAAGGCAGTAAAATCCCAAGATATCTTGTGTGATATCATCAGAGACGTGCGTGCCCCTAACACTACATCACAAAGTCAATTTGTGCTTTTTGTGGGGAATCATCACACTTCTTTCGGCCGCATCATAAACGATACAAAACACGTGAGATCATACGTGACGATAGGTTCACCCTCTTAAAGCTCATTTAACCCCGCCCCCAAAATGTGAGACTTTCAGTTTCAGAGGTTATCGACACGTTTCTTGAAAGGTTTTCTTGATACTGATATGTGAGATTTGGTTTGAACTCTGAAGATAAGCCAGTTTGTTGGAATGTGCAATGCATGATGGGAAAACCACAGCAGAGCTTGTGTAAATAAATGTTAGGTGAAGGAGATTTGGAAAAATATGACAGATGGAAGGCAAAAACAATGCAATTTAAGATTTTTATTTTTTCTCCACTGAATTGTATTTGTAGATGTGAGGTGTCAGTGCTTTTTTTGTGTGAATTACAAATTTGTACAATCTTGTGGATTTAATCGCGTTCCGCTTCACTATTTGGCTCGCAGTGCTCAGGAAAACGTTTCTTCACTTGATGTGACTTTGTAACTACTGAGGGATTTTTAATTTTGTGGTGGACAGTGTACAGTTGAGACTGACTTTGAAAACAATCTTTACTTGGTGTCATTTGTACTTTTATTTTTGGCAGTTTATTAAAATAAACAAATAAACCAAAAGGCCAACTGTGAAACGTGTCTCATGATTCTTTTAAAACGTGTCCACAAACGTCAGCTTGACTCAAGCGGATCCGAGAATCAAGAATTTGAAACAGCAAATTGGAAAAAGACCAAAAAGGCTCATCTTTTAATTCAATGACAGTGTTGTGTCCAAGGACCGGCAACCCGAGGCCAAGGCCGAGGACCAAGGACTTGACTCCAAGACCAAGGCTGAGGACCAAGGACCGCCTCTCGGTCCTCGAGCCGGTCCTTGGCCTCGACCGGCTCATCTCTGTTCCATGACAGGAACAAATGTTACAATGGAAAGCATTTTTGTAAAAAAAAAAAAATTAAAAGTACAGTACCATAGCCACACTTTGAATGAAATGCGTTCTTTTAAACCAAAATACAATTGATTTAAAAAAAAAAAAACATTCATACCTTCAAAAAAAAAAAAAAAAAAGCTAACAAATATTAAAACCATCAATTTTTATTCGAGGTGTGAGGCGGGCTGATCAGACGACAACAGCTCACCACATGACCACACGCACGTCCACATTCTGTAGCACGAACTGATCAGGCTAAAAGTAAACATTTCTTTTTCCACTTTGTACCGATGTTATAACAGTGCATGTCCAAAAAAAACAACAACATGGTAACAGACTAAAAACATGCTAACGTGACATTGTAAACTGGTCGGAGATAGACGTCTCACAATTGATAATTAATTGATCGAATTCATAAAATTGCCCATATCCTTTGGAATTTCAGCCTCCGAAGAGTAAATAATGGGATTTTAAGAGACATTGGCAGACCACCCTGCTTTTATTTTGGAAAACAATTTGCCTAGTTCCTGACATTGTTACAGACCAAACCAGGAAGTGGATCAATCCATTTACGAGAGAGAGGGGTGTGTCCATCTCTTACGAAAATAATGGCTATTTGCAACCGTCGCCAAGAAATAGCCCACAACTCTGCGCAGTAATGGTGGGCGGGGGTATTTTGCACTAAACTTTAAAGCAAAATTCTTTATCTGATTAATTTTTGGAATTATCGATCCAATAATAAAAACATGAATTAAAAACTATTCTCGGCCACCACGGGTGCAGGAAAACAAAGCAGATGTCAGCTGTCATAATTTGGATACAAATGTGGATTCTTTGATTTGGTTAGCTCAAGAGTGCGAACGGATATTATTATTATGGAGCATAATTTCTGACATGAATAAAATGCTGGCGGCTCATGACAACACTTGACAGGGAGGGCGAGAAACAGCAGGCACCTCTTGTGTGCGTTTCTCCAGTAAAATGTCTATAAAAGTTCCATAAATATTTTTCCCTTCTCAAAACTTAAAAAAATAGGAAGACTACTGTCTCTTTAAAAAAAAACTAAGAATAATCGTAACCCTCTTTGCCAATGATGATTCTGAACTATCAGTTCCTCCTCAAAACATAAAGCGTTTCAAAGAAGGACACGCGCATGAGCAAGAGGAAACAGAATCCAGCGTCATACAACCACCTTGCCCTTGATGTCCATTTTGGTGCTTTCGCTGAAATTGCTGGGCTGCTCCTCGCGCAGCGTGATGTACGAATATACCAGGCTGGCTGCGATGCTGCCGGCACAAAAGTCATGCGCATGTCACAACATATGAAAGCCGCAATACAGAAATGCCTCATATTATATATATATATATATATATATATATATATTTCTTTCGACACACTTAAATTAATGCAACCAAGTTAAACGCACAATATTAGGAGCAATAGATATCACCATTTTATAAATAGTGTAAAATACATCTTGAGACTGCCCCCCCACCCCCCAAAAAGTAGGATTACAGCAAATGATAACCAATAATTTTCAACAAAAACTAAGCCATTCTGAAATACTTTTTTTTCTTTACAATTTTGACACAATCTCAAACAAAATTGTTATGCCGCCATCCTGTGTTCGATAGTGGAATTACACAGAATTAAACACGATTACTTTTTAAATATGGTATAATGGTGTGACGTCACTAAGTAGAAAAAAGTCTGCATCATGAGGGGAAAACCCCCGCAGGAATGACATTCAACTCTAGCCGTGCGTTTTTTAGTCCTATCTGTCCATCCATTTTCAAACGCGCTGATCCTCGCGGGGTTGCGGGTGAGGTGGAGACTATTTAGTCGTACATCTAAATAAATAATTTCATCACCAAAAGCCCTCTCTCAGTTTTGTTTTCGTTCCGTTTGATTATCGACAATGTCGCTTTTCTGCTTGACATATTTGATACAAACATGCTTATATTGTGACAGAACGCAGTCTTCTGCGGGTCTCGAAAGATCACTCCAAATGCTCTAAAATGGCGGACAATTTTGGGAACTTGGCTTTGAAAATGTTTTTTTTTTTTAATTCTTTAAGATGTTAAAAAATCATCCCCTGCTTTAGAACAAACACAGTGTTCCGTACCTTATGTTCAAACCTATGAAGTTGGTCCAGGAGAAGATGTAGTCGCCAATGAACACCATTCCAATGTATGTCACCAGGACATTCTGAAAAAGGAGTGGGAGGTGGTCAATTTTGCCTTGGCAGTGCAACCTCGAAAACGAAGCTCACCTTGTTTGGATTTCAAAAGCTCAATTTCCCCTTGGCGTGTTTTAATATGTGTGTGTGTTTTTTTTAATGGTCGAACCAACCACGACACTAAACAAATGTATGTGAGCTTGTAAATGTAAAACACCACTGACTGATAAAATTTGCATCTGTTGCTGACTTTTAACAACATATTTGAACACTAAAGACAACGGTTTTCAGGTGTCTGATCTGTATACTCCACCCCCAAAATTAAAAGAATAAGAATAAAATAAAATTCGGCAGCTTAGTTTGACTTTGAGTTTCATCACCAAATTACCTGTAGGACGTCTATGTATTATACTGACCCCTGGTGGTCAAAGCGTGCACAGCAGATATGCAAACTGAATTCAATCGTCAGATGGCCGGCCATTCATCAGTTTGTTAGTCCGTCAGTATTCGACCCGCCCAGTCGGTCTGAAATATTGACGGAAACGCAATGACGGACTGACGACGTCACCTTTGGAAATCATTAACAAACGTTTAATTTCTGATATTTAGTATTTATATTTAGATACTTAGTATTTGGTTCATTTGTGATTAGCTGCGTCATTAATTTGCTGATCCGATTAATGACTTGTAAATGATGACATTGCACGATGTAGTGTCCGTTTATCTGTGGTGGGCTGACACAAATGAATTTTGCGATTTAGATTTAGGCGCCCCCTTAAATATGCAACCACCGTATGATATTGTAAATTTCCCCAGTGTGGGACGAATAAAGGATATCTTATCTTATATTCATTTTATTATCCCCTCCCCGGAGATGGTATCGATTCTGAATGATTTGACAAGAGAGGTATCGCTTGTACTGCCGCTCACCTTAATGCAGCCCAATATGGTGGTAGTAAGTGCAGAGTTGTAGTGTGTACAAAACACAATGGAGTACATGAGGACAAACCTGCGCACACGCAAAAGAGGGCAAAAAGTTGGTCATATTAAATGTGTATGAACGCACACACGATGAAATACTACAATTAGTACTCCCAAAGAGCTTGCAAATAGTTTGTAAGGTTTATCAAATGTAAAATTATTCCACTGGTGACTCATTGTAAATACCTTCTACTCTTGCCATCCAAAGTACGTTTTTATTGTTTTGTTGCCATTATGTGATTGGATGAGCAAGACAAGACAGGGGGGGGGGGGGGCAATTGTTTGGTGAGGGCGTTGACAACTGAGAAAATATCAAGGACATCGTCCATAACTCAAACTCAAAGTAACTATGATCACCTTAAGCGTCTCCCCCCCAAAAAACAAAACAAAAAGAAAGTTGTTTAACCCCTCGTGGGCACGCACGTCACATAGCCACCCTCTTCTTACCCCATAACGCAGGACAGGAAGAACTGTATGAGGAAGAACACGTCAGACCAGCCGTCGTAGTCCATGGCCTGTTCACACACAAACATCTGAACTTTTAAAACGATAGACTGCAGGGACTAGCAACGCGCAGTGACTTCATGAAAAAAAAAAAAGTACATAATGGGCAGCTTTGTCTTTCTCACTTAACGGGGCCTCATACGGGAAAAGCAGCAGAGGCTAGCCAGCTTGCCCGTGAACAAGAAAGCGCTCTCACGGGCGCACGTACGAGCACGGAACTCTCTCGAAGGAAGTCCGCCTCCCGACGTTTTCACTCTGGCTTACCTTTTGGATGTCCCCAGTCATGTGAGCCAGCAGTAGAGTGGGTAAGATCATAAATAATGCGTTGTAATACACCAAGCCGTATTTGCCCAGCTCCTGTGGAACACATAAACAAGAGAGGAAATGTAACATTGGGTTTTAGTGCAAAAAACGGGAGACCAAAAATGGTTGAGCTCAGACTGGCACCCGCCATCGCCGTTTCCTAATTGTGTTGACGCACCCATCGAGTTGCGGTTTGAAACTTCCGACTTTGAACTTTTTACTTTAAAATGACTTACTTTAAATAGACTCCTGCATTGTTTGGGATCGCTTTTGGTTTACAGTACTGCCTGATTTTGTCAGTGTCAGTTGTTTTGTTTTTTTCCTAACTTTTACGATAGTTGTGTCTGTTTTGTTCCATTTCTTTTTTTTAATGGCTTTCATCAGTCATATTTTTGTTCCATTTTTACGCAAGTCTGAGACAGCCGCAGTCTACAACTATACTCATGCAGTCATAAAGTCAAAAGTGGAGAAAATATATTTTTTTTTGTTGTTTTTTTTTTCTCTTTCTACATACATTCTTGCTGCTGGAGGCTGTAAATTTCCCCAGTGTGGGACGAATAAAGGATATCTTATTTTATCTTATTTGTATGAAAAACACCCAAGTCGGGAAAGCCAAACGGTTACATGAAAAACAAAAACCACCCCGAATAAGCGTACGGCCTTACGTTATCAAATTTGAAACCTTGCATGTCAAGACTGTAAACTGATTGTCACAAATGTAGACAGTAAGTATCTGCAAATATGGCAAGTTTGTATTTTTTTAATGCCAAAACACCCAAGTTAACAGTTAAAATAACATACCCAGTCAAAGAATGCAGAGTTATTTGAGGACAGATGAAGGACAGGTCGCCTCATCTCCTTCCCAAAAGGCCATAACCACACCGCGCCTCCCCCCTCAGCAAAAACAATGACTGCTATTCACAGGCAGTCACCGCCACATACCTTGGCCTCCAATTTCTGCTTGACGAAAGCACCGTTGGCCGCCGTAAGCACATCATTGAGGAGGATGCAGACGTAGCCTTGCAGGTCGAAGGACATGTCGGCGCTGTGAAACACAATTGTGTTGATGTCCTTGGAAGGACAGACGTACAGTACGAGAACACGTTTTCATAACAAGGGCGCATTCACTTTGTAATTCATACAGATTAACGTTCTGTGATTCTTATGAACACTAGTGGTAGACGTGCCGGTGAGGAAACGAATTGACGGTTAGCCGCGCAAGTTAGCTGGTTATCAGACTCGGTAGCGAGTCTCTCGTGTTTTTTATTTCGCCAATAATAGATAAGATTACTCTCATAGCTGTTTGCAAATGTTCATTTCAAAACATTATTGTGTGACTAATGCAGTTGAAAATAACTAATTCATTTACCTCGCAGCGATGAAGGCCCCAAGTATCATTGCAAAGACCGTCAGCTGGACTGACTTGGAGAATTTCTTCCTGTCAAAGTGAGGAATAGACGTGAAACCCAATCTCCAGCCCAAAATGAAGCTCAAATACTAAGTGCTTACTTGAGCAGGAATCCCTCAGCCAACATCGTGAACAAGATGGAGAATCTCCTGAGCACAGTAAACATCGGCAAGCTGGTGCAAACAAGAGTAGTATAGTCAAATAAAAGTATGGATTCGAATTCACTTCCATCCAACCACTGATATCTTACTTGAGCCTTTTGGTTCCATACAGACCACTAATCTGATTGCCCACATATAGGAGAGGTAGGGGAAATGTCTAAAGAAGGAAGAAAAAAAAGTGGAGGTGTAATTTAACTACAGATGCAAAAGAAGGCTTAAGAACACAATGGACAGGTGGTTTTGGTTTCACCTTGAGAGGTACTTTCTTATCCAAGTCTGGGAAGCTGATCACCCTCGCTGCCTTGGCCACCCGCAGGACAACCACCGTCGCCAACATCTGCACACACACACGCACACGTTCGAGGAAAAACAGCTGCATCTCAGCTACAAGTCAATGACACATGTGTTTAGTGGAAATTGTTGCGAAACTCACTTGACCAATCCCAACGCATATCGACGAAGGGAACCTGTGAACATGGAGGTCCGTGAGTGCAGATAAAATCAGCTAAAAGTGTGTTAAATGTACTCCAAAGTTACACCTTGTGAGAGTGGAAGGTGGCCATTTAAACGGCAACATCCAAAGTTGCCTTGAGCTAACCTGGCTAATAACTTAGCTTGGGTTCTCTCGCGCCGACTTACCGGTAGTTGGTGAGCACGCTCTTGTTCACCATGACGATGACGAACGAACTGAGAGCGTAAAAGCCGGCGGCTAACAACTTCAAGACCACCGTCGGAGGTTTGTCCGCCATCCCCGAGGAGTTTCATTCCGCACTGTGGACTGTCAGCCTCGGCCGCCCTGCCATTGAGTCGCTGCCTGCCTGGCAAGCGTGCACGCAAGCAAGTACGCGAGTACGCAAGTGCGTAACCGCGACTCTTCCGCACTCATTTTACCCGCCCCCAGAAACGTTTACATCAACCACTGTATCCGTACATTATGCATTTAATATCCCAGAAATGTCAAAAGTGGGGTTGGTGAAGATAACCTTGAGATATAGGGTTTCATAGGGGAAGTATGTCGCGTTTTTAACACGCTTCTATATTGTGACACAAGACTTTAGCCCTTACTAAAAAGCAGACTGGGGGTGGACGCACACGTGATCTCAGTATCCAATCACAATGTAGGCTTCAAGCCGCGGACCAGCTGACCGACGCGTCTACCTGGCGGCCATATTGGCAGGGGCGACTTTCCCGTCAGTCAACGCATCCATCCATCCATTTTCTAATCCGGTTATTTTCAAGAGGGCCCCAGGCGTGCTGGAGCCTGTATTTAGAACACATAGACAAACATTCACACTCATGGTCACACCTAAGCGGGAATTTAGAGTGTTCAATTTAACTCCCATGCATGTTTTTGGAATGTGGGACGAAACGGGAGGACCCGGTGAAAACCCAGGCATGGGGAGAACATGCAAACTCCACACAGGAAGACCAGGACCTGGTATCGAACCATGCACCGTGAGGTCGACCGACATGCTAACTAGTTGACTGATTTTCTAAAAAAATGTAAAAGTTTTAGAAATCAGCATCTCTGATTAAAATTTGCTTTTGGGCAGTGTCATTGGATGTTAATTTTGTGACCTGCCTGCTGACCTGACCTTGCACAAAGGCCCGTGTGTATTTTGGCAGGTGTCAGCGGTCTGCCACGTCTGATAAGAAGCGCGTTGCTTTGCGGGCGCCACGTTGTCAGAAGTGAGAGAACCCTTCGTGAACATGTCAGGACTCAATGCCTCTCTGGGCTACTTTGTGGCGTGCGTGGTTTTGGCGGGCTCGCTGCAGGCACCTCTGAAAAGGTGGCCGCGGCTTGCCTTCCTATCCGAGTTGTCGTCGTCGTTCATGTTAGTGGCGTGCCGGCTGGAGGTTCAAACCATCGTGGAGGTGGGTGAGTGGGCCGGGGGCTTGGGCCCGGACGTGACGCTGACCATTTTGTTGGCGGTACTACTGGTCCACGGTGCGGTCTGTGGCGACCATTCGGGGAATCCAAACGTGAGCGCGATAAAGTTCCTTCAGCTGGACGCCGCGGCACTGGCCACCGTCCTGGCCCTCGCTTCCCAATTCCTGGGGGCCCACCTGGCAATGCTGGCGGCGGAGTACTACTGGAGCCTGGAGCTGACCGACATGCACATGATCAAGAACCTGATGGCCAGCGAGTGCAGCACGTCGTTGCTGGTCTCACCCATACAGGGCTTCTTCACCGAGGGAGTGTGCGCGTTCCTCTTTCACCTGGTGCACCTCTTCCTGAGACGGAGGAGCGCCCTCGTCCGGGTGCCCGCGGGAGCCATATTACTCACCTTCCTGTCACACATAGGTATGCAGACAGGTGTCCTGTATTTTAGCGTAGCGATTCTCAAAATGTGGTACAAGTAGTCGTAGTATTTAATTTTTTTTAATCAAGTACGGTACGTTTTTGATTTTTTGCATCTATAGCACATTATGTTAGTTCTAAAGTACAGTAAAAAATTTTTTTAATTCAATTCGGTAACAGGAAATGTGCTTTTTATGACTACAGCTTTAGCCTCTGCCTTTTTTCATGACTGCATTTGGCAATTATATGTTACTTGAAGAGCGAAATATTTTTTGAGGTGAAAATTTTGGAAAATAATTGCGTGATAGCTCCGGTTTCCTCCCACATTCCAAAAATATGCATGGCAGGCTGATTGAACACTCTAAATTGTCCCTAGGTGTGAGTGTGAGCGTGGATGGTTGTTCGTCTATGTGTGCCCTGCGATTGGCTGGCAACCGATTCAGGGTGTCCCCCGCCTACTGCCCGGAGACGGCTGGGATGGGCTCCAGCACCCCCGACCCTAGTGAGGATCAGGCGGTACGGAAGATGAATGAATGAATGAATTGCGTGATAAATAAATCTTATTTTTGGTGGGGAGAAAATGTGTTTTTTTTTAAACTTTCAAAAGGTTTTAGGGGAAAAGTTGGATATTTTTGAAAATATAGCGAAAAGAAATATTACTTTTGATTAAAAAGAGCTGCGTATATTTGACCAAAAATGTCATATTTGATTTTTAAAAATCTGACTTTGGTGTAAAAAGTCACACTTTAAAACATTTTTTTTTTTTGAAAAAAAATTTTTTTCAAGGTTTTCTTTGGAAGAATGAAAAAAAACTGAAAACGGAATCTGCCAATGATATGTACATTATATTTGAGAACATAAGCCATATTTTTGAAAACAAAAAACAAAAACAAACAAAAAAACAACAACTACATTTCATGTCTAAACTGTGATGAAATAATAATGCAATGTTTTTTCCCTTTGCAGCCAAAGGTTACACATCATCTTACATCAATCCCTCGCTAGCTTACGGCCTCACTTTCTACTGCTCTGGATTCACCTTTGCAGAATACGCGCTCGTCTACTGGCTGGCCCCCATCACAGGTAAACTGCATTCACGTACATACCGTCTGCGTGTGTGCGTGTATATTTTGCAGAGTGTCTGCCCATCTATCCAGCGTTACGCCCACAAAAGTGAGTCTGTGTGCATTTTCCAGGAATGATCTTGGCCCTCCTTTTGTACATGGGCCACATCCCAAGGATCTTTGCCAAGAACCTGCTCTATTTTCACAAGACACGTTTCCGGGCGCCAAAAGGAGGAGAAAAAGAGAAGAAGAAGAAATGAACGCCATTCCGTTTAGTTTTTTTGTCTTTTTTCTTTCTTAACAACATTCAAATGCTACATGAAATCGAGAATAAACAAATGTTGCTCGTTTTCAATAAAGCTAATTTGAAAAAAAAAATGATGGGTAGGGTGTGGAATCTTTGCTTTGGCCTGACCACACAAACAGAAAATACCCAAGATTTTCAAGAAGGAAAAAAAACCTCTCTCACCCTTTCTCTTTTTGAGGGGAATGTCATTCATTTTTGAAAAAAAAAATTAAAAATTGATAACATTTTATGCACGTTTCTCCAAGGATGATGAGGGATATTAAAAATAACAACGGCGATAACCTGTTCAAGTTACCATGAAGCGGATTTCAATAAATAAAATGACGTTGATTTTTCAGTTGTGGTATAACAAAAGGTTTGTAAACTTGTATTACACTCCATCATGGAGGTGTTTGCTCAACAGTGGCTGTACTTGTGCTGGGGTTGGAAGAATCGGGCCGAGCAGTTTTGCTCTTTTTGGGCTGACTTTGAACAGGTGCATTTTGATCTGTGGAAAGGAAGCAACAAAAATATAAGTGATAAATATTATGTTTTTGTTTTATCGAGGGGAAAATCCGTACCACTTTTGCTCGGATGGATATTTTTTTTTCTGAACGCAATTCATTCACATAAATGCAGGGATCCACGTTACATACAAAAAATGAGATATAACCTGGCTGTTTTTGTTGAGCCTGAGATTCCGGTCGGTCCTGCCATAAACAATAATCCGGATTGTTCAATAGGGACTTGCTCTGCTTACAGCTGAGACAGCGTAGAACTGTGATGCGCCTCTTCTTGCCCCTTTTCCCTGGCAGAGGTGCAACCATAATAAAAGTTATCATCAGTCAACAACATCTAGTTTGATTCCTTGAGGTGGGGGGGGGGGGGGGGCTGGGTAAGTGGGGCTTACGTTGTCTGGCTGTTGCTGTCAAACCTGGGACGAGTAGGGTATAACACTTCTTGCATATTGTTCTTTTCACGGATGGATCTCTGCAGAAATTAAAATTGCAATTTGAGATTAAGTTGGAATATTATCCTAACAATTATTTATTATAAAGTTTTTGAGGCAAATAAGTAAGGTTTTCGTGAAGTAATATTTTTATGTAAAAAAAATACATTTTAGTAGAAATGATGGAATGAAAACATTTTGTGTTTCCCATGGAAAAGAAAAAATGTTGCAATTTCAGGAACAAATACATGATTTGGTTTTTAAAAAATCAGAAAAAGTTGTAAAATTCATAAAAAGAACAATACGTACATTTTGTGAGAAAAAAAATGCAATATTTTCAAAATCCATATCTGAGAAAACATTTTCAAGAAAAAAAAGACAGAGGAAAAAAGGTCGGATAAGATTTTGAAAAAGCTACAGGAAGTTGTCATCATTTATAACTTCGCCTTCAAAACAAAACGGTTTTCGGAGGCCGCTATCGCTAACTTACTGTCGCAGAACGAGACGTCTTGCTATAGTCCGCTGAGTAAAGCAGTAGAAACGGGCCAGCTCCACGTTATTCGGGGTTTGGTTCAAAACACAATGAGCAGCCTGTCAAAAAAAGAGGAAAAAGTGACAGCACATCGATGGAGCGAAACCAACTACTGTAGCTTGTAATAAGCGGCCAGCTATTTGGAAACAAGTTCCTATTCTGAATGTTTTCACTGACCTGGTAGAGATAATTCAGTCTAAGGTACGCTTCTTTATCCTTAACGTGCCCAGACATGACACAAAAATGCTGTGAAATAATCTAAAAGCGTCTGGTCAATTCTGTTTTTTGTGTCCGTGGTCGAACGACGTTTTAATCCTTCTCTTAAGCGATTCAATACAGCATCCGAGTATTTCTTGTCAAAATAAAAGCGAAAGCTAATCGGCGGTCACATTTCTCAAAAGTTAAAATGTTTATTATGAAGTCGTATATTGTCTTCAGACTATAGACGTATGAGAAAATGTATGCAGATTTTCAGGAAAAAAAATCTGTATGCTCTACATAGATTAAAAAAAGGCAAATGTTTTGGAGAGAATTAGTATTTTCTTTCACTAAGTACATATATTTGAGAGCTAACAAATACATTTGAGAAAAGTATTTTTGGAAAAAATAACTAATCAAAACGGCATTGTCAAAAAAGTATACCTTCAGCGAAAAGATTTGCATGAAATGTGTATATTTTTTTTTTGAGGAAAAAAACATTCAATTTCCAGAAAAAAATGTATTATTGGCAAAATTTTACATTTTTGAGTTTCTTTTTAGAAGTAAGTTGTTTATTGTGTATGTTTTCATGTGCGCAGTTGTCGTTTCTTTTATATGCGCGGATAGGATTTTTTTTTCTATGGTCAGCTTTCAGCAGTGAACCTGGATGAAATGATTTGAAATAATCAATCACAATGATGGACCACTAATGACAGACAACAGCATACAAATTTTCCACTTTTATTATCAACAATAGAGAGGAAAATATAAATCATGTCCATGTAAAACCAACTTGCCTGTAAGGTGCACCTCTGCTATCAAGGGACTAACGTGGTACAGTAGCTCTGTCGTGTGTGTGTGTGAAGTCAACAAAAAGACACCTTTGTGCTCTTGAATGTTTTCTATAAAAGCAGTCAAATGAAATTGTAGGACGAGAGACAGAGATTCAAGTATCAAAAGAACTAAAAAGATGCTGACAGAGCTGAGGAAGGTAAAATTACAAAAAAGTAGTAAAAATCACGGGGAGACATAAATCAACAATACATTAGGCAACACTTTTGCATTTGTTTAAGGCAGTCGATTAAAAAAACAACAACAACATAACAACAACACTAGAAAACTAGGACGAGGCATCATCTTCATTAAATACTAGCCCAGTCCTATGCAGGGTTTATCAGAGACTTCATATGGACAGCGGATGATGTATGTGTGTATCTTTCCATGCTTTATATTTTTTTGGTCTTCTTCACAGTGATCTTTTTTTGAATGTTTATACTCTCAACATTTTGTCTGTCACAAATTCTGAATAGTTGGCACGTGGCGGCTGTGTGTGCATGTGCGTGCGTGGGGGTCTTCTTAACGATTGCCTTTCATGGCTTCCTTGGCGGCCAGGATGAGCGGTGTGAGGCTGGACAGAGGCTTGGCCAGCTTCAGGAAGGGATGCTGTGTTCCCCCCGCCACAAAAACAAACAAACAAAAAACTGATTAATAAAGGTGCAAGAAGCGATTAACAGTGGCCAAGCAGCCTACTTTTCCATGTCCAATCCTTCGAATAAAGATCAAATTTAGCAATGCAGCCCACTTCAGTTATCGGGTCAAAGGAGCATTTAAAATATTGACGATCCAGCCAGAAATAATGGTTGCTTGAATTTACCTTTTGTAAAACGGGTGAATTCAAATGTAGTATTTTTTTTATCATGTCATTACATAATTGACTTATTGTCAGTAATAACATTTTTAAAAGTGGTATTCATAACATAGACAAATGCAGATATACGTTGGTGTTGCTTTTATTTCACATAATTGGTTAGTTCTAATTAAAACGATTAAAATCAACTACTCCACATACTGTTGAGGACCCTACTAAAAATATTATTTTTCACTAGGACGCATACTGTAAATTGACTTTTCAGCCTGTCGGGGCCCTTTAAAAAGGCAACAGATTTTTTCCCCCAAAATAATAATTAAAAAAACAACGGCAGGGCTCCTTTTAACAGGGGATCGTTTCGTCACCTGCAGGAGCTCTTTGCCTCCGCCTCGCTTCTCCACGTCCATCTCCAAGCATCGGTTGAGGAAGTCTCGGAAGACCGGCGACAGCTTCTCGGGGTTCTGCAGCTCGGGTGTCCCATTGGTGGCGATTAGATACAAGGCCTGCGAAGACAATGGGAGACATCCAATCGGGGAGTGTGCGGCGGAGTGATTCCAAGAGTGACGACAGCAAGACATTTCGTGCACCAAATCGGGAACACAATTCAAGTTGTCACATTCTTCACATGCTTGTACTCACTCGGAGGGGATTCTCATTCAGGTAGGGGGGCTCTCCCTCCACCATCTCGATGGCCATGATGCCCAGCGACCAGATGTCCACTTTGGGCCCGTAGGCTTTGCGGGTTACCACCTCGGGGGCCATCCAGTAGGGCGTGCCCACCATGGTGCTGCGCTTGCTCTGCTCCGGAGTGATCTGGGCGCAGAAGCCAAAGTCGGCTGCCGGGGGGGAAATCACACATTTACTTCCTTGGATCAGATGACAGGATCCTGTACTGGACTATTTTAGCATTTAAGAAAGATTTCCTTTTTTTTTTGGAGGGGGTCTTTTCTTTTGTGGGACATATAAAATCTAACTGAATATTTAACATTTGGAACTTTCTGGGCTTTACATCTTGTTCAAGCCATTTTGTATGGAAAGTTTTCACCTGAAGTGCAACAAATTGTGCGTCGCTGGTCAAAAGATGATCAGTTGAAGTGGGTACAAGTCAAAATATTAAAAATTGAAAAATAAATAAAAATCTTGATTTCATCGTATAGACCAGACACAATCGCTATGTGTAAAGCCCCGATTTGACTTCATTGGTCCAATAATGATTTATTTACACCAACGAACGTTCATCTATCTACGCCGGCGACAAATCGAAACAGGAAGAACAATTAAATGCTCTCAATTTGAACACTTTCCGGCCAAAAGAACTTTGCCAGGATCCTTTCATTGCTTTGGATCAATAACGGTCCGGGGTGGGGGGTTAAATCACTGCGGCCCACAACTCACTCAGCTTGACGGAGCCGTCCATGCCGAGCAGCACGTTGTCGCTCTTAATGTCTCTGTGGATGACCTGGTTGGCGTGCAGGAAGTCCAAGGCTTGTAAACACTGCGACGAGTAAAGTGGGAGAGGTTATTACGACTCTCTTTATTCCCCCACCCCCATTTATTAGAAACTTGCACACCTCTCTGCAGACGGCGGCGATCTGGGCTTCGTCCATGCACGTCTCCGTGACCACGTCGGTGAGTGAGCCGCCCGCCAGGTACTCCATCACCACAAACAGCTCTTCCCCCATCAGGAAACTGAAACCCACACATAAGCAAAGTGTCTCACGTGACATGCTCTTTTTTTTTGTTTGTTTGGACAAGTGGTATTGTTACCCGGGGTTCACCTGTCGAGGAAGTTGACAATGTTGGGGTTCTTGAGCTCCTTCATCACCAGGATCTCGTTGATGATCAGCTCCTTCTTGGGCTGCTTCTGGAGGTTGATCTGTTTAATGGCCACCTAACGCGCAGGCGACACGACACACACTTGAACGGTGCGCATCGACGGAATTTCAGTATGCTTGACAATCCTGGGGGGAGCACAACATATTCCAGAAACATCCTACAATTTTTTAAAATATTGATATGTTCCATATGCACCTTTTATGCGTCAGTTTACCAAAAGTAATCCGACACTGTGGCGGAGTCCTTGGGGACTTATCAATAATTTAAGAGGTTTTAAATGGCAGTCAGGCGATACTTTATTCGCTCTTCTTACCTCTTGCCCCGTGGCGACGTCGATGGCGGTGAAGACCGTTCCAGAAGCTCTGCAAGAGCAGACAACGCATTAACCATGGCACATGTCCTGAGGATGGCTCAAAAGAGTCATATTAGATCTTAAAAATGTTCGCCAAAAGCGACGGTGTGAAACATCAGCGGTTCGTCTTTTTAGGGAAGCGCAGCATCGGTTGTCTTGTCTTCTTTTGAGAAAGTGACAACAAGTGCAACAGTTAAAGGGTGTGAATGATGACGGCATCGGTTCTTTCTTCGGCTCCATCGGAAACACCCGATGGAGACATGTTGCCGTTTAAAATAAGGTCACACGGTTGAACACGCTGACCAAAAGCACAGGCGGAGCTTCGACACATTTCTTGCCCGAGTAAAATGTGTCGCTACGTCATGAGGCAGTTTTACTTCCCGTGACTTCCCGCACTTTCTTTCCAGGAACTCCATAAGCCTTTGAACCGTACAACGTGGTGCCTTGTAGTGACAAGTACCCCAGCTCGCAAGTGAAAACTGAAAATCTAATCTTGTAATAATCAGACTTTTAAAAAGTTGGCAATTTGATTTATGTATTTATATTGGTGGGGGGGGGGGGGTTTGCATTGCGAATCAAAACGTCAGTTGCACAATGGCTTCGTATAGATCGCAGTTTGTGAGAATTGTGGTTTTGGGGAGATGGAACAGATCAATGGCATTTCATTTTAAAAGGGGAAAACGGAATGAATTGAACTAGCATTCAAAGTGGCACTAAACATTTACTCCCGCCCCGCCCTTGTCCATATGCGATACAAAAATAAACTCCTCACCCCTGTCCAATTTTCTCATATCTGGTGTATTTCTTCTTGGGGTCGCCAATGCTGACTATAGTTCCTGTGAAGGAGAGAGTGAAACAGGTACTTGGAAAAAAAAATAACAATAAGAATAAAAAATGGGGGGGGGGGGGTGCCATAGTGTAGAAAATTAAGTGCCAGGAGATGAACTAAATGCTGATTTAAACAAAAATGTATTTATGTCAATGAATATTTCTCACACTAAGCGCGCAAACACATCGAACAACCGTTTCAGAACGCAAAGTTTTTCATCAACAGAAACTTTGAGTTAGGGTTGAATGGGATGAGATTTACTCAGTTTGTCCATGATCTCCTCGTCTGACATTTTGCCCTTCTTTTTCTGTCTGTCAGCAGCCTTGGATGCGGCATCGCCGTCCGTGCTCAGGCTGGGCGCGGGGAGAGGCTCGATGACGGAGCGCGTGTACATCTGGCCGCACGAGGGAAAACAAACAAAAACAGCGTACAGGAAATCGTTTTACAGCCCGACATAACGAGGCGTCGTCGTCGTCGCCTCACGCTCTTGGTGTGTTCCGGTCTGGGAGCCACGGCGGGAGGCGGGGCTTCGTCGTCATCGTCGTCGTCGATGTCTTTGATGGTCGGAGATGTTGGCTCGGCGCCTTTTTTGACTGGCTGAATTCCAGGAAATGAGAAGAGACCGTGGTCATGAAAGTTAGGAAAAGAAACAAGATAACAAAAACTATCATTGTCAAATACGTGTAACTCGGTGAAACTACACTTTCTCTTTTCACATTTTCAAGATAATGATTTTCCGCCGACCGTCTAAAATAAATATTCATTAAATCTGACAGAATTTACAAAACACAAACCCAAACTGAAAAAAAAAACATCACAAGTAATAAAAATCATAGCCTTGGAAGAGAGCAGTTAGAATTTTGAATTTCTGGTTTAAAAAAAAAATGTTTATTATGAATGCACATAATAGCATTAGCATGAACATTTGTCTCTCAGCATTCAGTTCTAGAAGTCACAAAATACTTACAGACTGCGGCCCTGGAGTGAATGCTTCTTTTTCTGCGAAAGAACAAAACGAAAAGTACTTCACAACTTCTTGTCATCTCATAAGTTGAGCGTTTCCTGCGAAAGAACACCTCGCGCGCCGACGACTTCAGATCACTAGTGTGGACTCACCAGAGGATGAGAAGCTGAGGTACTTCTGCCGCCCGTTGCCCGTGGAGTCGTAGAACTTGAGGACGTCGAGCACGGCCTGCGGGTTCTTCTTCTGCTCTGACTTGGTGATGTTTGACGTCTGCAGGAGTCGCGCCCACTGCTCCGGCATACCCTGACGGGTGCGGCAAGATGGACACTTGATGCAAAACGAATGCACGGCGTTCCTCCACTAGGCTACATTTTTAAGATGTAATTTTTATGGTGGAAAATGTTTAGATGAATTCATGGAGCCACTCAAGCTCCAGTGGAAACTGACAAGCCCTGTCATAACCTGTGGCCGGCAGAAAAGATTCCTACTCACAGTGAATTCTCCTGTGACAGCATCAAAGCCAACATGAATGGTGTGTTCAAAATCCGAAGGCGGTGAAATTTCTGGTCTCTCTTTGTCTCGATCTTTCTTTCTTCCGCCTAAGAGTAGCAAAAATTTTGAATAACAAACCGATTAGGTTTTTTTTGTGTGTGTGTTTTTTAAGGCTCTATACCGCTCACCTTTCTCTGCCCCAGAAAATATGGAGATGATCTTGCTACGAGGCTTTCTCTCCTCAGGCACCGATGGCAGTGGCTTGGAGCTGTGGTTCGCCGAGAGCGAGTCTTTACTGGAGCTGGTGCTGAAGATAGTGCTGCTCATGCGGACCGGCGGGGCGGGGGGCTTGTCCTCGGGGTCGCCGTTGTCGCACATCGCTCACGCACGAGATTGTTTGTGTTGTTTTCACAGGAGATGATGAGGAGGGTTTTGGGGGGGAGGCGAGGACGGACAGGGCGGCAAACGGAGAGGGAGGATCACATCAGCATGAAGCACACGTGTGCTCATGCATCACCTCAGGATGTGCAGGCAGGAGAGGAAGGAAGAACGATACCTAGGAAAAAAACAAAACAATAAATGGTTACACATGGGATACTTGTAGCCAAAGAAATAACCTGGTCTTGTTGCAATAAATCAACATGATTTCATGACCTTATAACCTGAAAAAGACACATTGTAGCATTAAAGCACATAGGGGGAACTAACATGGACTTGATCAAAGGTGGCAAGAGTAGTCGCTCTCTGTGCTTAAGAAGAAAAACAGAGAACTATGTATTCTCTTGCACATCAGATTTTCATAATAATAATAATTATTATAATAATATATGTAATAATATTTCTGAATTGAAGGTTATGTTGCGCATGGTTAAGTAAATTGAAAATATATTTTACGTAGGCCGAATTCAAACTTTTTTTTCTCTGTGTATGTTTGACCAAAATAAACGTATTTAATTCAAAGGCCCGTTGGGAGAGCGTGTCCTTCGTGAATTACTGTACAGGGCGGCTAACGGGATAACATTAGCATCCGCTACTTTATGGCCAACAAGTGGACGTACTCCAAGCTATCTTTAGCCTATTAGCTTGGAGCTAGCACGCCCCTTAGCTCGAAGCTAAACACCGATGAGGTTCACTGCCAATTGGGCGACAACGGCGCTAGCGCGAAGCTAGCATCAGCTTCGATAACCCAATTTAGCCGACGCGCTGACGTTAGCATCTGATTGGCCATCGACCGCTATTTAGCATCCAGCTAATGCTAACTACTTCATGACAACTTACTCATAATGAAACGGTGGGTTAAAAAGATGAATGTAGTTTTTTGTTAAAGGAAATTGAAATTGGTTAAAAGGCTGGCAGAACATCCAGCGCAAACCCGCTTTCTCGTCACTTTCTCACCGGAGAGCCTCCACGGCAGTTAAAACGTGAACAGAACTTCTCGACTCCCTGCGGTCATTCGTTCCTTCGGTGCCTTAAAAGATGTTCGTTAGTCCAAGAAAATTAAAGTACGTCATCTGAAACTCTGCCATAAATAAGATAAAGTTAAAAAAAGGTGACAACTATTTATAGTGCAACTTTTTCACCCCCTTCTGTCTTTTTGGGGCCCTTCAATGATAATTCCGCTATGGCGAGAAGGGGGAAGCGGAACCAACCAGCGACTAGTGATGGGCCGTGGTGGGAAGTAACGAAGTATATTCCGTTACGTCTTGGTATACTTCGTTACTACGATCAAGTTTTGTATGTCTATTTTACTAGAGTATTTTTTTCAGACGGCTTTTTGCCTTTACTCCCAACGTGAAAAAAAGAAATCCGTGCCAGCCTCCATTGGTCAACTCAAGTCAGCTTTATTGTCAAATATGCTCTCTGTACAACATGCATACCATGAGAACCACCAGCATTTTTGTTATTTGTTTATTTAACAAAACAACATTTGTATTGTGGAAAAAGCATCCTATCAATTTCACATTCACAAAAAACGCATTTAAAAATAAACAAACAAACCCCAAAAAAGCAGGTCAATCCTCAGCCCTAAAACTCACCGGAAGCTGTTTGGGATCAGCAGTCTGCAATTGCAGTTTCCGATCAGAGCTGTTGCGATGTATCTTTTTAAAATAATTTTTCAGATTCAGTTTGTTGTTATATATATATATATGTATATGTATATATAAATAAAACTGCACGAAAACTTCACAGCTGGTGATTGATCCATCCATATAATCTTAATGATGACACACCCACACTGTGACAATAAGCTCAGTGGCCACTTCACTCTGATCTCATGATGGTCTTGATCTCATGATGTCAAAATGTGAACAGCAAGATTACAAGAACTGTTTAAAAATACCGCAGATTTCTATCAAACTAGGAAACCTACTGGTCCATTCGTGGATATCCCCACATTTTTTCGAATGGTACATCCTTATAAATCGCGGCAACAAACCACTTCCTGGACCAGCGCTGATTCAGGAAGTCGTTCGACTATTGCTGCAATTTCCGAACATATCTGAAGCGCGGAGACTTCTGCACATTACAGGTTGTTGTGGAGCATTCACCAAGTTGACATGATCTGTACTTGTAAGCAGCACAGCGTTTTAAACAATCCGCTGCTTCCACATGTATTTGGACAGTGCCCAACAGCATATCATGGTGACGGCCAGTGTCACGCCGCACACAGGCCTCACCAGAGAACCGTTGCCCACTGGCAAACGCAAGATCACGTCGCCAGGCCGCTGCAGGAATACAGTAGTAATGTTTTTTAAAAAAAATAAATCACTGAAAATATGGAGCCCACACCCCCAGGTAGTAGGTATTTCAATTGTATTGCCATGAAATCTGAAAGCCAATTACCTGCTTCTGTTGGACTTGAATCCACAGACACATGCTCGTATTGTCAGCGGTGCAGGGTGCTTCCGTTGCTGTGTGAGACTCCAAATCATCTAGCTGTGAACCTGCAAAAAAATAACATTAAAAAAGAGCGTCAAATGATGAACATTTGCTGTTTGTCTCTTTCTGAAAAAAAAATACAACTACTGACATTTTTCTGTGCGCAAAAGCAGCTTTGGGGGTTCTATGGTGATAGATTCAAAGGTTTCCCCGTGAAAGGAGGGCTGGTGATAGCGCCCGTGGATGGGAATGCTAATGTTGAGCACACCGAGAATTTGTTCACTGAAGGCAGGATAAACGTAGGTGACGAATCCAGAAGTCTTGTGTGCTGGCACCTCCAGGTCAATGGCCGAATCCACTAATATCTGACAAAGATAAATGCAAACAATTAATACTATAGAGTATTCGGGGTAAAAAAAAAGCACATTTAAATGTGCAGTATACAATATAGTCGGATTTTTGGAGAAAATGAAGATTGAATCTGAATTATAGAATACCGACTTGATAAAAAGAATTAATATTTTGACTTTTCCCCACCATTTGACAACATTCCTGTAAAATGACGACGGTATTCTCATAATATTGCTTTACTTTTGATTATTATTAATAGTAGATTTTTTTTGTACCTTACAACTTAAGTCTCAAAATTTCGATTTTGTTCTCATAAGATTACAATTTGGTGTTGGTAAGAGAAAAAGTGAGTGCTGTTTGTGCTTACTTGCCAATCAACTGCATCGCTGAGGAAAGCAAGCTGGTAGGGGTCCACATAGACCCCACTGGGCCATGTGTGAAGCAGCAAAAGTCGGACGTCCTTGAACGCGCTACCAAGCTGGAGCTCAACTGTTGTCTCTAACTCCCTAAAACAAACATGACGTCGTAATTTTTAAATCCTTCATATCAAGAAGCACTGAGGTGTTTTGAGTCCTCATTGTGTTGTTAAAATTCTAAGCCTAAAGAGAAGATAGATATTCATACCTATGAAAGCCCTTGTTCTTGATCACGATTGAAACCGCAGTTGACTGGAGCCGCTGCTTCAGAACGGCGCAACTGTTGTCGCCTACAGAAAAATATTAAAGGTTAGGTTATAAGACACAGTGGGTATATTTATGGGAATTTGATTAGGTTTACTACGAGGTCTGAAGGAAGCAGGTATGGCATCTTACCCTTCACAGTCAAATAAGGACATGTTAGTGAAATCGTTATGATAAACGTATAGAACAGTGTAAAATGCATCAAATATATCGTAATTGTATGTTTAAGCAACAAATGCAATAGAATGCTTCTTTAATTTGTTTGCGGAAGTGTGACTCGAAGGACCCTTTTTAGCATTAGGCAACCGATAGTGCTGCCTAATTAAAAGTAGTTATAGTCAAACATTAAACGCAGAATATTGTGTTGAAAGTTATTTATGGATAAAATATTCGCAAACATATTTCTAAAAAAGTGTAAATATCAGGACATTTTCCCATTTATGGTTATTTTTTACACTAAAGTCAGGCATGATTTGGCCAAAAGACAGAAGGGTCCTAAGTGGCTGTTGCTAGGGTACTAGGTTTGTTGTACTTCGAGAAATATTGACGAAAAATGCTTTTCGAGGCGAAGCGTTGTGGAGTGTGCTTCAGCCCACCTTCCATAGTCTTGGTTTATGAAAACACAGATACCAACAAAGTGAGAAAACGAGTGATTCCTGTGCGAAACTTCTCGCAGTACTCCGGTACGTTCAACGATTTCCCCTCGAAAAATTATTTGAAAAAACACCAACCTTAATGTCTCAAAAAGTAAAGTAATGGTGATCTGTCTCAATTTATTTAATTGGATCTTTTACCATTTCGTGGAAGAAAATGTAATTGTTATAGTGAATTTTAACTTCATCCTGAAATTGCACAATTGTTGATGCAAAAAAAAAAGTCAGAAAAGCGGAAGTCATTATTTTATCCATTGCAGATTATAGCCTCGCCGCCGAAAGGCTGAAAAACCACCCCCGGCACAAGGACTACCTGCAGGGGGTCTCCCAGAGCCAGCTGGAGAGGCTGCACATTATTTTGCGTGACCACCTGCGGGGCATCAGTTTGGAGCGTAGCCTGGCGTCGTTGCAGGTAGACCCGGAAGAGGACCTCAACAAGCTCGACGACGACGTGCTTGCTCGCAAGAAGAGCCACATGGATGAGCTGTTCGAGAGGAACCGGACACACAGAGAGGACCCTGATTTTGTTTATGACTTGGAGGTGGATTTTGACAATGCAGCCGATGAAAAATGCAGCTGGGATGAAGAATCTGCTGATGGATTTTAGTGTTTCCCCAATGCAATTTTTGATGAACTTAAAATGCTGTAGAACAGGGCTTCTCAAGCCTTTTGGATGAGGAGTATGGACCTCTTATACGGGAAACATTTTTCCAAGGATGAAAATTGCCAATTTGGAATTATGAATGAGCTCCAGATATGCTGTCACTGAAGTAAAAAAAAAAGCAAAGATAAAAAATAAAAAACACAGTTATAAAATATATAGGACAGTTACATAAGTTATAAAAAAGATGTACACAATGACAGACAGCAGACGAATAACAGGACATTTATTTGATATATAAAATATTGAAGATACAAAATACATTGCTTTTGGCTCTTTATCTGTGGCTTACATGACGTGCGTTCGGTCGACCATGAGAGAAGACACTTTAAGCGATTAAACGCTTCGTTAGTGGACAACCCCCCCCCCCCCCACCCTGCACATAAAAAAAGACAAACGATGAACTGATATATCTTTTCCATATAATGTGACGTTTGAAATGAGATTTAAAAATATTAACTTTGCCGTGTCAAACCTTGAAAAGGGGAACGCTCATCAAAAGTGCTTTTAATACCACCGACTACCAGAACCACGATACATTCAACAAGGTCACGTTTTTTTCCATTTCCGCGAAAAAGAAAATGAATAAAAATCAAACAAGGAACATCACGTTTTACGGGTTTGGTTTGAGCAGGTATCTGATCTTGTTTAAATATCAGTGCTTGGAGGTAGTAGGTCAACGAAATATCTGACACTCTTTTCAGTTCACCGCCACAAATTGCAGTGAGGACATTAAAGAAAAAAAGCTTAGTTTCTCAGCAGGCTTTTTATAAAAATAACTCTCATAAGTTGAACTTTCAAAACATCCTCGAGTATGTTACAAACAAAGTAGACTGCCCAAAAACTGGAGGAGCTGCAATTCTACAAGTGAGCCTCAAGATGTTCCACTGAAATACTTGTGTTCCGGCATTGCATCACTCGTGATACACCACGTCAAAAGTGAATTTGAAAGCCACTTGGTGCGATCATCCTCAAACGGAGCTATTAGGCATATAACGGTACGTGTCTTCGTGTTTGGATGTTTGGGTACGGAACATTCAAGTTCCCGCAAGGACCGGATTTGGCCCGAGGGCGGGGGGAACGTGTGACTGCTTCCTGCCCTAGTCGACGATGTAAACAAATAAAGTGCAGCCCAGCGTCTGGCTTGCGAGAGATTTTTGGGCAGTATGTCAAGCTGCAGCATTATACAAATCTAAATCCCATAAAATTAGATTTAAATTGACTAAAAGAGAAGACAAATAATTGACTCTGCACTGTCCCCTCCCCCCAAAAAGACAAATTAATGAGGTTGTGCTTCCGACAAAGAAGGCAAACTTGATGTTGGATTTTCCCCAAAAGAATGCAAATTATTGATGCTAGGAGAAAAAAAAAATCAAAATGGTGTGCTTGCAAGCTGTTCCATATTTTTCAACGCTAATTTAAAATGTACTGATTTGGGATTTTTTTTTCATTTCTTGGAGGATTTACTGCGAACATTTTGCAGTTTTGACGTTTGATTTTAAGCCATTAAAAATGTTCCCTGCTGACTCAAAAGAAAAGCACTTTCAGATGGTGTATTTTCTTCCCTTACCATAATCAACGTGAACCGAAGCGCGACCTTTAATCCACGATTTTTGCTGTACCGTTTCACCCGTAGTAGCTACACTCCCAAAATCCACATTGAGTCGTTCGAAAGCAAGCTTGTACAAAGAGGAGCGAAAATATAGATTTCTGGATATAATCATACTATTTTACTACCGCAATATCATAAATGTATTTCTTCTTATTTCTTCTTCTTGTCTTGAGTGCATCGCGGACAAAACCTGAAGGGCGAGACAAGAGCTTGAGTATCAAAACGAACGAGGGCAAGACGATTTACCGCGTCCTCACCATTTTCCTTTGGGCTTGGTGGCGAGGTCGACGCAGGCGAAGTGAAACCACTCGATGGGACACTGGCAACGAAAAATTTGACACGCGACAAAGAGTTTTAGGTCTTCCGTATATTCTATTTGATAAACACGGCTCGCAACAGGTAGGATTGGTCAGCGTTTCGTCACACGAGAGCTTACGTCGGGGTTGTCGCAGCCGATCATCTCCCCGTACGACACCTGGTGGCAAAGGCAGTAGGTGGGCTCGTTGGGGTCCACCGGCATGTCCAGCACGTCTGACGGCTGCATGGGCAACAAGGCGTCGCTCAAGTCCGGGCTGCGAGTCGGGACGTTTTGTGTTGATCAGAAGAAAAAAATTCACAGGTGACAACTAGCACCATTCAGAGGAGATTCTCTGCGTTTGCCATCGTCCGCATGGACTGTTACGTATTTGTAGCTAAACAATAAAAAATTATTGGTGATGGTTCTATTAAAAGATAGACAAACCTGTTTTTCATTTTTTTCTTTTTAGGAGAATCCTCATCCGAACCTTTCCTTCCTCGCCCCCGCGAGCCACGTTTCTCTCGGAGGCCGCGGGACTCTGCTTCTGTTGACCCCCACATCCCCCATAAATAAATAAAATTCCTAATAATGTGTGATTTTTTTTTCTCCAAAATGGAGTCCCCGCGACAACTCTACTGACTTTTCAACGCTCGTCCATCTGTGCTTTCGTAGCCGCTCACTTCCAGTTTCTCCTTCAGCTCGTTCTCGAAGCGCGCCAGGTCGGCGTCCAGCCGCCGGATGTGTTTGTCCACCTGTGTCAACAAAGCGCACCGCAAGGTTTTCCGCCTGCGTGCTTGGTTCACAGATCTACTTAAATGATTCAATCACAATAACAGTGAAATTATCAAAATAATACAAAATGAAACACGCATACAAACAAGTAAAAAACAAATTTGAATTCCATCCAAAATTCAGTGCCTGCTTTGGCCTGGACTGTTCACTGTAATCGAAACAAACAGAAAGACAAAAAACAAAACAAAAAACAAAACAAAAAAAAAAAAAAGAAAAAACCAGGAAAAAAGCCAGATGAATAAATCTAAAGTGTGTGGGACCAACCATCTCGTAGGTCTGCATGGCCAGCTGCACTTTGTCGTCGCTGAATTCTTTGCACTTGCTGTAGGCGCTTTGGATTTTCTGCAAATGCTCCACTCGCTGCTCTGACGCCAAGTTTTTCACCTTGGCTATGTACTCCTCGGCCAACTTGTTGATCTCAACCTTTTTTTCTGGGAGGAGACCATATTTGGATATTTTTGCATCATTTCAACATAATTTTAGTCATGCCTGCATTCAATTTAGTGTAGACGTGGTGTGTGTCAGTAGGAATTTTAACAATACGCCAAAATTCATGAAACAACCATACGGCAACATGCGGACGGCATTTGTGGCAAGCTTTGGCAGGCCTCGAAAACCGACATGAAGAACCAAAACTGGCAGAAACATGATTTAAATGATCACCTTCAGTCCTGTTGTCCAGGTCTCGCATCAGTGTAAAGTTCCTCTGCAGTTCACATGGCAGGTTTTCGATACCTAATTGCAGATGACATTTTAACATATAATTACATCAGTTGCTTCTTTCTTGATATGAGCACATCTTATAATACATGTCATTTATAAATAGGTCAGTCACTCTTGATTTTTTTTTTGCACTAAGAGTCACTCCGACTACTAGCGAGATATTCCCTCTGTGTACTTTTACCAATTAAGAGATACTAATTATTAGTGTGCTTCTTGTTTAACATAAGCAAATCCTAGACGACATAACTTACTTGCCAGAGGTTTTGGTTCACACTGCTGCAATGCATAATATTGACAGCTATTTTCAAGATTTCTCTTTATTTAGCCACATTGGTATTAGATTGTAAATACATACACATAGCATGGATCTAGAATTGATCGATCTGGCCGGCGCGTAAATGGTTACTGAAAAAAAGGCGGCTGGCAGAATCAACAGGTTGCAAGAGCATGCTGTGCATTAAACGTGACTCGGCGAACATAACACTCAGAACGAGCGACGTGTCTAAAACAGGCACTTAAAACACGCCACTGACCATTTTACGACGCCGTAACTAACTTAATTCACATGTTGTTAACTTAGAGCGGCGGTAGGCGAGGTTGCTAAATGCTAAACTAGCTCACGGGCTGACAGCGCCTTGCTGTCACTTTACAGCCCGCCACGAGAATGAGTCCTCACATTGACTTTAAATAGGCGTAAAACGGTCAAAGTATTCGTTTCATTGTGCGTAGGGGATACTCACTGTCTAGATAATGTTCCAAATATATTGCCGTCGCCATTTCGGATTAGTTGCGTGAAGCTTGCTGCATGTGACGTCACGTCGTTAGTTCTGCCAAATTGTGGGGCAGCAGAAGCCGAGTGGGGTTTGTTTTGGAACACGAGAGCGACCGCCGGAGAGTGGCGAGCGGAAGCATATGGTACAGTAGTACAAGTACAACCGAATACAACTTTGCCCGTTCGTTCCTCACATGCGCAGTGGGAAGAAAGCGGTGACCATGATATCTAAATACAGGATTGTATTTTAAACCGATACCTATTTACCACCGTGTTTGAATAGACAAAATACTGCTCCAACCATTCTACTGCTTCCACGTGACTACTTTAGAAAACAAATTGATTAAAACGAGGACCTCTTTTTTGCTAGCACTTTCCAAAGCTGTCAGCTGATGGCTTACGTCACTGAAAAAAATAAATATAATTAGCCTCGGAAAAACACAACATCCGAGATCACCCGACACTAAAAGCCTCTCTCGAAGGTTGAACGCAAACTTTTTTAAAACAACGTGTCTCACGTTTTTCATCAGGGGGAGGGTTTCTTTTATTATTAGTAGTTGTAAGATTGTAGAAACCATCTCACTTCCGCTTTTAGGTTTTAAGTTGAAGCCTCCATAACATTTCCACCACGACAACAAACCAGGCAAGTGCGACTTTTTCTCCTGAAATACCGACACATTTTGAATACGACGGACACTTACGGACACATTTCGATGGTTTAAACGCTAAAATGCGAATAGGGTCAATTAAACGGCGCTCAGACAAGGCGGCATACAATACATCACAGCTATGCTTTCACAGCCGTTATAGCAGTAGCAAAGCGCTTTACGGAAAATTTAATATTCAACAACAAAAATACAACAGATAGAGAGAACGCATAACATAAAACATTGACCAAAATACGCCTTGTTATTTGAATATGGTCGAAGATGTTTTTTTTTTAAACAGCGTAATGTGGAAGGAAGGGGCAGTTTTAACTCACTCAAATTGTGATGGTAACATTTCGTATTCGTGTTTCTACATGTGAATTTATAAAAAACTAGCAGAACAAATCTGAATCGGGGCATCCTGTGGAAAAGCTGCTGTGGTCACAAGGTTTGTTTGGACACACCACACCCACTATCATGTCCACATTGACTGACTGTTTCACAACCTTGAAAAACGCAAACAGTATTTTAAAATAGAAAAAGAATCATGGCAGGCTATCAAACAAAAAGACCACAAAAAGTGGATACGGTAATAAACACAGTTTAATTGCTATCTACCGGAAGAGTTAGCAATGACTCTGCGTGTCACTGCACAGATAGAAATTATTTGTAGGATTTTTTTTGTACAGATTAAGTGAAATTGGACATTTTTTATGGTCTGACTCAATTTGTTTGTGTTTTTAGGTGATTCCAACATGGCTATGGTGAAGAGTGGCTGGCTCCATAGGCAAAGTAAGGAATGTTATATGCACAACTGTCATTATATCACAATTACAGCACTACTGATCACTTTATTTTCTGTCTCTGATCCACTGGTTAAAGGACACTTTGATTCTCTCCTCTTTCATCTCAAACCGCTTCAAACAACAAAGCGTGTGTCGGAAAAGTGGTTAGGACTGCACGACTGTCCGTGTTTTATGTTATGTGTTGTGTTTATTATTTTACTTTATGTTAACTGTTTTGTAAAGCGCTTTGTTACAGCTGCCGCTGTTGTGAAAGCGCTATATAAATCAGCATGTATTGTATTGTATTGTATTTATTTTGTTTGCCGACACTGTGGGTCATTTGCACAGATGTCATTGTTGATGTGATATCACCAAATGCTGCTTGTGGCCATAATACTGTACTAGTTTGATACGGTCGATAATGATATACTCGTAAACAGATTGGAAACTTGCTTAGGGCAAAATGAAACAATCCTAAATAGTTCAAGTCCGACTTGGAGGAAAGGAGTTATTTTGTGACTATTGGAAGTTTTGAATCTTATCGAATGCCCATGACATAACATTTGAGGTCCCTCAAAGGTCAGTTCTCAGACCCCTTTTGTTCAACTTGGGAGTACAATGTACAGCTATTTTTTGAAATGTAGGTATTGAAAGTAAAAAAAAAATACATGCTCAAGAAATGCACAGCTACCTGAAAAATCTACTCAAGTACTTCAACAAAATATCTGTACTTCCTCGACAGGTACCATACTGCGGCGATGGAAGAGGAACTGGTTCGACCTGTCGTCCGACGGGCAGCTGGTCTTCTACAACGACCAGCATCGGCGGGACATGGAGGACGACATCCACATGAGGATGGACTGCATCAACATCCGCAGTTCCGCCGCCTGTCAAGGTGCCCTTTTATTGAATCCAGAGTATGTGACGACGATGATGTATTTGGTTTGTGACATCTCTTTCTGTGTCGTGGGCGCAGAGTTGAACCCTCCGGACGGGAAGACGCGCGATGCCTTGCTGCAGATCGTGTGCAGGGATGGAAGGGTTATCAGCCTCTGTGCAGACAGCGCAGATGATGCCTTGTAAGAGCTCTTTTTTTAAAAAACTTGTTTAATAATTCTTATTTGATATGGTGTACTTTGTTGGGGTGTAATTGTCCGAAAACCTCTTGTACTTTGGATTTTAAAGTGACTGTTTTGTTCATTTTGGTACAGTCGTGGAAGAAAATTCAAAATGTTAAAGCATCTTTGTACCGTACTGAACTATCTGAATATGAACACTCCTCATACTTTTTTTAAATTTTATTTTTGATAAGGAGATTGCGGTTTCAAAATGACGGCTATTCTTCTTTACAGGGCGTGGACTATGGCGCTGCAGGATGCCAGAATTAACACGGTGAGAGTCTGCTGTCGTTAAAAAATAAATAAAGATGACAATGATCCCCTTTTCATCATGGGATTTACATAATTCCAGAGTTTCATTTGTGCATGAAAGGGTTAAAATAACTTCCCAAATGCTTTAGAAACATCTAAACATTTAAAAACCGTGGCAGCTGACATCACTGATTTTTATTTGACACCTTTTAGATGGTCACGGCTCCTCAGGTGGGCTTTTCGCCGGAGGTGATGGCCTCCGCTCCGCCGCCATACTCGGAATACGCCCCCCCGCCCCAGGTAAAGACAAATTCTAAGTCATGAAATGATTGTTTTGCGCGTATGAGAATTCTCATGGTCATTTTGTTTTTTTCATCAGTTCTACACTCCAGGCCAATATGGCGATTATGTGGCAGCTTCTCCGCAAGCGACGCAGATTGTGTACGCTGCCGATGGGCAACCGTACGCCGTCGCCTATCCTTATCAGTACCAAGGTAAGGGCCATTTTACTAACAAACACGTGGGATGACGTGAAGTGGAACCGCTAAAATCAATCAAAAGCAATCAAAGCAAATATGCGAAGGAGCATTTAGCTGCACACAAATAGAATAAGTTGCCAAGGAAGTCAAGTCAGCTCATGATTTTAAAACCTGGCTGATTTTTTTTTATCACTCCCCCCCCCATTGATTGATGAAGGTCTTTGGGGCATTAAAAAAAAAGAAGTTTCTTTTACTCGGTAGGTGGTTACGCCACGCCCGGCGTCAACCACGTGGTGATCCAGGAGCGCCAGCGCGACAACGGCGGCGACGTGGCCATGGGCATGCTGGCGGGCGCGGCAACGGGTCTGGCTCTGGGTTCGCTCTTCTCCGTCTTCTAAAGTAGCTTGTGCGTCGGTGTTGGTCGACCAGAGCAAAGATGTATTCCAGCCCGTGGCGATATGCTTTCTTCTCTGCATACGAAGCGTTCTTGATGGTCCTAAAATAGTCACTTAACCTGCGCACTTTCTCCAATGCATCATGTGAGTGATGGCCTCGCTATCCTTTAGGCGTGTGATGTTTGACGTGAACCGACTTAAACCTCCCACCCCGCAAAAAAAAAAAAAAAAAAAGGAATCCAGTGGAACCTCCAAGATGCTGGATGATTAAAGTGCTTCCAGAAAGCAGGCACAGCGCTTTACTTTTTTACTTTTTCCACATTTACTTATTATGTACAGTGAACCTCCACATATTTGGAGTTTGACCCTTGTGAAATTGCTTTTTTTTTCCTCCAGAGCCTATTCTATATTTGCTGAGAATTTCAACTATTCACTTGTGGTGAAGGAAGTACAGTGGCATCTACACATTCACCAATTTGCTGATTTTCTGTCAGGAATCCCTTCTAGAGACTTTTTAACATTATGAATGGAGGAGAATTTCTCGTATTGTACTGGTCATCATCATACTTTTTTGGGGGGGGGGGGCATCACTGGTCACCTTCTGTGGTTGCATCGCACACACCAAAAATAATTTTCAGGTTGAACTATAAATTGCACCACTTTCAAGGGGTTACATTTTGGAGGTTCCATTGTTTAAAAAAAATAATAATATGCAAACACTGTACTTTTTTTTATCTTGAAAGCCATATCATTTTTTGTGTTCATTTTGTTTTGTTAAGTACGTATATTGATAATGTTATCCATTGGATTTATTATTTTTTAAAAATGTTTTGTGGTTGTAGAACATGGGACAGTTTGAGATGATGGACATATGACAAAGTTTGCTCTCCTTGTGAATTACTTAGGTCAATCTTTTCGGTATACCAGCTTACACTCGCGTTTTTAGCTTTCGTCCAAAGAAAGAAAAGTGTCCGGCGGGCTGCTTTGTGACATCCTATCTCAGTGACTTCCCAATTTCCTCACCTATTCTCAGTTGTCACTTCACTTTTCTCTGGCTGAGGCATCTTGTGAAAAGTGACGTCAAACGTGACAATATTTTGTTTCTTACTGGCAGCTCCTGTCGAGTACGTTTCATTTCAACACGTGTTTGAGCCGATTCTGTTTTTGTCCAGAGATCCGGTTGCGTTTCTGTTCACTTTTGTTATGCGGTATTACAAAGCACATCATTTCAAATCGGTCCGAGATTGACTCTTGATCCGTTATCAGTCGAAATAATCTATTGTGAATTAATAGCACTAACCGAAGGATGTTAATATTTACAAATGCAAATGAAGCTAAATGTACTCACATTTGAATTTCCCTGCTCAATGTATGACAGTTCATCACAAAGAGATGTATTTTAACAATTAAATATATTCACAAGATGATGAATGATGGTGTTTATTTTCAGGGTTTTGTTCAAGAACACATGGTAGGATACAACATAGAGTCAAAAAGCATGAATCTGTCATGCGTTCTCATTCAATTCAAAGCATATTGTGCCCTTCCTTCTGGCGTGCACAACTTGGCCACCTGGGGACAGTTCATGGGCCAATTCATACTTAGGTCACACCTATTTTCCCGCCTGGATGTAGCAGCTAATCGTATTCCAAGGGGGCATATCCTGTCTAGGACTCAAATGAGATTCAAATAGTTGTTCCTTTCAGAGGATAAAGAATACAGTATATGGTATATCTGACTATTTACATGGTCTGCCTACATGTGTTGCTGCAATGATTGTGTTGAAATATATATAGCGTAAAGTGCTATAACAGGCATATATTGCTTATGTTAGCTTTAGCCTTAAGCTAGTGGACTAAAGGTTAAGTTATGTGGTGGTTTTCAATGCAAAATGTGTAATTCTCAATTTTATGTTTACTTTGAATGTACAGTATGAATGAAAAATCATCCTAATGACAGTTTCCATCTTGAAAATATCGTTAGTTGTGTGACTGATACCTCAGGGCACCAGTGTATATTGTTATAAAGGTGTGATTTTAGTGCAAGCAGATGTGGAGACAGGAACAGCGATTGTCATCTGCCGTCACGTTCAAGACTTTGGGACGCAGAACCCTCAAAATGGGTTGGCTTTTGGCAAGGTCGGCTGGGAGTTGGTCGTTCTGGAAACACACAGGTGTGAAGAAGAAAAGTACCGGTAAGTGAAGTCGACGTCGCTTCCGGTCTTTGGCACTTTTCAGCTTTCAACCTGGTTGACGAGCGTGGGGTCGGCGTTCGCGCCAAGGAGAAGCTGAACGCTCTGGATGTTTCCGCCCTCGACGGCAGCGTGTAGGGCCGTGGAGCCATTCTGTAGACGAACAGAAGTCAAAACACATTTGGAAAATACTTTATTTTTATCGGGGGGGAGCGTACCGAATCATGGTCAGGAATACTCACCTACTGGTACTTTTCATTCCATTCAATTGTATTAATTTATTGTCAACAGTGAACCCCCCCCCCCCCTCCCCCTCCCCGCTATTCGGAATATCGCAACCGAACCCATGAGCAAATTGCAAATATATGTGAGTAATTGACAACCTCTCTAAAAGGATGCTGACAAAAGTCCACATTATCTGAATGAAACTCCTCAACTTAACTTCAACATAGTTCCTTGGAAGTAAGATGCCACCAAGGCAATATCTCTGCGCCGCTTAAAGTATGTGATTGCTCAATATTTTGTCCAATCAAATTTCAGCCTCTTAAGTTGTTCCCATATCAATCTTATGTAATTTGAACTACATTAGCAATGGAACCATTTCTTAAAATAACATTTGAGTTTCCACCCTTTGATGAAGTCAGCCTTTGTCTGTAACCTTATTTGTCGTGTACGAACTCAAGTTCAGTTCATCTGTAGTAATTTGCACATAATATTCAGCATTTCCGGTGAGTCAAAATGTTGTTGTCATCAGCTAAATATCGCTTCTGAACTGTTCCAGATGCTGTATGTGGCACAGTTGCATTCTGTTCTATCGTGTTTTGGTGTAGTACAGCATCATTGTGACATGCTAGAGATGCTATTAAGAAGTTCTTAAGTGTCCACTGCAGGAAGGACTGCCACCAATATGTACTGGTACATGGATATATTTGATATATTCTAATGGTTGGCACACGGTGGTCTACCTTGAGGAGGCCAAGCGAAGGAGAAAACTTGAGGAGCTCTTCGATGACACTACTGTGTCCCTTCATAGCCGCTTTAAATAACGCCGTGGAGCCATCCTCGTGACACAGAAAGCAAATGAATGTCAAAAGAATGCCAAAATAGACGATGATATGTGTGACTGACCCTCGAACGTGAAAAAATATCGGAAGTCACGCAGCGGCAAAAAGCACCAATTTTGTGAAAATAATTGATTCTCAGAATTAGAACTCAAACACGAGGAAAATAAGTACAAATAACTTCTCTGTTGGAATGAATGTGAATTTGATCACTTAATCTTGAAAGAAAAAAAACATGCTTTTATTAGGAGTGTGCAAGGGAATCTCCATTAAAAAAAGTCGTTAAATCAGCAAAACTAATTAAAAAAACACCCCCGGATTACATTTAAATCTTCATCATTATGCGCATGAACCGGTCAGAGGTCAGAATTTTCTTGGCATTAGTCTAATGCTGAAAGTTTGCTTCTGTTTGGTCGGAATTGCGTCGCGCATGCCCGGTTTGAAGGTCATGTGACACTTCCCGGGACAAAATGTGTTCTGAAATAATAATCATATAATATTAAAATGGGTGGCCTGGTAGTCCAGTGGTTAGCACGTCGGCTTCCCAGTGCAGAGGTACCGGGTTCGATTCCAGCTCCGGCCTCCCTGTGTGGAGTTTGCATGTTCTCCCCTGGCCTGCGTGGGTTTTCTCCGGGTGCTCCGGTTTCCTCCCACATTCCAAAAACATGCGTGGCAGGCTGATTGAACACTCCAAATTGTCCCGAGGTGTGAGTGTGAGTGGTTGTTCGTTTCTGTGTGCCCTGCGATTGGCTGGCAACCGATTCAGGGTGTCCCCCGCCTACTGCCCGAAGACAGCTGGGATAGGCTCCAGCACCCCCCGCGACCCTAGTTAGGATCAAGCGGCTCGGAAGATGAATGAATGAATGAATGAATGAATAATATTAAAATACAGTATAATATAATCCATACACAAATAACACATCAATAAATAGGAATAATCACTTATGGTAAAAATTGAAAATTTCGTTATTATTCATGTATAGCTGCCATTCCACTCAACAAAAGAGCGCTCAAATACTTCCGTAAAATTCTTCCCGCTCTTTACATTCAATGTGATATCTATTGTAGACTTTTTTTCCAGTTAAAAAAAAAACCCAAACATATAAATCTAAATCTACTTCTCTGTAGGCGTCTCGGTCTGCACCGCGCAAGAGAAGCACTCGGACCGCATCACTGTGCCCCATCTGAGCTGCCATCCACAGTGGGGCGGTGCCATCCTGCGAGACAGATGTGTTCGAGATTTTTGAACGAAGTACAAGAGTCAAAGTGACACAGGTAAGTCAATACCTCTCTTGGTTGATTCACTTTAGCGCCCGACGCAAGCAGGTGACGTATGACCGGCACGTGACCGCCCTGAGTGGCGAGGAATAGGGGCGTGGCCCCATCCTACAGCAGACAAAAAAATAAAGGGAATTAAAAGAATACTAGGCAAGTCCCAAAAAGGTAAACGAGACGGAGCAAAACAGTGGATGTATTCTATGTACACATATTGACAGATTATTACGATAACACAGGCATAGATTCTTTATCCTGTGGGGAAAAATGACTATCACTGCATCTTACTAAGTCACCTAGATGTGAAAGTCTTCTTTGTGCATTATTTGTGTCCGTATTATGTTTCCCCTTTTGTTTTATTGTCGCCCATGGCTCTTGTTTAACTCCTAGAGAGGCACGATTACAGAAGTGTGATGGGAGCTACTCACGTTCAGCCGCTCGTTGACATTGGCGCCGTTTTTCAGCAGCGTCTCCGCCACGCTGGCGTGTCCGTGCTGGAGGCGGCGGTGAGAGCAGTGCCTCCATCCTGCCAAGACACAAAATGTCACAGACAATAAAAAAAATATATAGATGGCGAGGGACAGTGCAATTGTGGTATTTCCACCAATTATTGACAGAATTACACCTTAGTGTGGAATTCCGTGGAGGCGCCAAATTCAAACAGGAGCTTGACGATGTCATTGTGGCCTTGCTGGGAAGCGAAGAAGAGAGCAGTAGAACCTGTCTGCGGGGAACCGTAAAGACAACAACCGTTAAAAAGACATGCAAGAGGAGGCCCATCACTGGAAAAGCGACTTTTTAATAACTTTTTAATAACCAATCAGTAGTAATGGCCCCCTTTGAGCCTCTCTTCCCATGAATCGGAAGGTAGCCTGGGACAAGATCGGCTATTTTCAAGCCACAGACTACACGATGTGAAAGCACACTTATTGATCGGTTGCGGCTCGGCGATGAAGTGCCGCCTCCACGAATGAAAATACAAATTTTCCGTTTTCTTTCCGAAACACCCGGACACATTTCCACAAGTAGTGTCCGCTCCCCCTCGTTGCAACACCCTGGCCGCATCATCACTGGAACAAAAGCCAGAAGTAGAAGGGGGCGGGGTGATCAGTGGTACTTTTGCATGGATAGTACCGCCCCCCCTCGAAACAAGATTATTTCTGCAAGGTTTGATAACAAAATAAATAAAAATAAGTGCAGCACACACATTATTGATCCTTGGTATATTTTGATGAAAACTTGATGAAAACTACCGCCTTTATTACGGATTCGTCTTGCTGTTTATTGTGTATGTTAAATTGCTCCATGTACAGCACTTTGTATGTAGCGATGGCTGTTTGAAAGTGCTCTATAAATACTGTTGACTTGACTTGACTTGACATGTCACCATTTTTTTTAAATCATGGGAAAATTGCATATTGTATGTGTTCCTCTGATACCTCTCTCTGGTAGTTGATGTCGGCCCCTTGCATGATGAGCTCTTTGACGCACTCTTTGTGGCCTCCGTAGGCCGCCGCCATCAGCGCCGTTGTTCCACACTGAATGGAAAGCAGCGAAAAGAGAAGAATTCAAATTGTCTCATCAAACTTTGCCTTGCTTCATCCGATTGAATTGCTGCCGTCGTCCCTAGAGAGCCACACATCACTGCTGCCAGTAACGTGAAGTGAAAATTCTTCATTGGACAGGCATGGCAAATGACCATTAGCGATAAATGCTGCATGTGACAGATTTGTTTTTCAATTGCCTGCGTTGTAGCATCTGTCCCTTCCACTGAAAAACATATTGCGTTGAATTTACTCGATTGAATTTTGTCAAGTAGCAGGCAGGAGGGAGGAGCACGGTGTAAGTGAAGAAGTGTCTTGATAAAAGACAGAAAACTAAATCCTAAACAAATAAAGTCCTAACAACAAAACCATCACCGAAGCTCAAACAACTAGAACAGAACCGTGACTGGACAAGCAAACAATGACCCAACAATGAGTGGTCAGGATGGAGTCCTTTTATACTACTGTACTGATTTACATAACGACCAAGAGGTGTGCAGCTGCAGGGAGAGCCCAACAGTGCCACCTGTTGGTCACAAACCAAAACATGACACTGGATCCATTTATTCAAGTAAACTACTGTATACATCTACTTCAAAAATGTACCTGGAATAAATGATAAGCCTACTTGAAATGTTTTCTATTTGAATTTAGATATTTTTATTTGATGAAACCGCTTGGTGAACTAAAATCGAATGAATCTTTGTTTTCAGCGTGGGGCGGCAAAGTCGTCGACTGGTAAGCGCAGCCGCCGTCTTTCTGTGTGCGTTTTCTCCGGGTACTCTGATTCCCTCCCACGTTCCAAAAGCGTGCACTGATCACTCTAAACTGTCCTTTGGTGTGAATGATTGTTTGTCTATGCGCGCACTGCGATTGGCTGGCGACCATTTCATGGCGAGCGGGACCATGTGGGACAAGCCATTGCACCACAATGGGCAGATGTGTTCCGTCTTTCTGTTTTTGCATGATTAGAGCTCGTACTTTGTCCCTGCAGTCTGCATCCACTCGTCCGCTGTTGAGCAGCAGCTGGAGGAGAGCCACGTTCCCCTTGTGGGCCGCCCAGAACACCGCATTGGCCAGCGGCGTGTCCTTCTGGAGGAGACACACACACACACAATTTGTGAAAGATGAGTGGACAGACTATTTTGATCTGAAAGGAGCACTTGGAAACGAGCTTGCACATAAGCAGTGGGGCTTTGCATCATCACATGCAAGCGGCCAATCGCATTGCCCACGATGGATGAAAATATGGTCTGTGACACACACTACGGGATGGAGCACATTATGCACATGTTATTATTATTATTGTTATTGTTGTACCTTGAAAGACATCCCGCAGCTTTCACGCTGTCATCTTTCTTCCTTCTGGTTCATTCTGAGCAGTGAAGCGTTGGCGTCTTCACGACCACAGCAGGCATGCGGCAGCAAGCGCGCCACCAAGTAAATAAGCTCTTCCTCCGCAGTGCTGCTCACAGACGTTGCTGCGCCATTTAGCCACTGGGAGGCGCTGCTGACACAGGCAATTTATTATTGCTATTATTTTTTTTGAAACGATTTTTAATGCACACGCAAATAATACAGGATACAGTCGCCGGATTGTTCCAAAGTGCCATTCCATGTTAGCATAAAAAAAGAGACATAAAGCAGCTATATTGTATTTAAAAATTATGATCCCTGCATTTTCAACAGGAATAGGGTCGGGGTACTGGAGTCTATCCCATTTGACTATGGGCGAAAGGCAGACTACACCCTGAACTGGTCGCCAGGGCACATATAGAGACAAACAACCATTCACACCCACATCCTCACTGAGTGGGAAGCGATCCCACGCTGGCCGCTCACAAATCAGGCGAGTGTATCGCGACCCCATAAGTGACTCGGCCGCTCACAAATCAGGCGAGTGTATCGCGACCCCATAAGCGACTCGATTATTATGTTAGAGCAAGACCAGCAAAAAAAAAAAAAAGAAAATCTATATATATATATATATTGCGCGTCGTCCCGCACGCTGTCTGTCCTTCCGTCTGTCCCTTTTCAAAACGTACCTACTTCGCTGCGCCGCCACTGCGCCGCTCAGGCAGTGGCTCACTACGATCGCGCGGGCATCTTAGCGAAAAAATGTTGTCTACCCACAAGCATTGCAATGAAATTGTTAGTTATTTAGTAGAGCTAAACATCTCTCTATTTTCGCGATAAGCAATGAAGATGAACAAAAAGTTGAACTAAGCAACAACACTTTTGTGGGCCGAAGGCCCACCTTACCAGCCTTCCGCAGGAACTAGCTGATGAGCCGCCCGGAGGGCGGCGAACCAGCTAGTGTGCCATAAGCGGAATGTCACAAGGAGCTACTTGAAGGATTTACAAGATAGCAGCTCCTCCCTACATCACAATAATGATGAGTTACAGTATTACACATTTTGACCTCAGTGTAGCGCCCGTCTTAGTTTTGTTGATTGATGTGCAAGGTAAGTTATACATTTGCAGTGCACTGACACATAAGGGGAAGTCATATATTACTGCCCAGGTATAAAATCACAGCATGGACTGTTACTCCAAAAACATAGCGACCCCCCCCCCCCACCCACCCCCACCCCATACCCGTGTTCATGCAGGTGAGGGAGCACACACGTCGACCATCTGCGCCAAATTGTGTCTCATTTCGGTGAATTCTATAGACGGAGATTATCAAGGTATGTGCCCTGGAATTGGCTGCTTCAAAACCAAGTGTCTGATTTTCTGAAGAGTTTCGGGGATGGATGCTCGAGAATTTTAAGTACGAAATGTTTTGATAGACATGTGAAACAAATTTCATATTGGTGTGTGAGACAGGAGTCGTGGGTATTTTTTTTCCCTCAGCTTCCGAGGCGTTCGTGAGCGGAAGGTGAAACTTCACAACACATTGAATGGAATTGGAACTGAACTCTTCACCATACATCGGGCTCAGGATGTCAGCGGCAGGTAGAAAAGGTACAGAGAAAGACTGTGCGAGTCACAGAAAGGCGTAGAACAGGGATCGGCAATTTATAAATGCTGGAGACGGCCACCGTTTTTTTTTTTAATCAATGCGACTTGGGTGGCTGTGGGGGTTGGGTGTCACACATACTAACCGAATCAATGCCAAAAATGCTATTTTAAACATGGACAAAATGTGTGCATACGTGCAAAATATGTGCTTGACATGAATTTCATTTTTGAACACATTTTTCAAAGCATGTAGGGTACCAAAATTAATTTCCAGAACGTAACAACAAATGCTTTGAAATAAACGACAGAATAACCACATACTGTATTGACCCCTCCCCTCCCTCCCCCCAGTGCAATGGGCTGTCTTGTATAAAAATCGCCATTCAAGGACGGCACAAAATTGCTGAACAGTAAATATTTATACATACATATCGATCTATTGATATATATATATATATATATATATATATATATATATATATATATATATATACTGTATATATAGATCGGCCCGGTAATCCAGTGGTTAGCACGTCGGCTTCACAGTGCAGAGGTACCGGGTTCGATTCCAGCTCCGGCCTCCCTGTGTGGAGTTTGCATGTTCTCCCCGGGCCTGCGTGGGTTTTCTCCGGGTGCTCCGGTTTCCTCCCACATTCCAAAAACATGCATGGCAGGCTGATTGAACACTCTAAATTGTCCCTAGGTGTGAGTGTGAGTGCGAATGGTTGTTCGTTTCTGTGTGCCCTGCGATTGGCTGGCAACTGATTCAGGGTGTCCCCCGCCTACTGCCCGGAGACAGCTGGGATAGGCTCCAACACCCCCCGCGACCCTAGTGAGGATCAAGCGGTTAGGAAGATGAATGAATGAATGAATGAATGAATATATATATATAGGGCGGCCTGGTAGTCCAGTGGTTAGCACGTCGGCTTCACAGTGCAGAGGTACCGGGTTCGATTCCAGCTCCGGCCTCCCTGTGTGGAGTTTGTATATTCTCCCCGGGCCTGCGTGAATGAATGAATGAATTATATATATATATATAAAAAAAAAATAAATAAATAAAATCCTCATCTCACCCCTCGGGTGGTGTCCGTCCCTCATTCAGCTCGGGTCCTCTACCAGAGGCCAGGAAGCTTGAGGGTTCTGCGCAGTATCCTTGCTGTTCCCAGCACTGCACATTTCTGGACTGAGATGTCCGATGTTGTTCCCGGGATCTGTTGCAACCACTCATCTAGTTTGGGGGTCACTGCCCCGAGTGCTCCAACCACCACAGGCACGACTGTCACCTTTACCTTCCAGGCTCTCTCCAGCTCCTCTCTGAGCCCTTGGTATTTCTCGAGTTTCTCGTGTTCCTTCTTTCTGATGTTTCCATCACTTGGGACGGCTACATCCACTACAATGGCTTTCCTCTGCCCTTTATCTATGATCACGATATCTGGTTGGTTCGCCATTACCATCTTGTCAGTCTGGATCTGGAAGTCCCACAGGATCTTCGCTCTGTCATTCTCCACCACCTTCGGAGGTGTTTCCCATTTTGAGCTTGGGGTTTCCAGTCCATACTCCGCACAGATGTTTCGGTAGACTATGCCAGCCACCTGGTTATGGCGTTCCATGTAGGCTTTCCCTGCCAGCATCTTACACCCTGCAGTTATGTGTTGGATCGTCTCAGGTGCCTCTTTGCACAACCTACACCTTGGGTCTTGTCTGGTGTGGTATATCTGGGCCTCGATGGCTCTGGTGCTCAAGGCCTGTTCCTGAGCAGCCAGGATGAGTGCCTCTGTGCTGTCCTTCAGGCCAGCCCTCTCTAGCCACTGATAGGACTTCTTGAGATCAGCCACTTCAGTTATGGTCCGGTGGTACATCCCGTGTAGGGGCTTGTCCTCCCATGATGGTCCCTCTTCCAGCGCCTCATCTTCTGTTCCCCATTGTTTGAGACATTCTCTGAGTACGTCATCTGTTGGAGCCTTCTCCTTGATGTATTCATGGAGCTTGGATGTTTCATCCTGGACAGTGGCTCTCACACTCACTAGTCCCCGGCCTCCTTCCTTTCGGCTTGCGTACAGTCTCAGGGTGCTGGATTTGGGATGGAACCCTCCATGCATGGTTAGGAGCTTTCGGGTCTTAACGTCCGTGGTCTGAATCTCTTCCTTTGGCCACCTTATTATTCCTGCAGGGTATCTGATCACTGGCAGGGCATAACTGTTTATTGCCCGGGTCTTATTCTTGCCATTGAGCTGGCTTCTTAGGACTTGCCTCACTCGCTGGAGGTATTTGGCCGTAGCCGCTTTCCTTGTTGCCAGTTCGAGGTTGCCATTGGCTTGTGGTATACCAAGGTACTTGTAGCTGTCCTCAATGTCTGCTATTGTTCCTTCTGGGAGTGAGACCCCTTCAGTGCGGACTACCTTTCCTCTCTGAGTCACCATCCGACTACATTTCTCAAGCCCGAATGACATCCCGATGTCGCTGCTGTAGATCCTGGTTGTGTGGATCAGGGAATCTATGTCCCTTTCGCTCTTAGCATACAGCTTTATGTCATCCATGTAGAGGAGGTGACTGATTGTAGCTCCATTTCTGAGGCGGTATCCATAGCCTGTCTTGGTAATTACTTGGCTTAGGGGGTTCAGTCCTATGCAGAACAGCAGTGGGGAGAGTGCATCACCTTGGTATATGCCACATTTGATGGACACTTGGGTAAGTGGCTTGCCCTTGGCTTCAAGTGTGGTTTTCCACATCCTCATCGAGTTCGCAACGAAGGCTCTTAGGGTCCTGTTCACCTTATACAACTCCAAGCATTCAGTGATCCATGTATGTGGCATCGAGTCATAGGCTTTCTTGTAATCAATCCAAGCTGTGCACAGGTTGGTACGTCGGGACCTGCAGTCGTGTGCGACTGTTCTGTCAACCAGGAGTTGATGTTTGGCTCCTCTAGTATCTCTACCAATGCCCTTCTGTGCTTCGCTCATGTATTGATCCATGTGTCCACTTATCTTAGCCGCAATGATGCCTGACATGAGCTTCCATGTTGTGGAGAGACAGGTTATTGGCCGATAGTTGGATGGAACTGCACCCTTCGAGGGATCCTTCATGATCAGGATCGTTCGCCCTTCGGTTAGCCATTCTGGGTGAGTCCCATCCCTCAGCAGCTGGTTCATTTGTACTGCTAGGCGCTCATGGAGTGCTGTGAGTTTCTTTAGCCAGTAGGTGTGGACCATGTCCGGGCCTGGTGCTGTCCAGTTCTTCATATCTGAGACTCTTTCCTGTATGTCTGCCACTGTTATGGTAACTGGGTTCTGTTCAGGGAGGTTGCTGTGCTCCTCTCTCAGGGTCACCAGCCATTGTGCACTGCTGTTATGTGCAACCTCCTTCTCCCATATGCCTTTCCAGTACCTTTCAGTTTCCAGTCTTGGTGGGTCGGCTCTGTTGTTAGGACCCTGCAACTGAGCGTACACTTTCGCAGGTTGTGTTGCGAACAGCCTGTTTATTCGTCTGGCCTCATTCTCTTTCGTGTACCGCTTTAGGCGACTGGACAAGGCTTGGAGCCTTTGTTTGGCAGTTTCGAGTGCTTCAGGTATGGTCATCTGGATGTACCTCTCGGGTATCGGCCTTTTCATCACACCTCTCTGGGCCTCCGTCAATTGACTCACATCTTTCCGGGCCGCCTTGATCTTAGCCTCCAACCGTCTTTTCCATGGTGGGTAACGTATCTCATGGCTTCCATGGTTGCTCTTATAGCCCAGAGTCTCCAGGATCACTGATGCTGAAGCGTATATAAGCTCATTGGTTTCTGTGATCGTTACGGTAGGGATCGCCCTCAGTGCTGCATTCACACTTTCTATGAGACTTTCAGATGGTACTTCACATAGCCGTTGTAATCGGTTTCTAGGTTGCCCAGCTTTCATTCTCGCCATGATCTTAGCTTTCAGGTCAGTTGCTGCCTCGCTCAGCATTTCATTCATTGGGGCTGGCCACCCAATCTCATCATCTGCATTCATTGGGGCTTGCCTCCCAATCTCTTGTATGACCTCCTCCTCTGATCTGGCAGCCTGGGGCCCTTCACCATGGAACCTGCGTTGTACCTCATCAATCTCAAGTTGTGAGAGCAGTTGCCGTTTGTGGATGTTGGAACACTGAGCTACTAGTTGTTTCGCGGTCAACCGTGACTGTGGGTTTCGAAGTAACCATTCAGCCCACATTCTCTGCATGTAACCCCTCTGACTAGGGTTGCTTGAGTAGTAGCATTCCAACAGAGCCATGTTATCGCCTCTCGCCCATCTCCGCTTTGTTCCAGTAGCCCATTTTTCATCAAGGTGCTCTGGTTCCCCAGCACCTGACGCAGACCTTGTTTGGCCGGGCGACGTCTGAGCCGGCATGTCATTCGTTTTATTGTCTCTCATCATTGTATGAGGTAGGCATTAGCGTGAAGGATCTTGCCTAAGGACCCACACTGGATGGTGTTATGTGCTCATTTTTGCCCCAAGCGGGATTCGAACCACCGTCTCCCGTATGCCAAACCGATGCCTTATCAACTGAGCTATCCATATCCACGACATCATATATATATATATATATATATATATATATATATATATATATATATATATATATATATATATATATATATATATATATATATATATATATATATATATATTTGTGAATTTGTGAACAGAACAACAGGTTGTATAAAAAGTACTGAAACAGGAGAAGTCACATTTCAAAGTTCAGAAAAGGTCAAATGAAATTCACCTGTAAAGGTTAGGGTGCATTTTGAGTTAAGCCTGCAATTTCACCCGGAGAGCCAAATATCCTGAACTTTTGTAGGTCGACTCCATGTTTGTCATTGAACCTCAGTGGAAGACAAAATTTGTTGCAGTGCTCGCGCGTACGCCGCATGCGACTGATTGGGAGATGTTGTAGAGCAGCATGGCGTGTCCGACGATGACATGGTGAGCACACACACACGCATGCATATGCACACGCACGCGCACACACGGCTCATTTCCATTCACCGTGACTGTGCAGGATGACCATCACAGCCGGATCATCTGGGAGCAGAACAAGCTTGTATGATAGAGGAGAACAATCTAGGATTTTTCACAGGGAGGAGGTCGTTCGCCATGGTCATGAATAAGTATGGGGACCTGGTGAGTCGAGTAGGAACAGAAGTGGATGTCAAGCATTTTTTTTGTGTGTGTGTGTGAGTGTGGTGACTTTTCGCTGCTCTCTCTGAAGCTCAATCGTAAAAAAAAAAAAAAAAAGTCAGGCCTCACATACACCTTAAACAAGACTGAACATTTCTTCTGACAAAAATATCAAGTGTTACAAAGGGTCACCAGTGACGTCCAGTCCACCAAGAGATGGAAGACGGTGACGTCCCGGGGGGCTGCGGCATTCTGTCAGGAAGTTTGGTACCTTGTCCGTTGATGAACTCGGGTGATCTCAGTGAGGTTAAAGATCAGGTAAGATGTTGGACAGGAACTCCACATTAAAACCTGAGCCTTAATCAGAAGATCCAAATTGAATTTCTCACGACATCATCGTTCAATCTTCAGATCAATATGTCACTTGTGCACATCAAAAGTTTCTCATCCCTTTGAACAAGCTCCCGCCATACAAATGTTCGTTTGTGCAACCACACCTTCGCTGAACCTTGAACCCTAACGAACGCCCTTCTCACACTTTCTCTTTTCCTCTGCGTCTGTACACTAGTCTCATACCAAAAAAAAAAAGCTCCAAAGTTCATCTCGGTTCACCTGAACGGGAACATTGCATCCGTCAGTGAATAATGCCAAGGAATATTATTTTCTGGCTTTGTTTTTGGGGCTGTTCATTGGCACGTGTTTGTCTCTGTGTTGTGCATCAGAGGCCACAAAGCGGCAAACGGTTCTGCGAACTATCCCAGAGCGACCAGACGGGAGGCCTCATTGCTCAGGTAATGTGGTCTGACTTTGTTGACTGCATGATCCAACGTCATTTGATGAGAGAGCTGTAGCCAAAAAACAAAAAAAAAAACAGTTTCCAAAAATGAACACTGCGGGAATAATTTTGTTTTGGATCAGCACTAAATTACACACACACACACACACACACACACACACACACACACACACACACACACACACACACACACACACACACACACACACACACGTACTATACTGGGCTTCATTCAAATGTATCTGTTCATCACTGAGGAAAATGCAAAATGTAAAAACATTGCTTCAGATTAAAAAAAAAAAGATGAATTAGACACACAATTCAAAATGATAATTAGTTTTTAATTATCATTGAATATAAATGACCAGTAATAAAGTGAGCGATTTGTTTCAATTTTGCCCGAATTTTGGTATGTCAAGCTGATTATCATCACGCTCAGCTGAAGGTTACTGTCAAACTAAACATCCAACAACGTGAATTGCACATTTTGTATTTTAAAACAGCTACAGAGCCTATGCTAGCTAAATGCTAACATACAATGGGAAACATAACAGTGAAACATGTTGACAGACAATCCGACAGGGGCATATATTCTTTGTCCTCTGGGGAGAACTTCCTATAATCCTGCCACACTGAGAAGTCAAGAGAGGATATTACGCCTATGAGAAAGCATGGCAAATTAGCCTTGTTATTGTAGATGGTGTATGATTATGTCATTACCGTTTGGCTTTATCAAGTCAAACAAAGAATGCTATGTTCCTCCATAAAAACACATTATGCACAAATGATGTTGTCCTGCTTTTGGGAGCCTGGAACGGATTAATGGCATTTCTACTGTTGCACGCCTCATGTATTTCCGCATGCAGGTGTACTTAATGAAGCGTTACAAAACCATGCAAAGGAAAAATAAACTACCTCGGAATGGAAAAACAAGGCTTTTGAAAGATAAGTTTGACAAAACAGCTCCATTTTGAAATGACACACATTTCATACGCGATGACGTTTCCTCTCTCCCGTTCCGAGCGCTGACTTCATGTCTGCGCGCCTTGTGACAAATGGAGTTGCGAGTGAGCCTGACATAACACTTAAACGGCACACACAGGTGCAATGTATCACTTTGCGCTCTGATTACGGTGCGATGATCCATCGGTGTTGGGTCAAGCAGCGTTGGAGCGCTTGCTTGTTTTTATTGACCCACAATCAAATTCTGTTTGCGTGTGTGCGCAGAAGTGCAGTTCAGGCTTCTACAGGGAGTGGAGCGGACCTGGCCAAGGTCAGTGTGTACCATGTAGCTGCAACGGACTCTCCGACCAGTGTGACGAGCTCACGGGGAAATGTGTGGTTGGTGGACGCTCGCATACACACGTACATCCATAACCGTGTTGGGAAGATGATTTCGGAAATGTAACCGGTTACAGTTGCAAGTGACCGTGGTCAAATTTCTCAACAGTGGAACTATTTTATATATTTTTTATATATTTTTCCCTCTCCCTACCCAGCGTTTTTCCTTTCTGAATTCTGATTGTAATTTCCCCATTGTGGGACAAAATAAAGGACATCTTATTACAATTGGATTGGTTCGCCAAAGTAATATTATTAATTCCATTTGATGACGTTCATACAAATTCAACATTGTATTAGGTTTCTTTATGGAACGACAAAAGTCAAGAGTTGACCAGTTCAATTCAACTCAGCCTCATTTTTGCAAAGAAAGAGATTATTGAATGTCTCAAAAACTCTTTAATCCTGATTTTTACGCCTACAGAAAGCAATGGCTGTACATTGATTTTTACATTGTATATCTTTGAATATGATCTATCTAGGCGGCCCGGTAGTCCAGTGGTTAGCACGTGGGCTTCACAGTGCAGAGGTACCGGGTTCGATTCCAGCTCCGGCCTCCCTGTGTGGAGTTTGCATGTTCTCCCCGGGCCTGCGCGGGTTTTCTCCGGGTGCTCCGGTTTCCTCCCACATTCCAAAAACATGCGTGGCAGGCTGATTGAGCACTCTAAATTGTCCCTGGGTGTGAGTGTGAGCGCGGATGGGTTGTTGTTCGTCCACGATTGGCTGGCAAGAGGTTCAGGGTGTCCCCCGCCTACTACCCGAAGACAGCTGGGATAGGCTCCAGCACCCCCCGCGACCCTAGTGAGGATCAAGCGGCTCGGAAGATGAATGAATGATCTATCTATCTATATGAAAATTACAGGATGTTATATGTCAAGGGACCACTGCGTAGACAATGTCTACATTTCTAAAACCGATTGAGCGGCATTTCTCACCATGTCGTCATATAAACAACCTCCAGAACTGTCGCTTCCACTCAGCGGGCGACCATTGTGAGCGATGCCGGGAGGGTTACCATGGCGATGCTGCTCAAAAAACTTGCCGCCCTTGCCCATGTCCCTTCACGTGGAACAAGTAAGTCAGTTTTCGCGAAAAGCAAAGCTTTCTCCTGTGCACAGGCCTGTTTGGATTCTAATTCTGATTCTTTTCTTTTCCAAGTCAGGCTTTGGCATGCCTGCACGTCGGCTCCGGGGCGGTTGAATGTTTGTGCAAACGTGGCTATGCGGGATCCAGATGTGAGAGGTGTGTCACAACATGCTATCGTTGACAACATCCGCAAAAAGTGAACACCCTGTCTGTTTATTCTTGGCTCTTTTCCCACCTGAAGATGTGCGTTTGGTTACTACGGCGACCCATCGGTCCATGGAGGCAGCTGCAAGCCATGCGAGTGCGACAGAGGGGGCGATGGGAACATTTGTCATTCCCCGACCGGAGGTAAACATCTTTGACAACGACAGAGTAGTGCAAAGACCTTCGGTAAAGGTCATGAAACGCTGACTAACACACTTCCTACTTTTTACTATCTCAATTTTGTCACTGACAAAAAATACTGGCTATAAAAAAAATAATTATACTACTCTGACTGTAACTGCTACTACAAAAAAAACCCCACAGAAAATTCATAAAACCGTGAATAAAAATGACAACTGGTAATTTATTTCATTAAATATGATGAACATAATGAACAGCATGAAAAAAAATCATTTCTGCAATTTACATTTACGTGAACTATATTCACCAAAATTACAGAAGGAGTTTTGTTGCGGTTGATCAGGTCGCTTTAAATTATTTCATTATTCTTGTTATTATTATTATTAGTCAGTCAGTCATCAGTCATCTTCCTAACCGCTTGATCCTCACTAGGGTCGCGGGGGGTGCTGGAGCCTATCCCAGCTGTCTTCGGGCAGTAGGCGGGGGACACCCTAAATCGGTTGCCAGCCAATCACAGGGCACACAGAAACGAACAACCATTCACCCTCACACTCACACCGAGAGACAATTTGGAGTGTTCAATCAGCCTGCCATGCACATTTTTGGAACGTGGGAGGAAACCGGAGCACCCGGAGAAAACCCACGCAGGCCCGGGGAGAACATGCAAACTCCACACAGGGAGGCCGGAGCTGGAATCGAACCCGGTACCTCTGCACTGTGAAGCCGATGTGCTAACCACTGGACTACCGGGCCGCCATTATTATTATTATTATTATTATTATTATAACTAACTACTACTCGCCGATACCGAATGCCTAGACCGCGAGTCGTGCTTTTGTTACAGAACATTTCCTTTTCAAACAATGATGCTCCTTTTTGACGCGAGACGATTTGCTGATATGTTCTATTGATACAGTATAGCAACAGCTATTACAGCGGAGGACGTACTCGATGGTAAATGTTTCTTTGCTCTAAGTTCTTGGTATCAGAAGCCTCCACGTAATCCAATACCTTAAAATAAGGTCGGTATCTGTACTTGCCTATCTGTAATTATAATTGAAATAGATACCCACGCTATAATTTAAAAAAAAGTCATTATTGTCAAAATAATTATTCTTAGTGTTATTGTTATTAATTATTTGAAAATTGATTCCTATTTTTCCTATTTTGCCATTGATTGTGTATTTACTTTTCTCTTAGAATGCATCTCACCTGGCAACAACAGCTGCGAGGATCATTTCCACAGTGAGCGTCTTCCAATCTCTCCCTAAGCACTAAGGTTTACCAGTCGACCACTTAAGTAGTAATGAGGCCTCTCCTTGTGATCCCGCGACAGCCTCGAAGTGCTGCACTGAAGCTTTACTCCTCCGCCTGAGGGCCAACGAGGGCGACCTGTGTGGGATCACTCACATCTCCCTTCCTGTTTCAACGCTGATCCACCCTCAGGGGATCGTCTCCGACGCAGAGGTACCGGCGTGACCCACACACACACAATCCTGCAAATTCAGAGAATACGGTGGCCTCAAAGGACTTCTAAATCGCTATTTCGCTTCAGAGAGTAAGGAAGACTTACAGCGACGCGAGGAGACAGTTGGAGCTCAAGGCTGAGCAGCTGGAGGAAGACGTCAACGCGATCAGAGACGACCTGGACCATCTTATACACAAGGTAGACCTCTTGTAGGGGTCAGGGTGAGCTGAAATATTTTTGGCCAACCCGCATGCTTTAAAACATATCGCTTAAACATTTGAAACAAAAAGTGTATTTCATCACACACATGTATAGAAAATACTGTGCTTATTGTAGTGTCTGTTTCCCGCCTCCAGTAGTTGTGAAACTCTTCTTTGTTTGACTCTGCGTGACTGCGTTATACTGCCCCCAGTGGCCAAGAAGCACACATCAGAAGGACCCGCAATGAATTAATCCCAATGCACAAACTTTTATATTCATTGAGATAAAAATTAAATATTATTATTTGCATGACTGCAGCGGCTCTTAACTGCACAGTATGTCAGTATGTGTTTTTTTGGTTTTTTTTTTTGTGCAGGCCCATCAAATGTCTTCCCGTGTGAATGAGGCACTTCAGAGTCGCAAAGGACCAAAGATGAAGGCCAAGGTTTTTCTCGGTCACGCCGAGTCCGTCCTGGCATCATTACGAGGTAAGTCACTAAGCACAACACATCACGGCACAGACGCATCACGTATTCGTGTGCTATTGTTGTTTGTCAGATTTAATAAAGCGGCCAAGCCAGGCTGCAGATGCCATCAGGCTCGAGGGAGGAGAAAAGGCGATCGTGATGGAGGGGGTTCACCGGCTCGTGGAGGAAATGAGCCGCAGGGTCTGCGTAGAGGCGATGACCAGGGGCCAAAGCCGGGGCCGGATGATGAAAATGGCGAAAAAATGTGATGTTTATTGCTTTCTCACAGACCGTGCGACGTTTACATCCAGAAAGTAGCTGCATGCAAGTAGAAAAGCCAAATTTCAGATACCTTGGTCAGATATCCTTTTTTGTCTAACAATCATTTCTTCAAGTCTGAAGCGGATAAATTGAAAAATTGGAAAGGCGGCGCATTGATTTTATCTTTGAACTCAGCCTTTGTCATCCATCTTGAATCGGATGATTGAAAAACAATGAAAAAAAGGGGGTTGGGTATGAATAGTGCATCAAGAGGTTTGTGCCTGATAAAATTCTCGTGCCAAACTAATCTGTGATCAAGTTATTGAAGAACAATTAGAAATTACTCGTTTTTTTTATACAATTCATTTGAAAACACACACACACACACACACTCCAATTGTCATGAAAACCAGCTACTGTTTAAAGAATAAAATCTTCCCCCTGACTGTCCTCAGTGCTGGTCGCCATAACCAAGATGGCAGCTGCGAGACCAAATCAGCAGACTCTGAATCAGACTGCAGACTCTCTGAGGGCGTCACAGGATCTTCTCGGACACACGTCTGACCTCCTGTCAGGTGCGAAGGTTGCAGTTAGAAGAGCAAGACGTTTTCATTTGAGCAGTGCTTCCACCATGCGACATCTGCAGGTAAGCCCGAAAAAGCAAGTGCGCCCCCCCCCCCCCTTGACTTTATGTATCGGCTCCACCGTTGCGATATTTTCATTTTGGGAAATAAAGTTAACTCCTGCTATTTTTGGTGGCCTGAGCTCTGCTGCGTTACCTAAATGACTGTATTTCTCTGTCGCGGCCACGGAATGCTTCTCACTTGGGTTTTTCTTGAATCGTTTGTCATGACAGCTTGGTCACGATCAAACCACGACAAAGGCGCGTTCCCTCCGTGCAGTGACTGAAAGCACAAGAACACATTACTTCAAGAACATCTCCGCCATCTTCTTCCAGCTGCAGGACGGCAAAAAGGTGCGCGGAGGTCTCGCCGCTCTGCGAGGTTGATTCGGTTCGGTTTGACAATGTTTTCTGTTTTTTGCGCGGGCAGGGCTTCGAGAAGGATGCGGCTCGGTTGGACGGCGCCAAGCAACAGCTGCGCAAGAGGATCGATACCGTCTACCGTCTTCTGGCCAAGATCAAGATCATCGCCGAGGCCGAGGAGCGCGCACGGGAGCTCAGCCGATCGGCCGCGCACATGCAAATGTGGTTCCGCGTTTTATTTTTAGATATAACGCACACATTTAGGGGCGCTTTTAGTTTAATGGGGATAAAAAAAAATTGGTTAATAAATGGAAGCCACGAGGCGTTCCGATAAATGTGAATCACCCAGAAAAAGTGTTCACCAGTCGGGCAATCGCTCACTATGCTGACGATTGCTTTCAACATTTTCGAAGGATTGTTAAAAGCACGACAAAAGCGGACGTCCTTGGATCAGTTCTTTACAAAACGCCAGACAAAACCCACTTCTGTGAGAGAACATGAACTAAAGAAAGTTTTTTTACATTGTGCACAACTCTCATTTATTGTGCAATAATTGAATTGTAACATGTATTTGTTACATATTTTGATACATTTTTATGCTTTAGAAAGCATTTATGTCTGAATTTGCGGGGCACGTGGAACGGATTAGGGCATTTACATGGAAAACGCGTCTCGACCTACAAAATGTTCTAGTTAAGACATTTCTCTATGTATTTCTATTTCAACAATTTGACTTGAAATGTTATTGACTGACAACTGTGCCGAATGCCACGATAGAACGCTTCCCACGGCCAACGGCACAAAGCAGCCGAGCGAGCCCGGCGCGTTGGGCGACATCGCGACCGACATCGAGGAGGCGGCAATGGCCGCGCATCGATCCCGCGCGGCCGCCGACAAAGCCTTCAAGGTGAGTCAAGTGTGAGCGAACTCCAATTCTGTCATTTGCAGGAGTGTTTATTCAACCCTTTTTATGGCCGCCTAACAGCTGCCGCTAACGGTTTAGTGCAATCGCGGTTTAAGGCGGAACATTTATCCCCTTGATGAATATCTCATGAATATAACATGAACGAAATTATAAACGGCATTTATTCTATTTAGTTCACGAAAGATCATCTTTGTTTTCACTTCTGCCGTTAATTTCAAAATGACAATAAATGGAGTCAGCCCCTTTCGAGTTATCAGTTGATGAAAAATATATTTAACGTGTTTGTTTTCTGACTGAATTAGGATGTGATGCGGAGCGGTCTGCGATTGACGACGGAGGCTCTGAGAGATAATTCCACCCGCTTGTGGACTGCGGCCAATCATACTCAGAATGACTTCAGAAGTGTGTGGAAACAAAGAAAAAAAAAAAACAAGTAAAGTTTTAAAGTATGTGGATGATGCATGATGACATTCTTTGCCCAACAGAGCTCTCACGTTCACTGAACACGCACAAAGATAGAATGAAAAGGCGCAGAGACAAAGGAGAAGCGCTACGATTTGACATCTCCAGTGTGAGTGATGAAATCAAAAGCCTCCAAAAAGGTCAGTGGTTCACTGCGTGGAGTTGGCAATTTATTTCATTGTCATATACTGGAAACATGTCACACTTTTTCCACCTCTTAAAGCCATTAATATCATGTTGCAATTATTGAAACCACCCATGCTTGACAAAAAAAAAAAAAAAAAAAAAACGCAACTCTGCCATGCACATCTTCCCCTGGAGCTGTTCGGAATCAATATTGATCCAATAACATGACACAAAGTATTTTAAATAAAATGTCACACTCACCGGAAATGATGTTTTGCTCGTTGAAATTGGCTGTAGCAATTTTGCTCCGGCCAATCAGAGGAAATACTGACATCGTCGGGGACCAGCCTATGTGGACAAATTTGAAATTTGACTGGTTGGAGAAACAGTCCCTTTGATGATATCGTTTGGAATCAAATTGGCCAACGCTATTCTGATGGCCCTGGATGTGACAGCACTGAGGCTGAAATCGGATTGCTAAAAAAAATAAAAAAATAAAGACACAGAATTAAAAAGTACATACACATGTGATGGAAAAGCAATGCTACCAAGAGAAGTTCCCAACTGTAAAAGAATAAACAGTTGCGAATAAATCAATAGTTTTCCTGAACAGTACTAGGTTTTGGTATCATAATATTACATTTTAAAAAACATTACTGAAATTGACTGTGAAATCTTTTTCACAATCTGTATAGTTTTCAGTTGTAATAACACAATTGACCACTAGATGGCTGGAATACCTTTGTTATGCCTGCACAGAGTCTTCTATTGCCGTATACTAAAACATGAGTAGTCCTACTAGTTTTTTGGAATGTGGAATGAGACACGAAGCAGTCCCTGAATAATTGTGTAGTTTTTTTTTTTTTTGGCGGAGGGAGGGGGGCGTTTATGAGGAAAAAAAAATCCAGGTAGGGATATCACATTAAAAAAAAATAATTACTTTACTCGAATTAGTAAAAAAATTATTTGAGTAAAGTAAGAACAATTGGGGGAAAATGCGAATTGTTACGTGTGGAAACGAAATTTCTAGAGAGTGTAAAAAAAACAAAACGGGTAACTTCCAAAATAAATTCATGATTTATATACTCATGTGCCATTGAGCAAAAGCTGAAGTCAGAAATTGGCATTCCAAAAAAGCAATTATGAGAATATGGAATTTTTAACAGACTAAACAAAATTTTACAAGTTGATTTTTGTTGTTGTCATATCATAATACAAACTCTTGGGAATGGGAAGTGCTGAAATAACTGTGGATGGCGATGTTTTTGATGACAGATGACGTGGACGTCCTCATCGAATCTGCCAAAAGAGAAGCTTCTGCTACAAATGACACAGTCACCCAAGTCACTTACAGACTGATGAATATGAAACAGGAAATGGACAGACTGACTTTGAACAACAGCGCTCTGGCTTTCAATAACGTTTTAAATGACATACAACATGCTGGTAAGTGATTTATTTAAAAAAAAAACAACAACAACAATATTTTTTAAAAGCCCTCTCACTAAAAAAAATAATAATGCACTTGCATTTATCCAATGTCAGTTCTATTTGAATTTTCACAATTCACGGGCCGGCCCAGTCTGTATACCCTCACCAGTGGGGTGGGGGGTGGGGGGGGGGGGGTTCACTGTGTAGTTTTCAGTTGTAATAACACAATTGACCACTAGATGGCTGGAATACCTTTGTTATGCCTGCACAGAGTCTTCTATTGCCGTATACTAAAACATGAGTAGTCCCACTAGTTTTTTGGAATGTCGAATGAGACACGAAGCAGTCCCTGAATAATTGTGTAGTTTTGAACGAGTTGATCTTTGTAGGAAAAAAAAAAAAGGTCCCCAAAAGAGGTTGCCAAAAATGGTTTTTAACGGTGTATTTCAGTGACGACTTTGGACTGGGAGTTCCCGGTGGTGAGAGACAAGCTCGCCCAAGTGGAGGCCCTGGGAAGAAGGCTCCTGACGAGAGGCAACATGACAGAAAACATCAGCAGGATCAAGGACCTGGTCCAGGAGACGAGGAGCTATCTTAACAGGGTGACATATTCTGACATGTTTTTTGGGGGGGCGGGGGATTGTCTTTGAGGAGCAAATGAGCAATTATATCACTTCATCGCCATAATGAATATTTATTGATATTTGTCAAACTTGAAAGTAGCGTTGCGCCGTCATCATTTTCCACAGCTCTCGCTCGCCACTCGTTTCACCGGAAAGAGTCACATTGAGCTTCATCCGCCGAGCGATGCCGAAGACGCGAAAGCCTTCACGGCCGTCGACATTCTTCTCAGTGTGGAAAAAAAGCCGGCGGAGCACCGAAGAAAGCGTCAGGACAAATGGCCAGATGACAACATGTTTGTTTTGTATCTCGGGGCCGACGATGTAAGTAATTTGTCGCACAAGTAAATAATTTGGTATTGGATTGATATAGATTTTATACTGATCTGTACTTTGTATTCCTGTCAGGTTTTTACTTTTGCCACCTCTGAGCGCGGAGCAAAGCTAACGCGCAGTCTTATACGGTTTCAGGCATCCGGCGACTACATCGGGATGGCCATCAGGCGCGGCGTCTTGATTTGTGTCTACAAGCTACACGGTCACGTCCACGAGGTGGCGGCTGGTCCCATAACGACGTTCACCGGCGTGCACGCCTCCGCTTTGGACCGCATTGTTTTCCACAGGTTGGTCCATGTTTAGAGAATATGGTTCAGCATCCGCAAATTCACCTATTCGCTGAATTTATTTTTTTAACCAATGATTAGCGGGAACCCTGGCATAATAGTGCGTGTTTTTTTTTCTTTGGGGCGGGGGTCACATGATCTATGGCAATTCTAAGTGAACGTCAATTATTCTACGATTTTTGGTCTTCGCGGTCGGGTTCAGTCGCTATCGCCGGTGAATAGTGGAGACAAGTTTCACCTGTGTCGTTAGTGGGAAGTTAACGGCAGGCAAGTCTTCCAGTTTAATTTACGATATTAATGGGAATTGTAATCTTGGATTAGCAGGATTTAATGTACTTTGTAGAACATTGTAAACATTTAACGGGGATGGGGTCATTAAAGATTTGGTGGTTTTTCACTATTCGCATGAGATCAGGACCGGGCTTGGCTGTTAATAGCAAAAATTAAATGAAAAGTTTCATCAACATGTATAGATATTACAAAATGGTGGCAAAGCTCTACTTTTATCTTAAACAGGGCTTTGGCTTATCAAACCCCCACTCACCCATTTTTAATATGCTTATTTTTCTATTTTATATTGATATTAATTTATATACTTTTTGTCTTCCACTTTGTCCCATTCATAATTTTGCTGCTGTAAATTGGGAATTTCTCAATTGTGAGACTGTATAAGGGCGCCATCTTACAGTATATTAGAATGGTTCAGAAAGAGCGTAAAAACAGCAAACAGGCAAGTTTTTCAGACGATAACGGAGGATGGGTTGAAAAAAAAAAATCATCTAATCACAACTATACTAACACGATTTGTATTTGTAAAAATTAACTCATAAATTGACTTCATGTGACATCATCGGGGCTTGGTTTTAATTGAATTCTTAAGCTATTCTTTTGCATGAATGGTGGCGGGTGGACACAGTGTAATTGTATCTTCTGCCACTGATTGGAAGACGGTTGAATTGCTCCGACTGTCACTATACATCGCTGGCATAAAGAAACAAAAAAAAAAATTCTGACTCATGAAGTGAAAATGGTGCGGTGGTTGTGACTTTACCGCTCTAACAATTTGTTTTCCCTGCTCTGCAGAGTTTACCACGACGGCGAAGTAAACATTACGACAAACTTCACATCAGAGCAGCCTATCCCGCATGCCCCCAAACGTCACCTTCCGAACACCATGATCGGCATCCTTGATCTGAATCCACAACGCACGGTTTTCTACGTGGGCGGCTACCCTCAACATTTCACCGTAAATACACAAATAAAAACTCTGCTTCAATGAAAACGTATTTCATTCAAGTCAAACCTGTGGACTGAACAGGATAAAAGTAGGCACGGGTGGGTGCCCGTATGTGACTTTTTGTGTTTTTATCATTCTCCTTCGCAGCCTCCCGAGGAACTGCGCTACCCCGGGTACCGAGGCTACGTGAAACTACTCTACTTCAACGACCAGCCACTTTGCCTTTACAACAACAAGCGCGCTGTCAACATGGCGGCCGGTGTGCACGCTCTAATGTAAGTGCAGAAAACGGCGCCTTACACATTTTTAAACAGTGATGAGGAAAAGCCACGGGTCATCATGCAGGTTACCCAGAGCCGAGGCGTCCCACTTCTACCAGGGAAGCGGCTACCGCCAGGCCTTGGTGAAGGAACCGCACGACAGGAGGAGACGCATCTTTAAATTGCACACAAACAGCCGGGACACCGATGCCTTATTGTTCTACATGGGCACAGAAGTAAGGCTCAGGAAAGATACAGGTGTCGATACTTTACTTGAATACAGTCATTTACATTCCAGAATACCCGCATAATTTGACATACAGACAAACAGGAACGCTTGCCGAGGGCCAAGTTTTGTCAGTTTAATCCTCGTTTTGCCCAAAGATGTACAGTCGATGATAAAAGTAACCTACAGCGTATGTAGGCGTAAAAAGCAGGATGACTGTGGAATTAATATTCAATTTTTTGCAAAAAAAACAAGTCTGATCTTGACACTTCTTTCAAATTTACACAAAATAATAAAATAAAATAAAATCAGCTACAGTTATTAGCAAGACCGCAAAGCCAGAAACCGCGAAGGGGGTGCATTTGCTATTTCCTAATAAATATTTTTTAACTTTTACCCGCAATATCTGAAAAAAAATCGATCTGTATTTTCTCATGATTTGCATAGAGTTGAAATAACTTTCTTTTTTCACAAGACAACAAAATAAAGGACAGTTTTCAAGTGCGAATACGTTTCCGGTTTCTGCTGCTTCTGCACGGCAGGAGGCGTTTTGGTGCTTGTTGGTGGAACAAGGCCACCTGGTGCTTCAAGGTCAAAACGTGGCGATCAAGGAGAGAGCTCGCAGGAATGACAAAGTGTCTCTTTTTGTAAGTTCACCCCCCCAAAAAACAAACAAACAAAAAAAAAGAACTCTTGTGTCCAAATATCACCAGCTGTGTCTTCCAAGGACAAACACTTCGTCATCACCATTGATGACATGATCACGGTTCACTATGAGGACAAGCACATCTCCATCAAGCATGTTCACACTCCTTTTGAAAGCTTTTACATCGGGGGGGTGCCGATGCACATTAGAACCAGGTAAAAAAAAACAAACACTACACTGTATTTTTATTTGTGATGAAAAAGATGTAGTCATTAAAAAAATTAAAAAAAACACTGAGACCACAAAAGCATTGGAAATGATCAATTTCGAACTAAAAATGTTGCTTTTTCGACCTCAGACACGACATCAGCGCTCCGCCACTGAGAGGCTGCGTGGCTCACGTGAGCGCCGATGGCCAAACGGCGGAGTACAACGCGACAGTTGGCGTCAGTGATGCTTGTCCCTTTGGACTACTGGTAAACAAGCGACCGTTGTTTTTGCACAATTGGCGAAACGTCGCCACAGCATGCCCAACACTCATCATCCATGCATATTACACAAAACTGCAACCAAGTGGAGACTGTGGAGCGCAATGTATTAAGTGACGGGACAAATTTGACCAGAGAGGAGACAAAGGGCTGGGAGAAGATTGAGTGGTACAGCAAACTGGAGTAACTATATTGACTTCCTGGACGGGAAACTGGGGGCAGCAAAGTACAGATTTTGCTGATGCCCTTAGTCTCCTCTTGGATAAAACTGGTCTTCTTACCTACATTCCAAGAAATGAAAACAAGAGTGTGGCATTCTGTCTTTGCACTTTTTTTTTGCATGTTAGCATATCTGGTATCTTTCACAATTTTAGCACAATGCTCGAAAGTGTAACCAAACTACCCCAAATCTGACTGACCGATCCCCAAAAAATTATGAAAGACAAAACAAAAACCAAAACGCTAACAACTTGATATCCCGTTTTATGTCCTTGATGCAGGGAGTTCGCACAGCCACTTTGCATTCACCTCTTTCGGCTGACTGGCTATTCGCACCGGAACAACAACGCTTGGCTTTAGGATTCAGGAGCAAGCACAAACACGGCGTTATCCTCAGGAGCGGCTCTCAGGTGAAACCTTAGGGGGGTAAAAAAAAAAAAAAGAATAAATAAATGAATACATAAATGAATGCATAAATAAATAAAAGTATCTTCTTTTCTCCAGATGATTCCATGAATATTTTCCTGTGTGTATTCCACAGAGCCCCTCCCTAGGTCACATTTCTCTGGCCGACGGTTTCCTGCAACTTAGCCTGGGGCATCACAACGTAATTTCAGCAGAAAGATACGACGACGGGAGATGGCACTACATGTGTGTGGCGCAGACGCCGAGGTACTGCTTTCAAGTCTCAACTGACCAATATATTTTTTTTTTTTGTCCTAGAGTTGTCGGGTCTCGAGAAATCTTAAACTGTGGTCATTTCTGGCAGAGGATTATTGGGCTCTGCTGTATTCATTAAAAAGAGTGGCTTTATTTGCGAGGAGACTGGCTGGTTCTGCAAAATGGTGACCGTCGGGTGTTGGGCGATGTGTGCGTGAATGAAAAAGGAACACTGTAGCAGAGTGAAGACTATGGAGAGCCTGTAATCACTAAGCATATCACTTTTTATCCAAGTGGAGACTGAGGGCAAATGAGAAGTAATTCTTGTGTGCAGCATTTTTTTTTTTCCAAGATGGCGCCCGAGTAGGCAGCCTTCGGCAAGTGCTCTTCAAGAGCCTTGCTTTTTTGTTCTTTTTTGGTGTTTTTGTCTTTTGTTTTGTCACATGTTGTTTGTTGTTTCATCGTGCGGACCTGATATGGACTGTTTTCAGCGTTTCTTGGCCACGACATTCGTCAAAGGAGAAGCATCTGTGCTTGGTGGCTGCACCTTCTCGGCAGCACGCCTGTACCAGCACAGATTTTGGTTGGGAGGAATGTCGGCGCCATTGACTGTCGGTGCTGGACAGACCTGGGGCGCTTGTGTTTTTTGCGCCAGTAATGGGCAGAATTTTTCACAACCCCGTTTTGTTCAGTGGCTATGTCGACGCTGTTGGACAGTCGGCGTTGGTGCGGCTGAATGGATGCCTGCTGAAGTTGAGGATGAGGAGAGAGGAGAGTTGGCGTAGAGCGCCGATGCGTATTTCGAACCGTGAGTCGCCGCTTGGAATTGAAATGGATTTCCATGGGACAGGAGAAGTGAACCAATCTCTTTTTTCGTCAATGAATGCTACAGCTTCTTGTTGACTTTGAAACTTAGCTTGTAGCCGACGTGTGCACATTTTGAGCATGACGTCTCTGATCCACTGGTTAAAGGACACTTTGATTCTCTCCTCTTTCATCTCAAACCGCTTCAAACAACAAAGCGTGTGACGGAAAAGTGGTTAGAACTGCACGACTGTCCGTGTTTTATGTTATGTGTTGTGTGTATTATTTTACTTTATGTTAACCGTTTTGTAAAGCGCTTTGTTACAGCTGCCGCTGTTGTGAAAGCGCTATATAAAATCAGCATGTATTGTTTTGTATTGTCAAGAGGCAGTTGACTAATGCTGCTACGTTGTCAGGCTGGAGGTCCAAGTTGACAACATAGACATCGCCCTCCACACGTTAAAACGGGAGCCAGAGGTGAACCAGGGAGAAGAATTCAAAGGTTGCATCGCCAACCTTTACTCCAGGTTTGGACTCTTTGTCATCTCCACTCTTCTAACCACTGGGTTAAAAGTAACCCAAACTCTGTGAAATGGCTAACCAATCCGCTCAACATCCAAAGCTACCCAGCGAGTGCGTTGGGTGAAAAAAAAAAATATATATTTTTTTTCGTGTGCAATATTGACTGCGCTGTCTTCGGTTTGCAATTATGGTTCTTAAAAATCTAAAACTTTCCATAGAACGGCGCGGAGCTTTACACCCATGGATTTGAGTTCTCTGCCGCCTACGGGAGGTGTCGGCCTGGGTAATTGCCGTCTCAGCTCACCCACGCAAACTGAACATTCTCCCACAGATGTGAGCAGGCTCCAGATGCTCAGACAAGTAAGTCTTTTCCTTTTCGGTTATTTAGTTTTGGGTTCATTAATGCCAACGGGATGAAGCAGTGCAATTGTTTTTTCTGGCGATGCTGAGTTTGGTAGTCTGACATTTAAAGAGGGCACGTTGTATAAAATGTACTTTTTTTAAAAATATGTATACAAAAAGTGGTCTGTGAACAACAAAGTCTTGTTTTCCAAACTCATCTTACACCAATGCTCTAAAAAAAATAGCTTCTAGAATTTTCTTGTCAATGCGTTAAATGAATTTTTTATATATCAAAAGTCTCGGTAGGGCGGCCTGGTAGTCCAGTGGTTAGCACGTTGGTTTCACAGTGCAGAGGTACCGGGTTCGATTCCAGCTCCGGCATCCCTGTGTGGAGTTTGCATGTTCTCCCCGGGCCTGCGTGGGATTTCTCCGGGTGCTCTGGTTTCCTCCCACATTCCAAAAACATGCGTGGCAGGCTGATTGGACGCTCTAAATTGTCCCTAGTTGTGAGTGTGAGTGCGAAAGGTTGTTCGTTTCTGTGTGCCCTGCGATTGGCTGGCAACCGATTCAGGGTGTCCCCCGCCTACTGCCCGGAGACGGCTGGGATAGGCTCCAGCACCCCCCGCGACGCTAGTGACGATTAAGCGGCTTGGAAGATGAATGAATGAATGAAGTCTCGGTATTGGTGAGTTGTCAAACCATGAGTACTCGTACTGGTACTGAACTGAAAACAGCATCCCTACTAGAAAGCAAAAACAATATCAGGAAGTCTAGTAGTCTACTAGTAGTAGAACAGCTGAACTTTATTTGGGGATTATCGTTTGGTACAAATGTGCTGACTGTCATTGAACATCGGTTTCAATGTGCTAGTGGAAGTCGCGTTCCCACTTAGAAGACGATATGCACACTTGTGCAAACACATCTCAATCGCTTTCCCCTCTCTGAAATAATTATTTTCATTTTATTGGAACAACGTACGGTCACACTAATGGAGGAAAAAGTTTTGAAACGACTTGTCTCGTTCTCATTTTTTTTCTTGTTATATCATGAAAAAAAATGAGTGCCTAGATTTTATATTCATGGATTTACTTTGGTATTTGGTCTCATCATCGCGTATGACATCCAATTTTCTGAGCTAATTGCAGTTTCCATTTTGTTACACACTCGTCACTCGTGTGTCGTGTCAGACCGCGGAACAAACAGACGACGAGTGCGCACGTCAGCGAGTGCCCCGCCGCGGCTACGAGTTCTCGCAGAGAGACAGCTGGCTGGTGTACAAGCTACCCCAGCAGGACCTTAATTACAGGTGATGTCACATTGGAAAGTAATCCTCTCCGGTCCGAGAACAGGAACCACATGCTGTTGTGATCATGAAGCCACGGGGCGGCTGACAGGGTGGCTCACAGTGACCCTTACATACTGTTCATTTTTTTTGCACACATCCGAGTGCAATTTTGACCTGGCCCAAGATATCCAAGATATCCAAGATATCCTCATCAATTTTCTGTGTTGGATATATCAAATATCAAGTACAGATGTTATCAAGATGTCTGAATTGTCTGACATTTATTAACAAAACATTTTGTTATCGACTCAGGCCTCACTTTTCTCTGGATGTCAAGACCAAGTCCTCCAAGGGTCTCATCCTCTTTGTTGAGGGCACAGGGCCGGTGCCCTTGCTAGCTCTGTACGTGACAAACGGCAAGATTAAGATGTCACTTGGGCCGAGCAGAGTCATCCACCACAAGCTGAAGACAAACGATGGACACTGGCACAGAGTAAATGGAGTGCAAAGTCTGCTCGAGGAATTGTAACCTCAAGATGTTTGCTATTGCTCCTGCTAACAAACTTGGAGTTTGTGATACAATTTGAAAAAAGAAAAAAACGAACTGGACAAGGTTGTGAAATTGATTAATTGATAATCTTCAAACCTAACCTAGAAAATGACAATTTGCTAAGAGCATTACACTAGTTACTCCGTAGGAATATACGAGCGAGCATTTGTCATTTGTAGCCTGGAAAAATAAAGATAAAATTCCAAACCCTTGGCCATTAAGGTGTTTTAATAAGCCATTACTCATTAAAATATAATATACTTAGTAGCAGTATTGCGTTTGTTAGGGTACTAGGCTGCTACAAATGGCAGCTAAAAGCTAACTTACAGGAATAATACCAAATGTGCTCCATTATTTCAGCCTTTTGCAGGCTGAAACCTTCTCAAAATGTTTAGACTACGATAAGCATGATTAAATAGCTTAAAATCAAAAACAAAGAAAAAATATATGTGAAGAAAATCGTACAGGTTATGGCTCTAATGTACTGTTGCTATGGGTGGGAGCTAACTACGGTAACTAGCATTCTAGTGCTTTAGCGTTACTACCGAGTTAGCCTTTTTTTTCCAGCTGTAACCCTCGTGACAGAAGTTGGATGAGCGTGAAACTGAAACAACTTAGAACCCAGCAAATCAATATTTTCTATGGCCATTATTATTATTTTTATTCATTTAGCTATTAGCATTTCTGCGAGCTATTAGTTAGCTAAATTTGTGAGCTAACAAAAAATGCTATTCTAGCATTTGTGCTAGAATTGCAGTTTGTTTTTACACTCATCAGGTCCCAATTCGTCTAAATATCAAAGAGAAAATAAAAAATAAAATAAAAATGCATGCCTTGCAAGAGTTCGGGTCTTAGGAGGTTAATGATGTTTGTTTTGGGCAGGTGGAGTGCAGTGTCGAGAAGAACACGTTCCATCTTCTGGTAGATGGCATCCGCGTGACTGACGGCCATTTGCCCAATGAAGAGGGCTCATCCTTAAACTTCCATGATCGTGTCTACCTCGGGGGTCATCCAGGGGCTACTGAAGTCCGTTTCAAGCTATGTCGCATATTTTAGTTTTTTTTTTGTTACATGTGACTCATGTCCTTCCACAGGGGCCAACAATTCTCTTGAAGAGCATCTCTGGCTGTGTGCGGGACTTCAGAATGAACAATCAGCCGGTGGGCAAACCTGAGGGGGCCCGCGGGGTGTCGCCCTGCTCGGATGGTCTAACGGAGAGGGGGGCGTACTTTGGCGGCGGTCATGTCGTCTTATTAGGTTTGATGCCGTAAATCAGGGATGGGCAAACTTTTGTATTCAAGAGCCACATTTCAATTTTTGCATCATCAGGTGATGTTTTGTTACTGTTGTGAGTTGAGGAGCTTCATTTTGAAAAACATATTCCTGAACTGTATTGTTATGTGTCTTGATACATTGAACGTATTCAAGGTACAATGATTCAATTCGGTTCAAGGGTCACTCACAGCTGTTACGCCCGAACGATTTTCTGATTCAAATTGGTTTTTGTTACACCTTTATTGTGTGTCTATATGTGCCTCGCTTCAGCCGACTCTTGACACGAATGAGGATAAGTGCTATAGAAAACGGTTGAATGGAAACATGATAGGCTGGATCAACGAATGAAATGAGTACCGTATGAGGCCCGTGTTTTTTTTTTCTTTTTTTGCCCACTCCTCGTATAAATCTTCCTCCATAATTTACCTGACACAGAACAGCATGGAGGTATGTGTTCTTCTCCTAGATGATTCGTTTGCAGCGGACGATCACTTTGCGTTGACCTTCGAGCTGCGACCCCGTCGCCTGACCGGCCTTCTCTTCCACGCGCGAGGCCACAAATTCAGCTTCGACGTGTTCTTAATTAACAACACGGTGACCTTTCCCTCTTGGATGACGTCCCATTTAATTAAAGGAAGAGGATGGGGGGGTCAGTTAAGTGACTTTGCGATCTTGCAGGTGGGCGTCACTGTGAACGATGGTGGCGGCAGTGTCAGCGTTGCACTGACTCCCCAGAACCTCTGCGATGGGGAATTTCATGTGATTACGGGTATGCTTCACGCATGATTGGATACCGTCTGTTTTGAGTCGCCGGTCCATCTCTCCTTGTTGACCTGGCAAAATGTGAAACCAAGAGAATTACAATTTTTGTATTGCACCAAATCACATCACTTTGGCAGCTTAAATGCTAACTCCTAATATAAAACAATTAGCATTGAAGTCGCCATACCTATAAATCTTTAAACAATGGAAATTTGAACAAAATTGCCCCTTGGTGGCCAAGGCTCACACACACCAGAAGGAGCAGCACAATATCCATTGAGTTCAAGCATGAAATAATGACGTTTAAATGTTGATATTCTACTTGTTCCCTTTGTTGCTCAGTATCCACAGGACAAAAAGACCTTACGCTCATGGTGGACGCCGCATCTGAAAGGAAGGCAGGATCCTTTGCATCATTTCCCTCCTCTATGACGCAAGCATTACTTCACATCGGAGGTAAGAAATCACACCACGGTTTTCAAAAAGAAACCACAGGAGATGGATGTATTCTTATTATATATTTTTTTGCAGGGGCCACAGATTCTCGCGGTGCCCCGCCGACTCCGCCGTACATCGGCTGCCTGAGAAACGTGATCATAAACGGCAGGCACGTTGCATTTGAGACGAGAGTTGTCAGGTTGCTCGGCCTGGTGGACGTCAAAGAATGTCCCGCCCACTGAGTGGAAGCCGTGGCAGCAAGTGTCTGTCGTTGGCTCTCTCGTTTGATGTTTCCCAAGCTTTTATTGAGCCACGGCATGTATTGTCCATTAGAAAAATATCAGTACACAAAAGTATAGAGAATATACTGAAATAATGATTGGTATATAGTAGTTAATTAAAATGTGTCCCGACTTTCATCTCGTGCAAGATTTGTTTTGTCGATGACTATATGTCGCCAGGCGGCCCGGTAGTCCAGTGGTTAGCAAGTTGGCTTCACAGTGCAGAGGTACCGGGTTCGATTCCACCTCCGGCCTCCCTGTGTGGAGTTTGCATGTTCTCCCCGGGCCTGCGTGGGTTTTCTCCGGGTTCTCCGGTTTCCTCCCACATTCCAAAAAAACATGCGTGGCAGGCTGATTGAACACTCTAAATTGTCCCAAGGTGTGAGTGTGAGTGCGAATGGTTGTTCGTCTCTGTGTGCCCTGCGATTGGCTGGCAACCGATTCAGGGTGTCCCCCGCCTACTGCCCGAAGACAGCTGGGATAGGCTCCAGCACCCCCCGCGACCCTAGTGAGGATCAAGCGGCTCGGAAGATGAATGAATGAATATATGTCACTGAATAAATGTCATATTTGTCATAGATGACAAACAGATGACATGATTTGTAGTAACTTGTGCCCTGCCATTGGATGGCAACCAGTTCCGGTGGCTCCCCGCCTAATACCCAAAGTCAGCTGGGATAGACTCCAGTACACCGGAGACTCTCGTGAGGATAACGATAACGACTGAACAAATTCCATCTAAAATACCGTATAGCACACTCATTCTGAGTGCGTCATTTACAGGAGGCACATTTAAGTGTATATATTTGTGACCTTGTGGCTGTTTAAGAATTTTGCATTTTATGGTGAGCCATCAAAACTCGGCCTCCACATGCAATGACAAAAAAAGAAGAAAAAGAAGAAAAAGACAGATTGTTTGCAACGTAGCGTTGCCGATGTAGAAATTTGCCCGCTATCGAATAAAATCCTCAGGTCAAGTCTGTCTTTGAAGGACAACCTGGAAATGGAGCCTTAAATGGTTGCTTCACACCAAATTGGGCGACTTCCCGTGTCTTCTTGGCCATGGATTATTGAGACTTTTGTGGGTCCAGTCATGATAACGATGCCTACAAAATGTCATGCTGGTGAATCAAAGTGGCTTCAGGGACTGAATTTTCCAGATGGCCGGTTTTTCACTGACCTTGTGGAGTGATCAGAGTTTCATATTTGATGGCTCAGTTTCATATTTTATGGCAAGTTATCAAACTTCACTTCTGCGCGGTGCCAACACACAAAACTTCAAGCCATCTTTCATCCGGTGTTCAATCTGTCACACGTATTATCCGAAAATTGCTAAATGATGTCATCTGGTACGAAACATTTCAACGTTGGCATGTAGAATAAAACCCATTTGCGGCAAATTGTCTGATTTGATCCAGTAAATAAAAAGGAATTAAAACAAAGTTTTCCAACAAAATCGGTTTCCATTGGCCAAAAATGATCACAACTTACAATTTAATGTCAACAGTATAAAATTGATACAATTAAAGAACTGAAGTGGGAAAACCGTAAACGGGAAAACCCATCCTTGGGAACTTTCATTCCCTTTGGAATAACTAAAATAGTTCAAAGAAATGAAATGAGGTGGCCAGCAAAGAGCCCAGGACATTTTTCAATACAGTTCATTTATTTGCTGTCCTTTAATTTTTACAGGTATACCTAATAAAGTGACCATTTAGTGTCAATAGTAACGATCGTGGATATTGCTCTGGTCCCCCCCTTTTCTATAGCTGGAAAAGTAACATGATTTTTTTGCAGCTCAGCAAATTGCGGATGACGATGAGGTCGTTGACGGCTCAGCGTGGGGTTTATATCGTCCACGCAAACAAGAACTTCAGCAATTTTACAAATATTTAGATAGCAGCCTATTAAAAACAATCCCCACACTGACGCACACGTGTGAGCTGAAAGTCGACGGTGATGAACGTTTGTTTAAAACCCCAGAGATACTGACATTTCTAACGCACACCTCCAGAATGTCAAAGCACTTTAAGGCCACAGTTCATGTGTGCGCATTGCTTGCGGAGAATTCTAGTAAATGTCTGGTAGCTGAGGGTACGTCCTGTCCCAGTATCCGCCATTGAAGATCCAGTCCTGCGAGCCGGTGTGGGGATTGGGGCCCAGCTGGAACCACCTGACAACCAACACAAGCAGACCGAATGAAAAATGTATTTTATAATTGCTTGTATACAGTATAAATAGTTGTGAATTCATGCCAACCCATCCATGTGTAAAATTACACAACCAAGTCAATTTCCCGTTTGCGATTTATCAAGATATTTCACTTAGTGAGCCCCTTGTGCATAACGGCTTGGAAGATTCAGAGCCACCTTGAAGCGAGAGCCAACGCAGTGTCCTGCACGCACTTACAAGCGAGATCCAACCTGCGGCTGAGAACATACTCTCTGGCGGGACGATAAGAGCCAGCCCATCGAGTGAAATGGCCGAATACTGGACTGAACAAGCGCAATCGCCGGAGAGCGATGCAGCCCATTGCTACGCTCGCACACGCTGGCGAGATCCACTCCGTTGCGTTGCACGCCCACACCAGTGAGATCGAACGAATTTGCCAGAAAGAACCATCTCACGTTTACGCGCACACTCGCCGGCGAGCTCCACCTTGCTGTTTTGTGCACACCCGCCAGTGGAATCCAGCCTGTTGTTAAGACAAGCACCCGCTGACAAGATTCAAACCACCGTTAGACAGTGTGCATACACTCACCGGCGAGATGTTACAGACACACACTAGCCGGCGAACTCCAGCCTGCCCTCACCAAGAATATCCAACCCGCCGGTCTCATTATTTCTTATCCATAAATACATACCATAAGTTTGTATTCTTAAATGTATCGAAAGAAAAGTAAAGTTATTTTTGAGCCATATATTTTAAAGTTGGCCCCCACTATTTACGATGAATAAGGATCAAGCCGGCTCACGAATAGCAAAAGTCCGCGTGGAACCGACGGCCATTGTAATTAATTGGTAATCAGCAGTGTTGTGTCCAAGGACCGGCAACCCGAGGCCAAGGACTTGACTCCGAGGCCAAGGCCAAGGCCAAGGACTTGGAAAATTTTCCGAGGCCAAGGCCAAGGACCAAGGACTTGCCTCCAAGGCCAGGGACCAAGGACTGATTTTGAAGCTGAGGCCTAGCTGAGGACATGTATAAAACAATGCTACCATACCACTTGGGAGGTCTTCATGACTAATCCCTCATTGTGTCCGAGGACCGGCTATCCCAGGCCAAGGACTTGACTCCCGAGGCCAAGGTCAAGGACCAAGGACTTGACTCCGAGGCCGGGGACCAAGGACTGATTTTGAAGCTGAGGCCTAGCCGAGGACATGTATAAAACAATGCTATCATACCACTTGGCAGGTCTTCATGACTAATCCCTCATTGTGTCCGAGGACCGGCTATCCTAGGCCAAGGACTTGACTCCGAGGCCAAGGACTTGGAAAATTTTTCGAGGCCAAGGCCAAGGACCAAGGACTTGCCTCCAAGGCCGGGGACCAAGGACTGATTTTGAAGCTGAGGCCTAGCCGAGGACATGTATAAAACAATGCTACCATACCACTTGGGAGGTCTTCATGACTAATCCCTCATTGTGTGCGAGGACCGGCTATCCCAGGCCAAGGACTTGACTCCCGAGGCCAAGGTCAAGGACCAAGGACTTGACTCCGAGGCCAAGGCCGAGGACCAAGGACCGCCCCTCGGTCCTCGAGGCCAAGGACCGGCTCAAGGAACACATCTCTGGTAATCAGCATTTTTTTTCCAACGTCAAAAAAATGTAGAACGGTCCCTGATTTAAAACACGCAAGCAAAGGAAGAATATTGTCGAAATATTGAAGGGGACATGGATAACTGGATGAAAAGTAGAGCGGAAGAGCAATGAAAACACATTGTTGCCCCCACCCCCTCCTAAGGAACCCATCTCAACAAGAGAGGGGGACACATTTCAAGATGATATCTCAGCGCGGAGGATATGAAAGGCTTTTCTTTCAATTATTTCTGGTGATATCCCATCGCGCATGTCAAGCACGTAGTCGCCAAAGTCTAACCTTGGGCCAAGTGCGCGAGTGTAAAAACAGACAAGGAAGGAGAAATAAACATCCATTTAGCACAAGCGTTTGAAGCAACAAACTGGAGGAAAGCTTGACAGTCAACACTCATTATTTGCAGGATCAAGCCCTGATGTGAAAAACAAAAAGTAGACATGCTGAATTAAGGGGGGAGGGGCTTCATTTTTTTTTACAGGCCATAGCTCTGTCTAAAAGAAAAGTAGTGCTTTGCCGATTTCTTGTGGCATTGACAGCTTATTGCTTAACCCAATTTAGTTAAGAATTCAAAATAAAAATATAGACATTCAGTACAAATTTGGCAAAGTTGTCATATCGAACACTGCACGTCAGAGTCGACATCAAAGTGCTTTGTAAGTTAACTCATTCAGTACCAACCAATTCTGCGCCTAGTCTGAAAAGACGTTTAAAAACGTCTTTGGGAGTGAATGAGTTAACAGCTCTACTTCAATTGGACAAATAAACGCTATCAAATTCATTTCAAATTGGAAATCAGAGACGCAAGTTAACCTTTCTAGCCGAATTCTTCGCACTGATGTTTGTCATTGTTTTTTTTTTCCTCTAGCCCATCACAATTTTCATAATAATAATAATAATCATCATCATCACATAATAACAACATTGATATGAGATGTAATAAAGGAACATATTCAGTAGTGTTTAGATTCAGCAACAGGTGAATTGTTTTTTTTTCTGAAATGTCATGACTTTAAATTACAACGGCTGCTCAAGTCAAACTTCAATACAAACAATGAAACTATCACAAAAAAAAAATTGTGCTAGACAACGTTGAAGAAAGAATACAATAAATTGTTGTTAAAAAATATTGAAGAAATGTATAATTTAGACTATTATTCAAAATCATTCCGCCCGAGGCCAAAGCCATGTCTAATATAATTGTGAGATGGCGTGATTTGATTAAAAACAGTATATATACAGTACTTCATTAATCCGTCGAAGGATAATCATCAATAGTCTGTCAACGATGAAACAATGCTATGTGTGTGTATGTGGCTTGATAACCCATTTATCGACCGTGAAACTTTTTCTTTCTGGAATAACTTTGTCATCCAAGTTTGAGCGCTAAAGGCTAGCTACGCCCTTCTTTGCGAACTACACAAACAATCTCCTGGATGAAGTATCATATTTGAGCCCCCGAGAGTATAATTAACCTTTTCATACAGCTCTGGCGCGAGGAAGAAAGCGAAAGGAGCAGATTGCCAAAAAGTATTCCTCCAAAGACGCTTCCACTGGGGAGTAATTAACACAAAATGGCCGCTCATCTAAGTACATTAAACAAGAGACAAACGACAGTGGGGACTGTGAATATCAACGATCAATTATGGACCGATTTGTAAAAAAGATGACGACATGGACTCCGGCTGATCCGTCTTGTCACTAACAAAGATGGCCAGTGCCCGTTTAGGCTCCAATTGAAAGACTTTTGCATGATTTACAGCGTGCCCGTGAAGTGGAGCCATTCCGAGCAGAAAAATTAGTTCAACAAACTCACCTCGTCTTCCACTCGTCATTGGATTTGGAGATTTTCTTGCGGGCCGCCCTCTGTTTCTCCTCCAGTCTTTTCTTCTCCTCGCTGGCCAAGTCTATGGGAACAATAGCATAAGTAAGAATGCCAAACTGGTGGGAAGCAATTCTATTTTGTACCAAGTAACACCTTAAAAAACACACACACACACACACACACACACATGCACTAAAAAAAAAAAAATAATAATAATAATAATAGGACTAGGGCGGCCCGGTAGTCCAGTGGTTAGCACGTCGGCTTCACAGTGCAGAGGTACCGGGTTCGGTTCCAGCTCCGGTCTCCCTGTGTGGAGTTTGCATGTTCTCCCCGGGCCTGCGTGGGTTTTCTCCGGGTGCTCTGGTTTCCTCCCACGTTCCAAAAATATGCGTGGCAGGCTGATTGAACACTCTAAATTGTCCCTAGGTACAAGTGTGAGTGCGAATGGTTGTTTGTTTCTTTGTGCCCTGCGATTGGCTGGCAACCGATTCGGGGTGTCCCCCGCCTACTGCCCGGAGACAGCTGGGATAGGCTCCAGCACCCCCCGCGACCCTAGTGAGGATCAAGCGGTTAGGAAGATGAATGAATGAATGAATGAATAATAGGACTTCCGTCATGACCAATTTGAAAATGCAGTAGCATAGTAGGCCTAAGGGTTCACAAAAAAACGATAATCTAGATCTAGATGATAATCTAGAAAATCATATTTAACATAATGACTGAATTAGAAATGTACAGCACATAACAACAAAAAAAGTTAGCATTTTACATTTCCTTTGAGCAGCTTTTAAAAAAACACAATTGTTTTTAAAACATAAGCCTTTCCCAAATGTCTACTTTTTAGGAAAGAGCAACACAAATATTTTGAGGAGAGTGTAACATGTGCAGTTTGTCTTCTTTTTAGGAAAGTGCAAATTGGATTATTATTTTTTTTTTTTTTTATGCATCGAGTTGAGCACAACAACAGTATTTTTTGGGGAAAATGCAACATCAGCCAGTTGTATTCTTTTTTTTTTTTGGAAAGTGCAAATACATAACTGGGCTTTTTACAAAAGTGCGACAGTTAATTGTGAAATGACAAGATGTCACTTGATGGTAAAAAGAGAGCGTACAAAACACGCAGACACACCGATAGACAAAGGTGCCAGGAGGGAGGAGGTAGAAATGTTTTGGAGAAATGAGACGATTGCTCTCATACTTTACGTTGTCTACACCACCGCGTCACAGTTTTACTGCCGAACAAACGAGTACGATTGAACCGTTACCGATATCGCCGTTCTCCATGGCTCGAATGTCGGGCCTCATCCTGCAGTCCGTGCGAGGAAGGATGCCCTCCATGTCCTCATGCAGCTCATTCAGCTGCATGGCGAAGGACGTGAAGCTGTACATCTGCGAGGGGGTAAATTGGATTTAAGGGCTCTTGTGCATGGTCCAGCGTTATCAAAGATAACGTAAACTAATGAAACAACTCAATCAAATAGTGAAGAAAACATTTTTTGTTCACGAAATAAAATTAAAAAGAAAATGCTTTTCACAAAAAACAGTTTGATCAGTCTTGCTACCTGTAATGATAGCGAAAATGTCCTTTTTTTGTCTTTGTCAATTCATTTCATTCATTCATGGTACAGTATTAAGGAAGTCATTTCGGAATTTTAGTTTACATCATCCTATTCCATATTACTTGCAGAGACCTTTTTTTAACCCTATCATGAACCCTGTAACCTGATAACCTGATAAACTGTCCACTGTATGAACCTGGTTGACTTTAAAATCGCCCAATTAATGTACAAAGCACACAATAACCTGCTCTGCCAAAACATTCAGAAGTTTTTCGAAATTCGAGAAAGCAATTATGAATTAAGAGGTACCAACTTATTCAAAAAACTCAAAACAAGAACAAACATCAAGCAAAGAAGTGTATCTAGCAAAGGTGTTAATCTGTGGAATAATCTCGAAACGGACCTAAAAATGAGTAAATCGCTTGCTGAGTTCAAAAGCAAATTCAAAAAAATAGTACAAACAACCTACAGCAATCAGAGTTAAAATGATAAATTCTAAACATTAAATATAACGATAAATCAGAACTAAGTTGATAAATAGAGAAAGGTATTGAAATATCCATTATGAACACAAGGAATGTATATAATCCCGATACAAACCAAAAGCTGTAAAAATATCACGGTTAAGGGTAAAGTATGAGCCTTAATGGAGACTTCTTCTTACTTTTTCTTTTCTGATTGATATAAAAATGATTTAGTAGATATAAACACATAACGGGGTAGGACTAGATAAGTTTTTTACTTCATCCTACTCCCTTGAACATAATAACTGTGTTGAATGAAGACTGATTTCTTTCTTTTTACTTTTTTTATCTACCTTATTTTCTGTCAAATTATTACTGTATATGTTTTATGTTCAATAAACAAACGGGCGGCCCGGTAGTCCAGTGGCTAGCACGTTACTTGGTGCAGAGGTATTCTGGGTTCGATTCCAGCTCCGGCCTCCCTGTGTGGAGTTTGCATGTTCTCCCCGGGCCTGCGTGGGTTTGCTCCGGGTGCTCCGGTTTCCTCCCACGTTCCAAAAACATGCATGGCAGGCTGAATGAACACTCTAAATTGTCCCTAGGTGTGAGTGTGAGCGTGGATGGTTGTTCGTCTATGTGTGCCCTGTGATTGGCTGGCAACCGATTCAGGGTGTCCCCCGCCTACTGCCCGGAGACGGCTGGGATAGGCTCCAGCACCCCCCGCGACCCTAGTGAGGATCAAGCGGCTCGGAAGATGAATGAATGAATAAACAAACAAACAAACAAACCGCTGTCCCTGGAAGGATGAATTTTGCACTCAACAAGCACTCCATATGTACCGGTATATATAAACTCAAACTAATACTAAAACTAATACTAAAACTAATACCCCTTTACTGGGGGCTCTCGGGTGCGTTTTCTAAGACCACCTGGGGTGAGTTGGCCGGCCGGGGGGCGATCCTCCACAGTAGCTGGCTGCCGGGAATCACGTCCACACTGTCGTGTGCTTGAGAGTGAACGTCCTCCTCGGTGTCACCCTGCACATGGGGGGGGGGGGGGGGGGGGGGGCAGGCGTATACTTTTGACATGACATCCATTCAAGCGTGACAGAGATTAACTCCGCGTCTGAGGTCAATTTACAGACCGACACTTTTATCTCCTCGTGAGCAAACATCATCGCCTTCTTACGGAAGCGTGAGATCAGTAGTCGCTCTTCTTTTGAGGGAAAAACAAATCAATGGTTTGTCTTTTTCTTGACAAAGTGCAATCAGAGGTGGTGGTCTTCTTTTTAGCAAAGGACGACAACAGCAGTTTGTTTTTGTTTTGGGGGGGTGGAAATCAATAGATCATCATCATGCATTTGATTTGGTCCTCTTTTTAGGAAAGTGCAACTTTTTAAGAAAGTTTTTTTTTTAAGCAAAGTGCCAATCAACACTTCTCTCTTTTAAAAAGCACAACTTCAACAGTTTGCCTCTTTTTTAAAATATCAGTTGCCTTTCTACTTTTTAAGGAAGGGCAAATTTTTAAAGTTTATTTTCTTTTTAGGCAAATACAGTAATAGATTGTCTTCACTTTAGGAAAGCATGGTCCGTAATTTGTCTTCTTTTTAGGGAAGTGCAAATCAATACTTTGCCGTATTTTTAGGAAAGTGGGTTGTGAGTGCGTTTGGTATAAGTGTGTCTGTGTTTGTTCGACATAGTTCTGGATTCATATCTCATCATTAGTTTGCATACTATCATTATTTTTGAATTTGTGATCATTATTTTGCATCTTATCATTATTTGTGTGTTGAAAAGGCCCCCTTGAAAATTTGATGGGGCCTCTCAAGGGGTTACCCTTCTTAAAGCAGTCACCTGTCAAAATGTGGTGCAACTGCAGTATTTTGTCTTCTTTTTAAGAACGCACATGATCCGTTGTCTTTTTTTTGGGTTGGGGGAGAAAGTACAACACCAATTGTTTGTCGTCTTTTTAGGAAAGTGCAACATCAGTAGATTGTCTGCTAGCCGAGCTTCATGATATTTATTTATTCATTCATTCATCTTCCGAACCGCTTGATCCTCACTAGGGTCGCGGGGGGTGCAGGAGCCCATCCCAGCCGTCTCCGGGCAGTAGGCGGGGGACACCCTGAACCGGTTGCCAGCCAATCGCAGGGCACACAGAAACGAACAACCATTCGCACTCACACTCACACCTAGGGACAATTTAGAGTGTTCAATCGGCCTGCCACGCATGTTTTTGGAATGTGGGAGGAAACCGGAGCACCCGGAGAAAACCCACGCAGGCCCGGGGAGAACATGCAAACTCCACACAGGGAGGCCGGAGCTGGAATCGAACCCGGTACCTCTGCACTGTGAAGCCGACGTTCTAACCACTGGACTAACGGGCCGCCCTATTTATTTATTTAGTTAGTTATTTATTCATTCATTCATTTATTTATGTATTTAGCGGAAACACTCATTTGCACTTACAAACATTAACATGTGACCTCAATCATGGCCTGCGCAGGCACTCAAAAGGCCTTTTCTGATCGTATGCGGTTCACAGTAATGCATTACGGAGTTGTTACTGTACCTTTTTGCTGATGTTTTTGCCTTCTTCTCCTTTCCTGTCGCTTTTCCTGTGAGCCTCCAGGGTAGCTGGATCGATGACGTACAAGCATTCGGTCCACTTGCCGTACAGCGCGCACAGCTTCTTTTTGCTTTTGGGTGCAAAATGAAAGCACATGCGGGGCCAAGGTCATTCTTTTTGCTTGTTTTACTTGCTCGGTGGTGACAAGGTAACGCAAGGCAACTGTCATTATTAATATTCGTGGCTCTCGCTAAGGAATGTCGCAAAATGCACAATGGTAGCGGTCTCACGATCAACTGGGTTAGGTGCCGAGAAAAAAAAAAAAAAAGTAGAATAAGCAAATAATTGAACAGCTGGGCTGTTTTGGCCTTTTCCAATCAACCATCTGCTCCTCTGTTTTTGTTTCTTTCCTTTTTTTCCTACTTGCCTGCCTTTCCTAGAGTTTTTGAATTTTAATTGCCCTCATCTTGTTAGGAACAAAGTAAAGTTTTTCTTCATTTTAGGAAAGTGCAACATTTCGCCAGGCATAACATGAAATGTATCTTTCAATGCAACGTCAGTAGTTATCTTTTCTTTTTAAGAAATTGCAACATCAATTGTTTGCTTTCTTTTGAGTGAAGCACAAAATCAGTAGTTTGTCTTATTTTTGGTTGAGTAAATGAATAGGTTACTTCTTGTTAGGAAGATATGACGGCAACAGTTTTCCTCCATCTTAAGAGAGTGAATTATGAATGCTTTGTCTTCTTTTTAGGAAAGTATAACATCAATATAGCACGTCGGCTTCACAGTGCAGAGGTACCGGGTTCGATTCCAGCTCCGGCCTCCCTGTGTGGAGTTTGCATGTTCTCCCCGGGTCTGCGTGGGTTTTCTCCGGGTGCTCCGGTTTCCTCCCACGTTCCAAAAACATGCGTGGCAGGCTGATTGGACGCTCTAAATCAGGTGTCACCAACATTTTTGAGGGTGAGAGCAACTTCATGTGTACCGATTGTGTGAAGGGCTACCAAATTGATACACGTCTGAAATAACATATTTGTCCAAAATACCTTCAATAATATGAGGATGTGTTATTTTTAATACTTGATGATTTAAATTGTCAGACTTTGATCGTGTTTCGAAATGTCTCACAGTACTGCCAATGTTTGCATTTTTAAATCATAATTTCTACTAGCAAATCACAATGTCCAGGCACTGGCGGGCTACTCAAGTGGTCTTCACGGGCTACCTGGTGCCCGCGGGCACCATGTTGGTGACCACTGCTCTAAATTGTCCCTAGGTGTGAGTGTGAGTGCGAATGGTTGTTCGTTTCTGTGTGCCCTGCGATTGGCTGGCAACCGGTTCAGGGTGTCCCCCGCCTACTGCCCGAAGACAGCTGGGATAGGCTCCAGCACCCCCCGCGACCCTAGTGAGGATCAAGCGGTTCGGAAGATGAATGAATGAATAACATCAATAGGTTATCTTTTTTTTTTAAACAGCAAAGCACCATCAATATTTTTGTCTTCTTTTTGAAAGAGTGCAACATCCATCGTTTATCTTTTCCTTCGCAGTATACAAAATGAATAGTTTAGTCTTTTTGCAAACGTCCAACATCAACAGTTGCTCTTTTTACGACCCCCTCTTATTTTTGGCTGAGGACAGTTTTTCTTCTTTTTTTATAAAATGTAAAATCAGTAGTTTGTCTTCTTTTTGGGCAACTAGATGAATAGTTATGTGTAACATAACAAAACATGTGTAGCACCTCAGCATGTGCACGCCTCGCCTCTTCCCAAGGAATATGGCAGATTTACGCAAACCCTCCCCAAACGTTGCATTTTAATCTTGCATTCTTCAGCTAGCCAAGTGTTCCGCTAAATTCCGACATTCCTCTTTTAATCCCACTTGGCTGCTTTTCTCGCAGTCGCGGAATTGAATTCAGATCGTGACGTTGGAGAGCCGCGTCTCAAGTCAAATGATTGGCTAATTGTGCGTTAATTAATAATATGGGTGGGAGTCCAGCCAAAGCACTTCACGCTGTCGGTTTTGATTTGCAAATGATTTCAGTTAAGTATACTTAAAGCACATTCAATCACGCCGGCTCAGAAATATAATGGATATTTGGATTCGCTTTTAATAAGCGCCAGTTGGATTCGCTGCAAAGTCTTTAATCTGAATCACTTGAAAGCGAGAGTGCCGATGACGACGGCACTTCCCCCACAAAGGGTTCGTAAATAATCAAAGTACACGAGGAATGATTAAAGTGGGATTAAAAAAGACGATGAAAAGGATTTTGGATGTGTTTACAAATGGTGGCAATTAAACAGCAAGCTGTTCCACATTCATTAATACACAGGTTTGCGTGATAGTTGAGTTTAAAAAAAAGTTGGATCTTTTAAAGGTTAAAAAACTTGTATAGTATGGGAAGTCAAGTTAGAATTTGCACATAAAGATGCTTTTTTTTCAAAGATAGAAAGCTACATTTTCACCGTAAAAGTTGCAATATTATGATAACAAAGTATTTTTTTTCAATAAATACAATATAAATGTACTAGCTGATGAGACGCCCTCCAGCTAGTTCCTGCGGAAGGCTGGTAAGGTGGGCCTTCGGCCCACAAAAGTGTTGTTGCTTGGTTCAACTTTTTGTTCATCTTCATTGCTTATCGCGAAAATAAAGAGATGTTTAGCTCTACTAAATAACTAACAATTTCATTGCAATGCTTGTGGGTAGACAACATTTTTTCGCTAAGATGCCCGGGCGATCGTAGTGAGCCACTGCCTGAGCGGCGCAGTGGCGGCGCGGTGAAGTAGGTACGTTTTGAAAAGGGACAGACGGAAGGACAGACCGCGTGCGGGACGACGCGCAATATATATATAGATGTATGCATTTGTATATTTGTATACCTGCGCAACACGATCGCACAAAAAATGGCGCAAACTCGTCAGTTGTCACTACGGTCTATGTACATAAGGGCAGGTGGGGGTCTGCTTTTTATTTTCACTTACGGCAATTAAACAACACACTGTTAAACATCGATTCATGTCAGTGTACCTTTTGTCCAAAATGTAGCCTTCAACTTTGTGCAGTTCTTTGCCAAAAAAACCACATGGCTTGAAGTTGAGGCAGCATTTTTCACCAGTTCTGCATAAAACACACAAAGAGCAAAAGACGGGCGTAAACGGTGGCCGGTACTTTCATTCACTGCTCAGCCGCTGCTGTGGTTAGCATTAGCAATAGCATCTCTGAACCAGTACTGACACACATCTACTTACTTGTGGTTGATCACCTCCACACATCCATACTGCTCAATCCACAGCTGGCCCACGATGATGTTGTGCACGCAGCACGTGGGGTTGGTCCACGTGTACGCTTCGTTGTGCCTGCGCGGCAAACCAAAGTCTTGTTACGTTAGGAAGCGAAAGGACGTGGTGGTGAATTTTAGCCGTCCTCACTCGGGCAGCTCCAACGTGAGGATTCCTTGAGGCTCGGCTTGCATACTCTTCCCCCAGAATTTGAGTTTGGGGTAGATGGAGCCGTGGAAGACAAATTCCTGCCGGAGACCTTCGGCGTGGAAGGCGCTGATGGGAGGGTGGTGGCTCACCTGCTCCGATACGAGCCGGAAACCCAGGTCCTCCCTGGATTGATGACAATCAAGTCGTGATTCTCAGATGGAGGCCTTACTCCAGTCATATGCGACATGAGTCCAACTTCATTTTAGGGCTTGAGTTTTGCTTAGGAAAAAGACTCCACGGGAAAATTCAACTTGAGTTTGTGAATATGTATGTTTCCGACGCATTCCGCGATAAGTGAAAAAAAGCTCTCTCAATAAGAGGCACAATCTTGTTTTTTTTCGGTCAATCTTAGTTGAAATTTCCTGTACAATTGACACAAAACAAAAGACAATTAAAATGTACATATTTAAATACCAAAATGTTCAAACAACGCAGCTAGCAAACGTCCAAGCTTTAATGCTAACATATAATGTGAAGTGCCATAGGCAGGCTAATATGAATTAGCATAGATGTGCAAAAGTGATTCTAATCTGCAACCGCAAATTAAATATTGTATATTCATTCATTCATTCATCTTCCTAACCGCTTGATCCTCACTAGGGTCGTAGGGGGTGCTGGAGCCTATCCCAGCTGTCTTCGGGCAGTAGGCGGGGGGACACCCTGAATCGGTTGCCAGGCAATCGCAGGGCACACAGAGACGAACAACCATCCATGCTCACACTCACACCTAGGGACAATTTAGAGTGTTCAATCAGCCTGCCATGCCTGTTTTTAGAATGTGGGAGGAAACCGGAGCACCCGGAGAAAACCCACACAGGCCCGGGGAGAACAAGCAAACTCCACACAGGGAGGCCGGAGCTGGAATCGAACCCGGTACCTCTACAGTGCAAATTGTTTCCAGTTATTCATTCATTCATTCATCTTCCGTACCGCTTGATCCTCACTAGGGTCGCGAGGGGTGCTGGAGCCCATCCCAGCCGTCTCCGGGCAGTAGGCAGGGGACACCCTGAATCGGTTGCCAGCCAATCGCAGGGCACACATAGACGAACAACCATCCACGCTCACACTCACACCTAGGGACAATTTAGAGTGTTCAATCAGCCTGCCATGCACATTTTTGGAATGTGGGAGGAAACCAGAGCACCCGGAGAAAACCCACGCAGGCCCGGGGAGAACATGCAAACTCCACACAGGGAGGCCGGAGCTGCAATCGAACCCGGTACCTCTGCACTGTGAAGCCAACGCGCTTACCACTGGACTACCAGGCCGCCCCATATTGTATATTTAAACACCAAAATGTTCAAACAACTCAGATGGTGAAAGTCTGCTAGCTTAATGCTGGCATATAATGTGAAGTACCATAGAGGGTGATTAAAAACCTTCAAACAACAGCGGTGCTATTTTTATTTGACGGTTTGGTATGAGATTGTTTGAATGTAAAATGTGTTCCTTGGCTCCAAAAAGGGTGGGAAATATTGGATTCAAGGACTGCATTGATTTTCCCTTCACCTGACCAATTCGTAGGTTTCTCCGAGCAGCGGGTTGAAGGGCTTGCCCGTCCTCTCCGATTGCGATGCCACCGCAGACACCACAAAGGCCGCTACGGACTGACAAGAAAGGTTGAGCAATCAGCATTCTGTTTATTTTGCTGACTGGGCTCGTATGTTTTCGGATCTTCTTTACCTTCATCCTTTCAAGGGAGTCCATGGTGGCGTTGGCTTGCCGGATAAGGTACGTGTGCTCCATGTATTCGGTCAGGCGCTGCAAGAAGCTGAGCGGCTCGTTGAAGATCACCGGCATGGTGATTTTGGAGAGCTCCTGGAAGCCATGCCGGGGGAGGGGGGGAGGTACATTAAGCAGTGTTGCTCTTGGCAGGCATCTTAAAATTCGACTTTTGGATTAAAATGCTCATTAGTTTTAGTCACATTTCAGTCATTTGTATCGGTGGTAGTTTCAGCCCGGCTTTAGTTCATGAAAACTCAAAAGTTTTTAAGTCTACTTTGATGAAAACAATACTGCCAGACTACACACGGGCCAAATGAGGAAGGTTATACAGAACACAGCTGTCATGAAACAAATTGTCTTGCATGCTGAGAATATTTTCTCACCATTCCGATGCAGTTTCTGAGAATACTCCAAATGCTGAAGTCATTTCTTGAAAACATGGGTGCGGGCAAACTAGTCCTGAAACCATAATATCCATGCATTAAAAGAAAACATAATGTTTATTTTTTTCTGAATATTATGCAGATGGTAAATCAGATTGTTGGGAGGGTATTAAATGACATAATTTCAAGGAACGGTTGTATTATGAGAATATTTAGTGTTTGTGCTAAAATGAAGAAAAATCATATTGATCTAGAATTGTATTTGTTTGTTTCAGTGTATTTTATTTTATGAAAAAAAAAATGCATTGCAACGGCCCAGGTCTAAAAAGCACCACCTGCCTTTGGTGTTTCGTCTTTGTATTATATACTGCCCCCGGTGGTCGAGGAGGGCACGTCACAAGAAGCACAGTTGAAAACAATAAATGACGATACATAAACTTTTTAATTCTTTAGGTGATATTAAATGATTCCTGTATTTTTTTTAATAAAGTACAAGACTGCAGCATATTAGTTTTCTCATTAAAATCAAGTTACAAACATTTCTTTTTGTGTTTTCCAGGGGCAAGTATGGATGAATGGTCGTGCCATTCATTTCGATTGAGAAAGTTGGTTTGAGTGTTTCCACTTGACTACTCGGCTGATCCCCGATGATTGACACAGAAAATGACTCTCAGCTGACTGCTCTTATTTGGTTAAACATCACAGACACACATCAGCTGGAGGCGTCATATCTTATTTAAAGCTTGGCCCGCTAAGGAGATCTTTCATGTATTGAGCAATACCACTGCAGCAAAACCTGGCGGTGCTTGTATGATGTGTACCCTGCTGCGCTATAAGTCCTAGGATGTCCATTGGGCCAGCCAGGTCTACCCAATTCCTGCAACGCTGTCAAAGGATAAAGAATAGCAATTGAAGCTGCTACTAAACCCAGAGCAGTGATGCAATTTCCAGACAAAGTCTTCCCAGTCTTGTACTTTGGTGCTGTTTTGTGGGATAATTTCCTTCGTATGTCTCAAGGGAACCGTAACCGGAGCAATTTTATGAGGATGTAGGTTTCTAATGCAGCGGATGGGGACCAGCCTGGCCAGCCCGCAAAAAGTGAAAATCTGCGTAAAACTCAACTCAACTCACTTTTATTTGCAGAGAATTTTTAAAAACAACCATAGGTGCATCCGAAGTGCTGGACATAAAGTAAAAGTCAGACGTACATAAACGAAGACAGTTAAAACGATAACTTCATAAAACACACCAAAACAATGCTTAGTCGACAACCAAATAATAAAAATGTGTTTTAAGAAGACTTTTAAAATGGACAGAGCTGGCTTGCCTAATGTTTAGCGGGATATATAGTAATTCCAAAGAGCAACGGACCAGCAACGGAAAAAAGCTCAATCTGCTCTGACTTGACGCTTAGTTTTTGGTACCTCCAGGACATCTGACCTGAGGCACCGGGCATGTGCAATTGGGTGGAGTTCAGGTGGAGCGAGATTATAAGATTTGAAAAAAATAAAATAGTCTAAAAATGAACTCTAAAGTGTACAGGGAGCCAATGAAGGGAGGCCAAAATGTGAGTTATATGCACCCTCCTACAAGCTCCAGTTCGGAGGTGAGTAGCATAATTTTGGAACAACTTGAGGGAGGACTCAGCAGCTATCTAAAAACAAAAGTTGGATTTAACAACAGCACCAATTTGCCGGACCAATTTAAAACCAAAGTTCAAGACTGTTGGCCCAGGTGGCCCAAATCAACAGGGTAGGATGTAAAAGGACCACTGGTACTAAACACCACAACTTCTGTTTTGTTTTCATGAAAATTTAAGTTCAGCCCCATCCAGGTTTTGACTTCCTTAAGACAGCACAAACGTGGCTTAAAGGAGAAAGCGTCCTTTTAACTTAGCAGAACATACCGTTGCACTGACTCTCACCCACATAGGAGTGAAAGGAAATACCATGCTTTCTTAAGTTGGACTGAGGGTCAGCAAATACAGTAAAAACAGCAGGGGCCTCAAAATTGAACCCTGTGGAACACCATACGACAGTGGTGAGGAGTTGGACTCGGATCAGCCAAGATTGACAGAAAAAGTCTTCTTGAATAAGCAGGAATATACTGGACAGGCAAGGAGCAGTTTCTTGAAGTTATTGTATTCATGGCAGTGTTGGCGTACGACAAAGTATTTGTCCAAATAATTGTGATGGATAGTGTTGCATCAGACTTGACATGACGCATAGACATTATGTGCATGTTGAGCCGGCTCATTAAAAGCTACCTGCAAGGAGCGGTCAACAAAGCTGACTGATTCCCGCCTAACGCCGAACCCGCGTCAATATTTAAACAGTTTAGACAAAGACACCGGTCCTTTGCTCTTCACTGCTACTGTAAATTATTCAGCGCATCAAGCGGAAAGAGCCGGGTGGCTGAAATAAAAAAGAGGAGCGAAGTTGGTGATGAGGAATTTCGAAAGTAATCATTGGCTTGTCGTAAAAAAAAAAAGTCGTAATTTCCAAAAATAAAGTTAGCTGTTAATTCTTGTTTTTATCGGGTATTTGGAGATTTTAAAGTTGCATATTGTGGGAATTCATTCATAATGTTACACAGCAGATACATTTTAAATCTGAAAAATTTATGTTTTCCAGAAAGGTTCTGTGTTTTGTTCAACGGAGATGTTGGCACAGTTGGACAGTCTGCGCTGGTGCAGCTTGATGAATGGCTGGTGAGGATGAGGAGAAAGGAGGGTCAGCGTGCAGCACGGTTGCATATTTGGACCTGAGAGTCGGCACTTGGAATTGGAAGCGGATTTACATGGGACAGCAGAAGTGAACCAATCTCTTTTTTCATCAATGGATGCCACCGTTTCTTCTTTATTTTCAAACTTAGCTTGTAGCAGCCGTGTGCACATTTTGAGCATGACGTCTCTGATCCACCCTGCCCGAAGACAGCTGGGATAGGCTCCAGCACACCCACGACATCCTCGTGAGGATAAGCGGACTAGAAAATGGATGGATGACTTTATTTTGTTACATATTAATAATATTCCCCAAAATTAGGTGGATTTAGTGTGTGTGTGATGAAAGACTCGAGCATCTCATTTGGAACGCCAGCATGCACCGCTGACCTGTACTTGGTGATCCCATTGGCTTGCGTCTGCTGGTCGTTGCCATGGCGATCGCCCTGCGCCATGCTGTCGAGGCGACTGCTGCTGCTGCTGCTGCTGCAGTTGCCAAACATGGCGCCACCTTCCTCCTCCTCCTCCTCCTCTTCCTCGAAGGAACGACTCGCCACCGTCTCAAAGCCACTCAGAGAGAGCTCAGAGTCTGAACCTGCTGCAATAGTTTAAAAAAATTTTTTTTTAGTAAGAACTTTTTGGGGAAAATGAATAAAATCTAATATTAAAATAAAGAAAAAGCTTAACATGATGAGCATGAATGGGATTTTTCACAGTTACCAAATTGGATACATGTGAAAAAGGTTGCATTCCTACAAAAATAAAATATGATCAAATGAAACGATTAAAAAAGTTAGATTACTATGATAAAGGTTGTAGGCACATTTTTCAAGAAAAAAAAGATGTAATATGACGAGAATATTTGTTCAGTTTTTTTTTCAATGTTGGTGAAACATTTTCACAAAAAAGAAACAGTGCATCAGATTAAAGTGTTTTTTCAAGTCAATTTTTTTCAATTAAAAAAAAATTTTGAAGTCAAAATTTAAAAAATATAATAAGTTGCACATCTTCAAGAAGAAAGTCGTAATATTCGAATCAAATAAGATTTTTTTCTTTAGAAGTGGTACATTATCGCGAAAACATGACGTAAGATTAAAGTGGGATTTTTTTTTTTCGAGATTAAAAAAATATATATATATTTCTTATTGCATTTATCTAAATTTCAGATTTTATGCCCCAAAATGTCATCCTATGAAACTGACCAGACACGGCGTCGTGGAACTCATCGTCGCTGAGGCCGCTGGAGCCCTTGACGACCACCTGCTCCAGCTCGTGGTGCTCGGTGGCAAGCGTCTGGAGAGCTTCCGACAGGATCTTATTCTTCTCCACCTCCAGCTCCAATTTCATGCTATGCACCTGCACACCCACAATGAAACGCTAACCAGTATTCCGTGCATACACTGAGAGGAAAACAAACATTAAGAGGCAACATCAAGATTAACAGCCAGATTCATATTTTCTGAATCAATGTAATATGACAAGAAAAATGCTGAAGTTCAATGAAGACAAAGGCCATAACAAGTGAATTTCTTTTCGGTTTGGAGATGATTTCCCATCTTTTGAATATACACCCTGCTGCTTCATTCACACTCGGCAGCGTCGTGTGTGCGGGCGCCGAGATAGAGAATATTCGGCATATTCCTGCTTAGAGCTAGCCTAATTGTGAGAAAATCCGAGGAGGCGTGTCGTGTGCCTTTCATGCCCACGCACGCCTCGGTTGAAAAGGTTTCGCCCAGCTGAGCCGGGGAGGCCCGGGCCAAGGTGTCAGGACTCCGAAAGCTGCGATCCGGCTCTTCCGCTGGATGATCTGGCAGCTCGTTTGGTCTCTAATGAGCAAGCTAATTCATTCCTTTTTTTTTTTCCTTCCCCAACACTAAACTCTGGAAACAAGGCATGAATGACACCGTTGTCGCTGCAGATGGTGGCCGATCCGCTTGAAACAAACACTATTGGAAGTATAGCTGCGTTTGTGTGCAGCAAGACTAAAACGGACATTTCATTAGGCACCCTGCTGAACAACGCCAGAGCTCAATTAAAAAAAAAAAACGGTTTGGGTGATAGTGGCCTCCAGAAATTGTGGAAAAAGAGGGTACGCCCAGTTGAAGTTTACTAAAAAACTAAGCTTAGGATCAAAAAAATTACAAAACTAAGCTTAGAATCAAGAAAATTACATGGTGTGTGTGTGTGTATTGAATCCAAAACCATATCACCTTGTCCGTCCAAACTGTGCTAGCTACTAACACGCAACGCATAACAGCAAAGGTGGGCTAAAGGAATTAGCATCAACGTCATGACTTAGCGCTAAACTTAACTCATTCACTCCCAAAGACGTATTTAAACGTCTTTTCAGACTTGGTCCAGAATTGGCAGGTACTGAATAAGTTAACATAAACATAAGTATTACATGTGTATTTAAAACTACCACGTAGCCTCGGCTAGCTTAATGCTACAAATAAAAAATAGCACCAACATAGCATTAGTTAAAACCCTTGAAGCGACATTAGCATAGCACTGCAGCAGACTGAGCAATTGTGACATCCATCCATTCATCCATTTTCTGAACCGCTTAATCCTCACTAGGGTCGCGGGGGGCGCTGGAGCCTATCCCAGCCGACTTCGGGCAGTAGGCGGGGGACACCCTGGATCAGTTGCCAGCCAATCGCAGCAATTGTGACATTTTCTTCAAGTATATAGGTATGCATGTATTATACTGACCCCTGGTGGCCAATGTGTGCACACCGGAAATAGAAGCTCAATGAATACATGAAGTATGTATAATGTGTAATTTCATTTCATTCAGGTAATATTATATGTTTTTACACGGTACAAAACTATTACATTTTTTTTGTCTGGAGGGAGATTAAAACATAAAATATTTAGTTGGTATTTAATGAGCTGGTGGAATAGATTATTGGCATTTCCAATCCTTTGAATAAGAAGTGATAACGCAGGGTTTCTCTGTATCCGTTTTTGTTGTTGTTGTTGTCTGTTTTCGATATGGAACGAAGTGTGTGGCGGCGTAACTCACCACTTCCTGTTTGGAGACCAGTCCGAGACAGACGGCAAGGTAAGAACCGGTCTCTCCCGACAGGTTGCGGATGGCCTGCAGCTTCTCCATCGTGAAGGAGGAAAACTCCTGGAGAACTGAACCACGGCAACAGCGGAATGGACCAATTTTAAACTCTTTTTTTTTGCCGCAAATTTCATATATTCTGACATTTTTGCGGTCATTCATTTGGTGTGGCTCCAAATCAGGGCGGTTGACCCTTGGCTGAGGTTTGCCCTCTATCGATTGCCCCTCCGCTATCAGTTGAAAACTTGTTCATTGAAAAAAAACAGATTTTTGTGAGCATTTTCCAAAATTTCCACATATTAGCCAGCGCATTCCCGTATCTGCTCGATGCCGATTGCATGCCCTTGGTGGAGGTCTGCTCTCGTCTGAGTGCCACTCAACCTTATCAGAAGATTATAGCCGCGGCGCGGCTGCTCATATCCCGCCGGGTTATTTCAATAAATGTGAAATAAAAGTTGTTGTCGTCGTTACCTTGTGGCACTCCGTCAGTCTTGACGGCGGACAGGAAAGCTTCCACTTCCTGCTCAAGCCTGACGTGGCTCGCCTGCGCCTCCTGCATCGGCAAAGACAAACCAACATCGGCAATGTGATTTTAAAACCTTTATGTTTTGAAAGCCTTATTTGGATCCCATATTTGAAGCCATAACACTTCATTTTGAAACTCTGATCCAGGCTTGGTTGTCCTATCCTACTTTCAAACTCGAACCGTTATTTGAAACCATAATCCAAAATTCAAGCTGTGTCTTGAAAGTCTAAAAGAAAAAGTGTAACCCTTGAAATTGAAGAAAACCTCAGTCTAACCCTTGAAGCCATGACCAAAAAAATGAAAAATAAAAAACCTAATCCCGAGTGGAGTTGTGAGTGTGGGGCTTTCCGCAGCGTGATCCTCGCACCACATTGGGTTTGTCTAATGACTGTAATTGCTGGTTTGCTGTTGCTGTTTGTTTGTGTGTGTTTGCCACCTGCAGGGCGTCGGCGATCCGACCCAGCGAGTTGCCTTCCTCCTCTTCCTCGTCTTCGTCGTCCTCGCGGCTGTCCTGCTCCTGGGAGCAGTAGTGCGTGCTGAAGGCCGAATGCTCGTCCAAAGCATCCAGCCAAGCCTGCGAGTCGACAATTTTCTTAAAATTATATTTGAAAGCGCCAACCAATGTTTTGAAATGTTGAAACTCTAACCCAGGCTTTAAACCAGGGGTGTCAAACATTCGGCCCGCGGGCCGGAACCGGCCCCCAAGGAGGTTTGATCGGGCCCGCAGGATAATTTAAAAGTGAAAAAATGCACAAAAGACAGAATGAATATTTTTAATAAGATGCAATTTGTGGAATATCCGCTAGGGGACATACTGTTTTGATCAGAGTAAAAGGCAACAGCCGCCTCAGTCTGTCACTGAGACAGACCCAACACAGCAGATGCACATTTGAATACTTTATTCTTTACACATTTAATAGCACTCTCCTGAGTTTGTAAGGTGTAGGCAGGGATTATATTTAGATTTCATATGCATGTGAAAATGGTTTAAAAATTCTTTTCTTTATAAGTGCATGACTATATTTTTTAAATACCAATTACTTGTTAACGTTGTGTGCCTTTGAACAATCATTGGAATCAGTTGCAATACATATATGTGAATGATAAAAGTAAATTGGACATTTGCCTGAGGAAATCTAAGGAGCTTCATGAAATGTTTTGTAAAAGATATGTTCATTAAATTTCAAAATTTTCCGAATGTTCTTGTGCTTCTTTAGACCACAACAAAGGAAAGACATTATTTTGGTTATTTATAGCAGAGTACGGTATAATTTTAATGGTCCGGCCCACTTTACATCGACCGAGGCCGCATGTGGCCCAGAATGTGAAATGAGTTTGACACCCCCGCTTTAAACCCTAATTTGAAACCTTACACAGAAACGCTAACACTGGCTTGCAAAGCTCTTTTCAACTCCGAACCTCATCTCAATACCCCAATTTCAAACGCTAACCTTGCAATTGCGGGCACGCAAGTGTACATCTATTGAAATCAATTTGGTTGTCAGCCCGTTCTGACATTTTCGACATCCAAAGCTGGTAAATAGCAGAGTACAAAGCATGAGAAACAAGGCGGCCATTGACTTTTCCTCCTCAGACAAATGTCAGAGCAAATTGGAAAGGGGGCCGGCCAAATGTGAGGTGATTTGTGTCATATGTGTTTGTTTTGGTGAGCGCACCGGCGGGACCTTGACTTCTCAAGTTGTCACAAAGAAGCCGTTATCGGGAGGCGGCGCCTGTAAATTGATCAGCCGGGACGGAGGAAGCGTAAAAAACAGCGAATCATCAAACCGTACTTTTCTTGTCGCCTCGGGCTCCTTTTTGGACGAGACTTTGAAGTAATGGACGCTGTCATCGAAGCACTTCAGGGTGAAGATGCACTTATCTTTGGATCGCATCTTGAACACCAAATTGGAAAAAAAAAAATCAAGAAAAAGAACATAAAAACATGGATGTATAGAAAAATACATTTATTTTAAAAAATACATTCCATCATTATTTTTAGTCCAGTATTACCATGATTATGATTATTATGGGTGTGGATGTATATAATCCCGATACAAACCAAAAGTTGTAAAAATATCATGGTTAAGGGTAAAGTATGAGCCTTAATGGAGACTTACTTTTTTCTTTTCTGATTGATATAAAAATCATTTAGTAGATATAAACACATAACGGGGTAGGACTAGATACGTTTTTTACTTCATCCTACTCCCTTGAACATAATAACTGTGTTGAATGAAGACTGATTTCTTTCTTTTTACTTTTTTATCTACCTTATTTTCTGTCAAATTATTACTGTATATGTTTTATGTCCAATAAACAAAACAAACAAACAAACAAACAAACAAAATTATATATAAATAAAACACGATCATTGTGAAGCCCAAACATTGACTTGCAACCCTACTTTGAAATCCTACCCCATGTTTTAAAGCCTAACCGTTTTTGGTAAACTAATCTGAAACCCCAACAGATGCTCGAAACCCTTTGTAACTTTGACCCTTTTTGAACCTTAAAACCCTAACTCGAAGAACTCATTTGAAACGCTAACCCTGGCCGGAAACTCTAACCGTTGCTTGGCAGCCTCCGTGACTACCCAATCCCATAAAATAAGGACGGTATCATCCCGATCCCGAATCAGCACTCGCCCATCCCTATTTGAAAAGTGTAACCAACGTCTAAAACTACAATTTGAACTCCCTTGTTTGAAACTCAAATTTAAGCAAAACAAATAAAAACGGGACCATTTGCAGGGGACAGTTCTCACCAGAAACTGCGCGTGAGTGAGGGACTTGCATCCTTGTCTCTTGATGTTAGCGACCGCATCAGACCTGGACCAGCGGGAGCCAAAGAGTGACAACTCAGCACACGCTTTCCAACTGACAACAATCTTCCAATCCACTCTTTACAGTCCTGAAAACTAACGGAGTGGAGACACTTCGACACTGTGCTTCAGTAGAATTTGTCACATGTCTTTACTTGACCTCATTATTTACACGTCGGGCAACCTTCACGTTTTACTTCACAACATTTACCCAAATGTTAAAATACCATCTGCATTACAATAAAATCCCACAAAAGAGAGGTACATGTGCCACGATTTGGGCGCCGCTGGGTTTACACAACTGTACGAAATGTACGAAAAATGATTTGTCTCGGTCACAACTTCTTTATATCACAAAGAGCTGATATTCGATTCGGGGTGGGTGTAAACTTTATATTCACTCAAAGTCTATTGAATACCAGAAATCTACGTTACTACGGTACTTAGGTAGGGCAAATAAATGTCAGATCCATTCAGACTCAACAAGGTGACTTGAACTACTTCCAATGTTATATTCTGTTACTTTCCCCTGAAGTATCACTTTTCAGCCACTTAACTTTGAAGATTCTCCACTGGTCTGCCGCTTGTGGCCATCTTTCTAATCAAAAGGCGAGCAAGGTCAAAGACGCCACCTACTGTTTGGAGTACCAGGACAGAACGCCGTCGTGAAGAACCACCCAGTAGGAGCGCCAGCCCAAAAATCTGGAGCTCTGCGGGGACGACACATGAGGGAGGAATCAGTACCATCGCTCCATTTTGACAGCGGCAGCACATTTCTGGACAAGCGCTGAGATATTCTCTCTTTGCTCTCCGAATGATCCCAGGAGGTGGTTGAATGGTAAAAGTACTTTCAATCTTGTTTTTCTTATTTTGTAATTTGTATTTTGTCATTCATTTTACACTGTAAATGCGTGGCTATTGTATACTACTATGACTAGCACTACTACTTATAATAATAAAAATAACACTTTTTTTCACACTATTTTATATAAATATTTGAATCTGAACATTTATCAAAACATTCTTCATGTCTTGACTTTCATTTACATGTTTTATGATAAACAAGACAGCTCTAGCAAGCGCTACCGTTAGCTTACCGACAAGCTCAGTAATTGAGCAGCTAACCGGCACATGTTAGCGCAGATACGCGCGCATCTGCCTGCGGCAATCTCATCAAACTTCATGTACTCATAACTGTCTCGGTGTTTACGCAATCATTACGCTCATCAATAGCCGCTCCGCAGGCTGCTAATTGAGGCCACAGGCGGACACACCAGAGAGGCGACCGCGCAACACATTTTCATGATGCCCATGTTTGCATTGAACCCACTAAAATGGAGCAATCAATGTTCTATTGGCGTACTTTCAGAGTGTGCTCCATCAACTGTTGTTCAAAGCATACAGTATGTAGTATGGATGTTTCCTGATTGGTAATGTATGGAGCGAACCCGGCCAATCCTCACACGTCGTAGAATTGAGGTCCAGTTTGGTCCCATGTCATGTCACATGTACATGACTGGAAAATTAAACGCAGGCGTGAACGTTTATTTTAAAAGCTCCAACCCTGGCTTGAATCCGACTTTGAAATCCTAACCCGGCGTCGAAACCCTAATTTACAACTCCACTTGTGAAACCATACTGTGGAACACAAAATGTATTTTGAAAGTCTGCCTTAAAATCGGTATCGGCATTCTGTTGGGTGGACACCTTTAAATGAAATCCACAAACAGGGCAGTTATTGAATGGCGTCCGAGGTTCTGGTGAACTTCACCTTCCAGAGGAGTCCCTCAAACCTCTTGGCGTGGCGTCTCATCCCCTGCAAAGACGAGAAACGCCAATAAACAAACCAAACCAAACCACAATTGCGGCCTTGGGTGCGAAGACTCACACGGTGGGCGCTGCCTTCAAGCAGCTGCCTCATGGCCGCATCGCTGGCCAACTGCAACACGGTCTGACCTGAGAAAAACGCGTCACATCAACAAAAAATGCTGACCCTGTCTCAAAATTCTCCTTGGTACTCCTCACTTTAGCTTGAAATACGATTTCAGACACCTCCTTTGAAACCTTACCAAGCTTCACAACACATTCTGGCCTGACAGAAACACGACGCCGTCATCAACATAAACAGAAAAAAAACCCTCAATCAGCATCAAGGCTAATTAGCACTGTTAGGCCTCTCGCCTAATCATCGCTTCTTGAGTCACGGCGCCAATCACTTAGCAACAAGCGTTTAATCAGACAGAAAAAAAAAAGAACACAGCGAAGAATCACTATACTGTCGTCTTTAAAAGCAGTCATTATATTTTCTGGCGAGCTGGTTTATTTTCACTGCTTTCCCACGCTTTTTAAAATGGCACGGTCAAAAGTACCGTATTTTCCGCACTGTACGGTGAAGCCTTATAATCCGATAATCCGCGGTTTATATATGAATCAATATTCAGATTTCTTGGACGTACTATTTGAAATGTTCTGTGAAGCGCCTTTGCGGCGGTTGTGAAAGCTCCGTATCAATCAAGCTTGAGTGTATTGTATTGTATTCCATTTAGCGTAGGTCCATCTAGTGGATGCACAATGCAACAACAGCCAATATTGTCACTTCTATTCATTCTATGTGCCTTATCATGCAATGGGCCCTACGCATGAAAACAATTTTAAAGTAGGCCATTCGTTGAAGATTATTAGGAGCCGACACAAGTCACTCGCATTTCGTTCACTCGGAAAACAATTGGGTAAAAATCAATCAATCGATCAGTAAATTAAAAAGGAACTTTTCGGATTCCGTTTCATTTGGGTGCTTTTTCTCTAAAAATGATCCAGAACGTTGGGTCAAATAGAGCGAGTATTGGTGTGGTTTGATAGCGTGATGCCCATCTTGAACATTCAAACTCCACACAGGAAGACCGGAGCCAGGATCGAACCCTTGATCTCTGCACTGTGAGGTTGACGCGCTCATAGAAACTGCTCTTGACAATTCCACTTGCGCCAACATCAAAAGGGACCGTTTGAAGACATTCGACTTCAGAGGCGTCCCATCCTGTCACGTCCTTACCGATGTTGTTCTTTACAGCCGTGCTGGCTCCGGCCTTCAGCAGCTCAGCGGCGCACTGCTTCTGGCCTCGATAGGCTGCGCAGTGGAGCGGAGTGTTGCCCAGCACGTCAGTGCAGTCTAGGTTGGGCGGCGTCTTGCTGCTCAGCTACACACTCACACACACACACACACGCAGAGTTAAATAAAAGTTAAATAAAAGAGAATGAGCAAACACAGATGGTTCTGCCGACTCCCCCAAGGTGTTTGATATCCTGTGAAGAACTGAGCCGCGATAGCTGACATTTCCGGCGCACTACGGCTCAGATGGAGAGATGGGAGGAATGTTTGACATAGGATGTGGCATGATGTGGACAGGAAGCGTAACCCTCCCTTGAAACCTTACTTTAGAATCCTAAATTCAAAACCGGAAACCTGGTTTGAAACCCTAATGGAGGCTTGATATTATAATTAGAAATGCGGACACAGACTTTATCGTTTAACTGGAAGCCCAGCTTTGAAACACTAACGCTTATTTGAAACCCCAACCCAGCCTTGGAACCATACCCCTCGGTCACAGCCCAGGGTTCAAACCCTTATTGTAAAACACAAACCTGAGCTTTAAATTGTAATTAGAAGCCCTCCTTTGAAAGCCTAATTGTTGTTCAGAACTCAATTTTAAAAGGTAGCTTCAACCACTTACAATCGCTTCAAAATTTGAAACCCTAACCTTTGTTTCAAACTCCAAATGAGCCTTGATACCCTAATCCTCTTTAAAATAGATAATTTTACTCCAATCCTGACTGGAAATATGCTTTGAATCATATGTTTTTTCATAGATGGATGGCTATTTGACATATGATGTGGTATGCTTTGGATCATGACAGACAGACACAAAGATAGGCGCTTTCAAAATAGCGTAGTATAGTTTAAAACTCTAAAACCAGATTTGAAATGGCAGCCCTTGTTTGAAGCCACGGCAACCGACCAAATTATTCTGAAATCGACTTGGCTCGAAATATGATGTGGTATGCTTTGGATCACAAGATTCTCAACGGATGGATGGATTGATGGATAGTGGTTTGACATTTCATGCGGTTTGCTTTGGATCGTGAGCCTTTCCTTTACTGAAGACGATTGAAGGAAGCCTAGTTTGAAACCTTAACCTCGGCTTGAAACCGTAACCTTGTGTTGAAACGGCATAAAACACAAACCAGGTGGCTCAGAGTGGCCATGTCGCCTTCTCCCGCTGCTTCGAGAAGTTTACATTCACGTTTCCGCTCTTCCGTCCTCTCGACCGCTGTATAAAAACAACAAAATTTTTTTTTTTGCAATTTGGCCAACAAGTTCACTTGTGTTTGCGCCCAAACGTGACTGAACTGAACAAACGCGAAGCAATTACGGTCGGTGACGTCCCTCCGCCGCACATCTGCCGCGATCCGATGTTTTGAGGGTGCACGTCTACCCGACTGTTATCATTTTTTTATGGACAATCAGAATTAAATCGGAATCCGACCAAAACTAGTCGCAGACGGTTGGCCTCTCATGAAAACGAGTCGCCCAACCCTCGCACGGTCCCGCGCGACAGTTGAGTCACGTTGGGCCGCTCGAAAGCCGAAGTCGCCGTCTCCGTCTCACCCGCCAGCATGCTTCTGATCTCGGCGTTTTGAGTGACGTCTTTGGGAATCTGAGCCGTTCCATTGATAACGGTCGCGCTGGCGTTGTAGCGCAGCAACAGCATGACAACTTCCTGAATGATTCGACCGGTTGAATTATGGATCACTTTGGCGAAACGCATGCGTCGGGGGTACCTTTCTCCCTGTGAAGGCAGCCTTATGAAGAGGCGTGTCGCCAACGTTGTTCGGCAGGTTGACGTCCGCCCCCGCCTGTTTTCGGAGAATCGTGCGAATTTTTAACCTTTTCACCTCATTGGTCATTGTCTTTTTTTTTTTTTTTCTGAAGAACAAACCCTCAGTAATTCGTCCACCACGTCCGCGTGTCCAAAATAAGAGGCCAAGTGAAGAGGTGTCCAACCCCGGTTTGATTTACTTTTACCTGCAATGTCAACACAATCAGAGATGACGGTCGGACAACATCAGTCATCCCATATGGTTGGTTGGCAATTTTAGTTTCGAATCCTAAACGCTGTTTGGAACTGTAATTTGAAACCAGGACGTTTGTTTGAAAGCCTAAATCGAAACTTGACTTTCAAATCATAACTGTGGCTTCGTATCTTCACCTCGACTTAAAACCACTAACCCAGGGATGAAATCCTAAGCATAGTTTGAGACCCTAATCCTGATTGCTAGCCTACATCCTTGCCTTGAGACCCTGATTTAAAACCCCACCGCTTGTTTGAAATGCTAACCCAGGCATGAACCTCAAATTTTAAACCCTAACCAATGTGACCCCAACCACTGACAGAAACCTTCGCCCACGTTTGAAGCCCAAACCCGTGTTTGAAATCATACTTTGAGAATAAAATACTTATTTGAACCTGAACCTTGCTTGAAACCCTAACTCTAACCCAGGCTTGAAACCATAAACACAATGTGAAACCCTAATTTGAAATCTTAACTTGAAACCTAAACCCGTGATTGAAAACCTAAACCAGGGATGAAAACCTAACAATAGTTTGAAACCTTAATTTAAAGCCTTAACTCTAGTTTGAAACCCTATCCCAGGCACAAAGCCAACATTTGAAACCTTGGTCGTTGCACGAAACCTGTTCTTTTAACTCTTATTTGAAGCCATACTTTGAAACCCTCACCATTGCTTGGAGCCCTAATTTGAAACCATAAACATTTTTTTTATTCCCCAAATATTGCTCGACTCCCTAAACATAATTTGAAACATTCATTTAAAACCTTTACCTCATGTATGTAATAAATTAGCCATAGAGCACTTGAACTAACCTTGCGGCCGATGTTAAATGTCATTTTTAGTATTTATTTTTTGTCATGTCGTGGGCCGCTGAAAAGCGGGCGGTGGGCCGCAAATGGCCCCCGAGCCATAGTTTGGATACACGGTGCTGCTCTTTTGGTTAGGAAACTGAGAGAATATAGTGTACAACATCCAGGTTATCGTGACCAACCTTTGCAGTTGATGTCCAACGTGCTCTCTCCGCTCACCTTGGATGCGAGGAGCTTCCGAACGGCATCCAGGTCTCCGTTCCTGGCGCAGCACAGAAACTCCTCGTCTGGCTCCGGATCCTCCATGAACGCCTGAACGGCGACACGGTTGGCGAGGAAATGAACACATGATCATTCCGCAATAACTCTGTGTCACATTCACCGTAATTTGACGTCAAACAACAGCTAGCTTGCTCGTTGCGTACTATCCTTGATTTGGAATTTTGGGACTTTATTAAAGTCTAGCTTGAGACGCTAAATTAAAAATCTTCTCCTAGTTTGGAGACCTAACTTGAAACCCAAATTGATACTATTACAATGGCTTGAAACCCTAATTGCTGATGCGACGTTACGAAGAAACCCTGAAGCTAATTTCCCCCTAGCATAAAGATGCTAAGGAAGGCACAACATTTGATACTGCGCATGGAGCTCGACACACTTTGATTCACTTGATTCAACCTGTGCTGCTGTTTCGGTGAGCAACAGAGTTCAAAGGAGCTCGGCCATTACTGTTTTCATGACGCAAGAATAGAATTGAGGAACCAAGATGATCACAGTTCCTATCCTTTTGACTTAATGAGTGCGACTATTTTTGAGGAAATCATGTGTTGGGGGATTGTTGTGTCATTTGCAGCGCTGGAGGGTATGCGAGATGAGCAAAATCACATGAGAGTCATTTGTTTTGTCAGCAACACGTGAGCGCCTGATGGGACGAGCACAAGGGAATCGGAAGGCTTGAGCATAACATAAAGCCCACGTGAAGTCTTGCATTCTGAGAAACTCACATGGGCACCAGTAAAAATCAATCGGGTGCTGCCCCGGCGATGACGGGATGGTGTCAAAAGTGAGGAACTGCTTCGGAAATGTTCCAACTTAAAGGGTTGCCTAGTTGGCAGTGTCCCATCATCGATAACAGTCCAAAATAACAAAAGAATCGACTTTTGTGATAGAAAAAAAAAGAGGCTTAGCTAGTTTATTAGCATTAGCGCTTTACATACTGCTCATTTTTCAATTTTGGATTATTTGTCCCACACTGGGGAAATTTACAGTCTACAGCAGCAAGAATGTGGGTAGAAAGAAGAAAGAAGAAAAATCAAATAATGGTCTACATCAAGTTATACAACAAATCTTTTTTTATGTGTTTATCATATGGCTGACATTAATATATTGATTTTTATGTTTTTAAGAAAATGGAAATGGAAATGTGTTGCCAAAGGTGCAGATCATCAGTCAATATGGGTGATATTTGACCAGAACTGTACATGAGGTTAAAACTGTGTCAAAATGATCGTCAGTAATTCTCTAATGAAATTCATAAATGTGCCTTTTGACCAGCAGTTGTTATCTTAACTTCCCATCGGGGGCATTCAGCAAATGCAAAAAAGTTGAATATGAACAACAACAAACAAAAAATCAATTTGCATAACACAACTAACCACAATTCTTGGCATACCATTTGCATGTGATTACGTCTTGTGAAAACGGCATTTTGATGCTATTAATCTGATTATGGAGGATTTGTAACAGAATTGAATATTTATGGCCTACGCGATGAAAGATGTTGGAGAAAAATTCATGTTTTTATCTAAATGTCTTAATTGCGGCCATTTATTATTCTTGATAGGATTAGATGAGATTTTTAATTATGCACAAGCCGTAATTCCTGAATCATGGTTGGTCACATTTCTGAAGATTTTATCGATATCTTAATGTCGTCTTTATTTCCTAAAATGCTTAACAGCTTCTTTATTTTACTTTTTTAAGGCAGACTTTCATTAGTGATGGCACATGGAGAAATGTGTTCGTGGCATCATATACCCATATACATTTTTTAACTTGTTTGATTCGATGTTTGTGTGAATAAATCGTGAATCCCCCCCCCCCCCCCCCCCGCCACCCCCAGTTGCACAAGTAAATTGCATGATGTCGAGCTGCTATATTTCCAATTGCAACACTTCAAAAGATGAAGTAGCCTGGAGTGATGAGCCAAGCACATGTTACACAAGCAGCACGAGTGGGAAGTAACCAAGACTTTAGTACAGTTGTTTTTCAGGTATCTGTATTTTAAATGAGTATTTACTTTCCTTTTTTGTATTTTGTATTTCTTACAACCTCCGTGGATGATGACATGATGCTAAAAAAATAGAATGAATAAGTAGAGAAAGGGAAAGATCATTGCGTTTGTGATCGTGATTGACTCATTGAGACTTTAAGGCACAAAACAATTAAAAAAAAATAAAATACAGACAGCAGTGACATGGGCTAACGCGAAGCAGGAAGCATTCATGACACAACAGACTCGAGGAGCAAAATATTTCTCATTCTTGGCATTACTCAAGACAAAAATGCATGTTGTCAGCTCACAGCAGAAACAAAAAAGTTTAAGATAGCGTCCGAAGAAAAATGTAACCATTTTAAATCAGGCAATGGGTGGGGAATGTCTTGCTTTTCCAAATATGTTACATCATCGTTTTTAATGTTCCCTGTCTCAAATTCACCGAATCGATGAAGATTTCACCTGCAGTGGAGATTAGGCTACTCCGCCTTTTTTATGGTCTCAATTGTGGAAAAAAATGTAACAAGCCGATTTAGACAGATCACAGAAAAAAAGCTGTTGTCATATGTCGGGAGTAGAAGCAAAACGTCATAAAAATTAATACTCAAGTAAAGTACTGATACCTGAGTATTATATTTCATTGACAGTCATAATTCACTTATGCCGTTTTACGTAAATGCATTTCACAGGTTGTACTTTCGTTACTTTTATTTAGGAAAGTACTTGAATTACTACTCTTACGAGATCAGTATTTGTTTTGACGCAAGTATTTGTACTTTTTAAATATATATAGTATGTCCTTTTGCCATCCGAGCAAGAAACACACGTCAGGTGCTCAACACACAATCATGACGACTGTAAACAGTACCGTCGTACTTACTGGAAGAAACTAGGCGCTGAAAAGTAGCAGCGGTGTGTCAATTCCCTTCTTGCTGCCGCGGCGTGTGACGTATTTGGAGCCCCAGCCCGAGCCCAAAAAGCTACCATGCTACAACTACGACAAGGGTTCGACTCAGGCACGAAACTGAGACCATCGTAGTAGACACTACACAACACGCACGCGTCTCAGTTTTCTGTTTACACCCGGATCAGCTGATTTGGCCATGGCGGAACTCGTTTTAAGTATTTATCAAAATAAAAGACATCTTGACTTAGTCGTCACGGTAGGACGGTTTGAGAAAATTGAATTATTGAATTGATTATATGAATTAGGCTTAAAACCATTTTTATATACGTTTTATTGTATCTGATTGTTTTTACTTCTTTCTGAACCCTATAGTCGCGTTTAAAACCTTTATTTTGTAGGCTCAAAGCGGAAACGTAAAGACGCTAAACAGCTGTTTCTTCCCGGAAATCGAATCCTCGTCGTCTTCACGTGTGTCCACGATCACACGGAATTCGTCGTAATTTTTCAACTAGTAAACCGCATTTAACGAGTGTTTTTACCCCCTCGATATATACTCGTAGTAATGTTTTAATGGCTGACACGATAAGTACAGAGAATGAAGGAGATGATCTGCAGTCACAAGTAAGTGCCATGTTTGTGTTTAATCCACCTGGCAAGGTGTCATTTGTACTGTTCTTTCTTTTTATTTGAGCGTGTAATGGTTTGATGCAACCTGTAGAGTGCGTGTAAATCCAACAAGTCATTGCACAAAGTCATGAAAAGTTCTCAAAAAATACATCGAAATCTTAAGAGAGTGAAGTTGAATTTTTTCCAAAACTGAATGCATATAGAGTATTTTTAACCAAAGAGTGACCTCCAGAGAATCATGTCTTATATTTTGGAGAAATGGTTAGAGTAGTAATTTGGCAGGTTAATAAATACTAAGCTTCGAATTCAATGAATGATCTTGTTTCTTAATCGCGGTATACATATCAATCAAAATAATCGGGATGATATTTTTTCCCATTATTGAGAATAATTTTTTTCAGGCTCAACACTTTCGTTCCTTGCTGATGCCGGTATTTGGTGCAACACTAATCTGCCATTTGTGACACTGTTGATGTCTTATTTTCGATGGACGAGTAGATAAATATTCTGATGTGATTGATGTGTCATTGTCACTTGCATCAGATGGAGGAGGTGGAGGCTCTGTCGTCCATCTACGGTGACGAATGGTGTGTCATCGATGAAGCGTCCAGAATATTTTGCATCAAAATATCAAACAACATGGAGGAGACCAAACTGACGGCGTGTTTGCAGGTGCATGGACACAAAACAAACAGGCATCTGTGTTTTTTTGTCTACAATCTGCATAATGACTTTTTTTTGCCCCCCCCCCCCCCCCTTCTAGATAATTCTCCCTCCTGATTATCCCAGCGCGGCCCCACCAATCTACCAGATCAAGTCGGTGCATTTGCCTTTCAAATTTAATTCTCAGGCGATCTGACGAATTTATCCGTCAACAAGACACTCGTCGCCCCCACTTGATAACCCTGTGTTTGTTCTCGGCTTTTTGTAGCGCAGCCTGGCTGCGGGGCTCTGAGAGGGTTCGATTGGCCAACAGTCTGGAAGACCTCTATGTGTGAGTGCCTCTCTCATCTCTGGCTCTTTACAAGGGGGCGTTACACAACCCCCCCCCACGCAATTTCCCTCAATTTTGTTTTCGCAGGGAGCATGCAGGGGAGAGCATCCTCTACATGTGGGTAGAAAAAATCCGTGAGTTCCTGCTCGAGAAAGCTCAAGACTCTGAAACAGGTGAGAGAGGGGACAGGCCACAGAAAGCCTGTCTGACATAAGATGGTAGAAATAAAAAAGAAAAAGAAAAGGTTGTATTGCGATTCTGATTTAAAATGCAATTGGAATAATCATGCAAACGATTCAGTGCCTTCATGACTTCAACCTGTTTCTTGAAATAATGATAAACTATGTAGACATGTGGATTGCACATTTTAGGCACTTATCTTACCTAGACACTACATAAATGATTAGATTTAAAAAACTGGTACCATAGTGTTACGCTCTTGATTAATTTTTCAGCCCTACTTTAAATTATGGCCCAGCCGATATTATTATTATTTTAAAAAATTATACTGTTGATTTTTGGCAGGACAAAAAATTGCACATTTCGGATTGATCAGCTGATTCATGAAAAAAATATTCATCATGCTTTAAAATAACACCCAATGCATTTTAATGGTGGTCAATAATACTCATATTTTCGCTCTTTGTGGGCCAGCTTCGTCCCTACTGCCCGTATCAACTATAAAAAAACCTTACTTTTTGGTCCCCAATATGTATATACCCCTATGTAGCATTTTCCCTTAAACTGCATGAAATTAATGGCATATTTATCTTTTTTCCCCCCAATTTGTTCACAAAAGGCATATTTTGTATGAACACCCAATAAAATCAACTACTATTAAAAAATTAGTTCAAGGCTATAGACTTTAGGTTGTGTGTCAAATAGATCCAAATGACTTTCTTGCACAACTTGGATTGCTCACCTATGCAGTGCTTGTAAAAATGATTAAAACGTTTTGAATGACGGGTCTATGGCGTGACCTTATCAACAAATATGATAACGTGCACGTAAGGACACAAGGTTATGGGATAAAACCCACCTCCTCGTAAATGGTTAGTCAAGGTAAAAGTAAAAACAATCGGCCATTTGGCTGATGTTTGAAGGGTCATAATCGGCCGATTTAATGTGCCCGCCCATTAATCGGTCGGGCTCTACGAATATTCTCAAAGATTAAGGCATAAGCGTTGAATTAAAGATACGGTGCTGTTGCTCCTTTAGTGTGCAGCATAGCGCACAAGTGATTTATGTTCTTCTCTCAACCGCTATTGTGAGTTGTTCTCCCCCAGCCGCATGTAGATATTTTTCACCGGTTAATGACACAAGGTGGATTCATGGCACCGTGTAAACAGGATACGTCGTTCGCACGCTTGCCACGCTGAGCCCGCAAGCCGCGACACGAGGCAATCTTCTTTCGAACAATCCCTGTGTCACACTGATGACTCATTTGCATGAAAGACTCTGGCAACGTCGCGACGTTTTTTGGCGCTTGAATAACGGCCGAGTGGGAGACGGCGAGCGGCCTCTCTCAGCTTACGTCTGCAAAAAAAGTGTTGTGAAACATTTTCCTTTTCTTTTAACTGAAGTTCCTGGCTTTTTTTTGGGGGGGGCGGCACAGGAGTAACGAAATGAAGCGCGGGCGGATGAGCACAAAAGCCTGTTTGCGCAGTGTCGTCTTTGAGAGTGACGGCACCACATTAAGATGAATATCTGCCTAATGCCCCGCCGTTTCTTTGAACGGCATCTTTTGAGGTCGACTACCCAAATGAAAGATTTTTGTACACGTGTCAGTCTGAATCCGGTCTACTGGGGGTGGGGATGCTGTTATCTGTGGGCCGATCCCGGCGGAGTCCATTACCCCCGGATGACACTCCTTTTGATCAACAACCTCGGGGGGATGTTAGGCGTATTAATGGTCGGCCGCCATTGTTATGTGGTCGAGAACGTCCTCTTCTTGGGATTCATGTGGTAATAAGTCTAACCCCGGATGCCAGATTGATGGCTCTAGGCGGAGGCACGCTTGAGGAATCGGCGGGAAAGGCGGAGCGAGGTGGGGGGGAGCGCTCTTCAGTTCGGAAATGGAATGGTGCAAAATTGACAATGATCGCATGAAAAGACGTGATAGAAGAGTGATACACACACGCACGCGCACACACTGACGACACGTGTGTTTGAGAGCGAGAGAAAGTGACGGGTGAGCGAAGGTGGCCGCGAAAACGCAACCGTGGGATCGTAAGAAAGTAAATGAGTAAGAGCATGGGTGTGTGTGAGAGAACGAGTTAGTCTGTGTCTGTGTGAGAGCAAGCCTAAATGCGCAGCGGAGCGTGAGAGCGTGATTGCGATTGATTGAGAGCGTGTCAATGACTATGTGCGGGTGAGAGAAAAGCGTCAGACTGAGAGTAATTGGCAGACGGAGTATATGAGAGAGAGGTGATGGCTGAGAATGAGTTTGTATATGTCCGTGGGAGATTTAGTGAGAGAAGGTGTGTGAGGACGAGAAGAGTGTGATGGTGAGCGTGACAGAGTGAGTGCACTTGGTCGATTAAGAGCATGAGTGAGCGGTCATGGATGAGAATGAGAGTATAATGTGTGAGAGGAGGCTTCAATGTGTAAGTGAGAGACGGTCAGCGAGTGCATACATTTGAGAGATTGAGCGTGTGAGACTGGGAAAGTGTCAAGACTATGAGAGTAAATGTGAGAGGTGGAAAAATGAGAGTATAATGTGTGAGAGGAAGCTTCAATGTGTAAGTGAGAGACGGTCAGCGAGTGCATACATTTGAGAGATTGAGCGTGTGAGACTGGGAAAGTGTCAAGACTATGAGAGTAAATGTGAGAGGTGGAAAAGTGAGAGTATAATGTGTGAGAGGAAGCTTCAATGTGTAAGTGAGAGACGGTCAGCGAGTGCATACATTTGAGAGATTGAGTGTGTGAGACTGGGAAAGTGTCAAGACTATGAGAGTAAATGTGAGAGGTGGAAAAGTGAGAGCAAAGTGTGATATATGTGTGAGAGACAAAGCGTGAGGGAATGTGTTACCTTGTACCTACGCGTGGAAGGGAGCGTACTTACGCGCGTGGAGGTTGAGAGAGTGCGCGACTGAGTGAGAGACAGTGAGCGTGTGTGTCAGAGCGAGAGGAAATAATAAGAGCAGGAGAGAAAAGTAAGTGTGTGTGTGCGTGTGAGAGCAAGTGAAATTTGAGGGCGACAGAGAGAAATCGGTTGAGAGTGTGAGAGAGTAAACGTGTATGCAAGGGAAATGTGAAAAAAAACGTTTGCATCGCGAGCGAGCGCTAATGAAGGAGCACCTTTGATCTCCTCAGGTATTCAAATCAGGTCCAACTTGGTCCTTGCTTATTTCATCACGTGAAGTCCGAAGGCCAATTAGTGACATGGTTCACATCAAAAGCTAAAAATAATCGTTAATGAGCAGCTTGGGCCTGTGATCCGAATCCGTGTCGGACGACTCGCGGCTAAGCTTGCGGATGTCACATGACCAAACTCGGAAACAGGTGAGCCGTGATTGGTCGCTGTCTGAGCGACCGTGATGTCGTTTTCAGTCCACAGCAAGTGGCAGAAATACACCCCCCCGCCCCCACCCCACCCTCCACTGAGCTGGATAAAAACGGGATAATTCCCATGCCGCAAACGATATTAATCAGAATGTCGTGTTCAGACTAGGGCGGCCCGGTAGTCCAGTGGTTAGCACGTCGGTTTCACAGTACAGAGGTACCGGGTTCGATTCCAGCTCCGGCCTCCCTGTGTGGAGTTTGCATGTTCTCCCCGGGCCTGCGTGGGTTTTCTCCAGGTACTCCGGTTTCCTCCCACATTCCAAAAAATATGCATGGCAGGCTGATTGAACACTCTAAATTGTCCCTAGGTGTGAGTGTGAGTGCGAATGGTTGTTCGTCTCTGTGTGCCCTGCGATTGGCTGGCAACCGATTCAGGGTGTCCCCCGCCTACTGCCCGGAGACGGCTGGGATGGGCTCCAGCACCCCCCGCGACCCTAGTGAGGATGAAGCGGTACGGAAGATGAGATGAGATGAGGTGTTCAGACTAGCGAGGACGCAGAGAACAGACCATCAAGAATATTTTTGACTTGCCGTCCCGTTGGGAGCGTCGCCCGCTTTAAAACCGGCCGCGAGAAGAAAACTCATTCCGTGCCACATCGGCGTGACCATTTTGTTCGGAAACCCGATTTACTCGCCAACGGGTGGGCGAGGTTCCGCTAGACGTATTCATTCTCCAAACGCGTCTCTTCATTCCCCCCCGCCCCCGACTGCAGTGGAGCGGTCAAAGACGGCGAACGTCACCGCAGAGGAAGACGTGGACGACCAAGATGCGCCCGACTTTACCCGTCTCACGTTGAGTGCAGAGGAGGCGCAGCGCTTCCTGGAGCACACAACCGGTACGGAGAACGCCGTTCATGAATCATCCGTCCGAATACGCACGTCAACGCAACTCTTAAAACATGCACACTTGACACTGATCACCTTCCACGCTCCGCGAATAAAGCTTACTGACATGAGGATGTGTGCGTATCCGTAGATGAAGAGGCGCCGCCGATCAAACACGGCGGCTGCGTGACAGACCGCCGCAGCACTTTCCAGCCTCACCTTGCTCCTGTGGTGACGCCAAGACAGGTGACTTGAAACGAGAACCGCGTTTTGCTTTGAGGCCTTGGTTAGGGTTTCAAACGAAGGTTTCAAGACTCAGGTCCCCGCATTTCACTATTCCCAAGCGCACGAGTGTGTGTTTGCCCCATGCATTTGCTGTGTGGCAATGTTCTAAAAGGGTGAGAAAATAAGAATTTAACAAAAACATATATCTTGTCATCATTCAAAATTAACGATGAATGTAATCCCTTTTAAAGCTTTTTCATCCTTCCACTAGCCGAGACTTTCTGAGCCAAAAGGATCCAAAAGTCGGTTTTTAAGAGCCGCTGCCACAAACAGGCGGCGGGGTAACAGCATGAGAGATTTACATCTCATCTCGTTACGACGCTCTGGAAGTGTTCAGTTCCGCTTCCGACGCTCCTGTTTAAAAAAAAAAAAAAAAAACACGCACAATATTTGTTCCGCCAGCTGTCGTTTGGTGATCTGCATGCACAATGAGTGCGCGTGCGTTCACGGGAGTGGAAATGGACTTTGGAGCGCCGTATCTTTTTCCGCCATCGTCATTTTGTTGGATATCAAGAATCCGCGTGCAAAGTGCACATGTGCCAATAAGTATGAATGGGCCGTTATTCAGAGTCATTCACGTCGTGGCTGGCACAGACGAACATTGGGGGGGGGATGGAAGCCCTTGCGTCAGTAACTTTTCCAGTCACGGCTGCAGTTCCGATTTAGTATAATAATTCAAACAATTTTCTAGCTAGAGTGAAGGGTGCCAACTTAAGGCTTCAAACACGCGGTAGGTATTCAAATTTGGGTTTCAGACCTATGTTAGGGTTCTAAAAAAAAAATAATAACAATAAATAAATATAAATATACTGTATATATACGGGGCGGCCCGGTTGTCCAGTGGTTAGCACATCGGCTTCACAGTGCAGAGGTACCGGGTTCGATTCCAGCTCCGGCCTCCCTGTGTGGAGTTTGCATGTTCTCCCCGGGTCTGCGTGGGTTTTCTCCGGGTGCTCCGGTTTCCTCCCACATTCCAAAAACATGCGTGGCAGGCCGATTGAAAACTCTAAATTGTCCCTAGGTGTGAGTGTGAGCGTGGATGGTTGTTTGTCTCTGTGTGCCCTGTGATTGGCTGGCAACCGTTTCAGGGTGTCCCCCGCCTACTGCCCGGAGACAGCTGGGATAGGCTCCAGCACCCCCCGCGACCCTAGTGAGGATCAAGCGGTTCGGAAGGTGATTGAATGAATGAATGAATGTATATATACGTATATATATATATTTTAAAGATTGGATTGGGGTTTCAAATTACAATTGAGGCTTTCAAGACAGGGTAGGTGTTTCAAATTAGGGGCTGGGAATGAAATTGTGGTTTCAAGTATGGTTCAAGTTTCAAACAAAGGGTTCCATTTAGGGTTTGAAGCCTTGCTTCGGGTTTCAAATAAGGGTTTAAGATCTGTTTCAGGTTTTGAAATCAGGCTTAGGGATTCAAATGAAGGTTTCAAGCCTTTGTTAGGCTATATAGGGTTAAGCTTCTCAAACAAGGGTTAGGGTTTCTAACCAGAGTTATCGTTTGGAATTTGGTCTTCAAACAAAGAGTAGCGATTCCAAATAGGGTTTCGTTCGGGATTTGGTGTGCGTGGTTTTAAATTTGCCTTTCCAGTCTGGTAATGGTTCTAAATTAGGGTTTCACAAATATTTTGTGATTTAAATTGGGTTTGTAGCCTCGGTTAGGGCTTCAAAGTTTGGTTTCAGTTTACGTCTTCAATTCTAGTTAAAGTTTGAAATTAGGGTTTTGAACAATTGTTTTGGGCGCGCGGCAGGTCAAAGCCGCGCTGGAGCGACTCTACGACAACAAGAAGATTGCCAGCGCCACTCACAACATCTACGCCTACAGGTCGGTGACCCTCGCCAGGCTTTTCCTCTTCTGCAAATGTCGCAATTAAAGGTCAAGAAATACCTGGCTTGTCTCTCGCGTACGTGTGTATGTGTGTGTGTGTGTGTGTGTGTGTTTCCGACACACACTTGTCTTTTCGCCGGATTTATTATTTCTTTTCTTTTTGGCAAGCTCTAATAAGGTGGAGCTGCTGAAGTGCTGCTTGGACGAAATGGGAGGAATTGCTGACATTTAAAGCAGATGTCACTGGCAGTGATAAGTTGACCAAACAATTTTTATACGCTGCGCGCGTGCGTGTGTGTTTGTGTGTGATTTAGGATTTACTATGAAGAAAAAAACAGCTTCCTGCAGGACTGTGAGGATGACGGCGAGACAGCAGCAGGTGGCAGGTTGCTCCATTTGCTGCAGGTGAGTGGACCATTAATCGCACTCACACACACACACACACACCAACACAGACTTTATTGCATGCTGAAAACACAGGGAAGCGCATTTGGGCAGAGAACATTGTTTTTTTTTTTTATCTTGCGTTGGTGATTCTCTCGCATGAGCAGTTTAACATGCCGCCCGCTACCTCTGAGAGACTCAGAAGCAAGATTTTGGCAGGGGAAAAAAAATGATTTAAGCCTGCGCAATTTCCCAGCTGTATCAAAAAGAAAATGTTTTATTCCCTAATTGTCTGCGGTCCGAGCTCACGGCTTGTTCGTTCCCACAAAGCTTTTAAAGTGTGATTGTTAATGAGGAAGAAGCTCTCCGCGGCCTCCCACAACCCGCTGCTCGCACTCTGCTCTAATTTGCTGACCTTTAAAAAGGGTGCCGCCTCCACATATGCATATTCTATCGGTAATGCACAAGAGATGCATCAGGTGCTCGCACGAGCTCAGAATTTTTAGGGAGAAATTCAGCCCTCAAAAGCCAATGTCATTCAGGAAAGACAATTGTCAACCAAATATCGCAAAATCCCAAGACCCCATACCTGGAAAAACGTTGAAATTCGGCCATTACGGTTCGAAGGAACCACCAAATCCATTTTTAGGGGGTCCTTAATAAAACGGCAGCTCAAACATATGATACAAAATGAAGCATGTGCACTACCCCAGTGGTTCTCAAAGTGTGGTCCGAGTAGCATTAGTGGTAAGCAGGCGCCCTCTACTGGCACCTGTAAGAATCACCAAATAAAAGGTGCAAACGATGCATAATCGTACTGTGGTTTAATCTTTTTTTTTTTTTAATCCTCTGATACATCGGTTAACTACAGTTAAGTTATATCGGATTTATTTTGAACAATTCGGGACAATTTTTAATCCACATTGCGTGTAACGTATTTCAATTGAGTCAATTGTCTTTAATAACTCATTCAGTACCAGCCAATTCTAGACCAAGTCTGAAAAGACGTTTAAAAACGTCTTTGGGAGTGAATGAGTTTTAAAGAATTTTTTCTACCCTGTAATTAGACACAGTGATAAATATAATAAAATGCATTTTTTTATTGCTGGTATATGTATAAAATGACGACCACTATCTTCGATCTTTGAGTTCATAAAAAAAAAAACAAGAACAAAAAAAACTACAGTGCTGTCATTCATTTTCACTTCCATCGATGAGTATTTTTGTCATCCATTTTTCAACAGGGATGGTTGGGGGAGGCTTTGACCTCCTCCGCTGTAAATTTCAAACTTTACTCACACACAACCACCAGTAGATGGCAACGGTGCACCATTTTATTTTTGGCATCATCACAGGTTGTGAGCGGACTAGGAGAAACGACGACATTTTGTTCAACCTACCTTAGATCTACTGCTGATTGTAAAAGAACGGAAAAAAGGCAGAATCAAATTTTATTTTTTCGTCTTTTTCCTCGTAAAAGGAGGAAATCTATTGTGTGCTGGAACAAATTAAGGGCATTTTGATTCATTTCAATGGGGACAGTATATTTGACATTGTAGTCATTCGGAGTTACTTGCTTGATCACAGAAAAAAAAGAAGGTTCATACTTTATAAATCAAGGTACAAAAGATTTCACAACTTTCAGCATTTCCATATTTGTGTAATATGACAATCTGTCCTCCCTCGCCCTCCTGCTGAGATGATATTAATCTTCTCATTTCTCATATCAAAGAGACACTTGTTGTTGTTGTTTGGTTTGGGCTGCTGTTGTCAGATGGCATTGTGATTCATCATCTTACCCACACACGAATAATTGTTGGCGCATTATGCGAATCTGCGACACAGAAGGCGAGCTTGGCACTCGTTATGAAGGCACGGTAGAATGATGAGAAAGTTTTCTTTGCCGGGCTCATTAGCTGAAGTTGCCGAGTCACATCTTGTGAGCGCTTTCGCTGGGTCGCGTTCGTTTGCGGTTAGAGGAAATGAAACGGGTGGCAGGTGCGCGCTGGGGGGGGGGGGGCGTAGGGGGGTGACCTCCATGTGATGCGATTGTGATGAGAGGAGCGGTTTGTTCTCCTTTGGTCAAAGTCAGCCATTGGTGGCGGCACTTAGCGCCGTCGCCGCTTTCATTTCATTATTCTTTTTGATACCAGACAAGTCTTGGATATCATCCATTATGCATGCGGGCGTCTAGAAAATAACAGGGAGCATGGCATTGTGAATTCTTTTTATGCCGCTTTGATGCCAAATGTACTTTAACATTTGATTTGTACGTCTGTGGGCCTCGCAGGACTTGAAAGCGGCGGCGCCGGCGGGCTCCCCACCTTAGTTGTAGACAGTGAAGAGCTCCCGAGAGATGGGCATTGTTTTCATAGCGACAGTTTTATGAGAAAAGGAAATTGTCACTCAAGGTTTTTGTCTTGATGTGTTGGTGACATCCGGTGAAGCCCCCTTCAAAAGTCTTGGCATGGCAAAGTCAATTCCTTTGTTTTTGCGGTATACCGAAGACTTTTGGGTTTCAGATGAAAAGATAAATGATGAGACAAATGTTTTCGATGTGTAGTTTTTATTTCATGGTAGATAAGACTAAGTCTGACTGCATTTATGTAACTGGTCAGGGGAGCTCGAGGATGAATTGTGAAGTCTGCAGAACTGTTTTATCTGGCGGTTTTTCGCATCCAAACTCATCGGCGGAAGCTTCATGAAACAAGATAAACAAACTGCGAGCACAACAAACGACTTCATCAGAGGAAAAATGGTGGCAGGTCTTCGATTGGCCAATTCAGTAACCAGGCCTGACCCCAATAGAGCACGGTCGTCAAACTCATTTTTGTCATGGGCCACATTTTAGTTTCCCTCAGAGGGCCGTTAAGACTGAAACCAAATTTAAAAAAAAGTCAATCATAACGGTTTATTCAACAAGGGGGGTTTGGTTCCAAGAAAATGCTTACAATATGTCTCTCATTTATTACATATGAGAATTTCACATTTTGGTTGAGATCGCGGAAGTTGACATGGTTGATTTGCTTTCGCGGGCCACATAAAATGATGTGGCGGGCCAGATCTGGCCCCCGGGCCCTGAGTTTGACACCAGTGCAATATAACAAGCATTTTTAACCCCTTCCTAGAGGAGACTGAAGGCAGAAATCCCTCAGGCACAAACAAGAACTGAAAGAGACTGCAGAAGAGGCCCGGAAAAGCATTTCAAACACAGAATGCAACAGTGTGTTCAGGTCGGTACAGTTACTGCCTTAAATCTTTGACGAAGGACTAGAAGTCGAGCGAGAATCCCATACTGAGAGGCAGCATAGGGGGGTCTTCCTGCAGCACTTTGGTCAGAACCTCAAAGTCTGTCTTGCAGTTCTTGTAAGGAAACTGCCCTTGTAGCCAATTCCATCTAGAGCACACCAGATGGCATTGACCGTCACCTGCAGTGATTCGTTTAATCAACTGCATCGCTTTCATTTTTCTGAAGTTCCATCTGTGACATCAGCCAAACCGTGTTCACAAGAATTTAGAAGTACCGTACACATTTTCTAATTACCATATTTTGTCATTATTCTCGATGTGAGATGGTCATAAGCCAACAAAAAGCACGTACCTAAAATTTGAATCGATTTATTTATCATCCGCAACACAAATAAATGTATTTCTTGTTGCCTCGGAATGTTGACGTTTTTAAATGAGCGAATTCTGAGATGTGTTCTTTTTGTTTGTACACTTTCACCTCCGGCAAACAGAAATGAGCGGGAGTAATCCGACCATCAACTGCTTTATGGTTGGCCGAATAACAAAATCATGACACAAATTATTTCCATAGCGCTTTATACAGTTACAGTGTAGAGCAAATCTGGATGAAGGTGCAATTTGAGGAATTTTGTACACGGTCCACTTGCAGACAGCTAAAATGTGTTTGGCCTGAGCAACGATCTATGTTATGTGACAATGTATTTTTTCCCTCCCAAACCATAAAAGTCCTAGTTTAAATTCATAAATCAAGCTCAACTTTTTATTTATTTTTTAAACAATTTCCAACTATTTATGTTAACGGTAACTGTTTTATTAAGCGCTTTGTTACAGCTGCCACTGTTGTGAAAGCGCTATATAAATCAGCGTGTATTGTATTGTATTAAATACACAAACATGTTTGCGTCTCAAATTGTGGCAAAATTGCATATTGGGCTCCTTTCACAGGTTCCATAAACTCCAGGGAGTTAAGTTTAGAATTGTCACACTCCCAAAATACTTTTGAGCCTCTGGGAAATACAATTCCGCAACTAACTTCCTGATTTCCAACGCAGGAGTTCACTACTGAGGAATGACATCCGGCAAAGTGACATTCGCTCCGGTGTTGTTCTTACACAGCACGTTACTCCTACCAAACATAAACTCCAGGGAGTTAAGTTTAGAATTGTCACACTCCCAAAATACTTTTGAGCCTCTGGGAAATACAATTCCGCAACTAACTTCCTGATTTCCAACGCAGGAGTTCACTACTGAGGAATGACATCCGGCAAAGTGACGTTCGCTCCGGTGTTGTTCTTACACAGCACGTTACTCCTACCAAACATAAACTCCAGGGAGTTAAGTTTAGAATTGTCACACTCCCAAAATACTTTCGAGCCTCTGGGAAATACAATTCCGCAACTAACTTCCTGATTTGCAACGCAGGAGTTCACTACTGAGGAATGACATCCGGCAAAGTGACGTTCGCTCCGGTGTTGTTCTTACACAGCACGTTACTCCTAACAATAACCTTTAAATTGAGTTCTGGGAATTTCTGGCTCGGTTGTTCCTCATAGTTGGGTTCGAATTTGTTCTTTTTTTTTTTTTTAGTTCTTAACAGAAAACTAGGAGCCATCAGATTGATGTCAAGCTTGCACGCATGACAGACGACTTGCGGAAGTGCTTGCGTTCCTGTCTGCAAGTGACACTTTTTATTCTTCCATCCGTCCCGCCGAGGGAACGCACGCGTTCATCTACTCCTTGTGACACTGGCGGCGCACGGAACAATTTGCATCAAGTGCTTTGCCATTAATCTGTTCTGCTCTAATCTCATTGCTCTCCAAGCAACCCTTCCTTCCCGTTTGCTCATTCTTGATTGGTCTTTTTCTTTTTTGTTTTTTTTCGCCTGTGAGCATCCAAGTGCACCGCGCTGAATAAAAGAAGGCGCTGATTAATAATTTGGGTCGCCAGATGTGCAGCTGTCGACCACCTCTCACCCTCCGATTGAAGGTTTGGACTCTTTGTGCGAGTTGAGCGTTTTTTTTAAGCGGTAGGGATATCATGATTAGCGATTTACTGGGACTTTGATGAGAGGATTAGAGTTTAATCCATTTTCAGCGCCGCTTGTTACGATGGCGGGGATTGTGCATTTGCATCACCGGCGCCGATGCGATACGTGTCTCGATACACTGTCGACCATACGATATGGATAAAGCGAGCCAGTTGCAATGTCGTACGTATGACATCTTTGGATCCAACAGCTCCTCTTTTTAATCGCTTTCAATCAAGTTGTCTGTTTTTTCATTTTGCTGTGCTGTGTGTGAAGCAAGGTTCACTCATAGCAATTGTTTTGTTTTCAATCTGTGAGACCCCACTTGTGACGAGGGTAAATATCACCTTTTTTTGGTCTTACTGCTTTTCAGTGCGTGTACACTGAACCACCATTTATGACGGCGGATAAGATACTGTAACACGTATTTTTTTAGGGGGTGGGGGGGGGGGGGGGGGTTTGCCTTGACTTGCAAGCAAAAGTTTGAAATTCCACCGCTTGTGTGGTAGCTGTGAACCCAATTCCCTTCACCTCAAGCAGCATTTTGGCAGATCGTGAACAATTCTTCCAAAACAAAAGAGGCTTCACACTGTTTGTTGTCACGTTCGGTTGACGTTTATGGTAAGGCTAAACCTGAAGCAAAGTTCGATTTGATACTACTACTAAACTTGGCTTTCAGGTCGACGCCACATGCAGACAGATGTCTGACGCAGTACTAAGACTCACCTGTGAGTGGCAGCAGCATCGTGCCGCTGGGCATAAGGTCAAGTCAAGTCAACAGTATTTATAGAGCACTTTCAAACAGCCATCGCTGCTTACAAAGTGCTGTATGCTGTATGTAAAGGAGTGGCCTTAATGAGAAGGCGTCTTTCTTGCTCAGTGGGACATAGATCTGGCAGTCATCTGCATAGCAGTGGAAGGGAAGACCATGTTTCCTTAAGATGGAACCCAATGGGAGCAGATACAGCGAGAACAGCAGAGGCCCCAGAATGGAGCCCTGTGGAACACCACATGACAGGGGAGCAGTGCGTGACTCAGAGCAGCCAAGGCTGACACAAAAGGTCCTGTCAGCTAGATAGGACCTAAACCACTCAAGAGCACTGCCGCCAATGCCCACCAAGTGCTGCAAACGAGTCAGCAGAATACTGTGATCCACTGTATCAAACGCTGCAGTTAAGTCCAATAAAACCAGACACACGTGGTCTCCAGAGTCATTTGCCAGGAGGATGTCATTAAAAACGCGTAATAGCTATGCATCGTCTTGAAACCTGACTGGAAGTGAAATTAAAAATACAAAGAAGGGGAAATAGCGGAAGCTAGGCTAACTGTTAGTTTGTCTCGTAACTACTGTACATTGTGGTTGAAAAGTAAATTGTGACACACAATATGCAAACATCCAACGCTCTTCTAGATCCGTGTGCAGCAACAAGCCTGAACGACTTATCGTTCCATTTCAAGTTACATCGCAAAGTCCGAAAATGTGGGCTCGATTGTCGTTATGACTGTAGCCCGTTTTGGCCACCAATGCGGAACGGGGTTTAAAAGCAATCCGCAAGTTGGCCATGGCATCAGATATATATATATTTTTTAAGCACATCAATTGTAATTCAATCTGATGAGCAATCTAGGACACCGTTTTTCCATATCAGCCCCATCACATCACAGGCAGTTATATTGATGAGTATCATTTTTTTTCCTCCCCACTTCTCTCCTCCATGGTGTGATTTATCTTTTTTTTTTTTCTGACTGAGACATGTTTTACATTTTTTTTAATTTAAAGCCAAAATCAAATCCAAACCGCTACAGAATCCAGGGTCTCTGAACTAAAAATTGATATTTGTGGAATAAGATTGAAGAATAATCCACCCATTTATCAGCCATCCAAGGAGGCTGCCATCCACTGAAATTGGCATCAAAGCGCCTTGCGAACGTCATAGACCCGAACGTAGAAAACGGGTGAGACGTGATGTTATAAAAACGAACCAGATTCCTCACAATACAGCAAAGTTCAGAAAGGCTAGCTCACCTTTTGGCAAATGTGCATGTAAAAAAAAAAAAAAAAGAGTCACATTTCTGTAATATCTCCACTTTGTGTGCCGCTACAGATTTTGGACGTGCGAAACGTGCTGGTGGTGGTGTCCCGTTGGTATGGAGGGATTCTGCTTGGTCCCGACCGCTTCAAGCACATCAACAACTGCGCTCGGAGCATCCTAGTGCAAGAGGGATACACTGCCTCATCGGTAAGTTGTCACCAGTTTTTTAGGATGTTGGCGAGGGTTGAAAAAACGTCTGAGCTAGTGTTTTTAATTTTGTTTTCAAACCACATTCAGGATTTCAGTGCAAGGTTTCATGTCCCGATTAGTGTTGCAGGGTTCGACATTAACAGTGGCCCGATGGCCCGGGACCACCAAACGACTGTGTAGGACCACCCGAAGTTCACTGATACTGGCCCAACCAAGCCACCGGTCCAAATCTCATCAAATAAATGTGATTAAATCAACACACTTAACTCATTCACTCCCAAAGACGTTTTTAAACGTCTTTTCAGACTTGGTCTAGAATTGGTTACCAACTCATATAAAATGTGTTGATCGAATCACCGGTCCCCCTTTTTCCCTTCTGCGCTACCGACCGGCTTCCGTTCTGCCTCTTGAGTCTCGGCGCCCCTCGACTTCATCCGCCGATCGGCGGACAAATGATAAATTTAGTTTTGAAGTATTGTTTTAAATCAGGGCCATTGCCGCTTCAGGCAGGGTCTTCACAACTCGGCCCATGGTGGCCACCCACCCATAAGCGTTCATGTCGGACCCTATTTTTAGAGCCTTTCCACACAAATGGCATTAAAAGTGAATGTCAGATGTGAAACTTCCACACAGGCGCTGCCCTGTGGCTCTGATATTACCTCGAAAGCTGGCAAAATGCCAACAGACATTAGCGAATGCCGCTGTGTCATATCGACGCAGTAATGGCGTCACGCGGCGGCTGCCAAAAAAGGCCTCCGAGGCCGGGCTGGGTGTCGGGTTCAAGGATCCAGTCGGGCATCTGCGTGACAAGTGGCGTTACCGCCGCTGAGCGAGGGCGGCCATTAGCGGACAGGCACGGCGTGCTCGTGTCCGGGTCGGATGTTGACGGCGCGCATCGTTGTCACGATCTCGTTGAATGATGCTCCTGAAAAATAAGGACCCCAAAAAATGTCCACCGGCCACCATGACAGCTGACACAGCTACTCTGAGTTATGCGTGTTGAGCTTGGTGATTGGGCTTTGCGGGGAGTATTCACACTCTTTATTGAAAAAAATTAATAAATGATATAAAAATCTATGATTAATAATAATAATGTCCATCCATCCATTTTCCGATCCGCTTTATGCTTACAAGGGGTGCTGGCGCCTATCGCAGCCGTCTTTGGGCAGTAGGCGGGGGCACACCCTGAACAGGTTGCCAGCCAATCGCAGGACACACAGAGACGAACAACCATTCACACTCACACTTGGGGACAATTTTAAAGTGTTCCATGAATCTGCCATGCATGTTTTCGGAATGTGGGAGGAAACTGGAGCACCCGGAGAAAAGCCACGCAGGCAGCATGCAAACTCTGCACAGGAAGGCCGGGGCCGGAATCGAACCCTGAACCTCTGCACTGTGACCCCGATGCGCTACCCATAATAATAATAATAATAATTGATAATGTCACTTGACTCATCCAGGTCAAAATGAATCTGGACTTGCCTGAGACTCGAAGGTCAAAACTTGAGCCTCGTGATTCATACTTGATCCCATCTTTGGCTTTGCCGCTCCCCCGCTTCAGGATGCGCCTTCACATTTGGACACCATTTTGAAGCACCTACCTTTCCGAGATCAAATGCTTTCTCCCCCAAAGTCGGGCCCCGCCGGTCCACTTTGAAGCCGTTTTTATGTTACACAAACTTATCGCGTGGAGCTTTTGAGCTGGAACATCACACCTAGATTAAAGGTAGTCAGGAAAAAAAAAAACAACTTCAAAAAGATGTCAGCTGAGTGTAAAAAAAAAAAATGGTTGCTTGTCTTCCGCCTTAAGAGCCAGCTGACTGTCAAGCTGTGCGCCAAACCAGGTGTAAGGCTCGCAGCCGCGGAACCAATCTGGGGCATAAATAGAACCTCGTCTTCTCCGTGGCTTGAATAACAAGCTAGGCGCTAAAATGAAGCAGTTCACCTCACGTGGGCTTCAGTTGCTTTGTACTGATGAAGAAGCATTAAAAAGCTTTTTTTATTCCCCATGTTATTTTTATTATTATTGGTTTAAATCAGGGGTGTCCAAACTTTTTGCCAAGGGGGCCAGATTTTATGTGGTAAAATGTCGGGGGGCCGACCTTGGCTGACATTCTTTACATTGAACAACAATATTGTTCAACAAATTTTAGTAAGCCAGTCTCTTTCACATTTCCATTTTTATTTTAATTTCAACAATCTTAAGAATTTATTTTGGTTCGTTTGAAACAGGAATTTGAAATATGACATATCAGTCAATATAAACACGGAGTGATGTCTTGTTAACTCGTGAGTGATGCTCTCTAGTGTCTAAATGCTATTACTCATTTAGTGAATGCTATTACTCATTTAGCCACTAGAGGGAAGCAGTACTCTATGAAACCTCACTCACCAGTCTACGAGACCTCAGTCAATGCAACACGTGTTCCATTGCGCCCAACCTGCGGGCCAGACGGCACTGATTTTATGACGGGGGCCGAGGGCCGGATTAAATTCGACCGCGAGCCGGATTTGGCCCGCAGGCCGGACTTTGGACATGTCTGGTTTAAATCAATATTTTGCTTGGGACAATGCAGGCTAATTTAATTAAGACAATGTGGGCCAATTAAGACATTTATTTATTTATTTATTTATTTATTTATTTATTTTGGGTGCCCGGGTATTATTTTTTTTTTTTTAATTTTGGGAGACAAACTAAAACCCAGACTTCAAACCAAGGTCACCTTGGTTTCCATTTTGGAGAATTCCCAAACCTCTTTCCATTTTGTATTCGGAACGCAATCACAGGCCCAATCTGCACTTTTAATTGCCTCCCGATTCTCCCGCTCTGCAAAACGCCGGCGCGGCGCTGGAACCCGTGCACTTATAAGTGTCGTCTGATAGATCTGAGATTCATTCACCTTATTTCCCGCATGGGCTGGCGCTCCAGGTAGCGTCTGCGACGGGGAGAAAATTCCTCAAGCGTAGCTAGCTACTCGGTTGGCGACCATCTCCCTCGATTATCCTGCTTGTACACCGCGAGCCGCCTCGAGGCTCCCGGGCGAAGGGAATCGATAAATTAATCACAGCGTTGTTTTTAGCCGGCCATTGGCAAGAGTAACAGCTTTGTGGCCCATTCAAGTGTCTCGGGTAATGTGAGTAATTATATTTACTCAGGAATGATGCCGCGTTGGCTTGGTAGGGGTCGGGGGGGAGGGAAAGGTCCAACCGGTGCACATTAATCTGAGTTTGGACCTGCCCGTTTAATTAAAGAAGAATTAAAATAACATTACGATGTGTCACGCTTTTCATTGGCGCGAGAGAGTCGACATGGCAATTAGCGTCGCTCCTGTCTCACCGCTGAAAAGCGGCTAACCAAGTTCAAAGAACAATACTGGGAAAATACTTCTTTTTTATTACTTATTCCTACCCCCTTGAACATAATAACCGTGTTGAATGATGACTGATTTCTCTTTCCTTTTATTTATTTTTTGTCAAATTATTCCTGTATATGGTTTATGTTCAGTAAACAAACCAAACCAAAATAAAAACTAAAAATCACAGTACGCAATTGTCTTCCAAAGTACCGACCAGATTGCGCTTCCAAGGTTCTAATCAGTCCCTGAGCACAACCTTTTAGTTTGCCCTCCTCAGGATGACTGAGAGCAAGGTTGAAAAATCTATCGTGGGCGCATTGATTGGAGGCGTGAGGGAAAATTGTAGGATCAGCCAGAAAGAGTCGTGGCTCAGCACCAGTCTCGCGCAAATCACTGAAAACTTGAGGGGTTTTTTTTGGGGGGGAGGGGAGAGGGGTTATCTTCTTTTGCCGGTTTTGCCGACACGCTTACTTGGAGCAAGGCATTTGCACCGTTGTGGGTCGTGAACGCCGGAGTTTTGTATTTTTTTTGACATTTTTGCAGACGCACCTACTTGGAGTGGGGGCATTTGCGCCGTTGTGAGCGTGAACACAGCCGACTTGCTTTTCACCCAATGGAAGTGCCTCTTCTCATTCCCTTTAAATTCAGCTCAGGCGTGGTGCATAAAACGGACGCTTGCAGGAGATTAATGCGCGCAATTTTTATTTATCCGCAATTGTCTCGGTGTAAAGTTCACCGGGGTGATGACAGAAGGCCACCTTCCACCTTGAACGTTTGCATCCATCCGCTGAGCGAAACAACCGATGAAAACGCCAGGGCCCCAAAAACTGAACATGACATTTAGGTTGCCATCATTCGAGTAGCGCATGTCGAACAAGTAGTTAGAGCCGAAAAGATAAGGACCCCCGTTTTTCTTTTTTTTTTTTTTTGAACCCCCCTAAAAGAGTCAATTTGTTTATCAATTCTCAAAGCTTTGCACCGAGAAGCGTATTGATTTCAACGACTGTCTGATAAAAGATGGAAGATACGACTGCGGGCAAAGGTGAAATGAGCTCGCTTCTTGTAGGGTTTAAGAGACCCCTCCCCCCCTCAATTACTCCATCCAAGTGAAGTTCAAAGGTCACGCTGCCCGAGAGGGGCTTTTATACAAGAGCGCCCAAATAAGTGCGGTGGTTGATGCATTTACGGGCATGCGTTGAAAAAAAATGCAAAAAAAATAAAAGTCAAGCGGAACCACAAAGTTAGCATCATCATAAATCCCTCATAATTTTTTTGTTGTTGTTGTTATTTCACAGGACGATGCCAAATCAGCGGGGAAGGGAAAGCGGCCAAAAAGCAAGAAGACAAAATGATTACGCCGAAAAAAGACTTTTAATGGACTTGTCGTTTTCCAGCCTTTGTTGTTTTTACTTGGAGGAAAAAGTGCGGTTGAAAGCGTTTTGGTCAGTGTTAACGCCCGACGGCATTTCACGACCCGCGTTTCCATTTTGAACGCACCATTTGTGTTTCTGTGACTACTGCAGTGACACAGAAATAGAAAGGCTGCGCCGAAAACTAAAAGTGGGTCGAATACCAGGGAAAAAAAAAATCGTTCGTCAAGAAAAAAATAGAATCATCACTGCTTTTGATTTTGATTTGTATCAATAACAAGATGTATTTTTTAAAACATATATTTACTATTCTATATCTTCTCAATATCCAAAAGGATATTTAATTTTTTCCAACAAATAAATAAATAATCCCAGACGGCTCAGCATCAATAAAATGACACAGTTTTACAGAGTTTTGTGAGTCATCATTTTCCTTCTTACACAGTGTGTCAAAGGTTACGAATGGATAAAACCGAAATAAGAATCAAGGCGATCAAAGTTTGTATTTAACGGGGGGGGGGCGTGACGCACTTTGTCCGAGTGGAGTTGGCGTGAGCGTGATGTCATCCGGCCGGCGCTTGCCTTCTACTTGAAAGTGGATTGATTTGCATTTGATTGGTTCAGGTCGCTATTAACATTGTAAATTTCAAAATTTTTTTATTTTTTGGGGGGGGCATCTAATTTTGTGTCACAGCCTCAAAATTGTAATGCAGTACTGGACTGTGTAATTATAGTCATATTACAAAGACATAACTCGTTATATCACTTTGTTACCACCTGAAAGTGATACATTACAGTAACGCGTTACTTTTGTATCGGGAGTTTGAATCTGATTGGTTTAGTCTGAACGGAGTCACAGCCCTATTTATAAGCAGGTGTGCGCACTTATGCAACCTCAATTTTTTTTTTTACTTTTCCTCGCTCGAGATGTTTTGGGTTATTTTCCCGTTGAGTTGAACGGATTTGAGGGTCATTTTACTCACTGGTAACGTGATTTTATGTTGGTCTCATTTTTCATATCACCTCAAAAACAAAAAACATGACTTCTGAATAGGAGCGTTTACACCACTGGTGTCAAACTCAAGGCCCGGGGGCCATATTTTGCCCCACCGCATCATTTTATGTGGCCCGCGACAGGAAATAAAAGATGTCAACTCTCAGGATGCTTGCTCAAATCTCAACCTAAATTATATATAAATATAAATATATATGGGGCGGCCCGGTAGTCCAGTGGTTAGCACGTCGGCTTCCCAGTGCAGAGGTACCGGGTTCGATTCCAGCTCCGGCCTCCCTGTGTGGAGTTTGCATGTTCTCCCCGGGCCTGCGTGGGTTTTCTCCGGGTCCTCCGGTTTCCTCCCACATTCCAAAAACATGCGTGGCAGGCTGATTGGACGCTCTAAATTGTCCCGAGGTGTGAATGTGAGCGCGAATGGTTGTTCGTTTCTGTGTGCTCTGTGATTGGCTGGCAACCGATTCAAGGTGTCCCACGCCTACTGCCCGGAGACAGCTGGGATAGGCTCCAGCACCCCCCGCGACCCTAGTGAGGATCAAGCGGCTCGGAAGATGAATGAATGAATGAATAAATAAATAAAATTCTCATTTGTCATAAATAAGAGAGATACTGTCAGCATTTTCCTGTTGCCAAGCCCCTCAACACAGTAACTTAAACAATAGCCGAATAAACCGTTATTCTTGTCCTCTTGATAGAGTTTCAGTCATAATGGCCCTCCCAAGGGAAACGATAACTAAAATCTGGCCCATGACAAAAATGAATTTGACACCCCCCTGGTTTCGACTTTATTACAGCCGCCGTCGTTGGGACAATTAATGAATGGGGTCGCACGCATCCCAAACCACGTGGAGTGTTTCCCCCTTGCGCGAACCGTCTATTTGCCTTACTTATCAGCACTCCAATAAGTGTCATTCGTTGTGTTTGTGTGGGGGTGGGTGCGGGGGGTGGGTAATCGCTTTTTTGCATCGGCGTGTCATTGGCGAGTGTTTTGCATGCGGTGTGACGAGGGATCCCCGCACCTCTGTTAGGATGTCATTTCATCACTGGGAGCTTGAGGCATAATCTGCATATTAAAAACGCTCGCTTGTTGCCTCTAGTCGGATTCCGACTGTCTCCTATAAATATCCCCGCGTTTGTCTGCGGAGCTCTCGGCGTACATCGCCCTCATGAGTCCTCTTTTAAATGTTGATTTAATTCAGCGTTTAGTCATCTTGCTCTAAAGAGACGGAGGAGAGGGGGGGGGGCGGGGGGGGTATAGGGGACAAGGAGTTCAAGGATGCCGCATTCATTTCGGCATGCAAAGTTCATGTGAGAATAATTACAAGGTCGCCCCCACAAGCTTATCATTATCATCGTCGTCATCGTCTCAGCCCAGATTTTTTTCTCCCATCGGGCTTGTGAAGAAACGGATACGCCGACCGACAAAACGATGAACGATTCTTTAGCCGCCTCTGTCACTGTACATCAAGGGGTGTGAAACTTCCTCGAGGTTAAGTTGATGGGGGTGAGAGGGGGTGGCAGTTCCTGGTATGCGCAATAAGTGGGGGGGGGGGGGGGGGTCCACAGGGCGACATTTTTTTTCTATTGGCATCGGTGACGTGTACATCATTGGCATTCGCGTGCGGAATTTATGCACCCTTGTGGAGTTTGCCCCTGTGGAATAAATGCGTGAAGAGATAATAGATTCGGAAAAAAACGGGGGTAAATGGCCAAGAGGCGGGGAGGGTGATGGAGGTGGAGTGGGGGGTGGGTGTCGGGGGGGTTCTAGCCCAAGGAGCCATTCATGCTAGGACCACCACTGCATACCGTTAAGTGGTACGATAAATCTGTTGCAGAAAAAAAAAATATTGTGTTTTTAATGAAAAAACAAATCCCTGTACTTTAATAACACACAATTAAATTGCGAGGAAGATCCGAATGGAGTCTCACTTCACTCCTCCCCACCCTGCAAAACCGAAGTGTCACGTTTCGGTTTTTCGGTCTGGCCAGCAGGTGGCAGGAGCGGTCTTCCTCGCACACCTGCTGGCAATCATTAATCAAGAGAGACACTATTTAACGACTCCTACGTTCTACACCTGTTGTGGGAGTATTGTTTTTGGCATTGCTTACCTCATTGCTCATTGACTAGTGGCGTTTGACCTCGTCGTGTTTTCGCGTGTAGTCTCGGTACCAAGTTTTTGTGTAAGTACCATTTTGTTTTGATGATCTGGCTTTTCATGCGTGTACAAAGTGTTACATTGTTTTTCGTTTGTAGTTTGTGGCCTTTACTTTCCTTTTCTTGCTCTTTTGTGCAAGCACCTTTTGTTAGTCGTTTTTGATTTACCTCCTGGTCCTCATTGTGGACCAGCGCTTTATGTTCTCGCTTAGTTTCGGTTCGATTTTGACATTAAATTGTCTTTACATCGGAGACCTTGTTTTTGTCTACGTTTTTTGGATCCCCATCCCTAACTCGGTTTATCCGAGTACGTAACACGAAGCAGCTCTATTGCTAGCATGACTTGTTCGTGATGGAGTACAGTGTTGCCCCCCCACCCCCCCCAAAAAAATAAAACGCTCCCGGTTTGATGATGATGGCTTTTTGTTATTTTTATTAAACGTACAATCTATGAAAACATAAGAGAGGCGATCATCTTCCCCAAATGAACCAAATGGGAAAGGTGAAGTTGGAACCGTTCATGACATTGAGATGGACAAACGAAAACAAAACCACAACTTTTTAAAACTGAAAGCATGTACCTGAGACGGACGGGTGACACTAAATGGACTTTACTATATGAAAATGGCTACTGTGGAAAATCAACATTAGGTGGGGGTTGGGGGGGGGCAAGACTTTTGCAACGATCCTGTACGTCTCTTCCGCCCGCGAAGAGGATCTTCTTGAGAGCTTGTCGACGTTGGGGGGATGAGCTATGAAATGCGTCTCGGCAGAACTTTGCCTCTAGTTTGACTTTTATTTCACGGACGGCTGGGATAATCCCACAATATGATCCGCCGCCCCCCACCCCGCCCCCCCTGCACCCCCCCCCCGCCACCCCCCCACCCCCCACCTCGAGTTTGCCTTCTTATCCTCAGGAGGGAAGCACCCTGAGCTGCGCAGAGCCGACACGGGGTGCAGTTGATGGGAATTACTTACCTTTGTAGTCGCCTTGTGGGTGAGAGCTGATTGTTTAAAATTCTGCTTCAACTATGTTCGGAAAATTAAAAAAAAAAAAGTTTGAAAGGCAACCTCGGATTTGTTTCCCTTTGGATTTAATTGTTACTGGGTCAGACTGTCACGGTTGTCGTAATAATACAAATCAATTGGATAAGAGGGTGTCGGTAATGATGGATCGCGTCATTTACTGACTGCGCCTGGGAATTTTGATGACGCCAACTCTCCGCGCTTCATCTTTCCGACATTAAAATAAATGAACATGCCACAAATCCGTTCCAGCCTTCCCAAAAGTAAAATAACAAAAAATGTTTGTCACGCGTTTTGTGTCATAATGAAGACATGCAGAGAGTCACCATAAACAAGCGCAAAAAGAAGCTCACCATTGTTACCACTCCCTGTATGGATTTTTATTTTCCTTGGTCACAAAAAAAAAGGCAAAAAGGATTTATCCTCACCAAATTAAAAGCACAGCTGATTAGACTCCAAAGTCCAATCAAGATAAATGTCCGTTGTATTCGGAATGCCAAAAGGCCTCATAATCTGAAGCGCCTTAAATACGGATCAATGTTCTGATTTCCCGGATGTAGTATTTTAAATGTTCTGTAAAGCGCTTTGTTGCAGCTGCAGCGTTTGTGAACGTGCTATATAAATAAAACTGTGTTGAATTGTATTGTATTCCCTTTAGCGTAGCTCCATCTAGTGGATCCATTGCGCAACTGCGCCATATAATGTGGTGCGCCCTAAGAAATGAAAATCAGTTTTGTGCGCCTTGTACTCCGAATCACCTTATAATGCAAAAAATACTGTACGGGCCCCCCCCCCACCCCACCCTCTCCAACAACTCAGGAAATTATTTTGGCGCAAGCTACTTTCTTGATTCGTTGGTCAGTGTTGCCATAAAGGTCACCAGCAATCATGTGCAACTCAAATTATTTTTTTTTGCAGTTGCTGTTGTTCTTCATTTTTTTTTTTTAAATCTGAAACTAGCCAAATCAACAACAAGAGGTTATCCAGTGTTCAATATCCGCTTCATCTAAAAAGAACAATCACGATTTCCACGGGCTACACAGTTAAGCTGATGTAGCCTTCATTTATTAAATTTTATTGCGGATTTGCATATTTTTACACCGCGGATGACTGCGCTGGCATCTTTGACAATTTGTTATTAGACTTTGAACACTCGGGGCATGGGGAGTAGCGGGAGGGGGGAGGGGGGAGGGGGGGTATGTGATTTGGATGCTCCAATTTGGAAATAAATAAATAAATCATAAAACCAAAAAAAAAATAAGACACTGGGTCTTCGCCTGGAGACAACGCTGTCCTCTTTCAGCTTTGATGTTCTCATATCGGTGTATGTGTTAATCTCATCGTCGGCGCACACATGCAGGGTCAGAAAGAGGGTCTTGGGGAGGGGAGAGTGGAGGGGAGGGGGGTGTACATTTGTCATGAGATGGACCCTAAACGACGACGAGGCTTACACAAGTTAAAGTGGATTGGACCTTTTTGTTTTTGTGATTGCACACTGCAGGCGTGATGAGGAGGCTGAGGACAAAGAGGCGCCCGCTGCCGTCGCTCGGATGCTCGCTTTCCTTCACAATAAAAGAGCACTTGCGGCGAATGGCGAATTGGGAGGTGGGGGGGCGGGGGGCACGTTAAGCCATTTTTTTTTTGAAAGTGGTAATGCATGAAAATATAATTTAACCAAATGAAAATTGCAAGCTTGTGTGGCCTCTCTTGATTTTTGACTTGCAATCAATTTTATTTGTCTGCTGCTGTGGTAACTGGACTTTATTTTTAGGGCTGCGGCTATCAAATGTCTTTTGGTCTTTGAATATCCTACGGATCATTCTAGCGAATAATTGAATATTCTCAATTCAATTTAGGTTCTAATAGTGTATCCACTGCAAATCAGCCAGTGTTAAAAAAAAAAAGGTTCAGGGACAGTGTTAAAAACTGAATATTGGTTTCAAAACACGGATCCATTGTTAAAATGGGGTGTCACCTGGATTCGAGCCTGATTGGTGTTGATTTGAAATTGAGACCGCACCCCCTCAAACAATCATTTGAAGTTCACTGATTAGAGTCGGGGTGGCCCGGTGGTCCAGTGGTTAGCGCGTCAACCTTACAGTGCGGAGGTGGTGGTTCCAATCCCAGCTCCGGCCTTCCTGTGTGGGTTTTCTCCGGGTACTCCGGTTTCCTCCCACATTCCGAAAAACATGCATGGCAGGCTGATTGAACACTCCAAATTGTCCTGAGGTGTGAGTGTGAGCGCGATGGTTGTTTGTCGCCGTGTGCCCTGCAATTGGCTGGCAACCAGTTCAGGGTGTCCCCTCACCACTGCCTGAAGACGGCTGCGATAGGCGATTGACCGTTGTGAGGATAAGCGAGTCGAAAAATGGATGGATGGATGGATGATTAGAGTCAGACAACTTTCTTTTCATTTTCCTCCTGGCTTGCTGGCATGATTCTGTTTGTGACCAACAGGTGGCACTGTAGAGCTTCCCCTGCAGCTGCACACCTGTTGGTCGTTAGGTAATCAGTTCTATAAAGGGACTCCCGCCCGAAAACTCGTCGTCGGGTCATTGTTGGTGCTTTTTGCTATTGTCATGTTCATTTGTTGTTCCTTTGCTGCTGTCATGTTTGTTCCGGTAGTGTTTTGTTTATTTATAGTTTTTGTTTCAGTCCTGGTTTTTGTTTGTTACTTTGGACTTTGTTTTGGATTTAGTTTTCTCTGTTTTAAATACAATTCGTCAAGTACACCCTGCTCCTCCCTCCTGCCTGCTTTTGGGGGTCCACCACCACGTAGCTACGTGACACTTATGAGACAAAGTTCCCAAAGGTAGGCAAAACTTTCATGCCATGGGATTTGATTTAAAAAAAAAAAAAAAAAAAAACATGGTGTCCACCTGAGTTTTCTGTTTCATATTGCTTAAAAAAATGAATTCGCCAAAAAATAAGATGCCACATTATGTTGTGCAACAAAAAAAACCCTAATTGACGCGTTCCAGATATTCCCGAAAACATTTTTCTCCATGCTTGTTCGAAGGCACGTCTCTGTGACCTTGTATAGCGCGTGATGACGAAAACGCTTTTATTGTGGAGATCTAAGCGGAAGTGGAACGCGGATGTAAAAAACGGCCGCTGGGTGAAAAAGAAAGAAAGAAGAAAAAAAAGAAACGTGCGCTCACACCTCTCGTGCGCTCAACGAATAAAGGCGCGCGCCACGCGCCAGGAGGATCTTCTTTGCGCTACGCCGTCCACGAGGTGACCAGAGGACGCCTCTTTTTTTATTTATTTATTATTCTTATTTTTTTTTTATTTCAATAGTGCCCCCCTCCCTTTTCCCTTTTTCTTCTTGCCAAAACTTGTACAAAGTCCTGAAACAGACAATGGCGCATAATTACGCGCCGGCGTCTCCCCAAATATTTTTGGGGCAGCTCAGTGAAGCGCGCCGCTGAACTTGGCGAGTGCAACGAAGGTGATAGCGGGGGGGTTGGGGTTAGGGGGGGGCGCTAGGTGGGGGGTGCGGCGGTGAAGATGCTGCGGGAGCCCCGCTAACCATGGGCGTGTTGGAGTCCAACTCCAGCGGTAACTTGACCCCGGCGGTGTCCGGCGGCGCGCAGCCGCTGTCGGGCTACCTTGCGCTGCTTCTCTCGGTGCTGATGGTGACGTTGGTGGCCACGGTGGTGGCGGGCAACGCGCTGGTCATCCTGGCGTTCGTCGTGGACAAAACCCTCCGAACTCAGAGCAACTACTTCTTCCTCAACCTGGCCATATCTGATTTCCTCGTGGGTGAGTTGGCCCTTTTGTGTCTAGCCTCCTTTTTTTTTTTTTGCACTCAGATTTTGGATAATATCCCCCCCCCCCCCCTCGCGCGCTCTTTCCGTTTCTGCATCCTTCAAGTCTTTTGTTCCTCCCTGCAATTATCTCCCAATCACTGACTACGGAGTGGACAATTGATCTTCAAAACAGCTAAAAAAAAAATAGATTTATGTTTAGGAATTTAGGAGGGGGTTTTCCTCACACCTTCTTTGTGCTGCTCTTATCTGCATCTGAATTACCCACCCCCCTCCCCACGCCCTCCCCCACCTCCCTTCAATCAAACCACTGCAGGAGATCTGATTGCATTCCCAAAACGTTCGTCGCCTCTCCCTCGCGTGAGCAAACTGGCATGATTGGCCTTCTCATTGTCATCCTCATGGTGATGTGCATGACGGTGTGCTCCTAGGCGCCTTCTGCATCCCGGTGTACATCCCGTACAACTTGACGGGCAGGTGGATGCTGGGCAAGGGTTTGTGCAAGGTGTGGCTGGTCATGGACTACCTGCTCTGCACCGCCTCAGTGTTCAACATCGTGCTCATCAGCTACGACCGCTTCCTGTCTGTCACTCGAGCGGTGAGTACAACCCCCCCCAGCCCCCCCCCCCCCCCCCCCCAAAAAAATAGAAAACAAAATAGCGGGGCTTTTGATGGTCAGGATGAGTTTTCGCAGTTTTGGAGGTGGGGTGCACTGCGTCACGCAGAAAGACGTGCCTCATTCTTTGACCGTTCCCTCGAACAATTCGGCACAGGCTGACTATAGCAAACAAAAAAAAAAAAACCTAGAGGAATGAATGTCGAGGTTTGACTCTCGACCTCCTGTGTTCCGGTTTGAAATATTCATTTCTTTCCTTGCCAAATCACACATTTTCATTTTCTTGAAGATTCCAAATTGTCCATGAGGGTGAATTTAGGTGTGAATGGTCTTTTGTCGATGTCACTGACGTGATGGGGGCACAATTTTTCCATTACTGCTACTGGACCTTCCGAACCTGATGTATAACAAAAATACTATTTTAACCCGTTCAGGGACAGTGGTTTCAACAGTGGACAACTTATCACGTTCAGGTTACAGGTTATCATTAATTATCAAATATGTGCTCTTAAAAATATTTCCTTTTTTTTATAATACATTTCTCAACACGTGGATAAAAGTTCCAACGACAAAATAACCACAGACGATGATTATTTTCTTTCCCCCAGTGCAAAGGGGCTCGCTTGCATAAAAATGACCATTCAAGGACGGCACAAACTGCTGAACAATTAACAAACGTGAAGCGCAAGAAGGCATTTTGTACTTTTCCGAACATGTGAGTATGATTGGCGTGCTGTGTTTGTCCTGCAAGCCATTCCAAGTTTGCGAAAAGGTGCTCGGGCTACTCGTGTTGTATTAGGAGACCTGGTGTAAGCACAACTAAGCCATCTAGTGGTTAATTGTGATATTGCAATGTAAAACTACAGTCAGCCCCAGCATGCTCATAGTTCAGCATCCACACGTTCCCAAATTAACGAATTGTTTTTAAATTTTTTTGGCATGGGGGTCAATAATCCACCCCCCCCCCACCACCACCATCCCTGTTGTTTTTTCTTCTTTCTTCTTTCTACCCACATTCTTCCTGCTGGAGGCTGTAAATTTCCCCAGTGTGGGACAAATAAAGGATATCTTATCTTTCTTTTTTTTCCAGGATTTATCTCCCCGTTTCCTTCCCTTCATTGTGGAAAATGTCTATTGTTAATTTTCCAGCGTTTTTTTTTGAAATTTTTTTTTTTTTTAGGGCTTCGAAAAAAAAAAAGTTGTCCATCCCCGCTCTATATGTGCCACTCTTCTCTCGTTTCCTGTCACTCAAGATCTGAGAACCACTGCATCCACAACCCTTCTCACTGTTGGAAAAAAAATAAGAAAAAAAAACCCTTTTGATGTTGAAGCTGAGATTTAGAGATGGATTGCCCTACATCACCCTGAGAGCTGTTTCTTTTCATTCCTTTGTTCGATCCGATGTTTGCATTTTCTGCAGGTATTCCGGCTTCTTCACACATAGCAAAAACAAGCACGTTAGGTTTTATTGAAGACTCGAAATTGTCCGTAAGTGCGAATCGCCAGCGTGTGTGGGCTGTTTATGGACAGGTTCCAGCACACCTGCGAGTCTGACGAGGGCAAACGCTGAAAAAAAATGGAAGGACCGGATATAGATGCTTGTTTGGCGTCTGCTATTTTCATATTTGATGAAGCAATTTCACAGTGCAGAGGTACCGGGTTCGATTCCAGCTCCGGCCTCCCTGTGTGGAGTTTGCATGTTCTCCCCGGGCCTGCGTGGGTTTTCTCCGGGTGCTCCGGTTTCCTCCCACATTCCAAAAACATGCATGGCAGGCTGATTGAACACTCTAAATTGTCCCTAGGTGTGAGTGTGAGCGTGGATGGTTGTTCGTCTCTGTGTGCCCTGCGATTGGCTGGCAACCGATTCAGGGTGTCCCCCGCCTACTGCCCGGAGACGGCTGGGATGGGCTCCAGCACCCCCCGCGACCCTAGTGAGGATCAAGCGGTACGGAAGATGAATGAATGAATTTGTTGAATTCTTGGACGATCGAACTGTCTGAGAGGTTTCGTCAAGCTCCGCCTCTTTCTTTACTCTACGGGAGCTGTGCAGCATTTGTGACCTCTTGACTATAACGAGTGACTAGATCAATTTCAGTTAGCATGGTTTGCTAAAAACTGATGGCTGTTGATTGTGTGATAATTTGTTTATGCCTCTAACGCTGCTTAGTTCGCATGCGGTTTTATTTATTGCGTCACTTTTTGGCTCCTGGTACCTTTAAAAAAAAGAGTTTGGAGATGATGGCACCACGCTCGCTGGTTTGTTGAAGTCTTAAAGGCTCGTTGTCAGGTCAGGGGCGCAGATTCTGACGTCAATGGCTGAGGATGACCATTTGTTTGTAAATCAATTTGCTACCGAACATTTTTGTTGATAAAATATTACGTGGCTACCCAACACTGAACGGTTTTAACACTTTGCAAGTCATTCAGTAAATATTCGGAGCGCTCAAATTTGGGGTCTGGGCTTTATTTTAGGAGTGCTTCAACAAAATGGGTAGACACGCCGGTGCTGGAACGGACTCATGCCATTTCTTGTCATTACGAGTGTAGTCAGGGGATGAATCAAAGTTCGACCTCAAATGTGACAAAATCGAAAGGAAACCTCATTTAATTCGTTTTTATGAGATGTTTGGGAGCCACTGGAAATTTTGCCTGATGGTTCACCCGCTGCTGCTGTGAGTGACGAATTTCTTTCATATGTGCTTGTGGCAGCTTCACAATTTGGCCAATTTGAACTTTTATTTTTATTAATTTTTGTTGGGGTGGGGTTGAGGCCCAATATTTGGCAGGATAATTTCCGATAACCGATTAATCGTCCAATTCACCCACTGCCGCTGTGATTGACAAATTTCTTTCATACGTGCTAGTTGCGATGTCACAATTTGGACCTGCCCGATTTGGGTTATTTATTTATTTATTTTTTAGGCTTGATATTTGGCAAGGGGCGGCCCGGTAGTCCAGTGGTTAGCACGTCGGCTTCACAGTGCAGAGGTACCGGGTTCGATTCCAGCTCCGGCCTCCCCGTGTGGAGTTTGCATGTTCTCCCCGGGCCTGCGTGGGTTTTCTCCGGGTGCTCCGGTTTCCTCCCACATTCCAAAAATATGCGTGGCAGGCTGATTGAACACTCTAAATTGTCCCTAGGTGTGAGTGTGAGTGCGAATGGTTCTTCGTCTCTGTGTGCCCTGCGATTGGCTGGCAACCGATTCAGGGTGTCCCCCGCCTACTGCCCGGAGACAGCTGGGATAGGCTCCAGCACCCCCCGCGACCCTAGTGAGGATCAAGCGGTTAGGAAGATGAATGAATGAATGAATGAATATTTGGCAAGATAAAATTCCGATAACCGATTAATCGGCCAATTCACCCACCATTGCTGTGAGTGGCAAAGTGTTTGCATATGTGCCTGTTGCGGTGTCACTATTAGGGCTTGACTGATTTGATTTTGATTTATTAAAAAAAAAATTTCTAGGCCCAATATTTGGCAGGGTAAAATTCCGATAAGCGATTAATTAATTAATAGTTTTGAATTAATTAAACTATTTGAATTAATTAATTCTAAACTATCTAAATACAAAAAAAAATCTATTTTTTTCCCCTGACTAGTTACAATTTAAAATATATGAAATACAAGCAGAACATATTGACTGTGAAACAATCCTTCGTCCTTAAGTATTTGTTTCGCAACAGAGAGAATTTTTTTTTTTTGGGACGGGGGGGATTTAAACATCGCCAATGTGGCCCGCCGATTAATCGTCTACGTCACAGCCGTCCGCCAGTGATCTTCCGTCTGGCCGCACTCGAACACACGGCGCAAACATGCACGCTCAGCCATGTGTCTGAATGAACGCAGTTCAATGGAGGGCTCCCGCGATTGATCACCCTCTCGGAGGTCAGCACAACGGGGAACATCCCTATCTAGAGCTCGATTGGAGCATGTAGGGGGGGTCTAGTATTTTTGAGTGAAAAAAAATCCAAGCCTCAGGTTGAGAATTACATGAAAGGTGGCCCACGTTCAAAAAATTCTGTCATAAATGGCCAGAGAGGAGCACTTAAAAGAGAATTTTTGAGACAAATTACTGTCCGTTTTATGTTCATTTTACCACTGCTCCCCACTGTTGGCCAATATTAGGCATTCATTATGCATTTGAACACCCACCAAGCCCACCCCTGCACCAATGTTGAGCACAGATGTGCTTGAAAAGGCACAGGGCCTTCTGTTATGCAACCTTGAGTCCATTTGGAAAAGCTTTACAGCCCGAGAATAACAAGTAGCGTTTTTTGCGTTGATTTCTGGATGCATGTTTGGAATATTTTAGGTGGGGTTTTAATATTCAATCCCCGCACCAGCTACTCGCTTTTGACAGCGAGTTGGCCTACATTTTTGTTATTTTTAGTCGTGTTTTTTTTTTGGTACTACTTGATTTGTCTGAATGCAAAAATACATTTTCTCAGAGTGGCATCGGTGTCGAAATACATTTTCCCACCTACTGTATATAAATTTTGATTGAATATGACGGGGTGGCGATTGTAATTGTTAACTGAAAGGAAACATCTTTTTGAAACACTTTAATTCAAAACAAAACATTCTATGGAAGTTATTTTTTTTTTAATGAACACATTTTCAAAAATGTAAGCATTCTGTCATATTCTCAGTCTTTTTATAGATGATTCAAGCAATGTTTTTATTAATGTTATTTAATTTATTAATGTTATTATTTAATTTATTAATGTCCTGATTTGATGTGTTTTTTTTTTTTAATGAACCCTTACATGCACCCTATAACCTGATCACATGTTAAGCTGTCCACTGTCGTAACCACTGTCCTTGAAAGGGTCGAATTCGAACGAATCAAACGTCAAAAACGGGCTCCTCATCTTGGATTGTCTGCAACTTTTGACGTAGTTGTTTTGAGAGCGCTTTCCTTCCGCAGTCGGGCAAATCAAACCTTTACACATCTTTTTATATGGCACCTTTCATACATGAAATGCAACACAAAGGACTTCACAAGACAAATGATAAAAGACACAAACACATCACAAAGACTCCCACGCACAATTTTTGCCCCCCAGAGACACACACCACCCGGGTGTGTTAAAAGTAGGTGCCATTTAAAAAAAAAAACATACAGTGAAATACTGCTGGGCTGCTGAGACATGGCGGAGCAAGAGTGTGCATATGCGGTCGACGTGCAGCCGCTTCAACCTACCGGAAGATTTTCCTTTTAAATCACTTTAAATTAAAAGAAAAAATATTTTATGTCTTGCTGTACACAAGCCAACCACAGAACCCGGATCGTTTGTCTTCTTTTGGGAAAGTTTGAAATCGTGTTGAAAACATGTTCTGTTGTACTAGCTAGCTTGCGCCAAGCCAATTCGACTGTTTATCCACAAAGCAAACATTTCCAGGTGCGGGGGGGTCACAAAGAGTGCATGTCACACGATGCTTTTTACGCCCTATAAACAGAGAGAGAGAGTTAATTTAAATAAATTCACATTAACTCATTCACTACCAGCCAATTCTAGACCAAGTCTGAAAAGACGTTTAAAAACGTCTTTGGGAGTGAATGAGTGAAGAAGCCCGATCCACATTAACAAATCATCGCTTCATTATTGTTGCAATTTGAGCTCTGACCTAGTAACTTTTGTCGGGGGCGACGTGACTCAGTTTCCCAACCCTGAGGTTGGCAGTTCGATCCCCGGCCATGTCGAAGTGTCCTTGAGCAAAATACTCATCAGGTGCTCCTGATGCTCTGTCAGCAGTAGAGGAGTATGAGTGTAAAGCGCTTTGAGTACCCGAAGTGGGAAAGCGCTATATAAGTGACAGCCTGTTGATGTTTACACCAGGGCACTGGGGATCGAACACCACCACCCCCCACCACTACTTCTGCCTCATCAAACGGTACAAAGGGCTCGCTGACAGAAGGACATAAAGCCCAGCAGGCAGCGGATGTAAAGTTAATTGACAACAAATGGGCGAATGACCAATCCTCCTTTGACATCTGTTTTAAGATGTTGTTTTTTGTTGTTGTTGTTGTTATTGTTGGTGTTTTTTTTTTTAATATTGAAAGCAACGATGCAGTCTTTGAACCGCGTCATTTCGCCTGAGTGAAGATGCAGCAATGCCAAAATGAAGACGACAATGATGATGATGATGATAATAATAATAATGAAATGCGCGTGCAGATGTCTCATACACTCTTTCCAGTTGCCCGCAGCCCATCCTGATGAGATATTCTTCGGTAAGGATGGAAAATAAATCCAAATTTAATCATGATTTCAATTTTGGCTTCTCACAATCATGACAACAGTAGCGAAATGCAGGGTGTGTTGCAAGTTCTTGCGTGGTGAACGCACCCTGAATGCGTGTGTAGTTGCCGTGTGACGTGTGTTTATTTTGCCCTTCATCCTGCTTTAGGCTGTTTAATGACATCCCAGGTGGAGTTAAATATAAGAATAACAAAAAGTATTTCACATTCTGTATATTTAATTACACGACATACGATGTTTCAGAAACATTGGCCGTGCTAACGCTAGCAGTGAAGGTAAAATCCAATTGACACGCTTTTCGAAAATTAGCATCAAGTTCCGGGAGTGATATTCCTTCAAATTATGAATATTTACACACAAACGCTGTGTAAACACATACACACAGGTAATTTAGCAACAACGAAAGGCATATTTTCTTCCTCATCTGTGAAAAAACCTAATTTGCAACTTTCATCTTCCTCCTGTCTCGATCCAAGTGTGTACTCCCTGCATTCACAGCACCACACTGCCCCTTAGAGGCCTATTTGCACACCGCAGTTTCTTGCGAAGACGGTACTGTAGTTGCATTTTTGCTGCTAATTTTATTTATTTTTTAATTGTTCTGTCAAGATATACTGTATTTCAAGTAGATTTTTGGCAGTTGAATAAATGACGTTTAGAGACCGGTGCATAATCATGTTTATTAATCGTATCAATCAAAATAACTGTGCTCTTTTTTTTTTTGTCATAGTAGCCACTTCTGCTCCCTCGGTAGCCTTCCTCCTGTGCCTCGGCCTCATCTACGCTCACACGGGACAGAATAAGAACATCATGAGTGTCTTTTTTTTATTCAAGCCATCACTCTGTCAGTGCGGCAGTATTCGGGACCATTGAAACACGCCGCTCCGGGGTTGTTTGTCAGCTTGCATCTGCGGCAGATTGAAATGGAATTCATTGCCAGTGGTGGGAAGTAGATTTTTCATGGAGAGTGGTACCTTGACTTACAATTTTTTTTCCCTTTGTGTCAAGAGCTAAAATTTGACTCATGACGAACCAGCCAAACACAAATACAAAATGAAAATAGTTGCAAGGAGCACGGAAAAGACTAAAAACTAAGAATTTGGCACTGCTTTAAAATTTCATCCACGTTAACTGTCCCCTGCTCGGCTTTATCTGTCAAAGTAGTGTAAATTTGCGCAGATTGCTCATTTAAAAGAGCTTCAATCATCCACAGATGATTTTCTCTGGGATTTATTTAATGATGACGCTTTTTTTTTACATTTTCTCTTTTTATTTTAAAAGTTTGACAAAAAGTTTTGACCCCGTGCCTGTTATTTTTTAATTTCAGGTGAAATACAGAGCGCAGCGCAACATGACCCGCCAGGCTGTGCTCAAGATGGTGGCGGTGTGGGCGCTGGCTTTCCTTCTCTACGGCCCCGCCATCATTTTCTGGGAGGCGGCGGTAGGCTACAGCGTGGTGCCAGCGCACGAGTGCTACGCCGAGTTCTATTTTACCTGGTACTTCCTTCTGTGCGCCTCCACCTTCGAGTTCTTCACCCCCTTCGTGTCGGTGGCCTTCTTCAACCTTAGCATCTACCTGAACATCCACCGGCGCTATAAGAACGCGGGCGCCGGCCCCGATGAGGCCCCGCCCCCACGGCCGGCGAAGAAGCAGCGGGACGGCGCGGCGGCGTGGTCCGTCTTCTTCGTCAAGACGCGCAAGGTAATTCGCGAAACTCTTTCTTCTTGGTACCAGGGCAGTGTTGAAAATCGCTGCCGGACCACAACGGTCTCGAAAGTGGCAGCCCAGGTTAGCAAAAATTTGTGTATTGTGGTAATTGATGCCCATTGTAAATGTCGTGCTTGGAACAGTGGCGGTTCTAGATCAGTTTCAATGAGGGGGCCTGGCTGGGGCCAGGGGTTTTGATAGAGGGCCGCATTCAACCCAGGGCAAAAAAAGACAGATTCGAAATCTTTTTATTTAATCAAACTTTGAAACCATTGCAGTCATAACATTACAGTGATGAGAAAAAAGACACTTGGTGGGTTACCAAATCTTGAAAAAGTGGGCATGAACTGCCAATCTGCATTTTCTGTGAAAAACAAAAACCTTGAGGTCCAGTGTTTTTTTTTTTTATTCTTTAAACGTTTGGCAATTGACAAGGCCAAGCTTGTTGTAGTAAATGAAAACTAATGAAAAAAGTTGGAATTTTTGGAATTTTTATTCCAAAAATAAAATAAAAATGAGTTCAAAGATAATTATCTCCATGAGCTGTCACCTTACCATGTCCCAATTATCCCAGGAGCTAAGTTATCTGGGGCTTTATTATTATTTTTTTTAAAGCTTAAAAGTTTTGAAGTTCATCCAAACTTTCCTTGTTTGTGCTTGGGTGGAGGATAATTGAACCATGAGCCACTATGCTCGCGCTATGTTCCTATGACGGATGCTAACGTCGATGCTCTAATTTTGTACTGCACTCTGCATTTTTCAGGCCCTGAAAAATGTACGAATTTGGACCATAACGGCCATTTTTAGGTTTAGAAAAAAACAACAATCATTTTAAGCCGGTTGCTTTTGAGGCCTGGAAAAAAAGTACTTTGATGAAACGGACAATCGAGTTATTGTTCGTTAAATCGAAGTTCCGCTGTCATCGATTGAAAATGGAAAGCTCGACTAATCCACCGACTGCAATCGTTTTTGGATTTTGCGTGCCCTCAAGGGTGCCTTTAACCCTTTCATGCACCCCGTAACAGCTGTCTATTGGAGTAACTACCTTAAAGGGTTAAATAAAATGCGTAACTAATTGTTATGACTGTTGTGAAGGTGTCTTGCAGCGAGCCCACCGCCATCTCAGCCGTCATCGAGGACGATGACGGGGTCTTGCCTATCTCCTGCGCCCACCTCGACGCCAGTCACATCCTGGCGCACCGGGAAAAGTTCTCACCGGGCGGGAGGAACTCACGGCCGTTCCAGCCCTCGCCGGCGGTGTCGGCGCCGAGTCGCAGGGTGCCGGGATCCCGCCTTTCCCGAGACATCAAGATCGCCAAGTCGCTGGCCGTCATCGTTTGCATTTTCGGCATCTGCTGGGCGCCTTACACGCTGCTGATGATCATCCGCGCCGCCTGCAGCGGCACGTGCATGGCCAAGTACTGGTACGACATAACGTTCTGGCTCCTGTGGCTCAATTCGGCTATCAACCCGTTCCTGTACCCGCTGTGCCATAGCAGCTTCCGAAGGGCTTTCTCGAAGATCCTGTGTCCCAAGAGACAATCGGTCCGGCCTCAGGTGGTGGAGGTGCAGTCGTGTTAAAGCGAAACACTTGAACCAATGCAAAAACTGCCAAACTGTGTACAAAAAATAAAATGAAATATAACTCCACTTCCTTGTTCTTCCATTCCAAAAGTCCAAAATAAGAAAAAGAGAGTTTGTGAAGATGCTCAAAGTACATAAAGATAGAATCATGAGAGCGAAGACCTCCGCCAAGGCCGGACAATCGAAAAAAAATGCCCCCACCCAAAAAAAACTCACTTATTTGCAGTACCCATTGGGTGAGCTCGCATTCGGGTCAACAGACTACATGCAGTGAAACCTTGAACACAAAAAACCTTTACATCATACGAGCTGAATCCAGCTAGCAACATTTTTTATGCTGTACATTGTTATATAACTTTTTATTTTGTTAAAATGGATGTATTTCATATTTTCTCATAATAGAAAATAGCGGAAAAACTGTGCTCGTAAATCTGTTTCAGAGTCAAATGATTGCCACCATAACAATATTACAAAAGTATTTTGTATGTTTTTTTTAAACTATTGAAAATATTTGTGTTTAATATTTTTTAATTCAAGTTTAATCAAATCGAATACCAATTCATGACAGTAGCATACCAATACTTAGTCAATATTTCTACACATTGAGCCAAAGAAAAGTTAAAAAAAGACTAATAAATAATTATTATAACTAAATAATAAAAAATATTTGAATTGATTTTTTTTATCAATTAAAAGCCTAACCCTAATACGAAACTCCACTTTAAAACCCTAACACCGGTTTGAAATGCTAAACAGAAACCCTAACCCTATTTTTAAACCCTAATTTTAACCCCGAACCCTAGTTTGAAACCCTACTTTGAATATCTAACCCAAATTTGAATCCCTAACATTAGTTTGTAACTGCAATTTGAAACCCTAACACTACATACAGTCCAAACCAAAACCTAATATGAAATCCTACTTTGAAACCCTAATTTGAAATACTAATCCTTGTATCAAACCCTACTTTGAAACCCTTAACCTCATGTGAAACCTGACTTTGAAACTCTAAACCAATTTAGAAACCCAAACCCTAATACAAAACCCTACTTCGAAACCCTAACCCTCGTTTGAAACGCTCCTTTGAAACCTTAACCCTAATCTGAAACCCTAATTTGAAGACCTTGGCTTCATTTGAAACCCACACCCTCGTTTGAAACCTAAATTTGAAAGCCTGATCCTAGTTTGAAACCCTACTTTTGAAACCCTAACCCTAATTTGAAACACTCCTTTGAAACCTTAACCCTAATCTGAAACCCTAATTTGAAGACCTTGGCTTCATTTGAAACCCCAACCCTCGATTGACACCTAAATTTGAAACTCTGATCCTAGTTTGAAACCCCACTTTTGAAACCCTAACCCTAATATGAAAGTTGAATTTGAAACCCTAACCCTAGTTTGAAACGCTCCTTTGAAACCTTTACCCTAATCTGAAACCCTAATTTGAAGACCATGGCTTCATTTGAACCCCCCACCCTCGTTTGAAACCTAAATTTGAAACCCTGATCCTAGTTTGAAACTGTACTTTTGAAACCCTAACCCTAATTTGAAACGCTCCTTTGAAACCTTAACCCTAATCTGAAACCCTAATTTGAAATTCTTGGCTTCATTTGAAACCCTAACCCTAGTAGAATCCTTAACGTGAAACCCCAACCGTAGTTTAAACCTTACTTTGAAATGCTAACCCTACTTTGAGTTCCTAACCCTTGTTTGAAACCCTACTTTGAAACCTTAACCCTGTGAAACCCTTATGAAACCTGAACTCTGAATAGCAAAGAGATCTGGCTGCAAGGTAGATGAGACTTTCCCCATTGATTTATAAAACACAGCATTGCAATGTTAAATTGAACACTACATCGGCCATATTGTACTGTACCGTGTCGCAATAAGATTTATTGCCTGATTGCCTGCTCTATGGTTATCAGCACATTTTTCCCTCCTTACACTCCCTTCACAAAAAAACAAAACAAAAAAAAAGCCAAAGAAAAATCAACGCACACTTGCGATGTTAATCCTTTCAAGGCCTGTGTATACGAAGTCTCATGGGATTGGCTGACTTGTAGAGGCGAAAGATTTGGAATGTTGAGGTTCCACTGAAATTTGGAGCAAATTACCCCCCGTGAAAGAAAATGCTGATCACTTGGCAGCTGGGCTGGGTGAAGATGCGTCATTTTCAAGCCACCGTTGGACAATGCGGAAGTACTATCATACCAAAAGTGTTGGCACAGATGAGCATTAGCATCTCCCAAAAGTCAACGTTTGGCAAAATATCAGCTGCTTGCGCCACATGCACAGATCGTACACACTAATTGGCAAGTGTGAAGCGCTGCCTCTGTAAGTGAAAATACAATCCACAGTTTCATGGTTTTGTTTTATAAAAATGTGAAAAAACCCCACTGTACTTTGATCCTTGAACCTTTTTTCCTCCTTCACTAACTTTTATAAAAAAATAAAATAAAATCTTCTCCACACAACCACCTTGGCGGAGGTAGCAGCTCGCGACTCTTATGGTACCTTAAAAAAAAAAAAAGGAAAAAACGAATGACAAAAAAAAAGATACAATCGCTCCAAATGAAAAGCACAGATTCTCTGTGAGATGTTCATGTCCACGTGGAAATGCATGCGATCGTTCACAGACAATCTCTCTGCAGTGACGTGCTTTAAGCCTTCCAGCCACTGTGTGTGTGTGTGTGCGTGCGTGCGTGTGTCCTTTTTGTGTGCTGATGATGACAATATTTCATCCCGAGATGTTTCATGATACCTTTTACTATCATCCCCAACAACAAAATGTCCTTTCCCAAGCAGAGGGGGCCATTAGGAGAACGCGTGACTTTTACGTTTCGAAAAGATAGCAAACCCCGAAGCTCGTCGCCTCGCAGCAATATAGTGACAAATGGGGAGTCGTTAACTTTGAGGACACCTAAAAGGAAGTGAAGAACTCGCATTTATTTACCCAACACTGAATGTCATTTTGTTTTGATATCATTGATGTGAAAAGTTGGCTTAATAGGTGAAACCTGCCAACTCTAAAAATCTGCACTCGACGTCCCTCTAGTCGACGCTCCGAAATGTACAGCACAACAAGCAGTTTTGTACAAAAAAATATATACATCTATGCCAACTCTGTGTTAATATAGTTGTGTGTTCTTTCGATGCAGTATTTACAACTATTCAAAGACTGATTTGTACCCTCCCGAAAAAAAAAAAAAAAAAATAGCACTTGACAACTTTGTAACTTGGCGATGAATGTGTGTCGGTGTGAGTAGCCAAAGAAAAAAGATTTAAATAAAGACTGACTAAGAATGAACAACTTCAATGAGTACATTTTTCTTGTTCACACGTCGTTATTTACGTGAAGTAGAGGGCTGGCATCCAGCAAGCTAGCTAGATTAGCTAAGCATTTAACTCCACTTTATTTTTAGAGCGCTTGAAAAAAACAACCACACGTACACACGCAAGTGTTGCACATCAAGTAAACATCTGACATCAAAAAACATTTAAGACAATGAGCTAACATAAAGTAGTAGAGAAGTAGAGGGCTGGCATCCAGCAAGCTAGCTAGATTAGCTTAGCATTTAACTCCACTTTATTTTTAGAGCGCCTGAAAAAAACAACCACAGGTACACACGCAGGTGTTACACGTAAAGTAAAAATCTGACATCAAAAAACATTTAAGACAATAAGCTAACATAAAGTAGTAGAGAAGTAGAGGCTGTTATCCAGCAAGCTAGCTAGATTAGCTTAGCATTTAACTCAACTTTATTTTTAGAGCGCTTGAAAAAAACAACCACAGGTACATACGCAAGTGTTACACGTAAAGTAAAAATCTGACATCAAAAAACATTTAAGACAATAAGCTAACATAAAGTAGAGAAGTAGAGGGCTGGCATCCAGCAAGCTAGCTAGATTAGCTTAGCATTTAACTCCACTTTATTTTTAGAGCGCTTGAAAAAAACAACCACAGGTACACACGCAAGTGTTACACACCAAGTAAACATCTGACATCAAAAAACATTTAAGACAATAAGCTAACATAAAGTAGTAGAGAAGTAGAGGGCTGGCATCCAGCAAGCTAGCTAGATTAGCTTAGCATTTAACTCCACTTTATTTTTAGAGCGCTTGAAAAAAACAACCACAGGTACACACGCAAGTGTTACACGTAAAGTAAAAATTTGACATCAAAAAACATTTAAGACAATAAGCTAACATAAAAACTGTAAACACAATAAGAGATGGACTACTTTAGCATTATTATGCATTGACCTAAAGTCCAACTCCCCTTTTGAATCTGACCACAAAATAAATGTGTTTGTTTCAAAAAAATAAAATGAAAAGATTTCAAAGAGTACATTTGATTTTAAAAGACACGCTGCTTAACTGTCTGTAATTTACATTCCATCGGGAAGACTAGGTAGCTTAGTTTACCATTAAGCTAACCTCCATTTTTTGTTTTGAATTGCCCCAAAGTAAACATTTGTCAAAGACATTAAAAATAGTTCACAATTTTGTCTTGCTGTCATGATTCACGTTCGACAGAAAGCAAACCCACGCAGGCACAGGGAGAATATACAAACTCCAAACAGGAAGGCCGCAGCCGGAATCAAACCCCCGCACCTCTGCGCAGTGAGGCAGACACGCTAACCACTGACCAAATTTTACTTCATCAAAATAAAAAAAAGTTTGAAATGGTTGTTTGAGAGTTTGCACAACAACAACAAAAACTGCACTGGAGAAGTTCCAAACCAACTCACTGAGCTGTTTAAAATGTCTTTCTCAGCTTTGAGTGTTGTTGTTATTCCGCCGTTGACCCCATTTAGCAGTCGTCCTGTTTTTTTTTTTCCCCCCTCACTGAATATGTGCAAACACTTTGAGAGGCTGCAAAACAAGCACTCAAAGGCGTAAATGCTCTCACTCAACATGTGAGTGAGGTACTCGGGGGACAGCCTGCCAAAAGCCATACTGTAAAGAGGCTCGTTCGCTCCAGTCGGATGCGAGGCCGGCACACACATACCTGCCGGCAAAACAAACGTGCCAAAGTCAATTCGAAAGCATTTCTTAAAAGGTCGGCGGAGGATACGATGAATAGACTGCGGCGAAGGTGACTTGCGTCGAGACGCAGCTGGACTTGCGAATAGAAAACAAATTGCTTGCTGCCAGGAATGACATTGTTTCAATGTGCACTGGGAGAGCCACGAGGTGATAGTCTGAGCCGTTCGAAAAAGGAAATTACAAGCGGTTCGCAGTAACTCATCAACATCGCCTTGGGATTAAATGCCAGGTGACGGCGGCAGAATTGTCCTGTTGAAACAATTTCCACCCAAACACAAAGCACACATGAGATCACTTTTAGTGTAATTGTTTGTGGAACCCGTGATGGGTAAAAATCTTGAAATGTCCCTCCAAAAAAAAAAAAAAAAAACATTAAACCATAGTATTTCACACTGGTTTGAACTATTCTAGTCTGCATTGTTTGTTCCCTAAAAAGAAAAACGCTTGATGTGATTTTGATTTTCCCAAGAATGAGAAACTTTTGATGGTGCAATTTTCTAAAAAAGAAGACAAACTATTGATGTTGCACTTGACTAAAAAGAACATTTTTAATGTTGCTTTTTCCTCAAAAGAAGACCAACTAGCGATGTTGAATTTTTCTTCACCAAAAACAACAACAACAAAACAATGCTGTTTTGTACTTAAAAGAAGTTCAACCGTTGGAGTTGGACTTTCCGAAAAAGAAAACAAAACAGATTTTCTGAAAAAGAAAATAAAGTTCTCGTAGCATGTTCCCGAAATCACGTTACTATGAAAAATTAAAACGACTGATGTTACATTTTCCAAAAACGAAGACAAGTGAAGCCGCACTTTCCCAAAAAGAATACAAACTGTTCATGATGGACTTTCCTAAAAGGAAAAAAAAGCTAACTATTCCTGCTGCACTCCTCTAAAATGAAGACAAACTTTTGAGGTATAACTTTCCTAAAAAGAAGACAAACTAATGTCATTGAAATTTTTGCAAAAAGATTGACGGATGCAATTATAATCAAGATGAAAAACCAAGGCGGCCCAGTAGTCCAGTGGTTAGCACGTCGGCTTCACAGTGCAGAGGTACCGGGTTCGATTCCAGCTCCGGCCTCCCTGTGTGGAGTTTGTTTGCATGTTCTCCCTGGGCCTGCGTGGGTTTTCTCCGGGTGCTCCGGTTTCCTCCCACATTCCAAAAACATGCGTGGCAGGCTGATTGGACACTCTAAATTGTCCCTAGTTGTGAGTGTGAGTGCGGATGGTTGTTCGTTTCTGTGTGCCCTGTGATTGGCTGGCAAGCGGTTCAGGGTGTCCCCCGCCTGCTGCCCGATGACTGCTGGGATAGGCTCCAGCACCCCCCGCGACCCTAGTGAGGATCAAGCGGCTCGGAAGATGAATGAATGAATGAATGAATGAAAAACCTAATATGGACCCTGTACTTCCCCAAAAAGAAAACCTGCAATTCATGTCTTAATAAGCTGCAAAATTTGCTCAAAAAAAAAGAAGACAATTTTTGGAAGTGCACTTCCTTTCAATAATAACAAATCTATTAAGGTTCCACTTTCCTAAAAAGAAAAAAAAACATATTACATAGCTCTAAATATTTTGTTTATTTTCAATTTTTTTTGCCTGTTAAAATGTTACTTAGATCGGGGAAAAAAAATGTTCCTTCGAACTTTTTATTGAATGAAGGGTGTATGAGGATTGATGTCACCTCCTTTGTCACATTTGTCTCGATTGCCTTGTTGCCTTGGGAATGATGATGAGTGCTGGCAGACAGACGTGATCATTCTGAAATCACCTCTCTTAAAAAAGATCCATACACTGGTGCGTCCTTGGGACAGTGATGAAATAATAATTCAAAAAATAAAATAAAAAAAACAACACTATTATGGAGCGAGAGGTCAAAGCAGCCATTGTCCACATCATTGCACTTTTCTCCCTCTCCCCTTGTGTCCTTTCGAGCAATACTTTGTAATTTGACCTTAAAATGGCAGCTTCAAAATCATTTGGCTGTCTCGGTGATTGGTAATAAGGACAATACCTTTGCTGTGGTTGCCATGGCGACCCCGCATCAGCACCACACACAGCTCTCATGTTGCGGTAGCGCTGGCTTGTGTTTTTTTTTTAGGGGGGGTGCCAGAGTTGTCTGTCCAATGTTGCACGACAAATTGAGGTTGTCAGGACGAAACTATATTTTATGGACCTTAATGTTTGTTTATATCTATCTACCCGTAAATGGAAAAACTCATGATCCAAAGCATACCACATCATATGTCAACCATTAATCCACCCATCCATTGAATGGAAAAAGCTCATGATCATGAAATCATGCTTTTCATGAAATCATGAAAAGCATATGCTCTGCCCCCCCCCCCGGTGGCCCCGCCCCCCCGCGCCCCGCCCCCACAAAAAATTGGTTCATTTTCATTTTGGGTAGTTCTTCCAGCCGACTCCCCATTACGCATTTTGCAGATCCTTCGCCCCAGAATATTATTTTTACCCACCGCCTCGCGCCCACCCCCCCCTGCTGAGTTTAAAAGAAATCATTCAAACTTTGATCAACGAGCTCAGCTGGCAGTGACAGCGATGGCAAATCGCCCGCTAGCTTTGATGCCGCGTTGCGAGGAAATGACAACCACGTCCGACACGAGCGTTCTCGAGCGCGCCGTAGCGAAACCAGGAAGAAATACGGAAACGTGAAAGCGGCGACAGATGTGAACGCGGAGATGCGCGTCCCATCCGAAAAACGATTTGTATGCCGCGCAAGAAGGGAAGCATTGCCGCAAGGAGTGAAGCAATTTATTCGAGATACAAAGTGACATGGATGATTCCCCTCGGAGTTCAGTAATTAGCGGCGGCGGGGAGTTAACGAACTACAATACTTTCTCACTGTCCTTCACTCGGTGGCTGCCTGACCTTTTCTTCACGTATTTCCAGTCGTTTGGAAGATTGTGATTGATATTGAAAGACCAAATGCTCCTTTCACCGGGAAAAAAAAACACACAAAAAAGTTTGTAGCCTTTTGCGTTCTTTACACACAAAAGATGCTCAACTGTTTTTTGAAACGACTCGCAGGGTACACTTTTAAAAGTGCTGGATCAAAAATAACCCAATTTTTTTTTCATTCATTCATCTTCCAAGCCGCTTGATCCTCACTAGGGTCGCGGGGGGTGCTGGAGCCTATCCCAGCTGTCTCCGAGCAGTAGGCGGGGGACACCCTGAATCGGTTGCCAGCCAATCGCAGGGCACACAGAAACGAACAACCATTCGCACTCACACTCACACTTTAGAGCGTCCAATCAGCCTGCCATGCACGTTTTTGGAAAGTGGGAGGAAACCGGAGCACCCGGAGAAAACCCACGCAGGCCCGGGGAGAACATGCAAACTCCACACAGGGAGGCCGGAACTGGAATCGAACCCGGTACCTCTGCACTGTGAAGCCGACGTGCTAACCACTGGACTACCGAGCCGCCCAAAATAACCCAATTTGATTTAAAAAAATAGACCAACTGGTTTTGTTTCAAAACAACCCATTTTGGGGGTTGTTTTTACAAAAGTTGGGCCAAATTAAGTAGCAGGTCAATCCAATTTCTGACCAAAATTGGGTCAATTTTGACCCAGCAGTTTGTGTAATCTCTAAAAAAAAAAAGCTGGGTCAAAAATTGGGTAAAAAAAGGGGCCTAACCCAACTTTTTGCATCACTTGTAAAACCCCACAAAGCCAAAACCAAAAAAAAGTTTTTAACCAAAAAATATATATATATAAAAAAATAACATTGGGTTGTTTGGGACAAAAGCACCACAAAAATGAGATTATTTTGTGGGTTATTCATTTGATGCCACAATAACCCATGAAATAACCCCAAAGCTTGTGTTGGGCTCTTTTTGACCCAATTTGGTTTACTTCTGACTCGCTTAGCTGTGGATTTCGAAGAGATTGGGTTGCTTCTACCAAATTATTTTGACACAGCAGATTGGCATGAATATTTTGGCAGAGTGAAGAGTCATTTTGGACAGTTTACAAGATGATTTACCTCTTGTTGGATCAAAATCTTGACCCAATGCCATGGGTCAAATCCTCAACCTAATGCGTTGGGTATAAATAACCCAGCATTGACCCTTTTGGACCCAGTCCTGGGTCACATATGTCACCAACCTCAGCACATGACAAAACCGTCCGAAATGACGACCATCTTCACCCCATTCAAATCCATTCAACCAAATAATCAACCCGACCTTGGGTTGCGCTCCAAATCCAAAGTCTCCCAGCGAGTAGATCGGGAAAAAAAAACAACCCCATATTTTTTCACGTGTGCCCTGCATTGCTAGATTTGACAGATGTTTAAAATAAAGTCAAATCCGAGGAAAAGTTCTTCTAAGATGGCAGCCGGAGGAAGTAACCGTTGCCGTGTGAACCACCAACATATAAACGCCACAGATTTTATTGCAGCCATAAAACCAAAAATGATTACTGCACAATGGCAAAAAAAAAAATTAAATAACAAAAGTCTCGCACTGCACTTCTCAGTGTCGGAATTACAATAAATATCGAAGGCCACAAATATGAAACGGTCAAATAAAAGATTAAAGGACTTTACATCCACCCAGATTTCACAAAGGATTTGTCATGGGAGAGTCTGCCTTCTTTTTAAGGCCAAGAAGCCAATCTTTAGTTGGATCCTTCGCATCTCGGCTGAAATCGTTTTACTCTGGAAGTTTTATATAAATCACAGCAGGAAATACTCAGATAGAATCTTCACCTATTTGACACTTCCTACCGTCTCACTCCACGGTATTTGCAGACCGAAAACATCACTCCTGCCAACTCCTTGCTGACAGTGCAGCCTTGCTGGGACACGGAGGCCCCTCGAAAATGGCTTTGCTAGCGACAGCGAGTGACAGGGTGAAGGACAAAAGCTGCCTTTTTTTTTTCTCGCCGGCAACATAATTATTTTGGAGGTAAAAAAGACTTTTTGCAGCTGAGCTTGCTGTTTTTTTTTTTCACGGTTGTTGTTTTGTTCTCCACTGGAAGTCACTTTGCAGTCAGAAGACAATTTATGGAGGATAAAGTTAAATGGGAAAAGCGCTCCGCCTACTGCAATTCTCCCAATACTCTTGTCACGCTTTACCTAGTGATCCCATTCCCAAAATTCAGATTGAAGCCAGGCGGTGACATGAATAATAAGTGATGACAATCAGAGGACCAACAAAGCCTCACGGTCGAATACTGCTTCCATTATCCGTGGACTTCTTATTGAATTTTCCTTCCATTTATCCCATTTCACACCACATTTGCCGGAAATGTTGCTGGCATTGGTCATCAACCCAAGGAAATGGTGCTTTTTTTTTGCTCTGATGTTGATTATTTCAAATCAGAATTGATTCATCTCAAAGCAATGGAGTCAAAATGGAGGAGCACGCGACAAGGCTGGAGAGGCGCTGCTGACCACGTAGAGCAGGGGTCTCCAACGTGGTGCCCGCGAGCACCAGGTAGCCCGTGAGGACCACACCAGTAGCCCGCCAGTGCTAGGATTGTGATTTGCTCGTAGAAATTATGGTTTAAAAATGCAAACATGGGCAGTATTATAGATTCTATAGCTACCTATTTAGCTATCTAACTAGCTAGCTACAGTATACATCTAGCTAGCTAATGTTCTAATATTATTAAATGTAATTTGTACAAATGTTATTTCAGACGTGTATCAATTTGGTAGCCCTTCACACAATCAGGACACATGAAGTAGCTCTCACTCTCAAAAAGTTTGGTGACCCCTGACGTAGAGTAAGGCGCTTTTAGCCGAAAAAAATGACCATGTATAGTAAGCCGTTTTGAGTCGAAAAGATCGACCATGTAAAGAAAGGCATTTTAACCCGAAAAAAACAACCATGTATAGTAAGGCGTTTTTAGCTGAAAAGAAACGACCATGTATAGTAAGGCGTTTTTTAGCCAAAAAAAAACAACAACCGTGTGCAGTAAGGCGTTTTTAGCCGAAAAAAATGACCACGTGTACTTTGGCTGAGAAGGCCTTACTATACATGGTACTTTTTTTTCGATAAAAACGCCTTACTATCCATGGTCTGTTTTTTTTCGGCTAAAAACGCCTTACTATACATGTTTGTTTTTTTCGGCTAAAAGTGCCTTACTATACATGGTCGTTTTTTTCGGCTAAATACGCCTTACTAAACATGGTCGTTTTTTTTCGCCTAATAAGGGCTCACTATACATGGTCATGTTTTCGGCTAAAAGCGCCTTACTATATGTGGTCGGTTTTTTTGGCTAAAAACACCTTACTACACATGGTTGTTTTTTTTCATTGAAAAACGCCTTACTATATATGGTCTTTTTTTTTGTTTAAAATGCCTTACTATTCATGGTCGTTTTTTTTGTCGCTAAAAACGCCTTACTATACATGGTCGTTTTTTTCCGGCTAAAAACGCCTTTCTGTACATGGTTGTTTTTTTCAGCTACGCCTTACTAGACATGGTCGGGGGGGGGGGGGGGGGTTCGGCTAAAAACGCCTTACTTTACATCACTGGTGTCAATTTCATTTCACATGGTGGGCCACATACGGCCTCGGTAGATGTCAAGTGGGCCGGACCATTAAAATGAAAACCATACTTTGCTATAAACAACCAAAACAACATGTCTTTCCTTTGCTTTGTTATAAAAAAAAAACACAAGAACATTTTGAAAATGTTGAAATTTAATGAACACATCTTTTACAAAACATTTCATGAAGCACCTTACATTTCCTTCAACAAATGTGCAATTTACTTTTATCATTCACATACATGCATTGCAACTGATCACATTGATTGTACAGACTATAACAAGTAATTGGTATTGAAAAAATATAGTAATGCACTTTATGATTAAACAAGATTTATAAAGAAAGGAAGTTTTAAACCATTTACACGTGCATATAAAGAGAGTGCTATTAAATATGTAAATGTGAAAGTGTTATTGATAGCGTCTGCAGTCATTGGTCTGTCTCAGTGATGGACTGAGGCTGCTGTTGTCTTCTTCTCTGGTCAAAACAGTATCTCCTAGTGGATATTCAATGAATTGCACCTTATTCAAAAATTTTAATTTGTCTTTTATGGATTTTTTTTTCTTATCCTGCGGGCCTGATTGAACCTTGCGCGTGTGTTTTTGTGTGTGTGTGTGTGTGATGAATGGAATTCCACATCGGTGTGCAATTGTCAAACAAGGCTGTGTGTTGAAAAAATACATCTGAAACTGCATTTAAGGGTGGCTCAATACTGGCTGGCCATATACGGTCTGGAGTTGTAAATTGATTTCTGGCCCAAATACTTCACTCCACAAGTGGCCCTCATCTGGTTTGCCAGAGTCAAGCCAGTGCCTCCTTTGCCACTCCTGGGCCATGTTCGGCCCACATGCATTATGCCAGTGCCGACTCAAGACCAGTTGTGCCAGCTTCATGCCGAATCCGGGCCAGATGCCTTTGCTGACTGGGAGGCTAGCCTGGGAAAAGTCAACGTTAGGTCAAAATTGCACGATAACAGCAATTACGCCGCACAAAAGTGATGGATAGAAAAAAAAAAGCAACAACATAAAAACGCATCAAAAAAAAAAAAACACTGCATGGCGGACTGGGGTTGATGAATTGTTTTGTAGACACTCAGATGTAATGATCCAGTGTAACTAATTGTGCGTGAGTGGAAAAACAATGTCCACAAAACACATTTTTGCTGTTTTTTTTGGGGGGGGGGGGGGAATTTGTCTCTACTCCATACTTGTCACTCATGAGACATTTTTGTTTATTTGATTGGTATTTGAAGCTTGATTACTTTTGACCTCATTTTGTATCTTAATTTGGCAGCAGGAAGACAAGCAACCAGATGATAAATAAGAACTCAGTCTCAGGAGTATATAGATGCCTAATTGGCCGCTATGAATATGCAAATGACATTTTGGGATGTGAAGAGGGGGTTTGGGGGGGGGGGGGCACAACGCACGCTTTTAGCATTGACCTTGTTTGTCCTCAAAATGGATGACAGGAAAGAGACACCAATTGTGGCTCATTTAAATCAGGATCTCGTCATTATTGCAGCATTTTATGGAATTCAGATTGACTTTAAAGGTGGGGGGGGGGGGGGAGCAGCAACGTTCTGAACTCCTGTTTCAACTCTTAATCAAAATGATGCTGACTAGGCAAGTTGAGTTGTAACTCAACTTCCCATAGCTGATGTCACGTTGAGAAATATGCTCACTTGGTGCCCGAGGGATGTTTTATTGTGAGTTTAAGAGGTTTTTGGTCATATTTGGCATGTGAGGGGGTTTTTTTTTGGTGTATAATTGAGTTTTTTAGACAAGTGATCGAAGTTTGGGGAGGTGTGGGAGTGTGCGTAGTTTTTCAAGGGTAAAAGTTTGGGGGCGTGAAAGAGGTTTTACGGTGAGTTGGAGGGTTTTTTTAGGCGAGTGAGAAAGATTATGCGCTGGATTTTTAATGTGTGAGAGTTTTTTTGTTGGGTGTGAGAAGACTTTTCGGGGGGTGTCTTTTGGGTGAGTGTGGGTGTTTTTCTTTGGGTATTTTAATTTTTTTTGGGTGTCAAAGAGGTTTAATGGTGAGTGAGAGTTTTTTTGTGTGACTGTGAGAGTTTTTAGTGGGAGATTGCATGATGCCTGTCAGACTTTTTTGTTGCATGTGAGTTTTTGGGTGGTGTTTTAGAGCATGAGAGGTTTTTGTATCAGTGAGGTTTGAAGGAATGTGTTGTTTTATTGTGTGATGTTTTTTTATATAACTGTCAGGGTTTTTGTAGTGCACGTATTTTGTTGTTGTTATTGAATGAGAGGTTTTAGGTGTGAGATTTTGTTTGATTTGTGCTAGGCTTTTTTTGTTGCATGTCAACTTTTTAGGTAAATGTGAGAGGTTTTTGCTGGTGTGTGTGTGAGTTTTTGTATTCTAAATAAATGTGAGCGTTTTCTAGAGTAAGCGTTTTTGGGGCGAGTCGACGTTTTTTTGTGTGTGGGAGGATTTTTTGTGCAAAAAGGGGCTATGTTTGGGATGGGCTTTTTTTTCCATGCGTCACAAATTCACCTATTCGCTCTTTTACCATTCTGGCTGATAAGAACTAAACGCTATTTTATGCTTAGAAGGCCTCATTGTTCAGAGCAGTTCAATTTGTGAGGATTTTTACATGCTGCTGATTTCTTTACATGATGCAATAATGGAACAGCACATTTTGTATCATCCTGCATCTGCTTGCCTTTTTTGAGTGTGTGTGTGTGTGTGCTGCGATGCCCATCCGGGAGAATTTAGGTTGGGCTTTGTGCTTTTGACAGCTTCCATCCAAAACCAAGTATCCCGTGGTTCAATGTAAACTGTGCGAGGAAAAAAAAAGTAACCGGTGTCTGGCAGGTGGCTGCACAGTTTTTTTTGTTGTTTTGTTTTTTACCTGCGTCTTCCGCCTGTGGAGTTAAAAGCAGTGAACTTGTAGCAGGGGAGGAAGCAGATGCCCAGAGATGATGCAACGTGTGATGCAAACTGCTACGGTGAGTGTCGTTAAACAGGGAAAAAAAAAATCTCAAAGGCAAGAGCCTGTCTGTGGAAATAGTTTGCGATGATCGATAGTTGGGCCAATACTCCAATCAAATGTAAAAAAATTAAGTGGACATCGGTGGAATGAGTCAGCGAATGAGCGACAGGCGGCCATTGGAAGCGCCACCGTCGAACATTTTAAATTGGGGGAGGGTTATACTTCCTTGCGTATGTATCACGACGCTCGCTGGCTACTAGTTAGCATTACGAATGTCATTTGAACCGAAGTTTTCACCAGAAATTGACTTTTTCCCTCATTTGGGTTGTTGATGTTAATTTTTTTACAGGATAAAAATTTCATATATAACAACAATAAATATAAATCTATATATATATTGCGCGTCGTCCCGCACGCGGTCTGTCCTTCCGTCTGTCCCTTTTCAAAACGTACCTACTTCACCGGGCCGCTGCGCGCCGCCACTGCGCCGCCACTGCGCCGCTCAGGCAGTGGCTCACTACGATCGCGCGGGCATCTTAGCGAAAAAATGTTGTCTACCCACAAGCATTGCAATGAAATTGTTAGTTATTTAGTAGAGGTAAACATCTCTTTATTTTCGCGATAAGCAATGAAGATGAACAAAAAGTTGAACCAAGCAACAACACTTTTGTGGGCCGAAGGCCCACCTTACCAGCCTTCCGCAGGAACTAGCTGATGAGCCGCCCGGAGGGCGGCGAACCAGCTAGTAATATATAAACATACCCAAACCCATTGGAACGCACTTTTTTTTTAATGTTAAGGTTTTTAAATTGTCTTTGATGTTTCCAAAAACATGCACTTTTAAAGTTTAATTGTCATTGATTTGTACAGAAACGTATTCAGCAGTCCATGTTCGGTTTATTTAAGGCTTTAAGTTCACAAAAACATGCAGCGTGTGACCTGAATTTGGTGTAATGATTTCCGCTATGTGTCAGTCATGTGAGACAGTTGCTAAGTCCGCCCTCCCACCCGCCCCAAGACATCCGAGCACGGGCTCATCAGTTTAATTGCACGGCTTTTATTTGTTTCAACGAAGGATTTGCGTGCGTCGCCTTTTCCAAATCGGATGCAAAACAGTACAGATTCACCTCCTACACTTAAAGCTGCACAAGGCACGCGGCGGCCCTCGGAGGTTTGTGTGGGTTGATGAACTCCCCCCCAAAATTACAAGGTGCTCCGTTGCCTCGACGACCGCGGAAACATCGCCAGATTAAGGAAGGGGCGAAGTGGAATGGCAACACGGCAGCCTATTGAATTATGCCGCGCCGGCGGCGGAAGATTTGTCGGCGTGGGTGGTTAAAACTGCCGGCGTCTGAAAAGAGTCAAGTTGCAGCGCTTGATACACAATGATACATGATGCTTTTATCAACTCAATGGCCTCATCTAAACTCATCCGACTTTTACGAGCTCGATCCAAGCAAGAACAAAAAGGCGATAGGTAATTGTATTTCTATCATGATCTCTCAGGATGCATTATTGACTCAGGGGCATCAAAAGCAGCTTTTCTTGTACTTAGTATCAATAAGAGCCGGTATTGTGTCATTTTCTTTGTTGCAGAAGTATTTGTTCACGAACATATTTGGGGAGTCACACACACACACACACACACACACACACACACACACACACACACACACGCACACACACACACACAAATCTTAATCAGAAAAGTCGGCTTGTATTCAACCAAGCAAAAAAACCGTATATGTACACACAATATCTGTACACACACACACACAAATCCTATTTTCCCCCACATGTATTTTAATGTATCATCTGACAATATACTGCTGATACATTTGCAAGCCCAGAGTTTTTTTCAGTCTCAAACTAAATGACTTTGCACCATCTAGTGGTCAAAAATGTAATTGCACACAAAAAAATCACCAAAATAGTTATTAAATCAGGGGTGCCTATTAGGTAGATCCTGATCTACCGGTATATCTAAGACAGGTCCCAAGTAGATCCGAGGAGTGTCGAGAAGAAAAAAAAACAAACAACCATTTGTGTGTCTTTGTACATGTTAGTAATATATATTTTTGTGTTAATATACACTGCACACTAATCATCTTATCAGTCTCATTTTCACTAAAAAAATATTTAAAAAGTAAAATAAAGCAGGTAAATATGAAATTTGTGTGTGTGAATGTGTGTGTGCGTGCGCGCGTCGGTAAGGGTAGATCCCGTGAGGTTAGTTGATCGAAAGTAGATCTTCGATCCAAAAAGTTTGGGCACCCTTGTATTAAATGGAAGAAACATCCGCAAAATAGCAGGGGGGGCCACAAACCTGCAACCCGCTAGGAAGGAGGACGTACTGTATTTGATGGTGAGGCAGTTCTATTAATACAGAATATTTCCGACACAAGGTAACTTAATGTTCTTCACACAACCAAAAGCACAGCACTTAAAAACATTTACAAAGACTTGAAGACATTCAACGGCAAAGCAAAGAACAAAAGTATTGTATCCTCGGTCCAAACCATTCATTGATTTCCAGAAAATAACTAGAATTTTAGAATCTATTGTACAGCTCTGCCGGAGTCACTGGAAAGCCTTTAGGACAGGAGCGATGCACTCTGATTAATGGTCGACAGAGGCGGAGACCAAAATATCGATCAAGTACTGTATCGCATGGCTTTTATCTCGATTTAATCATGTCAAATATTGATAACTTGAAGCCGGCGCAGAAGTGAATTGACGCTGTGCCGAGACGTGAGGTAAAGCGTCAATAATCTTTGTATGTCGTATTTTCTGAGCAATCAACACATGCACAAGTTCTCAAATGAACAATAGTTGCCGTATTGATGTCTGTGGTCTGCGGCTCTTTTGTTGAGAGGGCGATAAGCACGATTGAGTTTTGTTATTTTGCCAGCCTCACAAAATAAAATAACCCCCAAAAAGACCATGTACTTAAAAGATAAGACTCAAAAGTGCTGACTACTTTGAGCGACTTTTAAATTCGCTGCCACGTCGACGGACAATATGCTTTTAATCCGAGTGTCCTTTAATGTTGCCAGCCGGAGCAGGTTTTGAAAGCATTTAGGGTAAGGTCCCATTATCGGTGTCTGAGGCAGCGCTCGGTCGATGTAAAGATCATTTCACCTCAACCTCACTTGACCCGAGGGACAATGAGACAGTGCAAATGCCACCGTGTTGCACAAGGCTGCCCGTCACGTGTTGGAGAGCTGAGATGAAGACCTTCCCGAAGGCTTCTTACATAAGCCGGACAGGGCCTGTCATTGCCTTTTATAACATCGCTCACAAAATAATGCGCACGGAATGGGAGATTGATTCGTTTCGCGGGAAAATCAGCATGTACAGAGACGGTGTTCCCCTCCAGTCCTCTAGGTGGCAGTGATTTGAGTTACAAAGTAGCTGACCGATATGTAAAAAAAACGTTTCTCAAATACTGTAGACGCCACCATTTTCCAATAAGGAAAAAAAGGTACCTTATTTCAAAGGTGTTTTTTTTCACACACAAACATTACAGAGCGTAAATATTGAGCCAATTTGACAGCTGTTGCTCACCAAAACAGCAGCACCGAGGCAAAAAAAAAAAAACATTTCGCCGGATGACAATTTGCCTGTGTGACGACAATATTTTCAACAATATTTTTTTTCTCCAGTCTTCAATGAACCTGACTTGCGTTTCATCAATTCAACGACAATTTAATCTTTAATGATCTGAACACACCGCACCTGCTTTAAAACATCAAAAACAAGTCTTGAACCTGATGAATTTTGCTAACATCAACAGAACTGACGAAACTTCATTTAACTGAACCTACGTGTTTCGTTAACGTCGAAGTCCGTTTCATTGTCGCCAACATGCTTTTGCGAACACCAAAGCCAACGGAGTCATCGATAATGAATAAAACATCGTTTGTGATGGTTGAGAAATAAAGACGAGGCTTCAATGAATGGAATACGAGGTATACATGTTTTCAATAAACCAAGTTTCCAGGGTTTTCTTGACTTTGAAGATTTTCAAATGAATGTATTGGAACAAAGGTTAAAAAAAATAAAGCCACCCATATTTGTCTAGAGGGTGCGATTAAAAATATTTTTTTTAATTGATAATTTATTCTATTGATCTCAACAATGATTCAGAGGAATTGTGCCAATGACATGACAATACCTGTGCCAAAATTTAGACCTGCTTTTAGGTAGTCTAAAATCGAGGCTACTTTTGGTCACCAAATTGTCAGGTGCGCCGGGGGCACGCCAACTCCGTCACACCGGTCTGCCAAGGATACTTTCCTCGGCACAAAAATAAAGATGCGCCTATTTTTATGCCTACCCACGGGCGCCTATGTACAAAATAGGGCGCAATTAATGTTAATAAACCTTATGGTTTTGTGAACATCAAAGATAATTTAGTCTTCAATTTGTTTATGTAGACATCAAAGGCAATGGAGAGTCTTCAAAGAACCAAACGTTTGTGGGGCGGGGTTAAACAAAGACAATTTGTTGTAATACAGTACATTCATGTTTTTGTCGACACTAAAGACAAATTAGCCTTCACTTATTGTTGATGTGGACATAAAAGGCCTTCTTCAAAGAACCTAACAGAAATGCATTTGAAAACATTTTGAAAGCATACGGCCGTAATAAATTTAATGAGAGAAAACTAGCATTCAAAGTCGTCCTCACGTTGCCGGGAGAGTGATGTTCCTCCTCCTTTGTGTTGCCTGCGCTCGCCGTCTCCAATTCGTGGGACAAAATGCTGCCGTCGTACAAAGACGAGAGCCTGTGTCATAACTCATTCATCTTCCGTACCGCTTGATCCTCACTAGGGTCGCGGGGGGTGCTGGAGCCCATCCCAGCCGTCTCCGGGCAGTAGGCGGGGGACACCCTGAATCGGTTGCCAGCCAACCGCAGGGCACACATAGACGAACAACCATCCACGCTCACACTCACACCTAGGGACAATTTAGAGTGTTCAATCAGCCTGACATGCATATTTTTGGAATGTGGGAGGAAACCGGAGCACCCGGAGAAAACCCACGCAGGCCCGGGGAGAATATGCAAACTCCACACAGGGAGGCCGGAGCTGGAATCGAACCCGGTACCTCTGCACTGTGAAGCCAACGTGCTAACCACTGGACTACCGGGCCGCCCCTGTGTCATAACTAAATTAGCTTATTTTCACAGGTGACACATCGGCGGGGATGAGTACAGCAGCCTTGATCAAAATCAGACCGCGTGCCAGCAACCGCCTCGTGATATCCTCCTCCCGTTGTCGTCCCTGAGATCCGTTCAGCGCCCATGTTCATAAATAAAAGACAAATTACAAGTCTCTGCGTGTGACTGAAAGACGGCGCTGTTGAAAACAACAACCAATCATTACGTGAAGCCTGAAACACTGCCCCGTTAAGGCATATACGTCTGTGTCCAGATAACGGCACCTTCCAATTCCACCGCGTGTGTTTAAGCCAAAAACAATTTCAAGTCATCACAGTCTTGAATGAACCTCCAGTAAAAATGTGTTTTTGCAAACATCCAAGACAATTACAACTGCCGACGGATGTCACATACATGGAAAATCCTTTTGAATTTTTCAAAAATCGACAGTTTGTTGTCTTTCAATTCAAGTCCCTTCGTATTAAATTCGTATTCTCATTCCCATCGCGATCGCTAGCAGGCGTCCATGTTTTTCGTCAAACTACCTCCTGCTTGTGTTCCAAGGAAATGTAGTCCTACTAGTCGATCGCTGAACGTGAGTTGAGCATTTCCCCGCCTGTCTGCTAAAAGCAAACCCGTGGCGAACAAAAGCAAGCGAAACACGCAATGCTAGCCGTTATTTCGCAACTGGTCTAACACCTAGCATAATTGTGCTAAATCTATTCAATATAGATACGGTACAATTTGAATCAACTATTTGACATTCAATGCTTCACTAGTCGAACGCTGAACGTGAGTTGAGCATTTCCGTGAGAAAAACAAACAACAGCAAAAAAGTTGGATAATGGTGAGTGCATTGCTAACTAGCGATTGAACTGTCAACCAAGAGAGCATTTAGCATTATCCAAAATAACACAATCAGCGGTGGCCAGATTGACTAGCGATGTCCAAACTTACGTTTTTTTCCCCCGCCTGTCTGCTAAAAGCAAACCCGTGGCTAACCAAAGCAAGCGAAACACGCAATGCTAGCCGTTATTTCGCAACTGGTCTAACACCTAGCATAATTGTGCTAAATCTATTCAATATACATACGGTACAATTTGAATCAACTATTTCACATTCAATGCTTCACAACGTGAAAGCCTGATAAGCCCGGGTAGTTTACGAATAAAAAATATATTAAAACAGACCGGAACATTGATATAGCGCTTCGTAGTAATATGGTACGCGTAATCCTTCAATGAACCTAACATTAAAAAATTGACGACAATTTAGCCTTAAATGATCTCAGTATCCATGTTTTTGTATTTTATTTTATTTTATTTTTAAGGGCCAGGGGGGGGGGTTGTTTCACCTCCAAAGTTGAGCACCATATCTTCCTTGATGCTTGGAGTCAGTTCCAATTTGAAATTGCATTATTATATGATAAAACACGAAGTCAGCTGGGAATAAAAAGAGCTCGCCGAGCTCATGTTTTGAGCTGTGATTCACACGCTGGCTTCAGCTCAGAGAACGCGGCATTCAAATCAGATGAGCTTCGATGCTCGGTGTTTCGGCAGCAAAGCGGCTTAAGAAAGAGCGGAACACGTTTGGCTGCGTGAGTCGTAATGTTAGGCGAGTAGGTTTGCCTTTTTTTTTGACAGCTTTCTCGAGGCAGGCTGACAATGATACATGAAGAGCGGGACCAATCTTTTTTTTTTGTGTCTTCGCCGACGGAAAGGTAGTGGAAGGGATCAGTGTCAGTCGCAAAAAAAGTTTGGACCCCGCCAAACACTTTGATGTGCAAGGAGTTGGAGATGTCGAAGGCTGTCGTTTCCGTCAGGGGCAGACAAGCAAGGGAATGAAAAGATGATCATAAATAAGGAATGTGACAAGAGTTTGATAGAGGGGTAGTGGAAGTGTGGGGGGGGGTGTGTGTTCATTTTGTAAACTTGCTCAAATGACACGGGCGGCCCGGTAGTCCAGTGGTTAGCACGTCGGCTTCACAGTGCAGTGGTACCGGGTTCGATTCCAGCTCCGGCCTCCCTGTGTGGAGTTTGCATGTTCTCCCCGGGCCTGCGTGGGTTTTCTCCGGGTGCTCCTGTTTCCTCCCACATTCCAAAAACATGCGTGGCAGGCTGATTGAACACTCTAAATTGTCCCTAGGTGTGATTGTGAGTGTGAATTGTTGTTCGTTTCTGTGTGCCCTGCGATTGGCTGGCAACCGATTCAGGGTGTCCCCCGCCTACTGCCCGGAGGCAGCTGGGATAGGCTCCAGTACCCCCGCGACCCTAGTGAGGATCAAGCGGTTCGGAAGGTGATTGAATGAATGAATGCTCAAATGACACAGTTCCATTTCAATCAATAAATAACTCAGTCATTCAACATTCCAAGATAAACGCTTGTCATGAGCAGTTCTGTTTTGATTTAACTTATCAATGAATATAGGAACTTGTTTTGTTTTTTTTCAGTCATTGTACAGACTAATTGGGTTATTAGGGAATTATCAACATTAAAATAATCATTAATATTGATAGACCGCAACATATTCATCAAATCATATTTATATTGTCATTACAATTAACCCTTTCATGCACCCCGTAACTTGATGAGGTGATAAGCTGTCCCTGAAAGGGTTAATAATAAAAATAATTAGAATGGTGATAACAGTAATCATCATCATCAACATAATCATAATAGTAACTTCAGATTTTGTCAAATGTAATTTTTTTAAAACATAATTGTTTTGTTTTTTTTTGTTGTCAGATAGTGTTTCTCCGAATCTGTATTTTCAAGCATTTGGCAGGCCACGCATAACTCGTGAAGTTATGCGTGAATTATTATTAATTCAACTCATTATTAATGAATTATTGTAAGAGTGGTGATCGTACATGTGTGTTGGGCCTATCTCCGTAAATCAACTCTGAAATTCAAATTCAAACTTACAACCTCTCAAGATCGAGCAAACTGCAGCTCAAATGGAACAGAGAACTGATTGGAATTTTTGAATTTCAATTTCGACACCGATGTAACTTGCATAGTTTCCCATAATGTGTTCCGCAAAGTCTCGTCCCAAAACAGAGTGAGGAATCCATTACGCGGCATTCGTGTAGCGTAACGCATAAGAAAACCCTCGACAACATCGAGACGGATTATGTAAAACACGGAAACTCACGAGAGACTTGCTGGCTTTGTAATCAGCGTGTCAGACACACAACGGTGAGCGTGCCGCACATTAGCTCCATGTCTTGTTTTCAGTCGCCATTGAGCATGACTCGGCACTTTTTTCTTTTCTTTTCTTTTTTCCCCTGACATTTTGCAGGAATTAGGTGCGGCGGTGCGCGAGTGAGATAGGACACCATGTGGTGCTGGCGTCAGGAAGATGTGGGACCTGAGGATGCTAGATCGTTAATAAACTCAAAGGTTAATGGGTAGAACGGACCCAGAGAGCACACAAATTAAACCTGGCACACAGATTTGCGGAAAACACTTGCTCGAAAGCAATCAAGTGGAATTCGTAGTTGATACAGAGCAACGATTCTATTGCAAAATGAACGTGCAGAAAAAGTAGCACGCTATAAGCTGATTTGTGTTGTCGGTTTGATTGGGATTCCAAGCAGTATCATGATATGATAAGAGTTGTATCATGATACCAGTCATGATTTGTCAAGTCAAGTCAACAGTATTTATAGAGCACTTTCGAACAGCCATCGCTGCATACAAAGTGCTGTACATGGAGCGATTTAACATATACAATAAACAGTAAGACGAATCGGTAATAAAGGCGGTGGAAAGCACCAAGCAGTAAAGTCAAGGACAAATCATGCTGAGTCGAACGCCAAAGAATCCAAGTGAGTTTTGAGGAGGGCTTTAAAGATGGGCAGCAAGGAGGCTTGCCGAATGATCAGTGGGAGGTCATTCCAGAGAGAGGGACCCGCAACAGAAAAGGCTCGATCCCCTCTGAGCCTCAGTTTAGCTCTTGGTACGTCTAGCAAAGACTGGTCCACAGACCTGAGGCGCCGAGCAGGTGTGTAGGGCGGATGAGCTCAGAGAGGTAAGGTGGCGCGAGATTATTCAGAGATTTGAAAACAAAGAGGAGGATCTTGAAAATAACTCTAAAATGAATGGGGAGCCAGTGAAGGGATGCCAGAGTGGGAGTTATATGCTCCCTCTTACGAGTACCAGTCAAGAGGCGAGCAGCGGCATTCTGGACCAGCTGAAGGCGCTTAATGGAGGACTGGCTGACTCCAAAGTACAAGGCATTGCAGTAATCCAGCCGGGATGTGACAAACGCATGAATTACTGTCTCAAACTGTTCATGTGAGAGGAGAGGTTTTATTTTGGCCAGCTGTCCAAGGTGAAAGAAGCTTGATTTAACAACGGCACCAATTTGCTGATTGAGTTTGAAATCACTGTCCAGTTTAAGGCCCAAGTTTGAGGCGGTTGATTTCAGATAAGGAGACAGGGGGGCCAAGTATACAGGATGGAATGTACAAGGGCCACTGGGACCAAACAATATCACCTCTGTCTTCTTTCCGTTGAATTTCAAGAAATTTTGTGCCATCCAGGTTTTGATTTCTTCCAGACAGGATAGGAGTGGCCTTAATGAGAAGGCGTCTTTCTTGCTCAGTGGGACATAGATCTGGCAGTCATCTGCATAGCAGTGGAAGGGAATACCATGTTTGCTTAAGATGGAACCCAATGGGAGCAGATACAGGGAGAACAGCAAAGGCCCCAGAATTGAGCCCTGTGGAACACCACATGACAGGGGAGCAGTGCGTGACTCAGAGCAGCCAAGGCTGACACAAGTTTAAACATGCTGTGGTCCAACCCTTGATCAAGAAACCCGGTCTTGATCCAGATGTGCTATTATATTCGCAAATTTTTGGTCCTGTGATACTAGCTGATATCATGATAGTATCAAACCATAATATCAGCTCATGTGTGATATCACATGAATCATGATACCAGGTGTGTTTAGAAGTACCAAGAACTAAACTGAGGCTCAGAGGGGATCGAGCCTTTTCTGTTGGTGGTTCTTCTCTCTGGAATGACCTCCCACTGAACTTTCGGCAAGCCTCCTCGCTGCCCATCTTTAAAGCCCTCCTCAAAACCCACTTGTATTCTTTGGCGTTCGACTCAGCATGATTTTACTGCTTGGTGCTTTCTACCGCCTTTATTACCATTTCGTCTTACTGTTTATTGTGTATGTTAAATCGCTCCATGTACAGCACTTTGTATGCAGCGATGGCTGTTTGAAAGTGCTCTATAAATACTGCTGACTTGACTTGACTTGAGGTGTAATTTCTAGATATTTTTTTGTCCCTGTTGTGTGGGTTTATAATGAATAATGCATGCATCCAATTTAGTACCGGTAACCGTGAAAAAAAGAGTGTCTGTTTGTGAGTATGTATTTAAATAAACAAACACCAGCGGATGAGAAAATGACCTTTTCAAAAGAAAAGAATAATTACAGCAGGACTGCTATCATGGTCTATTCTTGTGTTGACTTTAAACTATTATTACAGTTTGAACTAATAAAGGACTCTCTAACTTCTTTTTAGCTACGTCAGCAGATTTTAGACGATCCCTCATTGATTTCCAAAACAATTCCTGAGCGGTTTGCTACATTGAAAAGTCTGGGAACCGGGATATTTGGCTGTGAAATGAGAAGCAGCATAAGTTTCTTTTTTTTTCCTGTTCTTATTGCCGCCGCCTACATTTTGTCAGGCTGTTGGGTGCAAAAACGACACGTGCGCTCTTCATTTTAACGGGGACTATTATCCAGTAAAGACGCAAGGCAGTGGAAAATCAGGCCTAATAATTCAATGGATCGACAACACCAATGTTCCGCTCTGCGTTTTCTATCCAGTAGAGAATGTCGAATATATTGTCTCTTATCCACTGAACTTTGACTGAATGTGTTCACCATTAAGCGCCTGGGGGGAAAAATGCACTCGGAGTATACTGATGCATTAATAAACAAACTGCCAAACCTCAGACCTTGTGAAAACTTTGCCCATGTTAGCGAAGAATAGTGGTGAATTTATTCAAATATGAATATGTGCTCCTCATATGCTGGAGTGCATCTGGTCCAGTTTTAATGTGCAATAATTTCAATGTTTTCTTACAGTTTGCTCTCAGCTCACATGATTCAAAATTCACCAGAAACGGAGCAAATAATTTTGTGATGATCCAATCTTATTAGTGATATTTGGCCGTATGGTGATACTATGTAATCGTATCATGATTCCAATGGCAGCTGCTATCCTTCGCTTGAATCTCAAGCCAAACAAATCAATTTGAGTAGCAGGTTGTATCTCAAGGCGCCATCTCGTATCGTAATATTACAGTATCTGAGTTGTTACACATGCTGTATGGTGATACTCAACATATCATGATACTGCCATCTCAAGCTACTAACGGTATCATGATACTACTTATAATAATAGTTGTATCGAGATATCGGCGATATTGCGATAGTAAGCGTATCATGATACCAGCTGTATTATGATCATATCTGTATAAAATGCACTCTCTGGTGTTTTGCACAACTTTAGAGGTGCAGCTTTTAATTGTATTTATTTATTTTAAGCATTTTTGATTTAAATACTATCTCAGGGCAGTTAGCAGGTTTTGAATCAGTGTCGAGAGGTTCTGGATTTGAGTGCCACATGGATGATAGTACTCAAGGTTTCATTCAACCATCTATTCGTTTTCTGTAGTGCGTGTGCTGATTAGTGTCATGGGTCAATTTAAGCATATACCAGCTGACTTTGGGGTGAGAAAAGCAGGGTACAGCCTGGGTTGGTCACATATAGATACGCATTCACGCTTACATTCACACCTTTAGTGAAAGTAACGTGTTTGGAATGTAGGCAGAACCTATGCTAACGCTATGAAGGAGCGCTTGAATCAAGAACCCAGTACCAGGGCGCTGCGAGGCAGACTTGTTCACCACTTTCTCACCCGCATTGCCCTTCTCGAGGTTCACTGTGTGTCAAAGAGTTATTTCAACCTAATCATGCCCAAAAGCAAATGGAAAGGACAAGGACTTAAAGCTTGTGAATTGCTTTGTGTGAGTCCTAACTTACACTTGGACCTTCATCCTTTCCAAGGTGAAATCCAACATTTGACTGAAGGCTTTTTTTAGAAAAAACAATCCTGGTCAGACCATATATAAAGTTTCACTATTTGTTGTTGCTCCTTTCAACAGGAAAGGTCAGTCACTATACCGCGCCATAGTTCCTTTCGTGCACGGCGACGTCCATCACGCCGTGGACCTGCGTTAGCTGCTGGCAATGTAAAGACGCCAGTAATTTCCTGGACCCGGCAAGCGTGGGTACCAAGTGCTCAGTCAGGGAGACGGTGGCTCGACTTCCGATATCTCTGAGGGGAGGGACGAGAAATGTCAGTTACAAAAGTGTGTGTGCGCGGGGGGGGCGACGACAACATAGTGTTGTATGTTTTTTCGCTCACCCGTAATGAATCTTTCGAGCGGTGGCAAGGCCAAGTCCCTCGACGTGGAACATGACCGACTTCAGCACCTGAGGTAGGGGGTTAGTGAAGGAAATCTCCACCGCGATCTTCTCCCCGACAACGGCCTTCCCGACGGGCTGAACCAAAGATAAGTTCATTTTGACTTAGTTTGGTTAGTTTTTTTTTTCCTGACGTGTTGTTTTTCTCCGGAGCGCCTGACATGACGTGGAAGAAAAACACGTGGCCACACTGTACCGCATTTCCCCTGGAACTGTACATCACCAATTTTGTTTGTGGAAGGTATCTAGTTTTCTATTCTGGAAATCACAACTCTATCATGGAAATCTACAATTTGCGATACATTTTTAAGGGTTGTTAAGAGTAAAGTAAGCCACGATTATTGTGAAGGGAATGTTCCAGAAATTCCATGTTTTGTATATATGAATGTACACATACTGTGTACCGTACATTCATATTGTCTGTGTGTGTGTGTGTGTGTGTGTGTGTGTGTGTGTGTGTGTGTGTGTGTGTGTGTGTGCGCGCGTGTATTTTGTGGGCACATTACATCTAGTAGTACATCATGTAGTTGCCAAATTTTTATACCCCAAGTATCTATTTCATTTTTCCATTTGGACTTACTTTTAAGAGTAGGTCTGGAGTCCTGAGTCGGAAACTGAACTGAGTGGCGAGGACCTGCTGTGTCTCCATGACCCGACCTGACAATGTCAGCATGAGGGCGGCCTGGTCCACCAGTTGGTCCTTGTAGTCTTTGTACTCAAGGGTCCACTCCAAAACCTTCTCTAATGGAATAAAGATGACACATCACATATATATCTTTTTTTTTGTAAAGCCCAGATTGCAAAGAATGACAAAATTGTGGCAGACCCATCAGTGCCCTTCAAGGTTTAATTAAGTAAGATGGAAGCAGGACGCTACACAGCAAGCTCATCAACAATAAACAGACTCTTTATTGAAAAAGGAGCACCGAATTCAATCGAGTAAGTTGGGAACTGCGAAAAACACACTACCAACACATCGGTTAAAGTGAGGCACGCTAACAAAAAACAAGGATGAGAGTGAGGGTTTTTATCCAAGAGGACACTGAGGGCAATGATAAAACGAGCGAAGCAGTAGAGCAGACATTGCAAAGTAGATCACTGACAAGAACAAGGCAGTCTTATGTTATGTCAGAAATAAAATATAAATCGTTATTAATAAAACATTGCAGAGCACCTTATATCCAAAGAGCAAAAGGGAAGCGCTGCAGCCAAGCAGAAATTGTGCCCTGGGTTTAGAGGTCTCCTTTTATCCAAGAAGACACTCAGGGCTGCAAGAAAACTAAAGGGTGAGGCAAAACCAAGACGATTGGGCTATAATACTGAGGCGTCCAGGATTAAGGAATCATCCATTGCCCGAGAGGAGACTAGCAGCAAAGAAAATAGGAGCGCCGCAGCAACATTGAGATTACGGTGTCAAGGGGACTCACTCTCAGTGGGCAGCAGTTCCAGATTGGTGTGGTCCGTCTTGACGGTGGCCTTGTGGACACCGGTGTAGTACATGATGGCCACTTGGCTGTGCAGGATGATGTGGCGCTGTTCTGCGCTGCTGTTTCTCAATGTTAGGGTCAGCTCAGCGTCCCGCCCCATTTGGGGGCCGTCGCCATCCAAGGCCACCTCGATGAGGACGTCCTCCACCTCGGGGGAGGAGTATGCGTCCGCCTTGGAGCCGTAACGACACGCCGTCTCCACGGCGATGCGCTCCGCCTCCGTTCCTGAACAGATGACACGGGGGAACCATTTCAAATTTAAATCAAAGATTTGCACTCTAACGCATACACTTACCAGCGAAACTACTAGAGTCAGTCGGACGTTACCAAAGCACTCACCGGTGAGATCCAGCTCTTACTGTAGTTCCACACAAATTTAAAGATTTCGTAAGATCCATTCTGCAGTTTTGCATACACTCACTGGTAAGATGACCACAAATGAGACGGGTGAAGCGAAAGAGGGGACGGTTGAGGAACAGCCAAAACATGCACACAAGCCAGCGAGTACAGCCTGTTAGCTGGGCCCCATCCAGCGAGATCAAACGGTCTGTTACGCAGACTCTCGCTGGCAACGTGCTGCTCACTGTTCGACATGCACACTGGCCGACAAGATCCTCTCCGCTGTAACTTATGTTCTTGCATGGCAGAACCAGATCTTTACGCTCAATCTTTACGCGCACACTGGCTGGTGAGATCCGGTTCACTTACACGCACACTCACCAGCAAGAGCAATCATTGTGCTAAGCATGCACTCGCTGGTGATATGCATCCAGGATGGTGCTATGAGTGCACTTGCTGGTCAGATCCAGCTCTTTGGTTTGTGCACACTTGCCGGTGAGCTCCAGCTCACTGTTATACATGCACTCACCAGCAAGAACCAGCCCGCTGTTACACTAGCCAGAGAGATGCAGCATTGAGTTCAGCATACAATTGCTGGTGAGATGCAACCCACCATTGCACAGGCACTCGCTAGCAAGCTCCAGTACCCCTGTTATGCATACACTCGTTGGCGAGATCCACCCCACTGTTACAAACGCACTTGTTGGCAAGCTGCAGCCTTGTTACAAATGTACACTTGTTGGTGAGCTCCAGATAAAAGGCTCACACACACACACACACCGGCTGTTACACGCATACACTTGCCAGCGAGAGAGAGCAAAAAGCAGCCTGTGAATGGTTTCCATTTGTGAAAAATGTATTCTTCACGAGCCTTTATATGATTTCCAATGAGAAATATTTTTTTTAAATTGAAAGTCAAGCAGGTAATTTGCGTGAATGTTTATTGTGAAGCCGGTGATACCTTCAGGATGCTTGTAAAGGTGTGTGATGTCGCTGCGTTCGTCCGAGCCGACGGCTTTGGTGCTGATGAGGTGGCCCACGACCTTCTTCTCGCTGTGTATCTTGGAGAAGGTCCCATCTGGATTCCTCTGCCAGTAGATTTTATCGCTGTTCACCTGAGGATGCCCGGAAGGGAGAGGAAAAGAGAGGTCGGAACAGATGCAAAGTGTCACTTTTGACGGGCGCCATATGGCTGAGTGTTGATACACGGTGCACGCGAGCCTGCTGTCAACGCTCAGTCAGCCCTGTCCTGTACACACTCTGGTTTTGTCACTAGCGTAGGTGGCAAAGATTTTCTGTCTAGCGCTCGTAACATTGCCGGACTGTGGTGTAGGTACATTTACCCTTCAGCAAAAAAAATAAAATAAAATAAAAATAAAAAATAAAAAAGTGGCGGCCCGGTAGTCCAGTGGTTAGCACGTCGGCTTCACAGTGCAGAGGTACCGGGTTCGATTCCAGCTCCGGCCTCCCTGTGTGGAGTTTGCATGTTCTCCCCGGGCCTGCGTGGGTTTTCTCCGGGTGCTCCGGTTTCCTCCCACATTCTAAAAACATGCGTGGCAGGCTGAGTGAACACTCTAAATTGTCCCTAGGTGTGAGTGTGAGTGCGAATGGTTGTTCGTTTCTGTGTGCCCTGCGATTGGCTGGCAAGCGATTCAGGGTGTCCCCCGCCTACTGCCCGAAGACGGCTGGGATAGGCTCCAGCACCCCCCGCGACCCTAGTGGGGATCAAGCGGCTCGGAAGATGAATGAATGAATGAATAAAAAAGTAATCACGTCTGGCGTAATCGCCATCGACTGACCTCGGCAAACACAAACTGGGCGTCGTGCTTGAGGAACACCTGACCGTTACGGATGGCGGCGAGAGAGGCGGGGCCGCAGCGGAAGGTGCCCTGACTGGTTTCCTGGGGCGTGGCGTCCAGCGCTTGCCAGCCGCCCATTCCCGGGGGCAAGTCGTGACGAGCCATCCAGCACTCGTTCCACACGTGGAAGTTCCTGCACGGAACGCACGTTTGCAATCATTCGGTATCTCTATAAATAATACTGTTTTGAAATCTTCATTCAAAAATCTAACCCATGCTTAAAACCTGAGCTTGAAACCCTACGCCAGGCATGTCCAAAGTCCGGCCCGCGGGCCAAATCCGGCCCTCGGCCCCCGTCATAAAATCAGTGCCGTCTGGCCCGCAGGTTGGGCGCAATGGAACACGTGTTGCATTGACTGAGGTCTCGTAGACTGGTGAGTGATGTTTCATAGAGTACTGCTTCCCTCTAGTGGCTAAATGAGTAATAGCATTCACTAAATGAGTAATAGCATTTAGACACTAGAGGGCATCACTCACGAGTTAACAAGACATCACTCCGTGTTTATATTGACTGATCATGGTGATACATTTTATGTTTCAAATCAATCAATTTGCACTCAGGAGACTTCTGTTTAAGAAAAAGTCAAGTGAATAAGCAGTTGCATGTGATATACCTGTTTCAAATGAACCAAAAGAAATTCTCAAGATTGTTGAAATTGAAATAAAAATGGAAATGTGAAACAGACTGGCTTACTAAAATTTGCTGAACAATATTGTTGTTCAATGTAAAGAATGTCAGCCAAGGTCGGCCCCCCGACATTTTACCACATAAAATCTGGCCCCCTTGGCAAAAAGTTTGGACACCCCTGCCCTACACTCTTATAACTGCTGGGTCAAAAGTGACCCAAAGTGGATGAAATAACTAACCCAGTGCTGGGTCCAAAATGCACCGAGCCACTGCTGGATTATTTGTGTCCTGCGCCAAATAGAAAACGACCCACACTGATTAGTTTCAGCTGCCAGGAAATGGGTTATCAGTTTAAAAAGAATACAATCACACAGTCGAGGTGCGCACATCCTAAATAAGGAATGAGGGCATTTAATTCACTTGGAGTGCGAGAATCAGTCTGGGCCAACAAAATAACATTCAACTATCAATACTTGTATGATTTATTTATCATACAATGTTGACACTCTAATGGAACTATTCAATATTTTTAGTTGGTTTTTTTTTTTTGGGTGCACATTCATCACCGCAAACGCGACTGGCGACTTGGATCAATTTATTTCAGTCACGACCTCGTCACGGAATTCAATTTAACTATACCGCCATGATGACACCAGAATGTAAGTCATCATTCTGGTAGCAAGGCTCACATGAAGCCAATATCACTCGCGCTGTTTTTTTCTTCTTCCCCCCCCCCCCCCCCAAGATATATTTATTCATATATCACTTTTGGGCTCTGCGCCAATCATTGATTTCCACTTGGATGAACTGATGTGTCACGATGAGTAAGAAGCGCGACAACACAGCACGGCGAGGATGGCGAGCGCACATACCAGACGGAGTCCGAATTCAGATGAGCCAAGGGTTGCAGGTCCTCGTCCAGGTACACATCAGTTGTCAAGGAGACGTCGGTGTCGTGGGCTGAGCTGTAATTGGTCACCGTTCGGCTGGGAATGCCTAAACACCTCAACACTGCACGGCACATAAAAGTCAGGGAATTTGCTTCGGTCAAAGTAACACTGCTTGAAATGGAAAATAAAAAGTACAACGGTACCTTGACTCGCAAGTTTAATTGGTTCCGACTCAAATCACTTGGATTTCATATTACCTTGAGCCATTGAATGGAATGAGAAATTCCATGAATTCGTTCCAGCCTGCATTTGATGCCAATTTTAAAATAAGCTAAAAACCAGCCGGCCCATGAATCAGTCAAGCCCTACCGTAAATTGCGAATCAAATACCTCTACTTCGACCCGGAAAAACGGATGCTACTTTGTGTAGCATCATGTTTGAGCTGTAAAAATCTATCCGATTAAACCTCTGGTGGCTGAAAAATATTCCACCAGGTCCCTTCAACATTTTCTCCACAGTGGTCACACCTGCACACAGCCCGGGTCAACAAGCAGGTAATCATGTGACCCTTTTTTCCATCGCGCTTGTGACGTTTGGACACTTTACAATGACATAGCTCCTACTTGGCGGTTTGCCGGTGGAAAACCACGTTCACCACCACGTTCTTCATAAAAGAACTTGTTAAGCACCAACTAAGCACAGCACTTGCTCTGGCACTGAACGAGCACCACGTTATTTTTGAATGGAAAAGGGTCAACATGAGTCTTTAAAAAAAAAAAAAGTTTGTACACTTGCAGCGAACAATGAGGCTCTCTAAATAGGCCACCTTACCTCGAAGCCCCGGTTCACACGCTGACTGTCAAATCAGACTTTTTCATTATTTCCTTAGTTATTTCCTCGGCTCTTCAGCATGCACTCGTGGCTCACAATGAGGCGCTCTTCAGCGGCCACTGCAGAGGACTATCATTTTTGCTAACGTTTTTAGCATGCTTAGCTAACTAGCAGAGGGAGTGGCGACTCACGCTGGACTCGAAAGTGCATCATGCAGAGCCGTTTTAAACCATGTTCCAAAAAATGCAGGAGTAGGCGAATGCCGAACTGCGAATATGTGAGGATCGTAACGTACCTGTGGTAACAACACCGGCAAAGATCCAGCACTGGCCGTACTTGACGGGGGTGCCGTTGTTTTTGTGGTATTGCGTCAGTATTTCCATACTCCCGCTCCAGACAGTCGGACATGTTCCTTGAATGTAATTCCCCGACCAGTTTCCCTCCACAACACCCTGGTCATCGCGAGAGTTGATCTACAGTCAATGATGACAGCAAATCATTTGAGGTCGAAGGGGACACATTATGCATTTTTTTTTTACCCCGGCAATTAAAAATGATTCCCAGTTTTATTAATAACATGCCTGTGACAAACAAGAAGTGAAAATAGAAACATTCGCGCAGCGTGCAGGTTTCCGCCACAAAATTTCACATGTGGTCTAGTTTTGGCTACTGGTTTTGCGGCGAGTCAAAATCGCAGTTGCACATTGTGGCAACCAATCAAAATAAACAGAAACTTTCACGCAGGTGAAAAATTCATTTCCAGGTTGTAAGCGAGAGATACACAGCTGCCCTCCATGCACCAACAAGTGATAGAAATACATACTATATACTGTACAAGAACACATATTGTGTTTTACATCAACACTTAACCATATTTATGAATTTGTATGTACTTGTGGATGGAATAGTGGATGAAGTTTGTGGTAAAAATATACAAGCCTAATGTCATTTGGTGCGATGGTCGGGTCCTAATCAGACTCGGGAACATGGCACAGTGTTTGGGGGTCTTAACGGCTCAACGCAATCATCGTGCTGTCGAGTCAGGCATATACAAATGCCACAGGAGAAGTGCTCGCTAACACCGATTCAGACAAATTGAATCGGCCTTTTATGAAATTGGAAAAAGTATTGATCTTTCAGTTTAGCTCGTCAAAAATGGAAGCAAAAAAAAAAAAACACAACATATGGCCATTTTAGTTTTCTCAAAATCAAAAATAACATTATTTCGCAGCTTAATTAGAGAGTACGATATATTTAATCAGTCTGCTTCAAGGCAGCATTTGTCGTCTCTTGCAAACGTACACTACCCCGCCATGCGCTCAACTTCTAAGTTCGACTTTGCGACAAGGTAGCGCTGAAGGAAAAGCGAGCTCCCACAAAGACAGAAAAACCACAGACTATTTTCGCTCAAAGAGGCAGCACTTGATCACCAAGCCATCCAATTACACCTGGCACACACCAGAACACTGCACAGGTTGAACTATGACGACTATAAATCTGATTCCCCAAAAATTGTACATGAAGGTTATAGAGTATTGCAAGCATTTGTCAAAATAATCCAATAATAGGTCTGACGGCGTGTAGAAAGGTTTTTGTGTGAGCGAGCCTCCCTCTTATCTTCAAATATTACTAACAAATTTTAACCTATGGGGTCAATTTGACTCCAGGGATAAATGGCTCCAGAAAATGATGTACATTCTTTTGTTGACCTGGTTTTTGTTTCAGGTACTTTGTTTATTTGTTGAATGCATAAATAGCCCCTTGATAATAAAAATGATAATTGAGTTGAGATGTCCTTTAGCACCACCATCCGGTCAAACATTAAATTACAATTAATGTATATTTAAAAGTTTTTGTACAAATCCTGTCCAGAAGAGAATGAAACCTATTGGTTTTGGTGATGAAATTACCTTTTTCCCATAGCGCCACCATCAGGTTAACATTTCTGTTTTGGAGCTAGGGTCTTGAAAATCATTGTTTTCTGCAGCTAAAGCAACTTGGGGTCAAATTGACCTCTGAGTATCGCCAATGCGGGCAATATGTGGTTAGGACATTGAAAAAAAAAATCATGATTATTTTATGCTTAATCGATTGCCCCCATCAAATGAAGGAAACGTCATGAAATATGGAGCAAAAAGAGAAAAAAAGTAAACTGTTTTTTTGGTTTGTTTTTCTTAACAATAAAAATTGGAAGGGGTCAAAATGACCCCAAGATTAGTAGGACGGCTCAGACATAAATCCAATTTCTCACCATGCCTGACACGACTCGCACCACATTGACAGGGTCACCCCACCCAGATGGAGGAGTTCCACTCTTTTCCAGGACGAACAGACACGCGGCCAGTATGCCGTCGTCAAACTGAAAACCAAAACAAGGGCAAAACCTGTCAACGCGCGCTTTCAATTATTGATCACGCATTCCTCACCTGTCCGTAGTCCCACGTCCGGACAGCAATTTGATCCTGCGTGCCGTAATAAATGCGCCCCACGTCGTTGAGGACGTACTCCTGACGCTCGTCTTCAGCGTCCATGAACACTGCGTCGTCTGACACAAGGAAAATGGAACCGTGCGTTCATTTCGTTCAAGGAAAATAAATGACTAGAACAAGTTCCGATTTTTTTTTTAGGGGGGGTGTTGATCTTTTAATGTTAGAAGGCGTATTTGTGTATTTTTCTAGGGAGAGAGAAAAATTCCATAATTAAGAAGAACAAAACATTTTTTCCCAGGACAAAAAAGTTAGTCTCATGAGAATGAAGTAGCATTTTTTTCCAAGATAAAGTCGCAATAAAAAAGTAACTTTTTAACATGGGAATAATGTTATCTATAATATTTTAACAAGTTGATGTAAAAAAAATACAATTCTATTTTCTTGTAACGTTATGCCTTTTATATGGATAGACGCCTTTATTGGAAAAAAAAAAAAACCTACTAGGACTATAATCTCAAAAAACAATCTAGTATTAAACTTTTGTATAACATCAATGTGCACTTTTTTCATGTGATAATATGCCTATTTTTGAGGAAGAAAAAAAAACAACATGCAGGGAACTGGACTCTTTTTGTTTGCTTTTTTTCGTTGTTCATTCATTCATTCATTCATTCATCCGAGACGCTTGATCCTCACTAGGGTCGCGGGGGGCGCTGGAGCCTATCCCAGCTGTCTCCGGGCAGTAGGCGGGGGACACCCTGAATCGGTTGCCAACCAATCGCAGGGCACACAGAGACGAACAACCATTCGCACTCACACTCACACTCACACCGCGGGACAATTTAGAGTGTTCAATCAGCCTGCCATGCATGTTTTTGGAATGTGGGAGTAAACCGGAGCACCCGGAGAAAACCCACGCAGGCCCGGGTAGAACATGCAAACTCCACACAGGGAGGCCGGAGCTGGAATCGAACCCGGTACCTCTGCACTGTGAAGCCGACGTGCTAACCACTGGACTGCCGGGCCGCCCTTTTTTCGTTGTTGTTGTTGTTTGTTAGATTTGTGTTCAGTTGTGCTGAAAATGTTCCAAAAAGACTTTGACAATTATGCTATTAAGGTAATGTTTCTTTGGTCCGTTTTCCTCATCATGGTGGTTTCCCCCAAACCTGAGTTTCAGAACCACTGCAGTGTAGATGCCCCGATAGAAACCCAGCAGGGACACAAAACTAATACAGTTGCTGACTGTTTTTTTTTTGTGTGTGTGTGTTTTTATTACCGTCACACCAGGGGTTGAACAGCACATAGATGTCGTTAGCCGGGTCGTGTGCAGAAATAGCACGTCCACTCGGGCACTCCGTTTCCACCTGGAGGCGATAGCGGCCGACGGCGGTGCTGGCCGAGGAGTTGATAGACAGCTTCATCCTGGCGCCGTCCAACTCCACAGGGGCGGCCTGCCAGCGGTTGTCCTGCAGCTCGTCCACTAGGGGGATAATGACGTGGGTTCCCTTTGACACCGTTGGTAGAGGCCCTGAGGGGGAGGGGGGGGGGGAGCAGAGGTAGGCAGACGTGAACATGTCTCGCTACGCCTCACAGATTGGCATGCCTCTGTTCGTAAAGTGTAGTTATTCGGCTGCCACACCTGCATTCCGACCTCACAGAGTTTGCTTGGACTGGAAGTATCTCATGATTTGATTCCCTCTCCATTTTAGTTATTCTACTTTACATAAAACAAGACCCTACAAATTATTCGACCAAGAAATGGGGCTATTATTTAAAAAAAATCACTTGTTATGGCAAATCAGACGAAGAGCTGCAGATGAATAATGTCAAAATATGTTCCAGAATAGTGAACAGAAAATCCATTCCGTAAACTAAGAACTGGACACTAAAATAAAACTATAGCGGTACCTCTAATTATGAAATTAATTGGTTCTGGAAGAAATTTCTTCACGAGAAATTTCTACGTTTTCCATGTAAATACCCTAATCCGTTCCAAGCCCCCCCCCCCCCCCCAAAATTCAGACATAAATGTTTTCTAAAGCATAAAAATGCATCAAAATATATAACAAATAAATTTTACAATTAGCTTATTGGACAATAAATGAGAATTGTGCATAATGTAAAATACAAAGAATAAAGAATAAAAATGACAGTCATTGAACTTTTAAACTGTGTCCTCATCATTTTTTGCCCTCTTTAGTCCATGTTCTCTCTCACAAGTGGTTTTTGCCTGCCGCTTTGTAAAGAACTGATAAAAGGACGTTTGCTTTTGTCGGCTTTTAACCATCCTTCGAAAATGTCCCAGGCAAACATCAGCATAGTGAGCAATCGCCCGACTGGTCAACTCTTTTTCTGGGTGATTACATAAAACTATTGGAACACCTCGTGGGTGAATAACGAGGACTCTGCATAGACACATATCTATCTATTTATCTATCTGTCACATACGGTAGGAGGTTCGTTTTAGCCAATGGGGTGCCAGGAAAATGCTCGGTAATAGCCAAGGCAAAGCAGCAATAAGTATGTTGCGTTCAGGAAACTGAGCTGCGAGAAGCAGCCCATACTCTATTTTTACCTTTTGTGTCTTGAAAGTTCTTTCGTAACAACAGCCAATATTTTCCTGTTGAGGTGTTTCGTAACTTGAAAAAAAAAAACAATGTGCTGAGTGTAAACCGTGAAACTAAAGTTTCAGATTCAGATTTGATAGCCAACGTAAAAAAAACCTCAAAAAGATGAATTACTGTGTGGTTTGTGGCTGCAACGACACAGGAAGGATGGACAATGTCTCATTTCACTTTTTTTACCAGCACTCACTTTCATTCATGCAACAGGTGACGTCGGAAAACAGAATAGTCCGAGTGTGCTGCAATTTGCATATTTTCACACCCCGTGGATTTTTTATTTGTTTCCGTTGCAATGGCAGATTGCACAAATCACCCGAGTCAAGTCGAATGGGCTCCAAATGGTTAAGATTTCACTCAAATGTGCCAAAAAAAAGCCAAAAAGTCAGCGCCGTTTGTTGTTTTGACTGGTGCTGTTTGTGCTCGGCTTCACGCGAAGACATCAGCAGTCAAATGCCTTTCAGATGTGGGCGCGCCATTATTTGCCAGCTGGATGCGTCTTTGTGCTGTCACATCAAACGGGCTGGGACAGTGGAAAATGTGTACTTCAATAGTCATTCCCTTTTCATCCGCACAAAAAAAACAAAAAAAAACAAGAAAAGAGACTAATTGCCTTGGCTGAGCAGTTTGTGCTTTGAATTGATTGATTTGTGCTTTTATACATCAACCTGCATTATACATGGATGTTCTACTTAAGAATAAATCTCCAATATATTTTTATCCATATATTAGGGCCCACAAAAACAAACCCAAAAAAATAAAAAATCCAAAGTATGTCTATTTGGACAGCACCATTCATACCCAAGCTAAATCAAGAGTCCCTTACAGATGCAACGAAATCATGTTTCAAAACAAGATTAATTAAAAAAGAGCCTTGGCATCGTGGCTTCCAAATACGGATGCACACCAACTCCGGTTAAGACTCGCAGCCAAGCGTCACATGCAGCTCTAATTGCTGGATGCAGACGGGGGCCCCTGTCGCGACATCTCCAGGCGACAAGCGCGAGTCGGGTAAACAGGAGGCCCCCACTACATCTGAGGCAAGTGCGACAGCGGATTGTCACTCGGAGGGATTTCTCAGGACCCAGTGCTGGGAATCAGCTCTCTATCCGGAACATAGCAACCAAGAGGGGTTGCCATAGCAATCGTAGCCCAAAAAATCCCCCCCGCCACCTCACCCTTGCTTTCTTCCGTCGCTCTCCAGCTCTCTTTTTGTCAATCTGCCCCTCCCCATCTCGCGGAAGAAATTGCAGCAACACATCCTTATTTCATTCGACAAATCCGAAACCTGTTGACGTCCTTTTGCAATTTAACGGCTGCCATTTTTAGACAAGAAGGCGGCCCGATGTAGGGGCAATTCTCACACATGGAATTAGAATTCCCACTTATGCCTCGGGAGAGGATGCGGCCAGCGATAGGAAGTAATGAAGCGATTTATTTATTTATTTTACTCGACAGAAGTAAAAAAAAAATCCTATCATCTGTATTTGACCTGAAACTGGAGTGACTCGCTTCAAAATAAGCAGCATGTTGGCAATTAACGAACAAGTGTTCCGAACAGAGGCTTCAAGTTGTTGAACGGTTGAAGTTTACCGTCAAATTAAACGTAAAACAAAGAGAACTCCTCATTGTGTTTTGTTACAGCAACCAAATAACTGCCGAAAGAAAAGGCTCTCTAACCCAATGCCAGTCAGTGACGTGCTAATGATGAGCATCTATAATTGTGATGTCGGAACTCTTTAAGCAATGGATGTTGGAATACAAATGATGGAGTAGCACGTGTAGACATACAATATCAAAAACACATATTCTTTGTCCTCTGTGGACAAAAGCCTGACATCATCGCATTTTACTAAATGTGTGAGAATAGTGATAATGTGAATAGATGAGATGTGTTGTACTATACTCCGGTGGCCCGGGCAGACTTTTTACTCTTCCCCCACTTCATGATGAATACAGATACAGTGCTGCGAATCACAAACAATTGACTGACCCGTTTTTAATTCCAGGTGAAGTTTGTCCGTGTCGAGCCGGAACGGTCGCGACAGCGTGAGCCACATGTGGAATGTCTGCCCTCTCCGGATGATGAAGTCGTCGCATAGATAGAGGTGCGTGCGGTGCGCTAGGCGCTCGGCTCCCGTTTTGCTCCTCATGAAGTCGATTGATTTCACCTTGAGGGGCAACTCTGTGGAAGCCGAGCACACAGGCAGATGAGAGTCGACCGGGGATTTCCAAGCATTGAGAGATCAGGTGTGCCACAGGAAAATATCCACTTTCCCGTAATTGCACCATTTGTTCTTCTAACTATGCGGCGACGTATAGTGACAGGTCAGACACGGAACAATTCAATGTTCTTCCACTACATGGCAGAGGGTACAATCAACCACTGATCAGAATACGGTACTCGTTTATCCCGAGGGCTACATTCCATATGATTGAAAAGCGTTACGTATACAGCCAATACAAAATATGCATGTGATGTGCAGGTACGATGTTTGTCCACTTGGGGTCACCCTCCTCATGGTTTACACTGTAGTATCTGTATCTTGATTGACATGCGAGTCAAAGAACACTCTGCCCCCAGCCCCAAAGATGCCCGAAGATGTCACACGATAGCACCAATGCACTATTTTTACCTGAATCTGGTTCGCTGGAAAGGAATATCATGAAACCCAGCCTATTTCTCTGTTTTTATGCTCACGGCCAAAGCAGTAAAAGCATTGCTTCGGTGTCATCGTGGTGCTTAGGAATGTTGATAATGTGAGTTTCAGAGCTTCATTTAGAAAAAAGTAGTACTTTGCCACAGTCTTGTGACCAAGGAACTATGTAGAAGTCTAAGTGTCACTTAGACAAAAGTAGTGCTTTTCCACCATTGTGGGGCAAATGCAGTATGTTGGAGTGAGCTGAAGAGTTTAATTTAGACAAAAGCAGTGCTTTGCTGATACCGTCTAGCATCCTTAGGCAATTTTCCAACATTTGGGGAATTTCACTGATTTGCTGCAGGGCTCTGTCCCCGGCCCACACTATATTTTTTTTCTGACATTTTGTTCGATGGTGTGCTTGGGGATATTTGACTGGAATTCATACAGTATGCCTTAGCTGAATGAAGGTTCGGAAGAAAAGGAAGAGACAATAGACAACAGACAATATGGCGACCTTGCCAGGTTTTTACCTCCGAGCTCACTATCGCCCGGCGCAGGCGTTTCGCCAGGCTCCCAGTGGTCTTTGACGTCTTCCAGGTCCGTCACTAGAGTGTTGGCGATTTCATCATCGGTCTCGGCGCAGCAGCACTGACACACACGTCGCAGCCACCGCCGGCACGCAGTGTCTTTGGCCTCCTTGGGGGTCTCCTCGGAGGCCTCCTCGGTGTCCTCGTCCACCGCGGTGAAAGTGATGCTTGGGAATCGGCCCACGGCGGACATGTTTCGAAAGGAGTGCGTCTCCGCGGGCATCCTGAGAAAATATTGGATAACCGGACTCATGATTTGTACATGAATGACTGCCCTCCACTTGCTTGAAATTTAGCGGGAACTTGACTTTAATTAACTGGATGGTTTTTCCATGGTATTTTGAAACCTGAAAGTTAAGAAATGTACTGAATGTCATGTAGTGGAAATAAAAAGTAAGCATACACCTGTTTTATTGCCATGTTCTTATGATATACAGTATATATATTTTTTTTTAAAAATGAGAACAAGAACAATAATTTTGAAAAATTTTCCACCATCAATGTGACCAAAAACCTGGACAAATTAACAATCGAGAAGCAAAAAGTACAAAACAAAACCTTCAGGCTTCTGCCCAAAGGCAAAAACACTAAAATGTCACTGGGGGGACCGATAGAACTGCCAAATTTTAATTGGGGTTCGTCAGAGGTACTGTAAATGGTGGTAGGTGTGTCCCGACTCCCACTTAATATTACTTTGAATGTGATTGCTTAAATCTGAAAACAGCCACATCCAAAGTCTTAAAAGGGTTTGCACACTTTTTTTAACTTCCCCTATGAAAGTGTATTTTTTTAATGAGTTGAACAATTTATATATCATAATTAAATTGACTTTTATCTTGGTCTCCTTTTCGATATCCCTGTTGCCAGCCAGTCGCAGGGCACACAGAGACAAACAAACACTCGCGCTCACACTCACACCTAGGGACAATTTAGAATGTCCAATCAGCCTGCCATGCATGTTTTTGGAATGTGGGAGGAAACCAGAATACCCTCAGAAAACCCACACAGGCACATGGAGAAAATGCAAACTCCACACAGGGAGGCCGGAGCTGGAATCGAACCCGGTACCTCTGCACTGTGAGGTCGACACGCTAACCACTAGAGCACCAAGCTGCCTTATATTTGTTCATTATATTATTTACGTCTCATTGACTGTCCTGTTGTCGCTTGCGGAGTTTTCTTTCGTTGCATTGGATGTGTGCCATGTGAAATAGAGATGGTAATATAGTCCCCCCCTCCCCAAAGAAAAATGATTCAGACATTAAATCATAATTAGAGCCGCAGTGTAAATCCAATCTTAAGTTAAAACGTTCAACACATCCAGTGATTGATCTTAGAACCCGGCCCGACCACGGATTCCAATGCGCCTCTTAAGCCTTCTGATTAAAACGCCGCTTTAGAACAAAATTAGTGATGACTCACTTTTAATTAACACTATCAGCCTTTTGCTTCCTGATAGCCTTGCTTTCTCCTCCTCTTCTTCATGCCCACTGCACTAAAATCCGCCAACAGCAGCCACCGCAGGGGGGAGTGGGTTTAAATTTTTTGTGTTAAGTATCCTTCAACCATAACCTGTGGCATTAAGACAGAAATTATGAACGTGCTTAAGTAGGATTGGAAAGAACACACAAAAAAGATTTGTTACAGCAGTTATATGATTACATCCTTTTGTCTGCTCATTACAGTAATCTTTTAGTCTCCCCAGGCTTGTTCTGTACAATATTGTATTAATGCACCCACTGTGACACAAAAAAAAAAAAGTATCTTGATTCAATTAGAAAATGGATTAATTTCATTGTCTCTGCAGACACTATGAGTGTTTGTCTTTGCAGAAGCAAAGCGAAAATCGTGGAAAATCATTCCATTATCCGATCCTCGCAAGGGTCGCGGGTGTGCTGGAGCCCATCCCAGCCGTTTTCGGGCAGTAGTTGGGTTACACCCTGAATTGGTTGCCAGCAAATCGCAGGGCACACAGAGACGAACGACCATTCACGCTTGCAAACATTCCAAGGGATAATTTTGAGTTTTCCATTAGCATGCATGTTTTTGGAATGTGGGAGGAAACCTGAGCACCCGGAGAAAACCCACATAGGCATGGGGAAGAACATGCAAACTCCACACCGGAAGGCCGGGGTCCAGAAATTAACCCTTAACCTCTGCATTCGTGGGACGTGCGAAACAGTCGACCAACCCGACGCCCAAGCGCTATACAGAAAATGGGTCATCAACAATGATGATGAAAAAATATTTATCAGTCATCATAGTTAGCGTTTACCGACTCCATACTACACCGCAGGGTCAAAAAAAAAACTCAAGATTGTAATAGTTTTTTCGTTTCATCCCCATTGTTGTTCCCCAGAGATCAGAAGCGGCAAATACTAAATTAGTGTCGTGATCTCATCAAATGGTCTCGAGATCAGGTTCAATAATGTCAACTTTGATTGATGAGCGGAGAAAAGCCGTGAGGAAGTGAGCATGTGCTTTGATTTACAACTCTGTATGTGTTTACTTTCTCAATTCAACTCAACTGTATTTGTTGAGCACTTTCAAACAGCCATCACTGCATACAAAGTGCTGGACATGGAGCAATTTCACATATACAATAAACAGTAAAACAAATTGGTAATAAAGACGGTAGAAAGCACCGAACAGTAAAACCAAGAACAAATCTAACTCATGCTGAGTCGAATGTCAAAGAATACAAATTAAACCAAAATTAACTCACACGACATTGTTAAAAAATAAAATGTTTTAAAAAGCAAGTGCAATCTTTGGGGGCTAAAACAGTAATTTACGTTGGAACAACTTAAAAAATACATTCTTGCAAAAATGTTTGTTAGCACAACAAAGCAAGCAAGTTTGCTGAGTAGTTTTTACTTCTACATATATTCAAGTTGGTTCTGGAAACTCCTAGCACTACTTTCTTGAAAACGCGGCAGAGACAATTTTCACATGAGCAAAACTAGAAATATTTTGTTGAATTGCCCAAATTAAAATGTTATCAAAGTTGCCTTGAAATTTTGTGTCCACCTATTTTTTTTACACTAGCGCTCTTCAAAATCTCATATAAATGTATATATGTTTTTGTACATGCTTTTATTTATTTATCAGTGGCATTCCATCAAAAACAATGACATCACACTTTTTCTGTCCCTGCCGAAATCGGGCTGATTTCAAGAGGCAATCCTGTCTCACGCAAAGTAAGCCACTGCTCACTTCACCCCCTTTTGCTTTCATTACCGTGGCGATTGTCACATGAAGTTAATATAAGCCATAATTCAATAGAGTGAAGTACCAGATTGCATTTTCATTGATGGAGGCAGCACTTCATTACTGAGCTGTGATGCACACTGCCTCGCCAACAGCGGCGCTTTGAAGGAAAAAAAAAAGCAACGCGCCAACAATGAGTTTGCGCTGCATTCATATGAAAATGGCCTCCGGACAATGAGCAGGCTGCAAGCAAAGAGAGACTGACAGACAGCAAGGAAAACACCTCCCTTGAATCTCAAGTGCATCACGCCACTATACCAACTGGCTGCGTACCCTTTAACAATGGGCCCCCCCAAAAAATAAATAAATCCACAACAACCCGATGAACAGCCGAGATAGGCGCAAAAAGATGACAATCTTCTTTCGACAAGCTGCATAATTCACACTCGGAATGGCTTGGCGAGGACAAAGTCAATGAAGCCAAATGTAACATTTTGAAGGCAAATAGGTTTCCATGTTTGAAGATATTTTTTGTGGGTATTTATTTAAGATTAATCGCTAACCTAGCCTTTGATTATTAGGTCTGTTGTAAATTAAAGGATTACATTGGAATTAAAGATAATTTTCAATGACATTCCAGGCCTTTGTTTTGGGAAAAATCAAATGTAATATATTTTTAAGACTTTGAGAGTACCACTTTATTTCTATAATAAAAGTCATTCATGGTAATAATAATAAAAACAAATAATTGCCCCCAAAATGTAAATAAATCTGTCTCAGGTTTTGCATCGGCAGGCAATGGCATTGCTTTTCTCTTTTGACAGGGTGGCCTGACTAAATGAAGCTCCTCCCCCTTAGATCGACATAGTTCCTCGACACCAAGATGTCACAAAACGCTGCCAAAGTAACACTTTGGAATTTTTCAGTGAATGACGGAGGATGCTCATCACTCAATGGCAGAAGGCGCAATTAAGATGTGCATCCATAGGTTGCCATTTATCCAACAGAATCATAACTTTGTGTTCAGTTGAGACAAGATGATCACCATAATTTAAGCGAACCGTATACTGTATACCATCCATCCATTTTCCGATCCGCTTATCCTCACAAGGCAGGGGGTGCTGCAGCCTATCCCAGCCATCTTCGGGCAGTGTGGGGGGGGGTGGGGGGGGGAGACACACCCTGAACCGGTTGCTAGCCAATCGCAGGACGAACAACCATCCGCGCTCACACTCACACCGAGGGACAATTTTGAGAGATCAATAAGCCTGCCACGCATGTTTTTGGAATGTGGGAGGAAACCGAAATACCCGGTGAAAACCCACGCAGGCAACATTCAAACTCCACAAAGGAAGATTGGAGGCGGAATCGAACCCACGACCTCTGCACTGTGAGGTCAACGCGCTAACCCCACTGTATATATCTTTCCATAATAAATTAATAAATTGGTAGTGTGTTGTAAGATCTTCCGCATATAAAACGTGCCTTGGCTCACGTTTCAGCGGCCACCACAAGCAGGGAAGTCTCCGTGTGTATGTTTACTGCAGAGCGGCCCCTTGTGCACACAAGTGAAAACGTAAGCCTCTCTTGGCACCTGCCGCGGCAACATTGTTCGCTGGATTTAGTGGTATACAGCGATGCCACACGTTGGGAAGATTACAGTCTGCACCCGCCCAAACAAACAACAACAACAATAACAAAAAGGCAGCTTACTGCAGCAGAATAATACCCCAAAAAATGTTGTCGATGTAGCGCAGCGATAATTTGTGCATGTTAAGCGTTCACCAAACAGATTCCATCACCTGGCGCGCAACATTCCAACCAACCAGAAGCCTTGAGCGCAGAAAATTCCTTGAATGAAGATCATCCGACATACAAACAACAACAACGAAAAAAGTACAAACAATCCAATATGGCTTCCTACGGGATGCAACCAGGCCCACTCGTGACCTGCTTTGCCTGCGGGCTGCTTCTTGTTAAGGGCTGGCACAAACAAAAGGGAACATTCATTTTTGGAATGTTGCATTTAAATGCTCGCCAGCGTTGCAAAGATTACACATTGTGCTTGTTGTGTGCTCGCCGCGGATTTAACTCAAAGCAGCGGTGCCAACAAACCTACAAAGTCAAGTAGCCCAAAAGTGGTACACTTTGGATAACCGTAGAAGCGGAACTCGCCGCGACACAAGAATGGGTCTTGCTATTCAGAACAAGATGAGGAAGAAAGATGAAAAGGGTGCTTTTCTTGTTTTCATGCATTACAAAAAGAGACAAAAATATATATCTGTCACTTTTCGGCACATATTGAGGAGTTTGATTTCTTTTTAGAAAAGGGCTACATCAACAACATCATTTTGTTTTCCTTTACGAAAAGTGCAACCACAACAGTCCTTCTTAGGAAAGGGTCAAACCAATATTTTGTTTCATTCTAGAAAAGGATAGCACGGGCGACACGGTGGACAACTGATTAATTAGGAAGTGTGCATCACAGTGCAGAGGTGCAGGGTTCGATCCTAGCTCCGGCCTCCCTGTGTGGAGTTTGCACGTTCTCCCCGTGCCTGCATAGGTTTTCTCTAATGGCACACTCTAAATCAGGGGTGTCAAACATACGGACCGCGGGCCGGAACCTAACCCGCGCCCCCCCAACCCAGGGAGGTTCGATCAGGCCTGCAGCATAATTTAAAAGTGAAAAATACATAAAAGACCCGGAATGAATATTTTTAATAAGCTGCAAAACACTATTTTGATCAGAGTCGAAGACAACATTGTTTTGATCAGAGAAGACGACAACAGCAATCTCAGTCCGTCAGTAAGACATACCCAACACAGAAGTAAAAGCCAGGTAACTAATTGCCAAATGTTTTGTAGAAGATAAGTTGGTTCAATTTCAAAATTTTCCTCATGTTCTTGTGCTTCTTTCTACCAAAACAAAGGAAAGACATTATATTTTGGTGATTTATAGCAGAGTATAGTGTAATTTTAATGGGCCAGTCCACTTGACAAAGACCGAGGCCGTGTGTAGCCCACAATGTGAAGTGAGTTTGACACCCCTGTTCTAAATTATAAAGTGTGATTGTGAGCGCAAATGGTCATTAGTCTCTGCGTGCCCAGCGATTGCCTGGCAACCGGTTCACGGTGTCCCCGACTTACTGCCTGAAGACAGCTGGGATAGGCTCCAGCACCCCCCCAAGCGATCCTCGTGAGGACAAGCGGATTAGAAAATGAATGCACGGGTGAAAGTACAGCACCAAGTTGGTCTGCTATTTTCAAGAAACTGACAAATCAACAGTTTGCCATCTTTTTAGGGCAAGTGCCACATCAATAATTTGTCTTTTTACCAAATGAATGATAGACAAATTCACCAGTAACAAGTTCACGAGTGTGAATCAATATGCCCAAAATTACAAATGCCATTTGTTGTTTTGTTTTTCTTTTTGGCGCCAGCGAGTGGCTCTTCAGTTGCCGCTGGAGGTCGTGCTAGCATGTTGGGCTAACGTAATCACTTGGCATGGCAATTGAAACGACACACAGAGTGAAAATATCATGCACAGAAAAAGTAAGGTTGAATGCAAGTCATCACCAAAAGGCCCAACAGTTCCCACAAATTACAAAATGAAGGTATGGTACAGCGACTCACTCGACTCAGTGGCAGACAAAGTAGGACACACAAAAAAAAAATGTTAAAACGTCGCGCGTGGGAGAAGGAACAAGAAGAAATTGTCTTTCTTTTCCTGAAGGCTTTGCGGCGTTTGTGAGACGAGTTGCATGTTCACGCCTCTTTTAAGTAGTGCTGAGGGAACACCCCTCCTAACACACACACACACACACACACGCACACGCACACGCACACATATTTGAATGTGACGAGTTGGCAACTTTTCCAATGCCAGCTTTTGATTTGTCGCTTGGATTAAAAGCGAGTTGAAAACTGGTTCTTTCATTCGCATTCCTACTCACTTCATCTTTACCTCGACGTGCCCCCTTCCACCCTTCCCTTCCTTACTCATCCTCTTGCGCCACAACGTACGTGAAGAAGGCATCCGGGCGGGAGATCGACACCTTTGTGAGTAGGAGAAAGGACGGAGGAAGACGAGGTCATGGCGGTTCATACACGACACAGTCTGACTGAAATGACACATTAGATGACGGATTCATACGTCATCTGCACAGGCTGGTTAAATGGCTTTTCAGAAAGTTCACTATGAAGTCTTTGTAGAAAAAGTGGAGTAAAGTCATTCTACTCACCCGTTGAAGATGACCCACGGTGCACATGACGGGAGAGGGAACATAGGAGGGGTGTGTGCAGGATGATAAAGGCAGTAGTGTTTTGTAGATGAAAAAAATAAAGGCAGAAAAATTCCACAAACCCATAAAATTAAAAAAAAGTACCGTGCATTTTTTTAAACAAAAACAATGGTCTTAATGGTAATAATAATGAAGGATATCTTACTTAAACACACAGAGGAACAGTTTTTTTTTTTTTTTTGCACAAAGGGTTACGGCGTAACCCTCCATCAACACATTCCAGTTGCGTCACTTTTGCTTTTGTTGTTCTTTTGATAACATAGTATGTGCAGCGTCCAACAAGTGAGTCTCACAATCCCATGAAAGGTGTGACAAATCTTTTTTTTTAAGTGTTGCGATTGCAGCAGCTGAGTCAGACGACGCTCCCTTCTCTTGAAAATACCTGAGCGGGTCAGTTCGATTCAAATATAAATCACACAGGAAGCGTTCGCAGTTAAGGCAAGTGACACCATTTAATGTTCCGTTATAGATCTGTGGCGACAGGGGAGCTTCATCCCCGACATGTACAATAAATGTTTTGCGCCACAGAGCGGTTTGGTAGTGCATGACACGTGACAAGTAGGCAACGCCACAATCATCAGTTATAGGCCACAGATATTAAAGCAACAATAAGAAATGTGCAAATCACGTTTTTGTGTGCGTCTGGCCATTGCCGGATATTTTCAGATTCAGATTCAGAAAACTGATCCAGGCCATGGATTAGCATTAACACTAACATTCCAACTATACATAGTGATTGCGGTGATGAGTAATGGAGTGAATGAGATTTTCTTTTCCATTTCTGACATTTATGGGTAATGGGTCAAATTGACCCATTGCAAAGCTGGTTTTTTAAAACGTCTGGTGGCTGAATAGACGGAAGCAACAAAAAGATATTGAGAGAAACTGAGAATAACTGAGTTAACACGTGTCCAAGAATGTTGATTAGGATTCTAACACCCACCCCCACCCGTTTCTGACCTAAAAGGTCAAACTGACCCACTCCAACCTTCTGTCATATTGGTGGTAAAATTAACCAAATGCAAAGAGTTTCTGTCTTTTAAAAAAACGTGGCTATCAAAGTGTAAACATAATGTTGAAAATCCAAAGTGAGGTGATTTTAGTTTCACTTTTCCAATGACGGGTCATATTGACCCAGGAATGTTAATGTTGTAAAAGGAAGGTTAAAGTAATGTAATGTGTTTTAATCAGTTTTGGTACTGATACAACTATTTTAAAAACCTGCATTATGCATTTTCAGCTTTCATCTGACCCTAACGAGTGCAAGTGCAACCGAAAATAAATGGAGAGATGCTTTGGGACCTTTTTTTTACTTTTTCTTTCATTAATATTGGATATTTTTGAAATATTATGTCCAGTTGGATCCATGCTCTGGCAGGCTGGTTATGGCCCATGGGGCATGAGTTGGTTTCGATTTTTTTTTTTTTAATCCCATACAATCACTGGTTTGGCTTCTTTATTTTCCACATTTTCTCCTGTCATTGTGTGGTTTCAAACAGAGCAGTGAGTGACGACCCTAATGAGCCCTTTTGTTTGTGTTTGTAAGGAGCCTAACTAAAAAAGATTGTGAACAGACTTGATAAGCAACTCCACCCCTCCCCCCCCAGCACGTTTTAGGTTCACTATTCACTAACCGAATATAAGACCAAAGTGAGACGCAAGCTTTGTGTGTCAATGGGTTTAGAATGTTCGTAATTTTGCATGATAGTTTGTGGTATATTTCCCAATTACACTATTAATATAAGCAGTTATTTATAAATATCTTGAGAGGGGCATTAAATTATGGCGTTTCACGATTTCCTGAAGGGGTCGGTCCCTCATCGGGGCAAAAGGCTTCAAGTATAACTGCAGTCAACCCTTTAGTGGTTTTCTAACAACTAGTCGTACTCGAACTCCCCCTAGTGGTAAGAAAAAAATCACTGCCGAAGTTCACAGTTCACTTGTATTTAACCTTTAGGTTCAATTAATTTGCATTTAATCGTGTGAACGTTTTCTTTTGAAACATTTCAGCACTATATGTAATGTGCGCAATACATTTGAACAGAATATTTTCCCCCTCCATTTGAACATGACAAACTGCAGCATGTTGGAGTGGCTTACAAGAATGCTCAACGTACTCATTTCTGATGAACATTGAAATGCCTTCATTGCCACTGCATTTTGACGTTGTGGAGTATAGTTTTTTTTTTTATGATGGCACTCATTGGAAAACATTTAAGAACTGCAGAACTCAGTCACATTGAGCCCTGCTCGTATCGTCACACCGCATGAAGCGCCATTCCCGTTTCTTACCGTTGCTTTAAGTGTCTCACAAGCTTATAAACGTGATTGCGCGGATCCATCCACACACTGTCAATTACAGTATTTCCATTATTGCAGCTTTTGCATCATGCATTTGGAGGTATTAATAGAGCTTCATTCACACATTTTGAGGGAAAAAAAGCAGTTATGACTCAACCACACACACACGCACGAACAACACAGACTTTTCATTATAGGTGTTTTGATATCCGCCTTCAGAGGCATTCAGACGAGTGGGGGCTGTTTTGATCAAATTTCCACCAAACAAGTGGAAGTGACAGCTCACTTGTTAAAAAAAAAAAATTATCCACTCACTCCTTTACAAACCAGCCGCCAGCGGCGGCGGCGTCATCCTTGAGTGACGGGCCCGCCGCCCGCCGGCGGCGCATCAGAGCAGGAGGCACGCCACGGAAGGCAGAAGCTCCGCGAGATGCGACTCGGCGTCGGCGTTCTGAGTGACGGGGTTGCCGCGGAGATCGAGACGCCGCAGCTTGGGGCAGGTGGCGAGCGGCCGGAGCGCTGCCAGCGTGGCAATGTCTGAGTGTGCGGGGTTAAAGAACAAGTCTGTTTGTGGGGTGTTTGTTGAAGTGAGACGTGGTGATGAATGTCTTATCATATGCAGTCCTGACACAAAAAAAACAAACCACGGAGCCCCAAAAGAGATGCAGCGAAAAGAGAAAGCCAACACACATTTGTTGAAGTATCCGTCCATCACGCCAAGTTAAAAAAAAAAAATTTATAGCGCTTGTCATGTTCAAGGTCATGGGAAATCGGCGCATGTGGAAGAAAAATATTTGCCACCAAATGACTGAGTTGAAATGCAATTGGAGGGCGGAAAATTCCAGGGCCGAGATTCACACACACACCCACCCTTTGAGAGCAGATATTTTGGTCATGACATGCCCACCCTGCCGTCCAATGTTAAAAACAAACAAACTTGAAGGGGTTAACGTGCCTGAATGGATTAAGTACAAGTGCCATAAGAAACGGACCGATAGAACCTTTCACAATTTCATCAAATGTGTTATGAGGAGCTCCGAGGATTACACGGCGATTTTGTTCAATTAAATGGTGGATTTAAGGATTAAGTTTCATTCTTAATAAGGACAAATAATGACTTAATTTTGGAAAATCCAATTTAAGCCTTTTAAAGGCTCAGGCCAAAAAAAAAAACAATTAAAAATCACATGAATTACAACTTGGACGATAAGCGTACACACCGAGAAATCTCGGCTTGGCATGATTGAAGCACATTTTAATTACAATTGCACTCTCCTTTTGAGAGCATCACTTGTGCAGAACCGCTTTTGGGACTTCCTCCTCCACACCACACACACGCACATTTTTCTTCAGGCTGTTTTGCCACCAAGGGAAAAAAAAAAAAAAAATTGCCAGATCGCATGATGAAGGAGGGTATCGGCAGCATTGTGTTTTAAACTTTCATGTTGCTTGTCAAACTAGAGTGTAGCGCAAAACTTGAACACAATCTGCAAGAAGAGCTGAAGAGAACAATGTGAAAGTACTCCCGATTGGGCTCGCCAATGACGTTTCGTGAAAGTGTGGTGGCTTCAGATTGTATTTGTGATCAAATGCAAATATTCAAATTGAATTATAACGAAGAATTAATACTTTCTTGCACCCCCTCCGCCATTTCTGACTTTTTGGGGCTAACTTACTTTTACAAGCGTTAATATTGCAACTGTGAAACATGAATCAAGCAGAAAAAAATCCACCCATTTTTGTCCATCTCAAGGTTTGCCATTTTGCCTTGTGCCACTAGTTGTTGACCGAAAATGCCATCAGAGCGCCTCAGCGCTCAGGTCACACGGCTAACCAACATTCTCCGGGTTTGGTCATGTGACGTTCACAAGCCGAGCCCTGAGGTACCGTGAATGTGATTTTCAGCTGACAGCAAATGGCGCTCCCCCTGAGATGGATAAAAACGGGATTATTCTGCTTAAATTCATATTCCGCAAAGGTAATAAAGGATACCGTATTTCGATATTTTTGACTTGACTTCCCCTTTAAGTGTCACCGACTGTAATCAATGGGGTGATCTGAAAACGGCTGCAACATTCTATCAATGGCGCCCCCTGGAACGCTTGAAAAAAAAAAGACATTTATTTGATTTAGAAAAAAAAGTGATTTCAACAGGATTGTTTAGCCTCACTTGAGTCATTCACTTTACATAGTGAACCTGTCCAAACAAAACAACAACAACAAAAAAGGCACGATAAATCACGGTTAGGAGGCATTAATCGCTCTTAAGATTAAAGGAAGAAATGAAGCGTGAATGCCGCTATGACTAAATGATGCTTGCTTGTTCTGTAAAATGGCAAATTTGAGTGGAAAACTATCAAATGGAAAAAAAAATATAATCAAAAGCCACAGTCAGAGAAGAATGTGTCCCTGCACCCACTTTTCATGTGGAATCATCAAAATTTTCTTTTTTTGTCTGTGTGCTTTTATGATAACCATCTAATTTTATTGCTATTGGTGAAATTAGTGTTGTTTTTTTCTAACTTTCTATGGGGTGCATAAAAGGGAAGTTTTGGGGGGGGCTCGTGTTGGCGACCGTAATAAAACATATTTTTCATTCGGAATATAACTGATGAAGGAAAACTTTTATCTCTATTTGGACAGAGGGAATTATGTGTGAAAAGAATGCTATCACATAACAGTATATACCATTTTCCAATGTCTGACTGCTAATTCCCCAGAGATATGCCACTCTGTTGGACTCATAAATGTGTAAATCTTTTTATTTAATTATTCTCCCCCCCCCCCCCCCATTGTCTGTCTCTGCGCGTCGTCAGATGTTCGCGCTTGTTTTGCTGCCATGAGCCAGGCACGCTCGGGTCTGAGTCTCACCGCCAACTCCGCGCGGAGATTCATTATAACATTCGTCCCCGTAATGCTGTTGATGTCCCCTGGAGCATAATGACAACATGTAAACATAACACCGCCGCCACACAGAAAGTCCCTTGGCTTCTAAGGATTATTTATTGAGGGTGATTTTTTTCGTTCTTAATGCAACGACTTATTTTGGGCAACAAAAAACATGTAAATGTACGCGTTGGTGGCAGTAGCTCAGTCTGGTAAGATATAGTTGGAGAACCAGAGCGTTGCAAGGTCAATTCCAATGACAGATGGGCAATCTGATAATTGGACTGACATGCTCCTCTGTGAACAGACAAATTTACATTTGGGTTGGATAAAGTACAGTAAAAACAGACTTTAATAGGACCCGGTGGAGGCAAGACCATCCATACATCAAGCCGACTGGCTTGCTTGACTCACTGTGGCACTAATTAGCAATGCCAAGTGGCCGTCAGAGGCATCATTTAACTTTTTTTTCCAGATCAACGGTTTGAGCTGCCTCATCGAAGCGACTTTTGACCTCGGTGCAAAGAGACTGTAAGTGCACAAAAAACGGCTTTTCTCGCTGCCACCCCCGGCGCATTTTTACAAAAATTTGTATTTTTTAAACGGCCAATGCGAAAATCACACTTGATTACAGAATGAAGGATACTGTTATTCTTCAAGAGGACCTCTTCCAGTTTGGGCAGGCAGTAGACTCCTTCTAAATTTTCTATGCAGTTGTTTTCAGCCTCCAACACCTTCAAGTATCGAGAAGTGGAAAAAAAGAAGAAACATGAGCAAACGGAAGAAGCAAATTCCCGACAGGACAAACATTGCAGTTGCCTCATTTTTGGTTTGTTTGTTTTTTTCACCTTCAGGCACTGTAACATGGAGAAGTGAAAGGAAATGCGGCGCAGCTGATTAGAGGACAGATTGATGTGAGTGATGAGGAGCAGCTGGTCCAAATGGCACAAGGTTGTCAGGTTCTGTTTGGTGAGGAAGGAGGGAAGCCAGAAATGATTCCCCGAACATCCCCCGGCACAACAGAGGGTTAGGGAAAGGGATATTGTGCGCAAACCTTGTTGGAGACGCTGAAGACGCGCACTTCAGCATACTCCATTTTCAAAATGGTGTTTTCGATCATAAATTTGCTGCACAGGTCACTGTAATAGGCTGAGCGCATGGAGTCCACTTCCTGAGGGAGAGGAGGTAATGAGCGTGTTGCGCGTGAATACGTCTCCAGTTAATGGAACGGACACCAAATTGCTGTTGGTGTCGCTGCTTACTTTGAGAGTTTGGAAATGAGCGAGCGTCTCCTTTTCGTAGCCAAGGGGGTCTAGCGCCCTCATCAGCAGGATAATGGTGAGCAAACACCCTGCGGAGAAAAGCAAAAACGTGAGAGTGGAGCCCTTCTCAAACGCTGGGTTGGAAGAGCAACACCATATGGCAAAAATGTTTATGAGCGCCGACAACTGTGATCCCAAAAGATGATAGCATTTCAAACTTATCTTGCAACATTACCCTTGAAAATAAATGGCGTAGAATTCATGTGATTTTGCTCGGGTACCAGCATGGTTTAACAAACACACACAATGACTGCTTTCCTGTGGTTTTCATTAAATTTATGCTTGTGTGAGTGATGCTTTTTTTTTTTTAATACATACACTGCTAACCAAAAGTTATGCATGCTGTGCTTACGAGTTAATTTCAGGATGAGTGTAAAATGCGTACTACCTTTACTTAATTTTGACCTCAGCTAAACTTGTAAATGTCCTTCTATATTCATTCATTCATTCATTTTCCGATCTGCTTTATCCTCACAAGGGTAGCGGGGGGGGCGGGGGACTGGAGCCCATCTCAGCTGTCTTCGGGCAGTAGGGGGGGCACACCAGAACCGGTTGCCAGCCAAGGCACACATAGACAAACAACCATCCGCGCTCAAACTCATACCGCGCGACAATTATAGAGTGTTCAGCCTGCCATGCATGTTTTTGGAATGCTGGATGAAACCGGAGTACCCAAAGAAAACCCACGCATGCCCGAGGAGAACATGCAAACTCCACATAGGGAGGCCGGAGCTGGAATTGATTTCAGAACCCGAAGGAAACTGCTGCAATCTTTTTCACGTTAGGAGCCCCGCTGTACTTCAAGTGTTTATTAAAAAAAAAAAAAAGTTAGCCTGAAGCCCAGATTGTCACTCATGGAGAGAACCATTGTCAAAATAAATCCCTCAATTTGTCAAGATGAAGCCCATTTAATTTGATTTGCCTTGGAAAATGTAGTTACTCAAATTTTTTGGCACTCCCTGTGAGGCTCATATCAGCTGTTATCTATAATATAACCTCAGCCAAGGTTCGAATCCAAAACACACACGCACACACATAAAAACACACACAATTCATTTAAGGCAACAACTGCAAGTTTTGAAATGAACCAAAAGCCAGTTATGGTTGGCCGGAGACCAGTGGCGAGACTTGCCCTCTTCCTAGGGTGGCGGTACATGCCAAATGTGTCTGGGACTGAGCCAGCGCATCTGCAACAAAACTGTGATCTGATATTTGAAGCCAAATGTGGAAGTGCAGCAGAATGACTTTGCTATAGCAACAAATTCATTTGCCGGAGAGCCGCGCTCGTCTCTCTGAAGTGGTGGAGTTAATTCACTCAAGTCCGTCTCGATATGCGGTCTGCGTTTCTCGACTGTCATAATAGCAGAAGGATGATTTTATGTTCATCGGGATCAATAAATTGAGGATGCTTGGTGAGAAACATTTCCAATGCGGAATAGAAAACTTGTCGGATGACAAGCTCAACATCTTATACTTCAATTGCACTACAAGGACAAAATTATTGACGCAAAACCTTAATTAATTGTCAATCAAACAGCGCTCGCCCAAACGTCCTAAAAAAGTCACTGCAGAATATGGGGCAGTCGCCATAAACAGAACTTTATCACCAAGCCGGCAAATTACCCTTAAAAATTACAACAGTGGGTGCCCGGTTTACAGTGATTCCTACGGCACCGCCATTACTAATCACGCTGAAACCGTCGTCGAGTCATAATTACAGTCGACTGGTGCAATTCATGGGTGACAGGGGATAATTCACACCCACTGAAATGCATCGAGGGAGAAAAAGAAAGCTTTTTTGGGGGGTTGTTTGTTGGGTGTAATGAGTTCTTCAATAAAATTCATTATACTTTCCATGAACAATGGGGGAAAATGGGAGATCTCTCGCTCTCTCTGTCTCACACACACACACACGCACACACCTTGGGCGACAATTTTGAGCATTTAATTAACCTAGGATGCATGTTTTTGGAATCCCGGAGGAACTGAAGGAAACCCACGCAGACACCCCCGGAGAACATGCAAACGCCACACTGGAAGGCCATAGCCCGGAATCGAACCCTGGACCTCTGCACTGTGAGGCGGACGCGCTAACCAGTCGTCCGCCGTGTCGTAAGTTTGGTTAACATTTTACTTCTGATTCCAATTCCGTCCAATGGGGCTATTATCAACGTGTCGGAATATGTTTCTCCATGCAGTGAAAGTTCCTCTGATTGAAAACCGCAACCTTCCCACAAGGTCCTTCCAGAAACATATTATTTCTTAATCTGCCTCAACAGCACCGGCAGGCGAGACAGTACCAAGCAGCAAATAAGACTTCTCGCTCTGTGGAAACACACACACACACACATTAAATGAAACGGCATAAAAAAGCACTTACACTTATTGAGCGGCTCCAGTTCTAGCAGCTGGTTACATGATTGTAGCTCAGACTGCAACACGGAACTCTTTTCCACAGAGAGTTCACTCCTGTGGAAACCAAACAAACAAAAAATCAAACAACACTTTCATACATTAAAAGGAGTTCCTTAAGGGGGAGAAAAAAAAAAAGCACACTTTCATCGTGTACCAAATCCTTACCTGAAGAGCTCCTGATCGGTGGCGGAATCACGACACCAACTCTCATTTCGACCTGAGGGAGGAAACGTGGTTTTGAAAGTTCCACAAAGTTACACTTTGAGACGATGATGCGGCTAGTACGGGCGGGCTCGGTTAGATTTGTTTCTTTGGTGGCGACGTGGCTCAAATCTTTCAGAGCGCAAAGTAGTCCATCACAAATGAATTCATTACAGTTAAATGTGTATGGAAAATATATATTTTTTTTAATTAAATGAAAAAAGTGATTACTGCCGTAACTTGTCTCCTTCTGGCATGCAAGCACACAGTAAATTAGCTTCTTGCGCACCATTCATAACGTCAAAATGTTTTAACCCACGAGTATTGATTATCACCAGGGCCCGACTGACTTTTTGAGGGTGTTGCTGATCCGATATTTGGCAGGATTAAATGAAAAAAACATAATGAGTGAAATAACTTATATTTTGGTCCCCTAACACCACAACAATAAATATGAATGAAGAATGAAGAAAATGTGACTGTTTTACGATGCCACTTGTCTTGTCCTTTAGTATTTGATTAACTTCACAATAAAGATTTTTTTTTTTTGGCCAAGTTTTGACGATTTGAAAATGTATTTAGTGTACACATACTGTATGTCGGTACCATTATAAATAGAGAATCCCTTGCATGCACAAAATTATGTGGCCAAAATGAGTAATGGGAATTAAAATGTCAATGTCAGAAAGCTTTTAAAAACATATCTATATTTTTTTTAAATAAAGGTCCAAAAGCCCGCGTAAAGAAAACAAGTGCGTGTTTCTGTTGCATGAGAGTCGAGGTGAGTACAACTCCCGACACTAAATAACCTTTTCTGGCTTCCAGTTCTTTTCTTTTCCATCACACGTTCAACTGCACCAACCGTATGTGCCGAAAGGAGCCTTCCTTTCGGCTAACTATGTGACACTCACTCTCCACACTGGTCCATTTTAATCATTTAGCCCCGACGAGATGGATTAATAGAAACAGTGCCTCACCTGTGTACATGGTGCAATCTCGCCGAGTGTGTTTTTCGGGCCAGTGCACCATCAGATTGTGTTCATTAGCGATGTTGTTGATGGACCCTGGAGGAAGATCGCATATCTGAGTCATGGTTAAGAAAGTTTAACAAAGGCGTGTGAGGGGTAAGGAAGGGGGGGGGGGGGGACTAAGTGGGGTTCAAAAAGTGAGAAGAATAACTGAAACCAATTTATTATGGGAGTGCAAAAGTGATCTGGTCCTTTTTGCGTGAGTCTGCATACTCACACGGCTCGTTAGCAGCGACTAGCTTTAAGGGCCCTTTTTTTTTTTTTTTAATTTTAAGCATCTAATGGGAGACAGACTAACCACTGGTAAATCAGCATCCTCAATCACACCGCCCCTCCAAGGACATTAAGAATCTCGCTACTGACTATTTGCTTATTATTAGTAGGCGTAAAAAGATACTTTTCACAGAATGGATCCAATCCATTCTGGGCGTTTCAACGGACATTCGTTTTAAGGAATAGACACACCCAAAACGACTTTCCTGCCAGGACAAGATGGAAGAACTTTCGGTTCCATTGCTGGCGCTTTTATTTTGATGGATGCAGGTGTAAGTGGTACAAGCGAACGCTTACAGTACGCTTTTGGTGTTGCCAGCGTAGTGATTCTATTGCTATATTCAGCAACTTCTTTGACCCCTGTTGCACAACTGAGGCGTGTTCCTAATGTAAGTAGCATTATTATTTCCTGCATGGGAGAGGAAGAAAGAGGCCCATGTCGGATTTAGCAAAGCACCCCCAGAAAAAAAAACTGAGCCTGCTGATTTTCTTTAGTAAAGTGTTTTGGGGGTTTTTTTGTGCGCACGTACGCTGCAAAATTGTTGGCACCCTTCTATTAAAGAAAAGCCAAAATTTTCACAAAAACATTCATCTGGAAGCATTTTGGCTTTTTCCAAGATGGATTTTAGCCAATTCCAGTCTCACCAGTGATGAATGTTTCAATGTGATGAATGGTTTCAAATCTAACACTGGCAGAACTGCTGGATCAGTTACTAACCGACAGTGGTTGATGTCACCCATATGGTATGGCTGGCACATTTGAAACCGCGGCTGTTCAGGTAGTAATTCAGCACTTACTGCGACATCAGTCAGGATGAATGGTACGTGAAACAGACAAATCGAATATTGGTCAGCAATTTTCTAGGCTACTTCTAGCAGAAGCCCTGCAAGGCAGTCAGAAGACTTAATGGAATTGCATCTTGCAAAAGCACATCCCTGCCAAAAGGCATCAGTTGTCTGCCTTTTCTCAATAAACACTGCGGGGTCTCGGTCAGCATTTCCTGGGGGGGGAAGAAAAGCCTTTGAAGGAAAGTTGTTTTGTGATAGCGGTGAAAGGAACAACCTCCGTACATGACACAGGCAACCTTATCAGCATGAATTAATTTCGGTCCTACTAGCTAGCTGACGACTGTAAATTCATAATCAGTGCAAAAAATGTCATCTTGAAAATGTTGCTTATATCTCTGATTAATACAAGTTTATTGACCAGTGTGATTATCAATAAAATTTGATAATGGATGAGTTGTATATGAATTAATCATTGCACCTCAAATGGATTTTCTCCAGCTACTCCAACTCCCTCCCACACTCCAAAAACACGCATTTTCATTAACCACTCCAGGCGTAACGCCGCAATTGGCCCAAAGTCAACTGAGACAGACTCTAGCTCACCTGCAACCTTAATAAGGACCAGCACTATCGAAAAGAGATGGACATATGTTGATTGCCTAGTTTTTTCTTTTAATTCAATGAAGTTTAGACACAAAAGGATACCCAGACGGAACTATGTTTAAATCGTGGGTGGATGCTTCTCCAGTCCACTTGCAGCGGCTGACCATCCAGCACAAGCAGCAGCCCACCGGACTGCGCCTGCATGAGAGAATAAAAAAAAAATATAAAATAAATTAATTAACTATTGAATTTATAACAAAAAAAGAAACAAAAACAAATGGGGACGGAATAACTCACCTGGACCGGCCTCGAAAAGGCAACAGCCACCCTCTCTTCATCGCGGCTGATGAACACACAACTAATCATCTCTTCACGCTCGGCTGTCACGCAATAGGAGACGTGTGCATTAAGTTGTGACCATCGCTTTGTTAAAATGCAGTAATGTGCTAAACACACACGCATTCACACACACACGAACAAACTCGTACTAAAACACATTCTAAAAATGAAACCTACACGACTTTGAAAACTTTTTAAACACACAAGCACTTACACACACATAAATGCACACTAGAACACACCTCTGCCTAGAAGCCAACGATAATAAAACCAAGCACTCTGGTCGTTGGGGTCGGTGAAGAAAGCGTTCTGCACCAGCTCATATTCTGGAAAGGAAAAAAAAAAGCAACATGGTGTCAAATTGATCAGTTTCTCATTAAATCAAATTCAATTCAATTCATTCGGTCAGCGTGAGGCAGCATGACCTTGGCTTACCCTGAAGGAGCGCTTCATTTTTCTTGTGTAAATTGTTACTTTGTATAATGGATGGAACTACAACTAATAAATTGGTTTTCTGTATATATAGTAGAGCTTTTTTACAACAAAAAATAGGAACCCGCCGATGCCAAAATTACAGTTTTTAACAGATCTCTCTCATGATCCTAAGGTGAAAATTTAAAAAATGTCATCTTACAAGACTGCTTGTGTATTCGTTCTGAATGTGGAGATGGCATTTAGCTGCTGCCGATTCATTCATTCCAATAATTTTTTTAATAGATTAGATTTGAAGAATTTCAAAGTGGCCCTTGCGTCCTGCAACTTTTCAGGATGCTGCTCCTGAAGGAAAAAGTTTAGACACTGCTGGTTTAAACAATTATTTGAGTCAATTATTTACATAGGGATGGCGAGTCAGGGCGGCCCAGTAGTCCAGTGGTTAGCACGTGGGCTCCACAGTGCAGAGGTACCGGGTTCGATTCCGGCTCCGGCCTCCCTGTGTGGAGTTTGCATGTTCTCCCCGGGCCTGCGTGGGTTTTCTCCGGGTCCTCCGGTTTCCTCCCACATTCCAAAAATATGCATGGCAGGCTGATTGAACACTCTAAATTGTCCCTAGGTGTGAGTGTGAGTACGAATGGTTGTTCGTCTCTGTGTGCCCTGCGATTGGTTGGCAACCGATTCAGGGTGTCCGCCGCCTACTGCCCGGAGACAGCTGGGATAGGCTCCAGCACCCCCCGCGACCCTAGTGAGGATCAAGCGGCTCGGAAGATGAATGAATGAATGAATGGCGAGTCAATTCGCCCTACTTCAGTGGTGCGAATAGTCAGGAATTACTGTGGGCATTACAGTCTCAGTCACTTTCGTTCATGACATGCACCGTTTGTCCCACACAGAATAACTACAGTGCTTACTCATTTAGAACTGTGTAAGTGGAAAAAATATTAGTTCAGCAAAAATCTGAGCCTGCAGGAGTGGAAGAGTCAAAAGCATGACACGTCCCAACATTTTAGACTCAGACTGCCCCCTGTGGGTGGATGCTGCGCAATACCGTCTGCGGCAGGTTTACCTTTGAGCAGCTGCTCTTCACAGACGCGATGGGAGTGGTTCTGCGGCGAGGGAGGCGAGGAGCCCGTCGGGGGGGCGGATTCGGGGGACTGCGGGTGGAGAAGGGGCAACAGGGTACTGCGGTAATGCCAGCTGGAGTAGTTGGAAAAGTTGGAGCCGATGAGACGATCAGTGAACTCCAACTCCTTTCCCACGGGGACAGCGGATTTCTTCACGACGATCCGCCGGTAATCCCAGCAGTGAACTGGCGCAGACAGTGAGATGTGGGTGTAACAATTCCAGATAAGCGCACAGATTTTCCTTATTAAATTTGGAGGGCGCCGGTAGCCACGTTCTCCTATTTTCTGCCAGCCTTTGTCTCTAAAACCACTGAAATCATGAAAATTCAGCGATATGACATCAGGCTCAGCGAGGGAAAGCAACATTAATCCTTATGATATCTGTGTTTGTGCTACTCGTAGTTGAATGTGATTTATACTTTTTTTTCACAAATTTGGGCATAAGAGAGGACTGACCTGGATAGACTTCACTTACAAAAACATTCTGTCAATCATGCATGCCATTTGCTTTCGGATAGTCAAACAGCCAGATGTACAAATGATCAGAATGATACCACCTATCACTCAATTTGAGCCATGAAAAATCATGTAAGCCTGAAAGGATCGTCTCTTAAAATGGCATCACTCACAGTTGCGGTCATCTAAGCTGAGGCAGCGGTCGCACAGGCTCAACTCCCGGGCCCAGTCCATTTGAGGCACACGTTCCGAGACCCAGCTTCGATGATGCCAGCTGCCGTATGACTTTGGGTTGACTTTCAGGCAAGACTCCAGAAAAGACAGCTCGGTCTGGTACATCTTTTGTACTTCACACTCGTCTCTGAAAGCATAAGTCAACTGAAACTGTTAAATAACCTCTCGGGGCTTACTATGAACAAACTATAACATGGTGGACAAGCTCACTTGACGGTTTCCTGGTGCATGAGGATCTCTCTCCTGTAATTCCAAAGTGTTGCAAAGTCAGGGTTCGATGATAGCAGCTGCTGGGTCAAGTGGAGGGCTTCTTCGTCGCAAATACCCTCTTTCCTCTGTCATAACAACATTTTAGAATTACGGTGAATCCCTGTTTATTGCAAGGGATAAATTCCAGATCCACACTTAATTGGTGACGATCACAACATAGTTAGACCCTAGCATGTTTCAATGTAATTTTAACACCGCCAAAGGCTTCAACACATTTAAACATAGTAAATGTATTTTAAAACAAATGCGGGCAAAAAATGTAAATTGCTGCATTGACAAGTGATTTGCTGTAAACATCCCCGAGATGGTAGTAGTGCATAACATTTGTCTGTATTATGCTCTCCCAGTGGCTAAGGCGTGCACACCAGAAGGAGCAGCATTGAATGAGCCCGGTGGTCGTGGTTTGAATGTCAACTCCCTCTTGAGGGCCTATATTGAGTGAAATAAATTTTTAAAATTAAATTACGATTTTTAATTAAAAATCAACTCAAAAATAAAAGTACAATATCATGGGGATTTATTTTTTCTTATTAGGTAGATATCCTCCACACATACACGAAAAAAAGAGAGAACAATAAAGTGGGGCCAAGTTATTTGAACCGCAATAATAATTCAGGTCATTTATTTAGTCTTGAAAGCACCTTGGAAAAACAGGCATCTCGTGCTGCTGTGTATATCTTCAATTTCTTTTCCCGTTCCTTTCTTTTCTCCTCCTCCTGCTGGGCTGTGGACTTTACCTTCACTCGACCGTGCTGGGAACAATCAAAAGAATACGAAAGGGTAACTCGCACTCATTCATTTATTGGGACTTTTTTTTATATTGTCTCCATACTCAATAGGCAAATATGACAGCGTGACCAAAACAAGGCGTAAGCACTGGCAAACTGATGCATTACTCACCATCTTTTACTGTTTAAGAAGGAGACGTTCCTCAATATCTGTGTGTCATTCCATATAAACAGAGATATTAAAGGTTAAACGTGTGATGTATAGAGCACACAAACATTACGGTGACATTGAAACACAATTACAAGTCGAGCTGCGCATCTGTGTGGTGCGACACATTTGACAAAATGAATGAAAACTAATTAGCTCAGTTCCTGGTTAATACCAGGTAGCTTTTTCACACAAATAACAGCGTACTTCGACTGAAAATAGAACGCTGTTTGCACACAGATGTGGCTACATATATGTATATATATGAGATCATACATTACGTAATCCAGACAAACACACACCTTAACTCTTGTCGCCTTGGGAATATTTTAAAAAGAAATTTGGATGACAGTCATCGACGTTGTATCGGTAAACTTCCGTCTCATTAAAATTACGTCACCATCGCGCCTTTCGCAGTGTTTTGCTGCTCTCTAGCGGAGGGAACACCCAATATACGTTGCACTGTAAATTAATTAAGTCATATAGTCTTTTATTCTCAATGTATGCGAGACTTAACGTGGTTCCACCATGATTTGTAATCCATTTTTTTGTGATCGCATTTTCGTTTGTGCTCCACTCAGAAAAATGTGCTCTGGGGTTTCCGCGTCTATATTTAGTTATGACGTACCAGTGGAATCCCCTAATTTTCGATTTGAATATTTGCAAGCGGTACTTCGTTGCGTCTTCAAGTACGGCAATTCGTCTTTAACAACCACTAAACAATGTTATTAAAAGCTGTGTTGTTTCTTTGTATCGACATATTTCATGATGAGCGCGGGTGGGGTGGTCATCGGGAATTTCTGGAAACTTTTCATTTTACCTGAATTAATTTTGATATTAATTTGATATTTTCGGGATGGTCCTGGGCATCACGATTTTTATAGTGTCTCTTCTACTTTAGAAAAGTGAGGCTTCAAGATCTCATCTTCGTCTTGAAAAACTAATCACTGTCTATTGCTTAAAAAGTCACTTCAGTCCTTTTTGCCCGCGTTTTTGTCACTTACCTATATCATCCTCTGAAGCTCGAGTCTTCATCCAAGAAATACACTTAAGACAAATTGTATGATTCCAACGTTAAGATTTGAGGTTATGTTTTCACTTTGTGTTAAGTGAAATGCTCAAGTGTCCCAATACTTTTCCATCCATCCATCCGTCCATTTTCCGATCCGTTTATCCTCATTCCTCACAAGTGTCGCGGGGGATGGTGGAGCCTATCCCTATTTTTGGGAGGAACGTGTATTGTACTCCATTATTTACTGAATTACAGCCATGTAAAATAAAATAAAAAACAGGGCTTTGGCGCTATCTGGTGGCCTCTTGTTGCCAATCATCAATGATGCACTGAGGAGAAGAGCGTCATTTATTCAGGTCATAGAATATAGAAAAAATGCTTTGTGTCAGGGGGTGTTGGGGGGGATAATAATAATAATAATAATGCATTTTATTTAAAAGCGCCTTTCATGCCACCCAAGGACACTGTACAGACAATAAGAAAATACAATGTAAAAATTTGTAAATGAGATATTATTTAAAAACAGGACATAAAATCATAAAAACATGGGAAATGGAAGAGCTATGTGTGATGTAGAATGTAAGACATGTTTGTACATGTAAAGATGAAACATGAAATAAGCAATTAAATTTAAATATGAATTTATCAAATCTGGTCACTTCCCAAATGATACAGGCTCCTGTCAGTAACACTTCTAACTTTTGAACTCAATTGTTGGATATTCAGATTTTTTTTTTTAATTCATGGTATGCACATACATTCATCAATATCAAAAGTGATGAAGGGCCGCTTAACAGAAAATTAGTCCAAAATAAACAAACAAAACACCAACTATCCATTTTCTGATCCGCTCCAGCACGTGCTGGAGCCTATCCGAGCCGTCTTCGCGCAGTAGTCAGGGGACACCCTGAACTGGTTGCCAGCCATTCACAAACAACTATTCACACCCACAATAACAACCAGAGACCATTTAGGGTGTTCCATTAACATGCCATGCATGTTTTTGGGGTGTGGGAGGAAACCGGAGAAAATGTTGTTGTGTACTTAATACTTTTTAAATACTATTTTGAGCCAGGATGTGTAGTTGCTTGCTATATCAGTGCAGTACATTAAAATATATGTTTGATTCTTGGAATTGATTGGGAAAAAAATCCACTGCTGTGTTGAAAGGTTTGTGTGTGTGAAATGTGTGGCCCCATATTTGATCGTTATACCTGAGGCCAACGAGCAGGTACAGGCAGAACAGTGCCTTTCCCCGACCTGTATGCCGATGACATTGATGCAGCTCAGCCATCTGAAACATGCGATTCGTATCCCGATGACTCTGAAAAGTTGAGGGTCAGGGTAGAATCTTGATTTGTGCTAACGTCAAGATGAGACAGCCATTGCAGACATTCATCCATGGGATGGATGGATCCACTCACTGCAAATGAAGACAGAGCATTTTAATTGACAGACATTGATGACACCGTTTTAATTGATACTGGATGAAAAGTATGAATTGAACAACATGTTTATTCTCGTCGTAAATACTGAAAGAAGACGATTTAAATGATTTAACAGTGACAACAAAGGGGCAACAATTCATTGATAAAAAAATCTGCGAATCGCTAATAAAATTGAAAGATATAGTATTTAGAATCAATTAAGCCTTTAGAGATGTGTTTCAATTGAAATTGTCCAAATCCTCAGAATTTCACCCTCTCAACAGAAAGTAACGATATACTTGCACTGTCAATTTGATACAAGGTTGCAAATTTTTTTTTTTTTTTTTACTATTTTTACAAAGGATGGAAATGAAATGCAAAGTGTTGTTTTTCCAACATGTAACAAGATGGCGACCTGAGGAGAACAAGCACCGAAGCAGATGGATATAGCCTAGAGGTTTTACACTGTGCCCAGTGGTCGGCTCCGATTCGAAAAGACGATAGCTCAAATGCTAACTAGCTGACACGTTAACTTCGCACAAAGAAAACAGAAAAGCAGAGCAATAAGGATTTTACATTTTCCCCTGTGGTTGGGTATTATTTTGAAAGGGCATAGCTCAGATGCTAACATCCAATGACACATGTATACGCACTGCTCGGGACTCCAAAGTCCATGCTGCTCCGAAGTTGAGTCATAGTCATCATTTTCACATTCAGGCCTTGGATCTGGTTCTCGATATCTTCCAGTACAGTTTTCTTCTTGGTTTTGCTACCTGTGGCTATATGAAGAGCAAACGTAAAAACCAAGGAATATGCAGATGATCGTTGGTGGAGTTCAACCTTAATAGTACTTACCCAGTGTCAATGGAGAGGAAAAAATCTCCTTAATGTCCTGTTGCAGCTTCTCAAGGTTGGTCTTGAGGTCTTGACACAGCTTCAGCTCTCGTTTTCTGGCAGCCTGCTCTATCATATGTTGAACAGCTTTCCTTAGCCTCTCCTTGCACTTTTTATTGAGCCTCAGGTCAACGTCTTGCAAGTCAGGGCAGAACAGGCGGCCCTGATTCTTTGCTGACATGCCCTCTATCTTTTCAAACAGCCGGTAGTGCTGACTAACGTCGGTTTGATCTGTGACATGCAGACAGTGGTAGGTGTTTCCACACTTGTCGGCCAACCATCGAAGTGGTCTGTCTTCCCTCTCGATAAACACCTCTAGGGACCTGGCTCCCAAAGTGTCTTGGTTTGTGAACAGAACCATTGTGTGGTTCCAGATGCTGTCGCCAAAGAGCTTGATGTGATCCAGCAGGGCGTTCAGATTGTCCTGGTCGAATTTGAAATCCAAGGAAATCACAATCAGAACAGCGTCGAACCCCTGAGGGCTCAGGGTCAGACCCCGGACTATTTCTCGGTCCCGTTGCTGAGTGCACTCGGACTCGCTGTACCAGCCCGGGGTATCGACCACTGTGACTTGCATGCCAGCAACCTGTCCCTGCCTGGCCATACAGCTGTCATTCGGTTGGGCGGGGAACACTTTGCCCCGCAGGAGGCAATTTGCTACTGTTGTCTTTCCTGACAACTTTTCACCAAGTATCAAAATTCTCAGCTCTTTCAACTTTTTGGGAGGACCTGCGGAGTGAAAAAAATATATTTGTAAGGTCGGAAGATTACAAAACCTGTTGCAGACAGTACCTGCTGGTAAATCGCATTTGATCACAACTTTGACCCCAAAACCCTGGTATGTGTGTGCCAAATAGCACTAGAAAATGCTTCAAGTGCCGAAAGAGGAAGTCAAGTCAATGTATTTCCATTCAATAGTATGTCCATCCATCCATCCATCATCTACCGCTTATCCGGGGCCGGGTCGCGGGGGCAACAGCTTTAGCAGGGAAGCCCAGACTTCCCTCTCCCTAGCTACTTCTTCCAGCTCTCCCCGGGGGATCCCGAGTCGTTCCCAGGCAAGCTGGGTGACATAGTCTCTCCAGCGTGTCCTGGGTCTTCCTCGGGGTCTCCTCCCGGTGGGACATGACCGGAACACCTCACCGGGGAGGCGCTCAGGAGGCATCCGAATCAGATGCCCAAGCCACCTCATCTGGCTCCTCTCGATGTGGAGGAGAAGCGGCTCGACTCTGAGCCCCTCCCGGATGACTGAGCTTCTCACCTTATCTCTAAGGGAGAGCCCGGACACCCTGCGGAGAAAACTCATTTCAGCCGCTTGTATCCGGGATCTCGTTCTTTCGGTCATGACCCATAGCTCGTGACCATAGATGAGGGTTGGGACGTAGATCGACCGGTAAATTGAGAGCTTCGCCCTTTGGCTCAGCTCCTTCTTCACCACGACAGACCGATACAACGTCCGCATCACAGCAGACGCTGCACTGATCCGCCTGTCGATCTCCCGCTTCCTCCTACCCCCACTCGTGAACAAGACCCCAAGATACTTGAACTCCTCCACTTGGGGCAAGATCTCCTCCCCGACCCGGAGGGGGCACTCCACCCTTTTCCGACTGAGGACCATGGTTTCAGATTTGGAGGTGCTGATTTTCATCCCAACCGCTTCACACTCGGCTGTGAAACGCTCCAGTGAGAGTTGGAGAGCCCCGTTTGAAGGAGCCAACAGCACCACATCATCTGCAAAAAGCAGGGATGCAATACTGAAGCCCCCAAAACGGACCCCATCAACGCTTCGGCTGCGCCTAGAAATTCTGTCCATAAAGGTTATGAACAGAATCTGCGACAAAGGGCAGCCTTGGCGGAGTCCTACCCCCACGATCAATAGTATGTCTTTCTGCCCATTTTCATCCATCTCAGGAATGCCCATTTTGCCCTTATTGATGGCTGACAATGACATCACAGGAGCTTAGAGCTCAGATAACGATCAATCACAGCTCAGAACCAGAAAACAGCTAAGTTTAATGAGTTAAAACTCCAAGAGACAATGGAAATTGTTAAGTGTGTTTTCATTTATTTCTATATTGCATTAAAGTTATTTCTAACCACACACTTGTTAAAGGTAAGTACTGTATTACTTTGTTTTGGGGCTGGAACGGATTAATTGCGTTTCCATTCATTTCAATGGGAAACCTTACCTTAATACATGAACGTTTCAGGTTACAAATGAGCTCACAGAACCAATTAAGTTTATAACTTGAATCTGTCAATTTATTTGGAGGGGCTGGCACCAAATACATAATTTTTGAACACGAGATATTTTACCTTTCGTTGCTCTGGTTGCCTTCATTTGACTTCTCAGTCGAGCAGCGTTTTCCACTCTTTTTGTTTTCTCCATCAAGGCGTCCAACATCTTCTGATTGGGTATAAAATGTTGCCACCCATTCTCTGCCAGAGTCAGGGTGATTTTCTCCAATAGGTCGTCAACCTGACTGCTGTCATCTTCGTTCATGTTGTCCAGGACGTGATATCTGTTACCGCATCGCTCCACTAAACTCTGCAGGGAATTCCCCTCACCCTCAATGTATTCTTCAATGCTGCGTGAGCCCCGCCAGTCTCCTCGAGTGAACACCACCATTGTGTGCTTCCACACACTCGCCCCGAGCAGCTCCACATGAGTGGTGGCTGCTTCCAGGTGCTGGGCGTTAAACGAGGCATCTGCATCGATCACAAGCAAGAAGACGTGGGGACCAGGGGGGCACTTCAACAAGCTATGCAGTAGCTCGTCCTTGATGATTTCTGGTGTGTCGCATGCAGAGAAGCCTTTGTGCCAACTCGGAGTATCCACAACTGTTATTTTGGTCCTGCCCACGATGCCCTCCTGGGCATATGAAAACACTGTTGTTTCTTTTACTCGTTCTTTGATTCCACAGATGGTGTCCTTTACAGAGGTTTTCCCAACAAAGCGGCTGCCCAGGAGAATAATACGAAGTGTCTGGATGGGCTCCATTTCTAAAATATGTCATGTCAAATGAAAAAAAAACAGATTGAATAAAACTATATCTGTGGTTACAACTGACCATGCTTCTACTCAATGTTAATTGGGACAAGCAAAGTCACAAAAGTGTAAGGTAGCTTTTTATAGAGAGATCAACAAGAAAAGAACTGAGTGTGTGTGTTTTTTTTCTTATCTTGTGCAATGCTTACCCGAAAGGACCATTTTCATTTTCTGTCTTTGTTCCGAGACCCGTCTCAATCTCTGTGTGGCCTTCTCAGCCACTTCTTCTTGCTTCTTCCTAATGGTGTCAATCATCTGGTTGTCTAGCATGTAGAAGCTGTCGTCATTTTCATTGACCATGTCGTCAACCTTCTCCATCAGCTCGATGACCTGGGACGAGTTGCTCTTGTCCTTGTTGTTGAACACGTGATATCTGTTTTGACACTTTTCGATCAGCCAGGTGAGCGCTTCACCCTCTCTTTCAATGTGCTCCTCAATGGTCCTCTTGCCCAGGTAGTCTCCAAAGGTGAACAGCACCATGGTGTATCTCCATGCCCGATCCCCCAGCAACTTCATGTGTTCTTGCACCACCGTTCTCCGTTCGTGAGTGAAGCTGGAATCGGTGGGTATGACAAGGAGGAAGGCATGTGGTCCAGGTGGACACTTGGAGGCATAGAGCTTTAATTGTTGCTTGTCTCTCTCTGAAATCTCACTGAGGGAAGTAGAGGACTTCCAGCCCGGAGTGTCCACCACCACCACCAGGTTCCGGTTTTCGACTATTTCATGTCTGGCTTCAGAGTGAGCTGTTCGAATTCGCCCAGATTCGAACCGTTCCTTTCTCAATATTGTGTTGGCAGATGAACTTTTCCCGTCTCGTCGAGCACCAATCAGTACTAGTCTTCTCTGAGGCATCTCCTTGGCTGTAAGCACAAGTATTTGATAGCATAACTGATCCTCAGACAATGGCAGCATGGTTACAACAGAAAGCCGGGCTCTATCGATCTATATTGCTTGCTAGCTAGCTAGCTAGCTAGCTAGCTAGCTACTGAAATCCAGGTTAAAGTTTTCATTTTCAATGTACAATTTTGATGACACACCCTTACTTAAGATTTTTTTGAATGTGTTACTTTACCTCAAAAGAATTAAGAGTAACAAAGTAATGTAGATTAACTGAACAATCACAGGGATTCAACAACGTAAGGTTGAAGAATTCACAACAGTTCCATTTTTTTTCCTTTACTGTCGATATGTCGATGTTGACACAAATAATCACTGGATTCATAATCTATATAAGAGAAAATTGAAGTCCTTGATCACGACAAAACAATGAACTGAGTGGGAGTCATGATTTCTGTTTTTTTTTTTTGTTTTGTTGTTTTTTTGTCGTGCCCTCGCTACAAAGGTTTCATCTAAAACTGAAACAATTAGTTATACATCCTTTTCATTTACTGGGCCCGTCTTTCTGCCCAAGAGGGAAACCTGAACTAAATGAAACTTACTGTCTCGGTCTCTGTTTGAGATTCATGTTAGTAAATTTCCATTCTAACGTTTACTGCGAAGGGCAGGTTTAACTGGTTTGTTGATCGCATCTGCTCGAATGGTCACACCCAACACCACAGAACAAAAACAAACCGAGATGGGATTTCTAATTAAAAAACAATTTTGTTTGCACATTTACAGACAGCACAGTCGACACCATCGATTAAAAAAATGAACACTTTGTTGACAAGTTCATGTACGGTACATTGCAAGTGTATGGGAGGAAACTCACCATCTTTTTCCGCCATTCTCCCTGGTCTTCTGTTCAAACTGAAATCACAGCCAAGTGAACCAAATCTCCCGTCATTCAACTGTAGTCCACGTCGATGATTGATTTTCCTGATCTCTCTCTCTTCTTTGATGGAAATAATTTGAAAGCAAAAGGTACTGTACTAGATATGAGTTCAACGGCAACGGTCTGCCCTCTCCATTGCACACACTGCTTTTGATTCAATCGTGATGAGGGAGTGTTTCTTGTGAAATTGTAGCTGTGTCGGGTAAAGTTGTCAAACTGGTTTCAGCCGAGTGCCTCTCGCCGAGAGCCTCCCTCTCGCCAAGTGCCTCTCAGATTGTTGACACGTGTTTTACCATTCTAATCCAAATACATTTCAAGGTAACTCTTAGTTACTTCTTATTCACATTTCATTACAGGTGAAATGTCAAACACCAACAGAAGCACCTCCACCATGCTGAGGCATAATCGGGCCAAGCATGAGAATGAAGTTCGCGATACACCCAGTATTACGCCAGGTATACAAACGTTCACTCATCTTTTCACGGTTGCTATGTTGATGATTAATTGACAATCAGTAATTATTATTAGTTGACTCTCCACTCCATGTTTGACAATCAAGCTTCCAGGAAGCAGCTGTTTGATCAGGCACTGCTGAACTTCATTATCAAGGACTGCCAGTCCCTCAGCATTGTGGAGAGTGAAGGGTTCAAGGAGTTGATTCAGGTCCTTGAAACCTCATATGTTTTGCCGACGAGAAAGGTCTGTGTGGAAGTTCCATAAAGTAGTAGATGAATCCCATATAATGTTTGCTTTTGGTTTAATTTTCAGACCATCAAGAAAATGGTGGCCGAAAAATATATGGAGGAACGGGAAAAAGTGAAAATGGAAGTACAGCAAGCTGTGGCAGTGAGTATAACGACTGACATGTGGACCTCTGTGAACATGGAGGCCTACTTGGCACTCACCACATTAGGAACAAAGCTCGGCACATTGTTACATATTTCCGTTCAAGCACTACAGCCAAGGTAGTGAATGTTGCAAAATGAATGCATGGATGTGAATGATATTGTATACACTTCATCATCAAATCGATGAATGACCTTATGAAAATGTCTTGGAACAGTTGTAGATGCAAAACCGTGCTGGCAGCTACATAATAGATAATAAAAGAAAAATATCCAAAACCATAGGGATCCTCCCAAAAACTAAGGATGTGCTGAATAAGAGATCCATGTACACATACTTTTATTACTTCCATATTTGACCTATTGTGTGGAAATATGGGGAAATGCCAGTAAAACACTCTGTTCTGATTGCGTTGTATTGTAATTTTAAAACAATCACTGGCTCCAAATAGACGGAACCCACAAATCCACTGTTTATCAAATTAAACAATGAAATCTCATGACCTGGTTGACTTCAAAATCACCCAATTAATGTACAAAGCACACAATAACCTCCTTTGCCAAAACATCCAGAAGGTTTTTAAAATTCGAGAAAGTTGTCATAATTTAAGGGGTACTAACCTTTTTTTTTTCTCTTTCTCCTTTCTACATACATTCTTGCTGCTGGAGGCTGTAAATTTCCCCATTGTGGGACGAATAAAGGATATCTTATCTATACAAAAAAATTCAAAACACGAACAAACATCACGCAAAGGAGTGTATCTGTAATAGGTGTAAATCTGTGGAATGATTCTGAAACGGAACAGTAAAATGAGTAATCTTGCTGAGATTAAAAATGAATTCGACAGTAGTACAAGACAACTACACGAATCAGAATTAAGCTGATAAATTTGATACACTCATGAAATATAGCAATGCATTGAGATTATTTACTATATTAATGAAATGTAGCATCCATTATGAATGAGAAAATCGACATATACATGTGCTCCAATGAGTATGTACTGTATATACAAACCTAAAGTTGTAAAAATGTATAAGTACAGCATACATAAGGGTAAAAGCATTTGTTGATATGTAGACTTTCTTTCCTATTTTGAAAAATGATCAATTCATATAAGAAGGGGTAGGACTCGGGGTAGGTTTTTTACTTCTTTCTACTCCTTTGAACACATATTTGTGATGATGACTATTTTCTTTTCCTTTTTTTATATCTTGCCTTCACTTTCTGCCAATTTATTACCGAATTGTATATTTTATATGTTCAATATACAAAAACATTTATCAGTCAGTTCAGTCTGTTAAGTGGGTTGGCTGCAGGGATCTTGAAGGTCGAGCAGGTGGCAGTGGTCAGTGACACAGTATCAGCACAGTATCAACACAGTGTGTCAGTGTGTCGACACGCCTCATGAGGCCTCATGGACCCATCACTAGTAAGTAGTAACATAAAGTGCTGGTCAAAACAAGGACCAGAGGGCACAAAAAACGAATAACAAAAAGTGCTTGCACAAAAGGCAAGTGGGGAAAATAAGAATCGCAAAGGCAAACAAAAAACAATGTAACCACTACACGCAAGCGAGAGCCAAATCACAAACTAAGAACCATACTTACAAAATACTGAGCACCGAGAGTTCAAAAAGCGACACACGACGAGGTCTATAAATAGCAGTCAATGAGCAAGGAAGTAGCAAGGCAAAATGCAATACTCTAGCTACATGTGCATATCAGAGGGCTCCTTAAATACAGAGTGAGACTAATCATAGATTGGCAGCAGGTGTGCACAGAAGTCAAGTCAAGTCAACAGTATTTATAGAGCACAAGTCTGCTAATGCCACCTGCTGGCCAGACTGAAACATAACCGTGACAAGAGGTTTCACTTTGTCCTAAACAATTACACCCAGCGCAACTGTCAGAGGTCGGGCTATTCTGACAGGTGGTCTGGTTTCAGACTCGAAAGAGTGTGCATGCCACAAACGCAGACTCAGATAAATAGTGATAACAAAAGGGTTTATTTAAAGAAAAGAGATCTGACAAAGGCAAGAATTCCATTGGATTGAATTTGCACAATTGAATTCATGTATGCAGTTACATGTGGAAACAAAAGTGAAGACGAATCAAAGAGAGTATTGCCACAGTATAATTCATTATACTACATCACACTGGATTCTATCTGTGCTATGCAACAAGGACATGGATGGATGAATGCCCATGAGAGATGTGAGTGGGAACCTTCATTTGCACAGCTACAGCAGGTTGGACATCTCCATCCAGGACAAATCCCACTGTACCTCCGTCACATCTTGCTTGGTGGCAGGAAGAACAACTGCGGGAGTTTCCACGCAAGAAACCCTCCAATGGTTGCACGTGTAAAGCATCTTGTACCTTCACAAAAAAATCATGAAAAGGTTCGGCGAGACTCCTGACGGGAGCTGATTTCTATCGACATACAAGAGAGCAGGATTCCTTCGGTTTCTGACAGTTTGTCTCGGCATACAATGATGATGAGATTAAGAGCATGCCTGTACCGGCATGTTAATTTAGTTATGAAACCTAACTTCACACAAGGTGACATGGTGTTGTACTGACTGTGTGAAGATATGCCACTGAACTCCATCGCAAACCGAGGAACCCGTGTAAGTCTAAGATGACATTTTTTAATTCGCCACTAACCTGAAATGTAGAATTAGCAAGATAGCAAGCGGGATGAAGATCATAAGAATGCACGAAACGACGACCCAAATCCAGGAACCTGTCAGAAGAATATTTGTTTTATATTGTTCTGGAATGACTTTGTGGTGCACAATACTACATTGTACGGGAAGTCAAACCCCCAAACCTCTTAACGATAATGTGTTCTTTGCGCCTTCATTTGTCTAAACACGGCAGTCTGATTAATATTGCGTTTTTGAAATATGAGTTAAGCACCAAAATCCACCCAGTTTTAGCCATCCCAGGGGGCGTCCATTTTGCCACTTGCTGCCTGACATCACAGTGGCTCAGGGCTCAGGTTACAACCAATCATGGCTCAGCTTCAGAAAACATGTGGGCGATGATTGATCGTAAACTGAGCGCTGAGCAACTGTGATATCATTTTCAGCTGACACAAAGTGTCAAAATGGCCGCCCCCTGAGATGGCTGAAACAGGGTGCATTTTGCTGCTCAACTAATTTTCGACAAACTCAATATTAATCAGACTACCACGTTTTGAGACCAGTGGTGCAAAGAACATATTAAATTACTGTAAAGAAAATGTTGGGGTTGACATTTTTATCTTAAAAAGAGCGTGGTTTCGGTTTTCGAAAAATTTCAGTTTTCGAGCAGTCTTCTGGAACGGATTATGGACGAAAATCGAGGTTTGACTGTATCCCATTCCCATCATATAAAACAAGATTCGTGACATGTATGGATGAGATTACCAGAAGTGGAGTCAGCTGACACATCCGCAGATAGGTTGCCTAAACCAAAGAGAAAACGTCAACACTGAACAATTGGAAGGAAAGAAAATCCAACCCTGACGATGTCTTACTTCTTACTGATAACCAGCTTTGTGGACTTTCCAGCTTTCCGTCCTGCGACGCACACTTGTAAAAGCCTTCGTGTGCCTCACTCACGTTCACAATGGTTATTTTTATTTCTGTGTCTTGACTGGGAGAACTGTCGGGGGACATTTTGATGCCATCCCTGAAAAAGGTGGTCTTTGTATGGTTGCCTTTCCGGTAACGACATTCTAAGACCACATTCCCCCCACGCGGTACGGACAAGGCGGGGGTCCTCATGATGACCGGACCAGCTGTAGGACAAAAACAAGTAAGAAAAATGACATCACACCATGTTTACATCCTCCTGAAGACTCACAGGTGACGGTGATGTTGACCGCGTTGCTGCGACCTTCAGCACCTTCGCACCAGTACAGCCCACTGCCCCCCCTGGTAGCAGAGACGACACAGGTGCTTGAACCGCCTGGATTGACACCACCGCCTGGTGACGAGCATGCACATGTCTTGGAGTCCGCGGTCGTTATTAAACGGCTGGCAGAAGTTTGCCACAGGACCCAAGCAGAGGAGTTCGTCAGAGTTTCAGGGCATTGCAAGGTAAAGGTCTCCCCTTCAAACACGTGCCTGGTGCTGGGGATCAGAATCAGTGAGGGTGGGGGTAGCCCTAATGCACACACACAAATAAAAATAAATAAATAGCAAAGTTGGAATGCAAATAGTTGAAATACCCTGAATGACAACCATCGGGTGTGAAATTACACAACCAAGACTCCATTTTCCAGATTGTGCCTTCACTCATGAGGAATTTACTTAGCAATACAAAACACTTTATTTACTTCATCATACTGTCCCAGTTTCTCTTCCCGTGATTTTGCCGAAGCCCCATCTCTTTCCACACAGACTGTCACGAGCCCTGCCGCAATCACCCCTGAGTTATTGATTCATTCATCTTCTGAGCCGCTTGATCCTCACTAGGGTCGCGGGGGGTGCTGGAGCCTATCCCAGCTGTTTTCGGGCAGCAGGCGGGGGACACCCTGAATTGGTTGCCAGCCAATCACAGGGCACACAGAGACGAACAACCATCCACGCTCACACTCACACTCACACCTAGGGACAATTTAGAGTGTTCAATCAGCCTGCCATGAATGTTTTTGGAATGTGGGAGGAAACCGAGCACCCGGAGAAAACCCACGCAGGCCCGGGGAGAACATGCAAACTCTACACAGGGAGGCCGGAGCTGGAATCGAACCCGGTACCTCTGCACTGTAAAGCCGACGTGCTAACCACTGGACTACCGGGCCGCCGAGTTATTGATTCCCAACCAAATATTTTTGTAACTGCATATCGATGAATACAACAATGGAGTTTTCTATTAGATGTGGCTTTGGCCTAAGCACAAAAACAAACAGATTATCGGAAGAATTGGAGAATCTCAAAGCAAAAACTTTTGCTCAATGAAGTTGTTGATGTGGGCTCTCAATCAGCAAGCAATGAAGTGGTGCTTCCTTCACAAATGACAATGTCTCTGTCTTTGTCTACGTCTACATTATTTGGCTGGCAACCAGTCCAGGGTATCGTTCAAAGTCAGTTAGAATGGCCTCAAATGCCATTGCCACACTCACAAAGACTAAATAAATGGATTTTCTAGTTGCATGGCACCCTCAAGTGGTTAGGAGTGTGAACAGGCACTGGCCAGTACGGTAGGGGAGTGCGGACTCTTAGATTTTTGTGCTGTTTTCATGCATCGAGTTAAAAGACCTCTTCCAGACTGGGAAAAATAAAATGCATGTAATTTATCATACACATGCAATTAATGGTCATCAAAACAAAAAGCGGAACTTTTACTGACCTGAAACACTCAGTGTAACTGGCTTGCTTAGCAGCGCCACGGTGGTGTTACTGTCACAGCACTCGGCCTGGCACCAATAGCTGCCGGCATCTTCCTTCATCACAGCAGTGATTGAGTAGCTGCCCCCAGAGAGTAGGTGTCGGGGGTTCTTGCCCACCTGGGTGGCACGAGACTCATTCCGGAACCAGCTGTAGCTCCACGCCAGAGTGGAGTTGGACTCCACCATGCACCGCAGCAACACACACTCCCCGAGGAAGATCTTCGTGCCCAGAGGCCACAAGGTCACGCTGACCTTCAACTCCTCTGGGTTGGAAGTTTGATTGTGTTTTAATGATTCACACTTAATGCTAATGTATGTCGAGACGGGATGCAAAGGGGAGGAAAATTGCTGTGCTGGGCAAATTGGGGAATATTCAAGGTTGGACAATTTCCACGTAAATAGATTTGAGAACACGGATTTACTTTGGTTTATTTGTGACTAGTCCTTTAACCAAGTGAGGTCATTGCTCATTCAAATGCATGACTGTTGCATGAATAATGTCGTTGGGATTGAGTGATGCAGAATGCCAGGTAGAAATTCAACTTAATTTGCATTAAATTAGTGTCTCTCTCCCCGGGCATGCCCCTTCCGCCCCACTATAAGTTCCCAGTGATAAACCATCATGCAATTTTAATTTATGCCCCCAAAAATGATCATAAATGTCTGTGAATTTGCATCGAAAATTTCTGCAAGTTATTGGAAACAAATTAAACTTGTATCTCAAGTCACCACCTCATATTGTAAATCTATACTTTGTCAATTGTTAAAATATTTCATATAGTGTGATATTTTTCTGAGGATTATACTCTATGTCCCTTTTTGTCCCGTTTATTGGCATGGCTCATGTCACCTTTGAGGAAATTTCTACTTGTTATTGGACTTACCTTTAGAAGCTGCAACAAGGAGAACAAATGCTGCTACATCTGAAATAAAGGAAACTTATAAAAAATGAAAATGAAAATAACTGAAAAATCAATTTACTTTGGGCTACACAAGTCTGCATGGACCAGTCACACACACACACACACACACACACACACACAGTTGTAGTGATCGTCGTTTGAGAGCCTTTTACACATGTGATGTAACACAGGACAGCCTCTCACTCCTTAATGAATCTTTTACACTGTCTCGTCCCGATGGGAGGGCCAGGAATGTGCGTGTATTTACTGTATCTTCCTCTCTCTGTCTCTGTCTGTCTCTCTCTCTCTCCCTCTCTCTCTCATACACACACTCTCTCTCACACACGTACATACACATACACATGCTGGAATGCACGCATACAAACTCACACACTTTTTGGCCTATACTTTGCTTGTAGGCTGAATTAAAACTGGTTGGTTGACTTTAAAATCGCCCAATTAATGTACAAAGCACACAATAACCTGCTCTGCCAAAACATTCAGAAGTTTTTTGAAATTCGAGAAAGCAACTATGAATTAAGAGGTACCAACTTATTCAAAAAACTCAAAACAAGAACAAACATCAAGCAAAGAAGTGTATCTAGCAAAGGTGTTAATCTGTGGAACAATCTCGAAACGAACCTAAAAATGAGTAAATCGCTTGCTGAGTTCAAAAACAAATTCAAAAAAATAGTACAAACAACCTACACCAATCAGAGTTAAAATGATAAATACTAAACATTAAATATAATGATAAATCAGAACTAAGTTGATAAATAGAGAAAGGTATTGCAATATCCATTATGAATACAAGAGAAAATTGACACAAGAGTGCCAGGGTGAGGATGTATATAATCCCGATACAAACCAAAAGTTGTGAAAATATCACGGTTAAGGGTAAAGTATGAGCCTTAATGGAGACTTCTTATTACTTTTTCTTTTCTGATTGATATAAAAATGATTTAGTAGATATAAACACATAACGGGGTAGGACTAGATAAGTTTTTTTACTTCATCCTACTCCCTTGAACATAATAACTGTGTTGAATGAAGACTGATTTCTTTCTTTTACTTTTTTATCTACCTTATTTTCTGTCAAATTATTACTGTATATGTTTTATGTTCAATAAACAAACCAAACCAAACCAAACCAAAACTAGACAAGGTTTAAATTCCATATAAACTACAAAAAAAAACCTTCCAATAAATAGGTCAGCTCATTGAAACTGTCTTTAAAAAATTATCAGAACTGGAAGGGGGAAAAACAGCAATGCGACAATAAAAGATATATATATATATATGTATATATGTATATATATATATATATATATATATATATATATATATATATATATATATATATATATGTATATATATATATATATATATGTATATATATATATATATATATATATATATATATATATATTTTTTTTTTTTTTAAGTTGAATTTGCATCTGCTAATTTACTCACCCAGCATTGAAGCGATGAGGATGATGTTCATTCTGCCGCCCCACTCTTTGGGATTTTTCCCATCAACCAAAAAGTGAAATATTGAGAATAGTGCTATATGAGTTGTTGTTTTTTTTTTCCCAGTCTCACGTGTTGAATTTTTCGGAGTGCTGATATAAGACTAAAGGCAATGACAGTGGCCAGTCACAGCAAATAGCGATGGGCATCTTGGTGGAGACGTTTCCTTCCTGTGACAAGCAGTAAACAGGCGGAGCGTCAGATTAGAAGGAAAAAAAACACAGGACAGAGAGGTATGGGGTTAAAGATCCCCCAAACTGCTTTAAAATAATTCTTCAAACAGGTGTTTAATAACCCCGTATAGGTTCTGTACATGGTTTTGGAAAAGTGAGTCAGACCAGGGATAATTTAATAACCAAAAACAATAACCATGAGCGAACGCTACATGCTAACATTAGCGTGCTAGCTGCACATAATTAAGCATTTTTTTTAGCCCTTAGGAGTCACGAGCTACAATAGTTTTGACACTCACATGAAACCTAACATGTTTAATGTTTTTTTACGCTCATATATTGATTGATTTTTACTGGACTTTTTCTTTTATTCAGATCACCTTTCAGTTGGCCATCAACATAATCATTTTACCGACATAGTCAATTATATTGTCAGACATTTACGCGCAGCAAGGTTTTAACCAAGAAAACAAAAAAACTTAAACTAAGCAGCCAGAACGGTTCAACACATTTTTTCCATTTGAGAATATATTTTTTTGTTGCTAACTCTCCCTTTAACTCTCATTATCTTCCGCAGGTAACCCCTCCCTCCCTCTTTCCCTCATCACCCCCCCCCCCCCCCACACACACACACCCCCCGTCCCTTAACATCCATCCTCCCATAATCCATCCAGGTTTTCTTCCGGGAAAGCTCGGACGCGCTGCAGGAATGCCTGCAAGAGCAACCATTGTTTTGTTTTTTTTGTCCGTAACTGAGAAAGAATAAAAAAAGAGGGCGTCCATCAGAAGAGGAAGAAGAATAAGGAGGAGGAGCAGCAGGGAATCCAGCTGCTGCAGCTATGGCCGCCAAAGAGATCACCGTTTTTGGCTTCGCGAGTGTGAACAAGGACATCACAGGTGGGTCTTCTGGTTCCCGAACCATCCCTCCCGCCCTCCGTCTCCTCCTCTGCCTCGCTGCGGGCTGAATCGGGGTATCGTCCGCGCCCCCTTCTCCTCTCCTCCGAAAGCGCGCAGTTTGTTTCGCGTGACATCTTTTTTTTTGTATGCATGTGCAGATGCATGCGGGGAGGAAACGTGTAACATAACACACAGGTTGATTGTAAATAACCTCTGCACGGGAAAGGGGGGGGGGGCTGGGTGCTCAAATAATGTGGCAGCGATTTATTAGATTTCCAGCTCATTAAAAGCCTTTAAAGTGTGTCATTTCCGTTTTTTATGCTATCCAGTGTGTGAAAAAAGGAGGGAGGGGGTACTCTGAGGCAGATGTTCAATGCAGTTTGTCAGCAATAATACCTGAGCAAGGCCAAAGTGTTTCCAATACTCTGCTATCTTGATGCCATTTTCACAATTGTTGTATCCTCGTGAGCACAAACATGCCGGCTAGTGCCGCTGCTTTTTTAATTACTCCTAATGGCTCTCAGAGTCTCACTGTGATGATTGAATCAAGCATCACTTCATTCAAATCATCCTCTTGGCAAATTGGAGTTGGCTGCTCCTGAGTGTGGTAGAACCCCGAGACCTCCTGTAGGCTGGCGCAAGGTCGTCGAAGGTGTCTAATGGTTGTCGGTTGAATATTTTTGTCAGAAATTACCCCGAAAGGCATCACGGTGTAACTGGTGGTTTGCACATCTGCTTCACAATCGTAAGGAACCTCAGCTCAGTTTGCATACTGCTACATTTAAAAAACATGAATGTTTGCTTCACTCATTCATTCGGGTGACGGTGTACCCCGCTTCTTGTCCCAAAGTCAGCGGGATAGACCCCAGCTCACTTGTAATGAGGTGCCACAGGAAATGGATAAATGGTTCACTGGAAGCACACACAATTAAATACACTTGCATAGACCGCAGGTCGTCAAATGTGCTGTGAAATCTGGTTTTACTGGATGATCAGCCAACTCGATGAGTGTATCGTCACAACGAGGGAATGTTTATGTTGTTGAGTTTCCTCTTAAGCTTTAAAATAATTGCAATGACTGTTTCCAAAAGCTTACAAAAGCAAATCACCAGATGATGAATCAACGGTGCATTTTAAAAGCAAATTATGTATTTTTTCAGATGGTTTAAACCCTGTGAATTGAATTCAGAGATTGGTTTGTGGAGATAAATGCTGAAAACATGCAAAGACTGATAATTGGTTCTGAAGTTATCGCGCTAAACTGCTTGTTCAGTTTATGCGCTAATCTAGCTAGCTATGCTTACACTGCGAAAATGCTTCTTCCTGGATGCCAAAATTTACAGAACCATGTCACCACATACAGTACATTTCTTGAATTACTGGATGTATTTACTGATATCCAAGCTTGTGTGTTTCTAATACAAAACCTTGTGGATATATATAACTATGTACACAGAAAATGTGTACTCAAATACTACAGTTAGCATGTGAGCTAACTGATGCCTAGGGCCTGTCGTTATTGCACGGAAAGCCCCACAATGACAAAATGTGATATATATTCCAACCCTTCGAGGCTTTAAGTGGAGATATTTTTGCAACTCAAGCGTGCGGGCATGCGAAAGATGCATGGAATATGATTTGACTGTTGAGCATTGCATGGTTTCTGCGCATTCAAGCAAACAGGACCACATTTGAAAGTGGAGAGGCTTTCTTTTTAACATTGCACTGATGAAAACTACTTTTTCAGCCCACACTCTACAAACGTGAGTGTGAACTGTGTAGCACACATGAGCCAAGGTGAATTTAATTGTAGCAAAATTCTTGTAAATTGGTGTGTGGATTGATGCATGTGGCACACAGCACCAAATGTAGACACTGCAAAGTCGAGATTTTGTGAATGAGTTTGTGAAGTAGAAAACATTCGTGACACCTTCCTGTCTCTTTCCTTCACAGACAGTATCAGGAAGATCATCGAGAAATCAACCATTAAGTTCATTTGCGGAATTAAGACTGACACCAAGAGTGGTAAAACAGAGGACCGGATACTGGTAAGTTTGAAGGCTTCTTATTTAGTAGTCGTAGTAGTGTGACATCACGGCCACTGCCCAGTTTTCCACATCAAACTAAAAAAAAATCAATATTACACAGAACATCTCGTTTCTCATTTTGACAGCTTTTACAACTTTTGTCCAAACGCATTCCTGATCGTATTGTAATGACCAGATCTGTGACAAAGGGAATTTTGTTAACCACACTAAAAGAGTAGGGTAGGAGGGTCCTTGGATGTCATTGTGGAGGCACAAGGGGCGCTAAGAAATCCATGGCGTTTGATTCCAGGCGACTTTCATCTGACAAATTTGGGGCAAAGATGTAAGAGCTCTTTTTCTTTTGTTTGTTTGCTGGAGTAAAGTGGGGTGAGTTTATCTAAATTCAATCTGGGGCAATCAGCTCCCCCACTAGGAATTTGGAATGGACGGAAAGGATGAAGCCAGTGGCTTTGCATCAATTGCAGCCTTGACTCATGCGTAGGATTCAGATCAAGATTTATCCAGCGTTCAATCGGTTTTTGGACTTAAAACCGACAGTAGCCCCTGTTTCACTTTCCTTCCACCAGAGAGGCCAATGAGCTTTTTATCCTGGTTGGAGCAGGTCTGACTTTTGGCAGCTCGTGCTGCTCTGTGAATGTGTTAATGATTCGTCTTTTGGCAAGAGAAGGCAGTTAAAGATTTCTTTTTTTTTTCCGTGCATATGCAGCCTTTGATTTCCACACGCTTTGATAGGACTTCCAATAACCTCCCTCCAAAGCACCTTTCATTTACCACTCTCTCTTTAGAAGCGGAAGCCTGAATTATGTCACCCCTGCTGGGCACCCGCGTAGTAGATTTTTCGAGCTCGATCTGAGCTTGATCCGACACACTGGTTTAGGGACTTTTAAATGCACTTCAGTGTCATGTTCGTAATCCACAGGAACATCGGGTGGGTGGATGGGAGTGCGAAGTTAGATGAGTCAAAACGTACTGGAGGTTACCATGTGTGCTTTGCGCTCCGCTACATGAAAGACTGTCCACGATTGAAAAGTTGAGAAGAATTCAGTTCTGTTGTAGACGCCTGCTGCGTCAGCGCGCTTCACATCCGTTTACTCTTAACTATGCCTCCAACTGCCGACTCATTACTGTAATGTGATACAATCTGGCTTTATCGACTCAGTCTATCTATCGAGCATCCTTCTTCCGTGCACGTTTTGGAAGACTCCTTGCTCGCCACAGAAGAAGCTGCCAGGTGGCGGCTGTCACAACCACATGCCAAGCTCACGCGATGGCATCATACTAAGTGTCATTGCTAGTCATGGAATAACCTCCGCAGTTTGATTTTTTTTTTTTTGACAATTTAGCAAAAGCACAGATGAAAATATGAACATGCCCTCGAGGGGGGGGGGGGGGTGACTTGAGTACCCGGTACCCAGACGTTGATGCGATTCATCACCTTACACACAAGATAGACAAATAGGTCTTGACAAGGACCCTAAATTGGTTAAACAAAACAAAAAAAAGCAACAATTAAAAAATGGCAACCTGATTATCGGTAATGTTTCTTTTGTGCAATATGAATGAAGCAGCAAAATGCAGTCCTTGTTATGTCATGACTCACCTGTTTTCTGGGTTTGGTCTGGGTTCGCACGCTGAGCTCTTAGGCCCCATAAAAGGGTGATAGATGAGTACATTTTGCTGCTTTAATTCATATTCCACAAACTCAATATGAAACACAGTGCAGTGTTTGGACTAGTAAACAACTAATTTTAAGGAAAATATTTCACTTGACTTCCCTAGTAAGACACGGGTTTGTGAGACTTTTTTTTTTGTGGGCCAATTAATCATAGACATGCCTACCAGAGTTATTTTGTTCAGAAGTATTTGTGTGAAAGCATAGTTTCTGTTTTTCAATGGTAATGGAGAAAACACAAGGAGAGTCTCGAGGGAGTGTTTCAGCCGGGCCTTGAGAGTGTATGAAGTAAATGATTGGGAGCGACGGGGCAGAAGATGCGAGCAAGAGTAGCAGAGGGCAGTGCTCTTTGCTGCTGCTGGAGAGCATCAACCTGCCAAAAACGAACCTCTTTGGCTCCGTCTGAGATGCTTACCTGACTTTTAGAGTTGTCACTGATTAACGAGAATGGATGTGTGCTCCATTTTTCTGGTGCTATGCTCAAGACAACTGGGAAGGCTCGGGTTGTCAAGTACTTTTTTACATGTACAGTAATCTTTGGACATTTTAGGGCCACCATTTTAGGTCATTTTTGACAGTAAACATCTAAATCATGGGTGGAGTTTTCTTTCTTTTGGTATTCTTAAAAATGAACGCTGTTAGAAATGGGCATTTGCGCCGTTGTAGGTGTGAACACACCTACCCAGATTTCCCAGCCAATGGATTTCGCTCCTCATGTTTCCTTTAAAGTCAGCATGCAGGCTAGGGGGCACAACCTTTGATGTTAGGGAAGCAGAAATAGCAGTGCCATGGCCTAGGGTAGTGATGTAATTAAAATACACAAATAAATATGAAAAAAGGGGATCATAATCATACGTTCACTGAATTTTTTGGAGGGGAGGGGTTCTGGGAGGGCGGTATGATCTGAGATAAGTTTTATTACTCGGATCCCGAGGCATCACTGTATTCTAAGTTTTATGATTTGGTATTTTTTAGCAGCTGGAGTTAAACTAATCCAGCCGAACACATATTACGACTCAACTGCTGAAGAAATAATGTCTTCCCCCAAAGCGCGAATGTAAATGTGGTAGAAAGGTTGTGGTGGCTTGTCGAGCCCAAGGCCACTTTGTGCAGATATATGAGCCACTTTGACATTTGCTCTTGCTAGACATATCACACTAATGATATATCTTTTCTGAGAATGTGAGTCGAGACATCCCCCCCCCACCCCTGCTCCCTTCCTATTGCCTGAATCTATGAAGCCGTCTCCCCAACACGGAGCTGCTTTTAGTCGGATCGATATGAGAACACGGAAAGAAAACAAGATAGGAGACTCATCCTTACTCTCTTGTACATTGTACAGATCATTGTTTCCGTCCTATCATAACCATTAAAACTTCCTGTTTTCTGCTAGCTGGTGTGATTCAGTAGCAAAATATTCCACAACATGCATCGATGTATATATATTTTTTTGTCTCTCCTCAGGTGCTAACAACGTGGCGTCTCTACTTCCTGGCACCCAAGATTCCCGCCAAGGTACAGCGAGATACATTTCCAGCTAAATTAGCAATCTTCTCTAACTGAATGTTTGATAACAGGTTGAATCCACATTTAACTTTTTGGAGATCCGAGCATTGAATTCACACCCAGATCACCAGGTGATTTTTGTTGTTGTTGATTTTATATCTCTCTTGTCAAGGTAAACAAATTGTAAACGATAGTGTAATCAATTTTTTTTTTCTGCACAGGTCATTATCGACACTGACAAGTCCACCTGCTGCCTGAGGTTCGAGTCACGTGACCACCTCAACCACGTGGTCAGCCACATCAATTATGCGCTCTCACGGATATTCAACAACTCAGTATTTGCGTAAGAGTCACCAGCGCGCCAATGGACAACAGGATCGGCGGGTGTCTCTGCCATCCACAACTTTACTCCTTTTGTGTTCTTTTTTTTTTTTTTTTTACCTCTGCAGCCCGTCCATCTGTCATTCTGATAGCGACCTTTCAGAGGGCAGCAGGAAGTATTCGCCCACCTCGGAGACGTCGGTGGAAACCCAGCGGGCCTGTGGTAAAGAAAATAGCATTCACGCCCAAACACGTTAGCTATACAATACAATACAATACATGCTGATTTATATAGCGCTTTCACAACAGCGGCAGCTGTAACAAAGCGCTTAACAAAACAGTTAACATAAAGTAAAATAATAAACACAACACATAACATAAAACACGGACAGTCATGCAGTTCTAACCACTTTTCCATCACATGCTTTGTTGTTTGAAGCAGTCTGAGATGAAAGTAGAGAGAATCAAAGTTTCCTTTAACCAGTGGATCAGAGACGTCATGCTCAAAATGTGCACACGTCAGCTACAAGCTAAGTTTCAAAGTCAACAAGAAGCTGTAGCATTCATTGACGAAAAAAGAGATTGGTTCACTTCTCCTGTCCAATGGAAATCCATTTCAATTCCAAGCGGCGACTCACGGTTCCAAATACGCATCGGCGCTCTACGCCAACTCTCCTCTATCCTCATCCTCAACTTCAGCAGCCATCCATTCAGCCGCACCAACGCCGACTGTCCAACAGCGCCGACATAGCCACTGAACAAAACGGGGTTGTGAAAAATGCTGCCCATTACAGGCGCAAAAAACACAAGCGCCCCAGGTCTGTCCAGCACCGACAGTCAATGGCGCCGACATTCCTCCCAATCAAAATCTGTGCTGGTACGGGCGTGCTGCCGAGAAGGCGCAACCACCAAGCACAGATACTTCTCCTTTGACGAATGTCGTGGCCAAAAAACGCTGAAAACAGTCCATATCAGGTCCGCATGATGAAACAGCAAACAACATGTGACAAAACAAAAGACAAAAACACCAAAAAAGAACAAAAAAAGCAAGGCTCTTGAAGAGCACTTGCCGAAGGCTGCCTACTCGGGCGCCATCTTGTGAAGAAAAAGCAAGGATAATACGTTAGCTTGAAAAAGAAGTCAGTTTCATATACTGTATATGCTCCCTTCTCCTTAAGTATTATTGACCATCATTTTGGGCACTGGATGGATGGATAGCAACAGCACATTCACGCACACACAGAAGCACCGAAACCTGTTCGCCAATCATAAGAGGAAGTCATCTTTCACACTATTCGTCTCACAGTTGTTCTTTTTTCTCACAACAAAAACAAAAAAACTGAAAGACTTACTGACGCACGTTTCCGCCCTTAGGAGGCTTTTCAGAAACCTACGCGGCACTGTGCGACTATAATGGCATCAGCTGCAAGGAGGAAGTGCAATGGGTAAGTAAGTGCTTTGAAATGTTTCACCACACCGGGAGGCTGCCGAGTAATGTCAGAGGTGGGGGAGTCAAGTCATACTCTTGTTGCCAATTTTAGACCTTGAGATTTTGCTTCGCAAAACTTATGAAAGACTCGACTGAACCCGAACTACATGACGTTACAAGTCTTGCATGTCTGTATTTTCGAGATCGTGTAAACTCAATTTAGTTTTTCTCTGCGTGACGTGCACCCACTCAAAGCTGACAATAAAGCACTCTACTCTAACGTGGCAATGCCAACACGAATCCTACTTTTTTTTCACGCTCTTTCTCATGCTTTCTCTTGATTTGCAAACAGAAGCTTGCTAACTGCACATCGCAATTCCACTGTAGAGCCGCTTATGGGGCAATTCATGGCTGATTCTGAAGTGTGTATTTTTAGCCAACTGAAATGCTGAAAAAACAATTTCACAGCCTCTGTTGTGTTTTACAATCTCCAGTATACAGTATCTCCACAGTTATTTTAAGATATTGAGTTCTAAGAGTCTAATGTGCAAATGTAGGTTTGACTAGGCAAGATTGTATGACCTGAGTTTTGACTTAACGTAGGTCAGGATTTGACTGGATGGGAATGTTTTCTGGGGAGTCGACTTGCTTGAGTTTTGCCTCGGTAATGTGGGACTTGCTTCAAAATTGAAGGTTAAGAAGTGAGACTTACTTGTGTCTTACTGTACACATCTGTGACATATCCCTGTCCTCTAGGACGTTGACACCATCTACCATTCCCAGGACAACCGTCAATTCAACCTGCTAGACTTTAGCCACCTTGAGAGCAGGTGAGGTGATGGAAAAACGCGCGTGCGCACACACACACACACACTCACACACACAAAACTGCTACCTTTTAAAAAGATAACCTAACGCTCTACGGTTGTCGTCCTGCAGGGATCTGGCGGTGATTGTAGCATCGGTGGCGTACAACACGTGGTTTACTAAGCTGTACTGCAAAGACCTGCGCTTGGCAAGTGAAAATTAATCAGCGGCCGCATCGTTTTGTTGTTTAGCAGGAAAGCTTGCGTGTTCATAATGCTTAATTGTGTTCAGGGCTCAGAGGTGACTGAGCAAGTCCTGCACACTGTCAGCAAATCATCCAGCCTGGAGGAGATCACGCTGGAGAACGCTGGGTTGAAATCGTAAGGGGGAGGGGGGACGGGTTGTCCTCTTATTTATTCATTTATTTCGGAAATAAACATAAATTTTAGAGCTGACCAATGAAAGAGGGTTCAGCTCAAATGGAAATGTCTTATAGTGATCTCGGATTGAGCCTTAAATGTTGAGCAGAAAGAACTTTATTGTCATCGATAATAAAACGAAAGCTGCATTTTATATACTGTAGAGAAAGAGCAATAGATATATGGACACATGGATACATTTGACAATATTATTAATATTGTATTGTATATTCAGAAAAATCCTCCACATAGATAGATGTAGTATTTTTTAATTTAGAAATTGTCCCGTGCAGCATTTAAGTTGCCTTTCCATACTTTGTATCAATACGCTGTGTTACAGAGACTTTCCACAGAAGATGTCGGCCGCTCTCTCCGAGAACCCCACCGCTGTCATCCACTCGCTCAACCTGGCGCACAACTCTCTGGACAACCAAGGTAGTCCAGCACGCGCCGATAAGTGGCCATTACTCTTGAAGAATAACCAGCAGCATGCTCACATCTTAACCTTTTATCCATCTTCACGGATGTCTAACGAGAATCAAATGTCTGACGAGCAAGAGGGCTTCTCCACTGGAACTTAATTACAAGGGGGTGACGTTTCTCTGGAGGCTCTAGGGACCGTGTCTAAGTGTCCGTTAGCGAGACGCTCGAGCGCTAATTGGTCCTGATGAGCTGACTGCCACCGCGCATGGATGCGTCGGCCACCAGCGTGTGACTGTGACTGGGAGTGCTAAAGTGAGAGCGAGTTGCCGAACAGGAAGCAACGCTAGAAGACACGATGTTCAGAAATGCTTTGCGTATTTGTGGCTCACAAATTCCTCTATTTGCGTTTGATTTTTGGGAGGGGGGAGTCTATTCCCAGCTATTTTCTGCAAAACTCACCTATTTGCCGTTTTTGTGCTCTTTCCAAAGTGCCCAAAGACGCGATAAGAGTTTGCCAGAGCCCTGTCTAAATAGGAATTGGTGACAAGGGAATATTTTTAAAGTGATAAACCTTGACTTCGAGATATACTTTGCTTTCTGGGGGTGGAGCTAAGTTTAGCCTGTGTTGTTCATGCCAATTATGGAGAGTTCCGCCACATGTGAACGGTCACGTGCAATTGGGATGCATTTTTTCTAAATTGAATCATCTCAAAGCCTGGACAGCATTTTTATGGTTAATATTATGAGTTTGAAAAGATTTTGGGGGGATCCTACTTTGCGGTATATTCACTTCTAATATAGTCAATTTAATAAATTGTAATTTGTGGCGGAGCTGGATCCGATTTACTTTTATGCTCTGATTTTTATTGATTTATGTTCTTATTTAACATTTAACTCTGCATTTTCAGGTGTGGCCAACCTGATCCAGCAAATGTGTCATCTCAGCAAGGGTCTCCGTCTCCTCAACCTCTCCAAGACCTCGCTGACCTCCAAAGGTTTGTGAAATGCAAATCAAGAGATGAAAAATAACTACAGAGTTCTTTCCCCACCAAAACATTCTAATTATCTCCTATAATTGAACCCCCCTTTTCTCATTCTTGCTTGTTTAACCATCCAGGGGTTGTGTCGCTTTCTATGGCGCTAAACTCCAGTGACGAGTACTCCAACTCGCTTCTGCACCTGGACCTGAGCAAGAACCCCGGCGTCCTGTCCGGGGACGACTCCTCGGTCAGGAAACGCATTACGTACATTTCTTGAACGTAGCCACTTTTCCTTGAAGCCTGGATCACATCTCTTTTCTTTCCGTGTTTGCAGAGCTTGTATCTCTTCTTGTCGCAGCCCAACTGCCTGGTGCATTTGGATCTGTCGGGCACAGATTGCTCTGTGGACTCAGTAAGTCGTTGACAATCAAAAGGTTTCCGAAGCGATGCGTCCATGATCTGCTCGGGTTTAACCGTTCCCACCCTGTCTCTCGCAGCTATTTGGGGCTCTTCTGAGGGGCTGTTGCGCTGATCTCTCCTTTCTGAATCTTTCCAAAAATTCCTTCTCCCACAGGTTAGTCTTATCTTTCAGCTGTGCCTGAGCACAAAAGGGCGGAAACCATAAAAGACACTTTGAAACTCTCTTTCAAGCTTCATCGATCCGTCTTCCTTATCGCTATCCTCTCATTCTGCCATTGTCCTGTATCTCCGCTTTGATGATTTTGATTTGTTTTATTTCGAATTTAATAACAGTGAAGCCCAGTTTCTGGTGGGTTACATCCAGACCCACCCGCAATAGGTGAAAATCAATCTTTTCCAGGGTCCATTAAATAAGAATAAAATAACGTAAGCCCTCACGCAAGTTTTTGTGCGAAAATGAAAAGAACAAATCAATTTAGTAAGAAAGGTGACATTTGCATACTTCTTTCGCTTTAGTGGGCCACAAAAAATGATGTTGATCTTGAAAATTATCTTAATTGACTGATGAGAAATAACTGATACATCTCATATCACCATTTAATTTCACTACATTCTCTTTTATATTTTTCAATTCTGTATAGTGGTAGTTTTCTTTATTTAAAACGTAACAAACAAAATCTCTTTTTTAGTAGGTTGAAACGAATTAATTTCACTTCACTTTATTTCAATGGGTATAACTGATTTGATGTCGTGTACGAGCATACTGAGTCACAATCTTAGTCATGGAATGAATTAAACTCTGAATCAAGGTACCGTTGTTTCATAATTTTTTTGTAGCACTTCAGTGGAACAGCATGTTTGCTCTCCACGGATGTAGTTTGAGAGCTCTCGTAGTGTATGAATACTTAAGTGGGGTCTGTACTCTGTGCTCAGTATGTCAACCGCATCAACACTTGTCTGTGTGGCCACTCTCATCTCATCCATCCATCTCTCTTTCCCTTTTCCTGCTCTCGTTTTATTTATTTTTGTACCTGACAGAAAAGGGAAGGACACGTTGCCGTTGTTCCGTCAGTTCTTCAGCTCCGCGTTCAGTCTCACCCACGTCAGCCTGGCCGGCATGAAACTGCCCCCTGATGTTCTCAGGTACTCCCTTCCATTTTCAAAATTCGAAGCTCACGCACAGACTAATTTTCAGACATAGGCAGTATTAAGCTTGACTTGCTTGTTTTTACTTCACACTAATTGGGTGGGAAAGGACTCCAGGCACCCAATAATTGGTTTCGAAGCATCCCTTTCATGTTCCGAGATTATATTCCGGCTCTTCTTCCTGACTCCACAGGGCTCTCCTCATGGGCTTAACCTCCAACCCTCACATCAACGACCTTCATCTCGACATCAGCGGCTGTGAAGTGAGTTTGTGTCCAAAGGACACGTCACCAAATACGAATGCCACCTCACTATGTTGACAACTTCACAGAGCAATCAAGTACTCTACTGTATGTGTCATTTATCGGAAGCTGTAAAATAATTCTAATTAGTGAATCCAACAACACTGAATGCGGCTCTGCTTAGTTGGTTTTACAATTGGGCAACTTTCAGCCTCAGTTCATTCACTTTTTCCGTCGGCATTACGATTTCTTTGAATGTTCGCCTGCTTTTTAGAACACCTAGAGGATAATTTCATTACGTACATCTGTGGGCATTATAATTGATGTATAGTTGCTCCATGTACAGCACTTTGTGTGCAGCGATGGCTATTTGAAAGTGCTCCATAAATACTTTTGAGTTGAGTTGAGTATAATGTGAGATTATAAATTAAGTTTGTTCGTTTGGAAGAAATTTGGAAGAAAGAAGTTTGCGTTATTAAATTAAATTGTGCAATATTTTTATTATCCATTACTCTTGCTCTCTGTCAATATATACCACATGTATGCCTGTGTTTGTTTGATTGTAGAAGAGTCTTTAAAGATAAAAAAAAGCACCGTAAATACGATATGTCTGTGGCATATTTAAGTAGGGTATTTCTATATCACAGATTTGATTACAGATTTGATTTCACTTACTGAGGCGGTTTGTCTGGTATGTAAGCCCCACAATGGAGGAGTGATTCCAGTATACAGGTCAATTCCGCTGCAGGTCACTTCCATTTTAGGGTAATGCCGTTGTGTTGCGGCTCACTGTTGTTGTGCTGTGGCGTTTGCGCTTGTTATGACCTTTCTCAACCACCGAACTCCACAGGCCAGGACTTTTAAAGTGCACACACATACACTCATTGTCACATATACAGAACTGTAGGAAATGGAGTTGGCCACCTCAAGTGGACAAAAATGATATCTCCATCTCATGTACATATTGTATTGGTATTATGGTTTAAATAATAAAATGAATACATGGTCTGTCAGGAGGTTAGTCTTAAACCCCAACTGTGAACAAGGGATAGCCTTACTCCCGCAGAGAACCGTAATCCAATGAACGATGTGCTTGTCTCTCTTTTCCTCCCATCCCCCAGCTTCGATGTGCAGGAGCTGCTGTCCTTCAGGAGCTCTTCCCCAGAGTCTCTTCCATCGGCACGTTGGACATCTCAGACAATGGTACGACGACACAGGGTGACATATCCAACCCCTCTCGTCCCACACTCACTCTGACCTTGGCTGTTTTTGTCGGGTTTATCCCCGGTCGACTTTTGAGCTGTTCTCGTGTCGACAGGTTTGGATGCAGACTTGCTCACAGTGCTGCCCGCCCTCTCCAGGCACCCATCGCTGAAACACCTTCATCTCGGCAAGAACTTCAACATCAAAAACAGGTGATTTGCGTCGCGACTTTAACATGGTTATTTGCGTCTCGGGTCGAGCCGATGCTTGCAAAAAAATATACATACTCTGAGCGCAGCCTGTGCCAGCTGGAATTAACAGCTCTGTTGACTCTACTTCACTTTTTATACGCCACAAGCTTCTCACTCACTATGCAGCTGCAGTGAAAATTGCAATAATTAGACTTAGCTCATCCGGGCTCTGTCTTCTCGTCTCTACATCTGCAGGGTTCTGGATGAAGTCCTGCAGAAGCTGGTGCAGCTCATACAAGAGGAGGAATGTGTAAGTGAGGGCAGGATGACCCATCCAAATGGACATTAAATATCATTTTATGATGACTAAGATTGGCGTTCAGCCGATAGAACGCCTTCATTGTGCCAATGCCTGAATTTGAATATTCAGATTCATGCACCCAAAGAAAAAGGTAAGCGGTTGTTGTGCATTAAAAAGCATGTATCTCCAAAACCTCTTTTGGAATCACCTTTTGCGGGTCTTAATATGCCCGCAAAGCACACATTTTGGCAAGTGCATGTATCTTGGTGGAAATGTCTGTATTTGATGGAACCAGCAAGGAGCTGCTCTTATGGAACGATCATGACGGCTTGAATTCTTGAAAGTATGTGCACGCTAAAAATAAAGACGATTTAGATGATAGTACATTCATCATGACACCCCCCCACCCCCAAACACATGCACACCGTACCCCCAATTCACTTAGTAGCACCCCATTGATTCATCAATTGACACGAAATTGGGTGGTCATCTAACCGTGGTTGGTGTACTGAGAGACAGAGGAAAAAAAATCCTCCTCACATCACATTCCTCTGGAATATAATTGATTGCTGTCACCCGTTTACACTGCGTTGCACCATCTCTGTATCACTATACACACATGTATAGTCAATAATTCACACATACTGCATATCAAGTCACACCGAAACATGCTTCCGATTCCTCTGCAGGCCCTGCAGACCCTGTCGCTGACCGACTCCCGCCTCCGTTCCCGGGGCACGGTGCTGGTCAATGCCCTGGGGAGCAACACCTGTCTGAGGAAAGTGGACCTGAGTGGCAATAACATGGACGACATCGGTGCCAAGATGCTGAGCAAAGCCCTGCAGATCAACACCACTCTCCGGTAACCATGTGAAGTCCATTAAAGGTGGGGATGGGTGGGGGCGGGGGGGGGGGCACATGTGTTTTCACGCAGCGGATAGACGGGGTGGAAAAAGTAGATGATTTGGGGGCAAGTGTTCACCATGTGCATGCGCACTGCAGGAGCGTGACATGGGATCGCAACAATACCTCCGCAGCAGGATTTCTCGACGTGGCCAGAGCACTCGAACAGTAAGAGCATAAGAATGTCTTTTATGTGTTTTTATTGTTCGGTTTTGGATGGTTTAAATTCTTTCATATACTGGAGAGACACACCAGTTGGAAGAAACTACATTTTAAATCACTCAATTGCAATTATTTCCTGCATTATTATTGTTGTTGACCCGCATTTTTATAAGTAGTTATTCTATCAAATGTATTTTTGTCATTTGTGCAGCAAGACTTGCGGTGCAAGTGGAGTTGGCCTCAGGCCAAGTAGGACATGTTTGGAGAGGGTATTACTCACTCTCAAGGATATTATGGGCTGGCCTTGTCCAGTGGGGATATTGAACTTAACTAACCCGCAAATATGGAGGCAGCCGTGGATAAGTGTTTACCATGCGTGGCTGAATCAACTCATTCCCACTTCTCTCCCCTCTTCAGTAATTTCACCCTGCAGTACATGCCGCTCCCCCTGAGCGACATCAGCCAGGCATACCGCAGCGCCCCCGAGAGGACAGAGCAGGCACTTACCAAGGTCGGTGCTGTATTTATTTATTTTTTATTCACGTTTGTTTTTCTATTTTTGTATTGGTTTGGACGGGCGTTAAGAATGGCTATTTCCTGACACAGATCCAGAGGGCTTTGGTGAGGAACAACCAGACTCAGCGTTTCTCCCAGCGTCAGGCTCTTCGGCTGCATCAAGGCCTCGTCACCAGCACCGCAGAGCAGGTAGTTCTGGTGTTTAGCTTTGGTTTTATTTCAAAGTATATTAAAAAAGCAGATAATAAAAACAAAACTAAACCTAACAAAAATGGTATAAGTCTAACAAAATTATGACATTGACAAAAAAAAAAGATGAAAATCTGTTCACAACCACAAAAGTAGGACCCCAAAAAATGTGTTAGAAGGCTAAAAAAAATAACAAATATCTGGGTAAAAAAAGACCTGCTGGTAAGTCTGACAAAAACAGACAATCATCTGACAAAAATTCAGCAAACAAAACATCGACATTAATCTTACAAAATTCTGACCCGGAAAATATATTTTTTTTAAATGACAAAAAAAACAAGTACAAATCTGACAGTTACAAGCGATGAATGAATGAATGATCACAACATTTTTCACAAAAGAAGATTTAAAACAAAAACAAAAACAAAAAAAAACAAATTCAGCCCCCCACAAAATAAATAAATAAATTGCCAAATAATCTAAAAGCTGACCAAAAGTACTGCACAAACCTGACAAAAATTGAGAAACTAAAACCAGTCAATAACGTTTGTGTGTCTGTATGTCTGTGTTTCAAAGGTAATGGAGCGTCTATGCGCACGCGTTCAGCAGCAAGTGTGCCTACTGCGAGGCGTCGGCGAGGCAGATGACATTCATGCAGCCAAACAAGTGTTAAAGGAGGCCAGGAATTCCCGCGCGGTGAGCCTTGTGAAGTTCGCCACGAGACTTGTCACGTGTGGCAAAAAACAAAACAAAACTGAAAGCATGGGTTTTTTTTGCATGCTCCAAGCTGTACCCCTCCCTGTGCGAGTTGGCCCACGTACTCTCCGTGGACGGGCCAGTGCGCCAGCGTTTGGACTCGCTGGCTGGCGAGCTTGCCAAAGCCGCAGACAAGGAGCTCCAGGTAGATTTATTTTTTGTTTTTATGCTTGTTGGCCCCAAGGAACAATGTTAAAGTTAGTTTCATTTAGACATGTATAAGTTTGTTTCTCCGTGACACAAATCCCAATTACGCCAAAAATCATAATTGACTTCATCCACCTTAAGTTACTCAGAGAGGCTTGCTCCTGTGCAGGTGATCGTTGAATCGATGGTGTCTCTCTGCCGTGAGCTCTGTCCCTTATCATCTGCCGCGGCGGAGCGACTGACCCCCCCGCTCTCATCCGTCTCGGATCGCGTGTCCGTACCTCGTGCCGCCATCCGCACCGCCCTGATGGAAAGAGCAGCACAGGATGTCCACCGAGCCTTAGAGTAAGTCTTTCATATTGATGTTGTATGTTGATTGAAAACAGGTAGACTGTATTTATTCATTTAAGAACTATTTACCTGACTAGAATTTACTTCTAGCATTTTGCATTTTTTTACAGCTCAATTGAAATGTTGATCAACATTTTGACACAAATTTACACAAGTTTGTCCTCTTTTTAGGAAAGTCCATCATCAATTTTCTGTATTGTTTTTAGGAGAATGTAATATCAACAGCTTTTCTTCTTTTTTAGAAAGTTCAACATCCATAGTTTGTCTTAGTATTTTTTTTAATAGGAAACTGAAATACCTCTACTTGTTTTTATTTTTATCTACAGTTGTATGCATCAGTAGCCTGTAGTTGGTCATCTACTTCGGAAAATACACCAATAGTTTGTCTTGTTTTCTCAAGAATAAATATCACTCCACTTGGCTTTCATTTCAACCAAAATATAATAACTCACTTGCTTTCACTCGTACTCCTCTCACTCGTTCTCCTTCTTTATCTTCTGCAGAGAAGTCAAACTGTCTGTTGTCTCCTATCTGACCAACTCAATCGTGGACCAAATCCTGCAGGAACTCTATGCCACCCACAAGACGTTGGTAAATACAATGGTGTCGAAGTTCATGTTCCCGTGTGCCTTCAGCGGTCAAAAATCCATCCTGAGCAATCCATCCTCTCCATCCCAGACCCGCCAGATGTCTCATCTCAAACGTCGGGATGGGTCGTGCGAAGATGGAACAGGCTGGAGGTTCTACAGACACAGAGACTCTCTTGACATCACTGAGGAGGAGCTCGGCACCAGTATAGTAAGTGAGGGTACGCTGTGAGGAGAACCATAGGGATACTAGTTCTGCCCCGCAACTCAAAAAATACCCAACTTTGTGCAAAATGCAAGGTACATCCTGGGATAGTTGCCAGGCGACATGGAATCATTTTTTATTTCATTTTTAAGTTTGACAGTCAGTTTGCAGATTTCACTTAAAAGTCGGTTATACACAGCCGACAAAATATAGCTAAAAGCAGATTTTTTCACTTTAGAGGTGTTCCTCAGGGGTCAATCTTCAGCACCCCCCCAACCCCCCTTTTTTCCTCACTTTAATCAGTACAGTAACTTTTCTGCAAAGCTCCTAGTGTCTGCTAACAATCAAACAGTGTACCTTAAAGGCTTCAAACATCTCTGTATTTGTCGGGGCTCAGGTGTCATCTGTCATCTTCATTTTATATCTAGCTCTCCTTGAAGTTTGTGTAGAACATTGCTGCAACAGAAAAAAAGGTTTTAAAAGCAGCTTTGTTTTTTTGTAACTCCCATTGATAAAAGAAGCCCCTTTTACTCAGGGCTGTCTTTGTATGCTTTGGTCTAGACACCATATTTCTGTCTCCAGTCTTTCAGCATCCTTCTCTCTTCCAGGACACAATAGCCATTAAGAAACGCAGCTCGAGAACAAGACGAATACGACCCGTCTCCACCAGGCTGAGTGAGTCATACCACACATCCTGCCTCGACTTCTCTTTTTCCCGTCAGACCTCCGAACCCCCCTGCAGTGACACAAATTGCTCCATTAGCGTACTTTCTGATGCGTCCATTATTCCTTTTCGCGGTACTGCCGTCTGAAAGATGACTCGGTTTTTTTTCAGCGGCGGCTAAGCTGTAATGGACGTTTGGAGGAATAGCCCTTGTTGAACTGTTATGGGCAGCATGATGTGCTAGTGGATTACATGTCTGCGTCACAGTCAGACGTTATGGGTTTGAGTCTTGGTTCTTCTGCGTGGTGTATGCATGTTCTCCCCATGCTTTGTAGATGCGAGTCTGAATGCCTGTTTGTCTGTATGTGCAGCGCTGGCGACCATTCCAGGGTGCACCCATCGACAAAGTATATTGTCTTGGCCCCGCAGGTCTCTGTGATGACTCCAGTTCCTCGCCGCCCCCTTCCATCCTGTCCTACTCCACGCCGCTGTCCCGCTCAGCCTCCTGGGAGGGTCTCTCTGAATTGCCCACGCAAGGTCTGCCTCTCCACCACGTGACCAGGGTCCGCCCGAGACCTCCACGCAGGCACAAAGGAGGATACCTACCAGCTGAGACGGTTAGGGCCCTTTCACTCTGACTACTTCCTCTGTCAATCCAGCCACTTGTAGGAAACCTTAATGCTAGAGGTGGTAAAAGTACTCAGACTCTGTACTTTAGTAGAGGTAGAGCTATAGTATGTGTGTAGAAAAAAAAAAGATGGTAGAAGTACAGTGTACCCCTATTCTCATTTCAGCATTCCTAAATTTCCCGAATTACAGATTGTTTTTACTTTTTAAACCTATTCTGTTTTGTTCGTTGAAAAGCTGATCTGCCAGCTAATTTGATGTTGAGGCTAATGCAATTACAGTACACTGGTGCCTTGAATTCAGCGTGACCCAAAACTGTCTCTCAGCCATTTTTTTGCTTTGACTTACACAGCACTTGTCAAAAAAAGAGACATCAAGTCAAGGCTTCACTGTGTTGGCACAGCAAAATGTATGACTTTTGACCCAGCAGAAAGTCGTAGGTGCAGCTATCCGTTATAAAATATTTGGCACCATAGTAAAAAGTTGTCAGAAAACTAGATACTCCATACTGTCCCAAGTACAGCAATGAATTACGCGTATTGTTCTTTGTTACTTTCCAAGACATCTTAATACTAATGCACGATCGTTCTCTCCACTTGGGGTAATCTATACGAATTTGATGGCTGCACTTTGCTCATGTCATCTCTCTGGAGATGGCAATCCATTTCTTTGATTACATTAATAAAAAGAACCTACTGTAAGCGAAGTAACCCTTAAGCATATTTTATGTGTTACTTTTCTGTGTGATCAGCATTGTAGTGAAAATGGAGGAATTAGCCCGCTGGATGACGGACTGCCAGATTTCTATACTAAAAGAGTCCTACCAGATAGGTAAGTGCTTTCTCATTCCCATTGTTAAAATTTCATAAATCGCTACTCAGTGCAGTTTTTATCATTCCTTGAACTCGGCACTGAGGTTTGATTTATCCAATGTGCCCTGAATGTATCATTGAAGAGTGTTTTTGAAACATTTTGGGACATTAGCTTCTTAAATATCTAAATACCCTTTTAAATAACTTTGCTCTCATTTGGTCTTTGAATGCACCACTAAAGTCTGTTTTTGAAACATATGGCCATGTCATAAGTTGTTTTTTATTAAATACACAATTTTGAATAATTCTGCCCTACAATAAAATGCATCAAGAATTGCGTTTGTATTTTGTTCAGGGGTACTTGAATACACCCGTGAACCATGGGAGGCATTTGCCGATTGAACATTTTATTTCAAAGAAATTTTCAACAATATAAAATTTGCATTTCCTTCTTTCTTATTCATCTAAAGGTCATTGAATGCATCAATGCAGTGAGTTTCACAGATAAGCAGAAACATTGAGCTTCTTTAAATACCTAAATACAACTATAAGTACAATAATAAATACATAAATACATAAATAAATACAGACCACATGAGGCTTAAGAAGAAATCTTTGTTCAATTCTTAAAGCAGAAATGTTTAGAAGAAGAAAATGCGCATATGCTTTGGGAAAAAATCTACATCGGAATATAAAACGACAAAGTAGGAGGAGGTATTTAATGAGATTAACCATTGTGTATGGAGAGTTGTTGCCTAGCAACAGCCAAACAGCAGAAGGACAAATGGAAAAAAAACTTGCTTGTTGGATTCAACAAGGTCTCGACGGAGTTGACAGATGACGCGTGGCGTGATTGTGCCAGACAGGACCGAGTTTGTCTGAAACGCCAACTCTGACCTTCTTCTTCTTCTCCTCCAGTCAACTCTCCTCTCTGCACAACACACACTCGCTGAGGAGGAAGAAAAGGAGGAATGTGCTCGCCATCTTTGGTTTCCGCAGAAACCGCAACCAGACGCTGTCCAACCAGGAGTCCGACGCTGACTTTTATGGCGATCACACCGTTGCTCGTGCATCAGCAGGGTTTGTAATCCTAAATCTATTAAAAGCCCCTTTCACTTGCCGGTAGCGCTGTAAAACTCAATTCACCTATGCATGAAAGGACTTTTAAGTAATATTGTTGATTTCACCGACCGAGCATTCTCACCCTACAGTCTTGCTTTATGTTGAGAGTAAAGAAATTTCATCTGTGCTGTACATCCAGCACATTTGACAATAAAGTTGTATTCAATTCAATTCAGTTCAATGTAAAAATGTGGGTTATGTAGCTATTCACATAGCTGCCTTTTGTGTGATCTCAGTTCTGTTTGACGCTCCATTCACAATGAATCTTGACCTTCTTTTAGTTATTAAAATCTTAGACGATGCCACCAAAGTATCATCTGCTCCGCATCTTCGAGTGGCCTATAATGCTTCTTGGTGGTTCTTTTGAGGACACTCGGCAGCCGTTAATCACCCAAATATCCCCAACAAATATGTGCCTCATCTCGCTAAATGTACCAAACGATTTATGGTGTACACAGGCGTGAGGACACAGATGTCGATGACAGCAGGCAGTTTGCATTCTCTGTGCCAGAAAATGACTACAGTCAACCCCATCCATCTATCTTTTGGGGGGGGGGGTCGGTTGGGGATGGCCAAGGTACTGCCATCAGGAGTTGGAGTTCCAATGGTAGCATTTGGATGCGAGTTGTTGTTATTTGTGTGTTTGACTGTTTGTCTCAGCAGTGCTGCTAATTGTTCATTCTCCTGTGCTCTTTTTTTTTTCTTTAGGCCGGCCGCAGAGAACGTGTACACACTCCTCCAGCCCCCGAGGTCTGCCGCCAGGGTGGGCTCTCCCGGAAACGGACCCGATGGGAAAACTACTCTGGCTTTGAGTCCGCCACCACCATTGCCAGGCTTTCCGCAATCAGGGATGGGAGGGAGCAAACACCCCTTTTACTCCCCCACTGAGGTACAGTCGCAACCAAGTCAAAGATTTGCATGAAACTACTAATAACGTGTCCGGTTGTCATGGCACTGTGACTTTTTAACACCCCCTTTACGCTGCTCGTCAAAAGTACTTGTCAAAGCTAGCTTTTCCCAAATGCTTCTACGAAACAGGTGTAGGAAAGCGAGTGGGCAATTTTACATCATAGACATAGTACAATCCTCTTTCACACTGTCAATGAAAGCCGTCTTATTCTGAGCTTTTTCACAATAGTAGGTTTAAGGAGAAAAGAGAAAGGAGAAGCGGCAGTAAAACAGGCAAAAAACTCAGATGGGGTCGGGGCAGGGAAAAGAAATTGTTGGAGACTAGGTTTGCTGGAACCAAATGTAAGATTGTAAAACTTTTAGCCTCGTGTACTTGGGTATTATAGTGTTGGCTGAAGATAGTTGTAGTTGTTTAGTCTCTGACAGTGTCTTTGACTTGCAGCCGTATCGTGCCAATTTGTTTTTCTCTCCCAATCCAAATGTAATTGTCTTCCTCCATAAGGTGGTTTCTGCACTGCTCACCATTAGCATCCTGGCAGGTAGCTAGATTTGCATGCAAGAAAATAACCTTTCTTTCTCTCTACAGCACTCCGAAAAGGACGCAGTGCCCGAGCACCCGCTGATGGAAGCCGACAAGTACTGGGCGGACGACAGGCAGAGGACCACCGAGGTGCTGCAGGCCGAGGACATGTGGATGGACAGCAGGCCGGGCGAGCGGCACGCAGAACGGCGGCGCTCGGATGAGAAGCCGGGAGAGGCGTGGACCGCCGACAGAAACACAGACCGCCAAATTGACAGACAATGGACAGCGGAAAGACACACGCAGTGGCAGATCGATCGGAAGATGGAGAGACAGCGGCTAGGCGGCAGGCAGATCGACCGCTCGTGGTCTGAAGGCAAGCAAACGGACGTGCAGTTGGACAGCCAGTGGACGGAAAGGACTGTGTGGAAGGCGGACAGACAAGTCCAGGCGCTTCATTTCACTCAAAGGCCTTTGCCGCCGTACCCCTCGGACAGGACGCCCTCGCCCAAACAAGAAATGAGCGCGGAGCTGGACATACAGGGAGAGAGACACATCAATCCTGATGCTTGCGTAGAAGGGTGGAGGAGCGGCTACGCCGGGCGACCAATCTCCTGCGTGGCGAAACCTGAACCCCCACCGCAAAGTAGCAAACCCAACTTATCCAAACTGAGGCAAAGGCATAGACTGGAGAGCTCCGACACGCTACCTGGTAAGAAAACGTGACGATTATTTGACATTTTTCCAGGGAAATCGAAGTCCCAACCCTGTCAGCGGGACTCCGCCTGTCTGTCAGGTTGCTGCAAACAAAACGAACTATCAATGGTTCTTGTTTGTTATAGTTGCGACTTGGTTGGAAATAATTCATGCCTGTGAGTATTGCTATAATTGTCGATTTACTGCCAACTACACGCACCTCATATCGAAGCCCTCAATGAGCACCACTAAGATTTATATTTACAAGTATTTCTGATTTGTGTGAAAATCCTTGGGGTGGGAGAACACAAAATACAACAATGACTGTTCCTCTGTTGCTGCAGAAGAGGATGCCGATGGAGAAAGCGATCCAGCCAAGTTGGACAAGAAGGACCAGGAAAAAAGAAGAGATTCGGAGGGTCAACCGCCGCCGATTCCAGAAAAGGTGTGAGGCAGTGACGACAGATATTCTTTTGGTTTGCTCGCCAATTTACTTGCTTTTCTCATCGGGTTTCAACAGCCAAAGACGTCATACGTGACTTTCATGAAAGACCCGGCTCCGGAGAGGAGCTTGCCCCCTCCACCTTTGCCCCCGCCGTTTGGCAGATCTGTGCACGGGCTGCCTGACAGAGCTGCCAGTCAAGGTCGGTGAAAACAAAACGACTCTTGTTGGAATTTCAGCCTCACAGTCTCCTTTTAAATGTCGTTCTTGTTATTTTCGCGCAGCCGCTTAGAAGCGCAGAGGGACAAATAGGTGACAGTCACAATGACAGCTTTGTCAATGTTGTCGACTTAGAAATAGCCTATATCCCACGTTGCTCGAAACAGGCTGTGGTGAAAATGACATCCTGTCTTGGAACGACAAAAATAAATGCGATTCACTGGCCCTTGTGCTCTAATTCTCAGAGCGAATACTTAAAAATAATCATCAAACATTGACAAGATACACGGCCTGTATCAGATGGCTTAGGCAAAAAAAAAGCTTGACAGTGTTATGTTGCTTGTCTGTTTAGGACACAAGTTTCATTTGAGGAAATTCTCAAGTAGAAGTTCGACTTGGAATTGTGATGGTTTTCCTTATGGGTCACTGAGACTTTTTCTCATGTCCTCAGGACTGATCATGTGAATTGCAGTTGATCGATATCATGTAAAATAGATCCGATTATTATTATTTATTGGGTTTTTTTACCTGTTTGTAAGTGTGAATGTTTTTGGGGTTTATGTGTGCCCTGCGATTGGCTGGCAACCGTTTCTGGGTGTACCCCGCCGACTGCCCAAAGACTGCTGGGATAGATCTTGGTTGCCCGCGGGAAAGCTGTGTCAGGATTGACAATAAGCATCAGAATAAAACTTCATGAAATAAAGTCGGGTGGCCCGGTGGACCAGTGGTTAGCGCGTTGACCTCACAGTGCAGAAGTCGTGTATTCGATTCTGGCTCCGGCCTCCCTGTGTGGAGTTTGCATGTTCTCCCTGGACCTGCGTGGGTTTTCTCTGGGTACTCCGGTTTCCTCCCACATTCCAAAAACATGAAGCTCAGACTGATTGAACACTCAGAATTGTCCCGAGGTGTGTGAGCGCGGATGGTTGAATGACTAATTATTAATATATGTATTAATTTTGTTTTCTGTTGCAATGAAAAACAGCATGAAATTAGATTTGAAACTACCTCCAGAAAACCCATCCTAGATAGAGGAGTGGTGCGACACTGCCATGCATTTTCTTGTCTATGACATCTAATGTCAATGGAGTATATTGTCAAAGTTGATCATTTTGAAGAATCGCCATGACAACGGGAGTGTGAAGGCCCCATTCATCAGATGAACATTTTTTCAAGCTTTAATATGGGCCAGTTTGACCCGTGACAAAGGGGTTTGCAGTGAATGAATCACTCAAGTGTGCTTGGATGAGTTTGGTGTGAAACAACCTAACAGTGCCATCCGATGATTTGGTGTCACTCACTCAGGCGAAGAAGGATTGCGACCTCAGGCACCCGTCAAGCCCCAGAGGAACAGAAAAGCCATGTCGTGCGACGCAGGTATCGCCGAAGGATGTGGTTAAAAAGTCTCTATGTCAATGTTACCGTATGTGCAGACCATTTTGTATCTTGCTAACACATGCCCCGTATCTCCTTCATGTCCTCGGTCAACTCAGGCACGGACAGGGACAGCCCCGATAACATTGAGAAGCCCCCAAATCGCAAACCCCCCGAAAAAAAGCCTAGAATGCCTCAAAACAGAAATAAGTCGCTGGACTTGTCTGGTACATGTCTGCTTTTTATATACAGCATGTGTACGCATGTCTCTGTGTGTGATTGTGCAAGCATGCAACATTGTTCGCGTGGTGTTTCTCCTCTGTTGTAGTGCCCGTGTTGAGATTTCCACGATTTAAAAATGTAGCCACCAATTTCTCACTCAGTAACGCTCTTTGCAAAGTTCGAAAAATTAACCGCCGACACCTGATTTAGCGATCAATACAAAATTGGGTGGATGTGGAATTGAACAGGAAGTTCATTTCCACATCCACATCAATGGCTGCCTCGGTAATGCCCCCTTACAAATTTAGAAGGAACAAAAATAGCCACCCACAGCAGATTGAAATATCAAACAACAAATTTGGTGGACAAATATCTATCATAACAAAATTCAAGAAAAGGCCTCGAGGAGCCACGCTCTAAATTGAACCATAAGTCAGCCATTTTGGTTTGTAATGGCCATGTTGAGCAAATTACAGAGCTTGAACTCCTACTTGGGAAATCGCCCTGGGCAGATGTTATCATGCTTTTTTTTCCCCTGTCTTGCCTTAATGTGAGAAGAGCGAAGTTTGATGATCAATTCAATAATTCACCTTGAAATGTTTTTTTTATTTACAATAACATTTTAAAGTATTAAGTAATTTTACACCCACCATGGTTTTTAGCACAACTTTACATGGCAGTGTGATGAACTGGATTTATTATATTTGACATGAAAGCATCTTATTATTTGTTTGTATTTCACAGACAGTTTCAACACAGCACCCGGTCACAGCGAGCTGGTGTGATGATGTCCCGGCAGGGTGGATAACACACACACATTCACACACATTATTCTGCTCCACTCATTTAACAGTGTTTGCCTCTTGAAAAGACCCCCTCAAATCTTTATCATCGACCCCGATCCCGACTCGTGGCTTGTAAAATGCTTTTTTTTTTAAAAGTAATAATAGAATGTGATTTCTACGTATGCAGTGCCCGCCAACACAGCCGACTGCCTTGAAACGACTTGAGGATTTATATCTGAAAGGTGACATTATATTTTATAGAGAGAGAAAAAAATCAATTTGGTGGATGAGTACTCCCACTAAACCTCAAACACACTGTATGAATGAATGTACGAATAAATATGGAATGGGTAAACTGCTTTTGCCGAACCGTATTTGTACTTTGCTTTGGAATTGTACTCCCCCTTTTTTTTAACTCATTATTTTTTTGCTTATTAGTTGTGTCCATTCATCCAACTACAGGAACAATTGTGACTCTGCTGTCTTACTAGCTGCCAAAGGCACGCCATGGACTTGAGGTCAGGCTCCCCAATACCAAACCCATCCTTAATTGCTGAATTGTAAGTGTTATTTCAAATGATTGAGATATATTTTCAATTCCACTCAGTCAGCTTGTGCTACTTTTCTCTCTTTGTGATGTTGGTTTCTCTTTAACCCTCATGTTACAACTATTATTTGCGATAAAAAACTTTTCCAGTGAAAATAGAGGTGTGTGTGTGTGTGTGTGTGTGTCTCACACGCGTGAGAGTGTGTATGGTTAAATAAGCTGATATTAACATTTTTGTAATCAGCAAAAATCTACCATTTAAAAAAAAATTATGACATAATATAAGCTGAACATCGTGACATTTAAACGTTCCCCACCTCAGAATAAACCGTTTTAGTTTAATGTTAACAAACAATGCAAAACACCAACAATGGACAAAGGAATAACATCGGAGTCACTGGGTTGTGACCCTTTCAGGAATGGATATTTGACACAAACTGTGGAGCAACACATGTAAACAGACAATATACCAATACTAACACAAAAAAAAATGACAAATATTACTATAGCCTACTGAAAGGTCCTTGAAACTCTTCTTCGTGGAATTTTCTCCCAGTGCCCAGATTTCCTAAGGTGCGCAATTCAGACGTAGCAGCACAAAGTCTCATGAATTGACGTAACAGAAGTTCCAAATAGTATTTAATTATGTAATTTCCATTTAATTTTGTCATTTCGGTATGTTTTGAAAAAAAAAAGTGCACACATATGGGCTTCATATTCTCTACTTGTACTATTTATTCATGACTTTGCCAAATCAAAGTGCAAATTGCCCCATTATCTGCCATTAGTCCACCGGCCTGGATGAAAACCAAAAGGTCCATTTTGAGCCTTTAAAGACTTAAACGCTCACAAGCTTTTTCTGTGTAAAGCGCGGCCGCTTTGATTTTCACCATCCTAGGTGGATGCTATTTATACACCTCAGTAACAATGTCAGCCCTCCCGCCCCACCCGCCACCCTTCCTGTGTTGGCAAGGCGACAGCATTTCCCACCACAAGATGGAGAAAATGGAACAGCAGGGGGCGACTGAGTACTACGACTAGACGGAGGCAGGTGCTGGACACACAGACACATTCGTACACAACTGCAGCCTTCCTGGTTGTCATGGGTAACTGTTGCCCTGACCTTTTCTCCATTTCTGTTGTAATGAGTCAGAAATAAGATTGACAACACACACGGGTTTCAAACGGGGGTGAGAATTCAGCATTGGGGTTTCCAGAGAGGATTGTGGTATCAAGTTAGGCTTTACAATATGGTCTAGGGTTACAAATTAATTAAGACAGAGTCGGGGGTTTGTGATCCAAATTTGGGTTTCAAGACAGAATTGATGTTTCGAGTTAGGGTCCGAAACAAGGATTAGGGTTTCAAGGCTTGGGGTTTTAAATTAGTTTCAAACCTGAACTGGGGCATCAAGTTAAGGCTGGAGGGAGGGTTCTCACTTAGGCTTTCAAGACGGAAGTTAAGATGTCAAACAATGGTTAGGGCTTCAAATTACGGTTTTGCGCTTTTCTTGGTAACAAGTTGGGTGAGCCGTGCCATGAACTTTTAAACTCTCTCCATCTTTGTCGCCCAGTCTCTCTCTCTGTCTCTCTCTCTCTCTCTCTCTCTCTTTCTCTCTCTCTCTCTCTCTCTCTCTCTCTCTCTCTCTCTCAGAATGACCCCTAAAGATTTTCCTCTTGCACATCATCCTTCTTCGGGGGTTGCCAGGCAACGTAGGGGAAGGAAGCTGGAAAGAGAGATTGTGTGTGTGGGTAGAGGATCAACACAAATGGATCCAGTTACGTTATGGCCCAAATTGGAAAAACAAATGGAATAGAATTCATCGATGTGTGTATACAGACAAGATTCATCCAAAGTTTAAAACGTAATAAAACAAATAGGCAATTCATATTTAAGAAAAAAAAGCAAGTGAATACATTTTGTTTTTTTTATATATATTTTTTTATATTTATATAAAAATATTTATATACAGTATTTTTGAAATTATTGATATTATTATCAATTTTCTTCTATTTATCAATGATTTTTTTTTGTACTAAAAATACACGTGCACAAAAAAAAAAACAGAGAAAACTTGGAAAACGGCAAGTGAATGACCAGGAGTAGAGATCCGTCCATGCAGGCAGTGATGAGCTGCAGAGTGCTCTGAACATGTTTGCCGATCACGCCTGCAAAAGGTCACAAGTGATCTGCCGCACTCGGTCGCCATGGGAACCGCCTCCCTCATGGGGATGCCGCGGAGTCCCCACGGTAAGCTAGCAGCTGTGAGCACCATGACGACATTACAATGCATGGGAGAAGAACAGGCTCTTTCTTTATGATTGATAAGGAACGTAAAAACAAGCATTTGATGTGGTTGCACAAGTGTGCACACCCTCTTATAACTGAGAATGTGGCCGTGTTTAGAATTAAGTCAATGACTTCCAACTCATCCAACCTACCGACATTTAAAGTGCTTTGGGGCATAAGCCTTTTTTCTGTCCTGTGGATGGATACATGTTTGACTTTGTTGTGGTATGCTTTGGATCATAAGCATGACCTTAGGTGAATGCATGGTAGCTTTCTGCATATGGTATAATATGAATCGTGTATTTTTTTAAATTGTTTTCAAGATAAAAGCATGGTTTGATAGATGTGTGACATTATGTAGTATGCGTTGGATCATGATTTTTTTCTTTTAATGGATGAATTAATCAATGTAAAGATCAATTCATGTTTTTGCATATGATGACGTATGCTTTCCTTCAAATCGATGGTCGGCTGGATTGGTACATGTTTGACCTGATGTGGTTTGCTTTGGATCAAGAGTATTTCCAATCGATAGCCAGATGATGGATGAATAGCTACTTGAAATCCGATTTGGTATACTTTGCCTCACCAGCTTCGATGCATTGATCGCTGTTTAACATATGGTGTGGTATGCTTTGCGTGTGTTTCGACCAATGGGTGCATTGGTAGATGCTTTTCCTTTCAGTGGATGGGTGAACAGATGGAAGGATGAATACATGATGTAAAATGTGGTATGCTTTGTAGCATTAGCTTTTCCTTTGGTTCAAAGAATTTATAGATCGTTGACATGATGTGGTATGCTTTGGACTGTGGGCTTTTGCTATACAAGGATGAATGATGGATGATGTGGGCTGGTCATGCGATGTGGTATTCTTTGGAACGAATTCTAATAAGATTATAAAAAATTAACTCCGTTTAAAAAAATAAAGTTGAAGAAATGTGGCAAACAAGAAGTGTGGTGGTGGTGGTGGGAGGGGGGTGATGGGGTAGAGGGGCTGCGCAACCAAGGGGAATGAATTAACAGATTTAGTGTCATCTCTCAGTCTGGGAGTATCGACCACCTTAATCCCTCTTCATCCCTCTCTTCTCCTCCTCCTCCTCCTCTACTGTCTACCAGCACCCCCTGATTTTCCACCTCTCTTTATCCATGTGTGTTTTTCCATACCTTCAGATTAAGATAATACTTCACATTTGTTTGCACGTGTCAGCGTCTACACTTTAAGCCTGCCGCAGACCCAGCAGCGTGACGCCGGGAACCACTCAAGATCGTCAACATATTGATCCATTGGTGTCGGGGAAATCGTTTCAATCATTGTCCGTAATATCATCTCCCGTTTTACTTTTTTATTGATTGACCAACAGGGGGGTCCCACATCGCTTTTATGAATCGATTGGATGGCACACCGCGAGAGCACATCGATCCGAGGTGGGCTAAGGCGCGAGGAGGGCGAGGTAATATCCTTGGCGGCTTATGTCTTCACTGCAGACGGTTTATGAAGACGGCGTTGCTATCTGTTAATCTGACACTCGTTTCAAGGGGGACAATCAGCGCTAATCCCATGACTAGCCTGGTAATACTATTCACAATAAGACCCACGTGTGGACAACTCACCGCGCATTCATAAACAATCAACAAGTTTGCATTGGTCATGGGGGCCAGCTTGAAAAATCGATTGGAACCCGAAAACAATGGCAACAGAAGGGGATTGTTTGAGTTCTGGACATTGGAATTTGACGTGGAAAACAAAATAAACATGCATCCATTTTCCCCAAGTGCTTATCTTCAGATTTGCTATTTCTGAAAACGAAGACAAATTACGGATGTTGTATGTTGGGAAGCATTTTGTATTGAACTTTCCTAAAAAGAAGACAAAATATGTTACACTAAAAAAAAACACCACCACCAACGTTTCTTAAAAATGAGAGAAGCTTCAGAGTTAGCAATTATGTATGTTGTATGTTCCGAAAAAGATGAGAAACCTTTGATGTTGCCACCCCCCCCCCCCTCTCCCCTCCTAAAGGGAAGAGAAGCTACTAAGTTTGCCGTTTCTGAAACAGAAGGCAAACTTTTGATGTTTTGATGAAAAATTACACTGGGAAACATTTTGTATTGAATTTTCCTAAAAAGAAGACAAAATATGGTAGACTTTCCAGGGGAACCCCCCCCCCCCCCCGCCAACTTATCTTAAAAATGAGGCAAGTCGCAGAGTTAGCAATTTCTGAAAAAGCTAAAAAAAAAACATTTTCCTTTAACCCTTTCAAGGACAGCAGTCACTAAATTGAACAAACACGGACTACACTGAGTTTTACTTACAGTTCTACTTGATTGACACTTGTCGGATGAATCAAAAGTACTCTTTGCGCACGTCGCAAAGAAAAATTCAAAATAGCATGTGAGTTGGACGTCTTTGGCGTATCATCTCAGGGCAAAACTCAAATTGGTTACACGAGCCCCGCAAATCACGGGAGTGAGCAGAACGAAACCTGTAAGCGAGACGTTTGGACAATTGTTTCTCTGAGAAGAATAGAAGAATGATGCCTGTAAAGCGAAGCTAGTTTTGATGGGTTTGTTTAAAAAAAAAAAAAATTAAAGAGAGAAGACAAGATACTGAGATTGAAATATCCCCCAAAAAAGAAGAGAAGCTATTAAGTTTGCAATTTCTGGAAAAAAAAACTTTTGATCTGCTACTAAAAAAAAGAAGGTGAACTCTTAATGTTTCGCATTTGAAAAACGGGGACACACGTTTTTTATTTCAATTTATCTCTTGCGTTTTCCTAAAAAGAAGAAAATCTTTTGAATTTGAACAACATTTTGACATCACACTCCCCTGAAAAAACAAAAGACATATTTTGGATTTTGTGGTTACTTAAAAATAAACTGCACTTTGGTATATATTTTTTTCTAAATGAAATTTTAATTCTGAATGATGTCGCATTTTGGGCGGCAGTTTTGTGCGCCTGCGCCTGCATGCGTGCGCACGTACTGTAGAGAGTGAAGGAGACGGCTCCTGCGGGGCGCGAGGGCGGGAGCCGGCCGCTTGCGAGATGAGACGTGTAAGCTTGATGCTTGCGGTGGCGTTAGTGCGGATTAGGTCATGTATCTGTGGGATCAGGCCGCGTTAGTGGAGACCCTGAGGCCCCCTGACGCCTCGTGGCTTCACCCCAAAGCGTCACCGCCGCTACCAAAGCACCACCGTGTCCGCGCCTCACATCCTGTCGCTCACAATGTTCCCCGTACGTCAAGAAACAGCTTGAGATTCGCTTTGCTGCTGTTTTATGACCCCCGCTTGAACTTTAGAGCCGCTCGGAGGACAAAGGCTGAGGGGTATCAAAGAGGGGAGCAAGGTGACCGGGTCAGCTTGTCATTGACAGAAGGTGGCAGGGGAGCGACTCCTAAAATTTCAAGGGCCGGTCCAAAGCGATGATGTATGGCCCAGGAGCCACATTGGGCCCGCTACGTTCTACGTTTTACAAGAGGCCTGTAATATCCATCCATCCATCCATCCATTTTCCAATCCGCTTTATCCTCACAAGGGTCGCGGGGGTGCTAGAGCCTATCTTAGCCGTCTTCGGGCAACAGATGGGGGACACCCTGAACCGGTTGCCAGCCAATCGCAGGGCACACAGAGACGAAAAAACATCCGCGCTCACACTCACGGACATTTTTAGAGTGTTCGATCAGCCTGCCATGCATGTTTTTGGAATGTGGGAGGAAACCGGAGTACCCTGAGAAAACCCACGCAGGCATGCAAACTCCACACAGGATTGCCCGAGCTGGAATCGAACCCACGACCACTGCACTGTGAGCTCAACGTTCTAACCACTGGCCCACCGGGCCACCCGGCCTGTAAAATTGGTCATCTAATTCTCTGCCACCCGCAAAATAAATGTTTCTCTTTAAGCCCCCATACCACTGAGCGGCGAAAAGTTGTGATTGTTTTCTAAACCTCACTAAACCCGAGCCTTAACCCTAACCCCTATACTTACCTAACCCCTAACCCTAACCCCATAACTCCTTAACCCAAACCCTAAACCTACACCCTCTAAACACAAGCCCTAGCCCGAACCCTAACCCCTTCCTTAACCCCAACCCTAACCCTAACCCCAACACTAAACTGAAACCCTAACCCAACCCTAACTCTAACCCAACGTTAACCATAACCCGAACCTAGCCCTAACCCAAACCCTAACCCCCAACTTGAACCCCATATCCCCTTCGCCCTAACACTAAACCTAAACCCTAATTCAATCCTAACCCTAGCCTTAACCCCAAACCTAGCCCCTTGACCTCCGAACACAAAATCTAAACCATGACCCTAACCCTAACTTTAACCCTAATCCTAACCCAACCCTAGCCATAACCCCAACCCAATTTTTTGTGAGGATTGAGCAAATAAATACATGAAAAAAGTTGAGCTATGTCGCGTTATTTTTTTACCAAACTGTTTTGAGAATGAAGTTAAATGTAAATGAAATGGCCGGTTGAAACTTTGCATTATTCTCGGATGCTCCTGCAGGGTCAAATTGTACGCAGACGCAACAGGGGTGATGGTGCATCTGTGGACAATGAGGTAAGTTCCTCTGTGTGGCTCCCACTCTTTTTGTCCCGTGTCCTCGCCGGAGGCCCTGTTGGTTTTGCCGCAAAGCTTTCCTCCGGAAACAGATAAAGATAAAGAGGTTAAAACACAAGGGGGTGGAAGTTACGACTAACTGGGACTTTGAGCGGAAAAATGCTTCTTTGAAAAACATATGGGCGGTCTCCTTTTTCATGAATCGGCACAGTGTTGCTTGTACAAATCAGATTTGTTTAAAAAAAAAAAACATCATTAACTGCTTCATGAGACACTGCTATCAGACACAGACACACACACACACACACACTCACACACACACACACACGCACCCGCGCGCAAAGACTCCGGATTAGCAAATTTGGCGGCCAAAAATGCTTGTTGTGCATTTCTCGACTTAGATGGCTTGTGAAGAAACAGAATTAATTGCCAGATTTTGAGTCTAACAGATAGAGGCAGGACAGAGGGGGGGTTCGTGTGCGATAACCAAAACAAAGCGCCTTGTGGACGTTTGAGTCATCTTCCATACGGCCGCAC